>NC_057866.1:198871184-199510559 GCF_019393635.1 Dromiciops gliroides
GCTAGGTGGTGCAGTGGATAAAGCACCGGCCCTGGAGTCAGGAGTACCTGAGTTCAAATCTGACCTCAGACACTTAACACTTACTAGCTGTGTGACCTTGGCAAGTCACTTAACCCCAATTCCTCACTAAAAAGCAAACAAACAAACAAACAAAAAAAACACATTATCAGAAAAAATTAAATAAGCTACAAATGAAATCCCACAAGGGGAAAAAATCTCAGGACCAGGTAAATTTATAAGCAAATTTGATCAAATATTTAAAGAAATTAGTTCTATTATAAAAACTGTTTACTGGGTATCCTGCTAAATTCTTTCTATGATACAAGTAGAATCTTGATATCTAAACCACAGAGAGTCAAAACAGAGAAAGAAAATTATAGAACAATATCCCTAATAATCACCGCTGAAAAAATGTTTTAAAAATAATAGCAAAGAGCTAGTGTAGCATAATCAACAAATGATAATGATAGCTATCATTTACTTTTTTATTTTTTAAGTAATAAACATTTTTATTTATAGGTTTGAGTTTCAATTTTTACCCCTCCTTCCTCCCCCAGCAAGGTAGTAAGCAATCAGATATGGGTTATACATGTATAATTGTTTTTTTGTTTTGTTTTGTTTTGTTTTGTTTTGTTTTGTTTTTTTGCGGGGCAATGAGGGTTAAGTGACTTGCCCAGGGTTACACAGCTAGTAAGTGTCAAGTGTCTGAGGCCAGATTTGAACTCAGGTCCTCCTGAATCCAGGGCCAGTGCTTTATCCACTGCACCACCCAGCTGCCCCCTATACATGTATGATTATGTAAAACATTACCATATTTGTCATCTTGTACAAGAAAACTTGAATAATAGAAAAAATTAAAGAAAGTGAAAAATAGCATGCTTCTGTCTATGTTCCATCAATATCAGTTCTTTCTTTGGAGGTAGATGGTATGCTTCATCAATAGTCCTTTGGGATTGTCTTGGATAATTTAATTGCTGAGAATAATTAAGTCTTTGGCAGTTCTTCATCAAACAGTATTTCTGTCTCTGTGCACAATGTTCTCTTGGTTCTGCTTACTTCACCATACATCAGTTCATACAAGTCTTTCCAGGTCTTTCTGAAATCATCCTGCTCTTAATTTCTTATAGCAAAATAATATTCCATCACCATCACAAACCATAGCTTGTTTAGCCATTCCCCAATTGATGGACATTCCTTTGATTTCCAATTTTTATAGCTAGCATTTATATAGGACTTTAAGGTTTGCAAAGTACTTTATCTTTTTTCATTTGCTCTTCATAATAATTTTTTGAGGTAGATATTATTGTTATCTCTATTTTACATGTGAGGAAATTGAAATTGAGAACATTTAATGACTTTCCTAGGGTAGTACAGTTAATAAATATGTGAGGCAGATTTCAAACTTAGATTGATCTACCATACCACCTATATTACATACCCTATGACCAGTTTGGATTCAAGGTTAATTCAATATTAAGAAAACAACAATAACAAGAAAAGACCTTATTAATAATTACATGAATTAACTCTGTTGATCATATCCAATTTATCCCACAAATATAGTGTTTGGATATAATTATTTGCATGCTGTCTGCCTCCATTAGATTTTAAGCTCCTTGAGAAAGGAAATTTTAAAAAACTTTCTTTGTGTCCCCAGCAATTAGTGCAGAGCCTGGCATATAGTCAATACTTAATAAATGTTTGTTTGCTGATGACAAGAACAACAAAATCATATAATTATATTAACAAATACAGAAATATTTTTATAAGAACAATACTTATTTAGGTTTTTAAAAATAGAAAACAGTAAAAAATAGTTTATTTCTAAAATGATAAGCAGCATCTATCTAAAACAAAGTGCCAGCATTATGTGTTATGGCAATAAATCAAAGGCCTTCCCATTAAGTTCAGGTGAAAAACAAAGATATGCATTACTACCTCTCTTCATAGGACACTTTCAGAAATTCTAGATAACAGTAATGGGGCAAGAAAAAGATAAAAGAAGTAAGTGTAGGCATAAAGGAAACAAAAATAGGGCTTGTTGTAGAGTTTATGATAGTTTATAGAATCCTAGTATAAACTAAAATGAATTGAAACAATACATTAAGCAAATTTTCAGGATATAAATTAAATCCATATAAATGATCATCATTCCTATATATTACCAACCAAACAGCAGGGTGATATAGAAAGAAAAATTACATTTGAAATAACTACACAAGGTATAAAGTCCTTGGGAATTTACCCACCGTGATGCATAGGAACTATATAAATACCAGTACAAAACACTCTTCAAGATAATAAAGATAAATCTAAATAATTGGAGGAATATTAATGACTCATGGGTAGGCTAAGCCAATATAAAATGATAACACTACCTAAATCAATTTATTATTTAATGCCATAGCAAATAAACTACCAAGGACTCCATTTACCCGGGGTTGTGTATTCGTAGCAGACGTTTTAATTTGTGAGATTTTAGGAGATGGAGGAATAACAGAATGCCCAGCTTATTTTTGTGACCATATGTAGCAAGATGAGATCCATCCAAGAGTACATACAAGCTGCCAAGATTGTCCTCATGCCTTATGAACTGGGGTCATGTTGTTTTTTCCATTATTACATCAAATAAACAAACTTCACTTAATCCTGACATCCTATCAAGTTATCATCCTCTATCTCTTATACCCTTCACAGCTAAACTTTAGGAAATGATTGTTTACACTTCTTACATCCATTTATTTACTTCCCATTCACTTCTCAACCCTTAGTAATTTGATTTACAATCTACCACTTATCTGAAACTGCTTCCAGATTGCCTATGATCTGGGTTAAGTGCTAAACCAGAGACCACAGGATTATATATTTCAATCTAGAACGTACCTTAGGTACTAATGAGTCCATCGACCCTGATTTTACAGATGAGCAAACAAAGGGCACAGCTGATCTTCAATATTTAAGATGGGATTTGAACCAAAATTTCCTTCACAGTAGGCACCTAGGTGGCACAGTGGATAAAGCACTGGCCCTGGATTCAGGAGTTCAAATCCGGCCTCAGACACTTGATACTTACTAGCTGTGTGACCCTGGGCAAGTCACTTAACCCTCATTGCCCTTCCCCCCCCCAAAAAAAAGAAAAAAAAATTCCTTCATTCCATGTCTGTGGCCCTTCTATACTATTCCATGATGCTTCTCTGTTTAATGTTCTCTTTTCAGTTCCCATCTCTGAACAGGTTTTAATAAATGCTTTTTAAATTGACCTTTCTATAATTTTTGACATGACTTCCTCCCCTCCTCCCCTATATCTCCTACTTCAGCTTCAGTGAAACTTCTTTCCCTTACTTTTTCTACTTTAAAAAAAATAACAGTTCCTCCCTACTCCCTTTTTTGGAATCATCATCATTCTCTAACTCACCAAGGATGGGTACTGCTGGATTGTCTCCTTTCTTTCTCTATGTACATTTTCTTGGTGACATAGCTCCCATGGATTCAATTATCGCCTTTATGTAAGTGACTAACCCATCTATATATTTAGCCTTAGTTTCTCTCCTGTAATTTAGATCTATAATAACAACTGCCTACTGTAACTTTCCAACTGGATGCTTTATGGGTTTCTTAGACAGAACATGCCTGACATAGAATCCATCACCCAAACCTACTTCTCTTCCAAATTATTCTTGTTGAGGGTGCTACCATTATTCCAATAGTCTATGTTTGCAATATTGGAGTCCTTGGCTTTTGACTCTTCTTTACCCTCCAGAGTCAGTCAGTTGCCAAGTCATTAGTTCTACTTCCATAATATCTTTTGCAGTCTAGTGCCTTCATTCTACTTACACAGCCTCTACCCTTGTTCAGTCCCTAATGAGATCTCAATTTTATGTTTCAATAGCCTTTTAATTGGTTTCCCTGTGTAGAGTCTTTCCCTTCTTTGATCCACCCACCACACAGTTGCCAAAATGACATTATTAAAACACAGCTCTCAGTCAAGCATGTGCTGGTAATTGTTTAACAATTGGCTCTCCAGGAAAAAAGTACACAACATACTTTTAAGTTAAAATGCATTATTAATGCTTTCTTCATCACCTCCTCAAATCTAGACAATCAAAAAAACAAGAAACCAAGCCCTGAACTGTAGCATTTGCTGATTTCTGAGGTGTAGATACACTGAAAATTTTTTAAATTGGCTCTCATGAGCTAGTGGAAACTGGCTTCAGCACTCTCCTGGATCTGACCATGCCCAACATACCGATCCCTTTCCACTGCTGCCTCTTAGGTCTCCCAGCTTACTTCAAAATATCATTCTGATATAACAGGTTATGGACTGTATTCTCCCATGATGAAAACTCCAGTTTATGGAGGTTCCAGAGTTGACTGGGGATGGGCTACATATTTCACAGGTTATAAAATGATTCTCTTAATAATAACCCTATCAGCTCCCTATAATAATATAGCAAGGTACAGGATACTGGCATACTGGGTTCAAGGCCTGCCTTGACACAGTGTTTGACTGTGGACAGCTCCTTTAATGCCTCAGTGCCTTTAGACAACTTTCTGAGAATCTCAGAAAGAAAAGCTCTTCATTGACATTGGTATATACCAATGAAATCACAGGTATGGGTTTCTTAAAAAGATTATCTTAGGGCAGCTAGGTGGTATAGTGGATAAAGCACCAGCCCTGGATTCAGGAGGACCTGAGTTCAAATCCTTCCTCAGAGACTTGACACTCACTAGCTGCATGACCCTGGGCAAGTCACTTAACCCTCATTGCCCTTCAAAAATAAATAAACAAACAAACAAATAAATAAATTAAATTAAAAAAAAATAATTTACAGATTAGGGAACTGAGGCTCAATGATGTTTGGAACATGGGACTACAACCCTGATTCCAGTGATGTGACATCATTATATTTGCTACTGCCTTTCATATTCTCACCATTGGGAAAGGATGACTCTTTTCAACCCCACCTCACACAGAAATAACAGTCCAGTTAGTAGCAGCATTTATGACCTCCAAGGACAATGAGATCTCAATTCACGACCACATGAGATTATCAGACAGGGGTTCAAGGTAGTTTCCCCTGTGACCTTAGTGATTACGCACATCCCAGTCCATTTGTTGCTAATTGCAAAGAAGATCCTGCTGGGCTCTGACTAGGGAGGTGCAAATTCATCATGTTTCAGAGGAAATAATTTTGCAAGGTGCTTCATAAAAGTCACTTGTGTTTTCTGACTTCCAACTTAATCACCAGTGAGGAGGCAAGCAGGAAACCTCACAAAAATAATACAAGGAAATCTTTTCACCAACACCCATCCCCAAAGTCTCAGGGCTCAGATCATTGTTTTGCTCTGCTAGGTGGACACTGCTCACATAGGAAGTGATGATCTTAAACAAGATCTTAAAAAAGGCTAAGTAGCAATTTTATCTCCATGACACAAGTCAGTTAAGAGCTGCCAACTCAGCCTCAATTAAAATGTAATAATTTTTAAATGTGTTTATATGATAGGTTTGCTCTGTCTATCTCACCACCCGCACATGCACAAAGAAACCTGTGCATAGTTGCCTATTACATGTAGCATAACCATCTTTTCCAATGAAAAGTAACTTCTGTGGAAAAGATGTGCATGGTCTACAAACTTGCCGGCTCCTGACATTTTCAATAATGCTGGTTGATATAGCAAACTTCCATGGGGATAGTTGGATGAGTTTCCACAGTTAGTCTCCATTTCCCTTCACTGAAATAAAACAGTGACAATTTTTGTAACACCACACTTATTTCTCATTTGAACGGGGTTTTAAATGAAAGAGTCTTAGGCAGGCACCCCAAAATACTTTGGTTTGAAGAAACGAAGCCCTATTCACACGCCCTTAAATTCAAAGGACGTAAATCATGTAAGAGAGTATTTATTTAGGTGGGCAGCTTTACGTGATGGGTATGTGTGGGAGGGTGGGGAGGGTGGGGACAGGATATCCTATTCATCTTACATTGTACACGCTTTCCTAATCACTAAAGTAGCAAAGACTCTGTTCACTGTCATCACAGTGACACTTGGGAACCCACCCTTCCATTAGGTTCAACATAAAAAGGATAATGAAAACAGACACTTGTGATCTCTACCCAGAGATTAGGAACAGAAAACAATGATGGGAAATGGAATACTGGCATCTCTTACAGGTTAGAACGTTGCCACGACACAAAGGAACCTTGGTGTTATAGGCACTCTAGAAGAAAACCTAGTCTAGAATGATGGAAGAATGGATTACAGTAGAACTGGGTCATTCTTTTCAGCACCTGTGCCTGTCCCTTTCTTTGGGTTCTGATGGAACCATGATGGTGCCATGTACATGTATATGTATGTATGTATGTGTATGTATGTATATATATGTGTGTCTGTGTATATATATATATGTGTGTGTGTGTGTTCATATGCATATGCATTTTTTGAGGGAGGATCTCAGTAAGAAGTACAGTGGCCACTCACAGGTCCTGTCTCATTGCTGATTAGCATGGGAGCTTTGACCTCAGCCAGTTCATCCTTCTTTAAGTGACCTGGTGCTCCCCAATCTTTGGAGTTTACCATATTACAGAGTGGCTTAATACAGACATCTATCATAGAATTTTGTAATTCAGAAGTCGTGAGCTCAAGCAATCCACCAGCTTCCCCAAGTATCAAACATAATAGGCATGTCCCACAATCTCTAGTTGAGGGTGCAGACTTTGATAAATGTTCCCCTTTGCTTGATCATGTTATAAAATATCTTCTTCCCCTCCCTAGCCCCCATTCATCATGATGTGGAAAGCACTTTGGACTTGAAGTCAGAGAAGCTGAGTTTGAATCCTGGTTTTACTAGAGCACTTATTAAGTACATGCCCTTGCTCAAGTCACTGAACTTCTATGGGCCTCAGTTTCTTCATTTGAAAAATGGGGAGAATGGACGCTATGCTCTTTAAGGCCTCTTCCTATTCCGAATCTAAAATCTGATTCTCTTGAGTCCTTTTTTTTAGCAACGAAACTGAATAAATCAGCTCTAGTTCAGAGATAGGTTGATGTCTTACTCAGTCATTGTACATTTGTGGTTTAACTGGGCTTTGACTTTTACAGAGTGTTGCATGTTTAATCATCACAAGTCCTAAATGAACACATTGCTGTTCATTTTCCTTGGCTCTTCAAATAGTTCAAAATAAATGATTTCAACATTTTCAAACCTGCTTTCTGATCCTTCTACCTCACCATTTTCTTTTAGTATACAGGTATTTTTTTTTTTTTGAGAAAAAGCATTGCTCAGAAGTGGTTAGCATAAATATCTGTTGTTAGTGATGTCAATGCTTAAATCCATTTAGAAGTAGAAATTGCTCTCAAAAGTTATTCTAAAACTGAGGAAGAAAAAATAATGCTTCATGAAGAAACAAAAAAAAAACCAGTGGAAACTTCGACAAGGTACTTTCAAGTTTCTTGAGTCTCATAATTTTAGTTTCTTAATCTAAGATAGTAGTGTCAACCCAAAAGAAACCATCACTTTAGATATGGCCTCTGAAATATTGAAGAGGGTATTTTCATAGAGTTAAACTGACAGAACTTAGAAATTGGATTGTACATTCTATCATAAAGAATAATAATAACATTTTTATCAGAAAAGTATAGGTATCTTAGAGCTATAAGGGACCTTGGAAATCATTTAGTCCACCCTCCCTCATTTTGCAAAGGACAGTTCAGTGACTGGACCAAGGTCACTCAATTAATAAATGGTAGAGCCAGAATTCAAACTGAGGTTGTCTGAGTAGAAGTCCAGCGGTTTTTTGTTTTGTCTTGTTTTGTTTTCATGCCAAACTGAGGTCTGAGGAGGGTAAAAGAAAGACATTTTATAACATGGTCAAAAGAAAGAAAATGCATTTCATTTAGTCCAACCACCTCATTTTATAGATGAAGAAATTCAAGCCTATTGAGGTCAAGTGACTTGTTCATGGGTACACAGGCAGCAAATGTCATTATTGGAATTCAAACTTAGATCCCTTGATTTTAAATCCGCCACATTTCCCATCACACAACCTTGTATTCCATTTGTATCGTGCTCTCATAGTTTCCAACACATTTCCTTCACAACAGTCCTCTGAGTTATATAATGCAAATATTATTATTCCTATTTTGAAGATGAGAAAACTGAGACTTAAGAAGTTAAGTAACCTGTCTAAGGTAATTTAGTTCAAAGATCCACATCTTCACTGGTATAAGTTGTTATTGTTTAGCCATGTCAGATTCTTTGTGACTCTATTCCATTTTCTTGACAAAGATACTGGGGTGGTCTGCCATTTTCTTCTCCAGCTCATTTTACAGATGAGGAAACTGAGGCAAACCTTGCTAAGTGACTTGCCCAGGGTCACACAGCTAGGAAGTGTCAAGTGTCTGAGGCTGGATTTGAACTCAGGTCCTCCTGAATCCAGGGCCATTTCTCTATTCACTGTGCCACCTAGCTGCCCCAGGACATTCAGAATATTTACCTGTGTGTTACCTTACCAGTGAAACTGAATGAACAAAATTCTAACCAGTTATGTGGGTCCAGGACAACAGCTGGCATATTTGACTGAGTTGTTCAATATACATTTCTGAGAGGTTGGTTGGCTCTTGTTTCCTAATATTAAAGGAAATATGACACTGGGTCTGTGTTTCCACTTACAGTGAAATTACATTTATGTAATGTACCATCAATATGCCTTTCTCTGATGATGAAGTAACACATCACATATTGCTGGAGGGACAGTAAGCCAGCAAAATAGCTCACACCTGAGAAGCAGGTCTCCCCAAAGGTGGCTTTACAGGATTTAATGCTCCATGGAAATGAAGGACAAAAGTAGGGTAGGTTAATTTGTAATAGTCAAAACACTGGTCTTTCCTCAGGATCCTTTTCATGAGAGATGATTAACCAACTAAGTCAATAGGTCCATTTGTGAGCTGAGACTCTGGGTTGTTTAGATGCAATTTTCTTACCAAGATCAAGGTCAAATTTGTACTTTTATTAACATGGTAAAACTATCAGAGATCTAGCTTCCCCATCATGAGACCTAGTAATTATTTCCCCAAATTCATTTTTATTATCATTTAATGAATAATGAAATCATAATATATTTCTTTTGAAATGGACTAAAAAGGAAACTGAATCTTCCATATTTTTTACCTTGATCTTCTGTAGTTTATAGCTCACTTTCCCCTGATTTTTCCCCAGAATGGTAATTTGAAATTTGCTGGAAATAGGTACCTTAAAAGAAAATCTTGGTCTTTTTAGTCCCTCTGCAGGTCAATACCCAGTTGTCCCATGCCTCCTATTAACAAAAATGAGCCCCTACCCATAGATCAAATGAATGGCCACCTATGTTCTGTATTGTGCTTTGAGGTATGCTAAAGGCCTGCCCACTGAAATATATATTCTCTGTTGGTGTCCCACAGTGCCTGAACTTGAGAGTCAGAATCGGAAAATGACTTTAGAACTTCCTCTTTTAAAATTCAAATATATTAACAATAGTATGCTTCTATGACCCCATTTTCTCACACATAATGTGATTTATGCTTGAGGAGACATATTTTGCCCATGGTCACTTAGTTATTCAAGGTCAATGTTAGGATTTGAACTCAATTCTCATTACTCAAGGTACATTGTTTCTTCCTTACACCACATGTCCTCTCTACATTTGAGAAGAAGCAAATAAAAAAACCCAAAAAACCCAAATGCCACCATTTTATAGCATTAGCACTGCGTTGTTTTTCAAATTATCAGGAGAAAGATCTTAAAGCACTGGGGGCCAGGATATACATTTTGGGGGGAGGGAGAAAATAGGGGCAAGGTGCTGAGTTGGTGGAAATAGACACAAGTGGGTTGCCACACTGGGCAGTCTGTGGGGATGGTGAGCAACAATAATTCACATTTATGGTGTTTACGAAGCCCTTTCATCCCAATTATTTTCTGAGCTTGATAGTGTAATCATTATTAATCCTATTTCTCAGATGAAGGAACCGAAATTCAGTGCGCTAAGATATGAACTCAGATATCCTGACTAAAGTTCTAATAGTATCACAATGCCTCTATTTTTGTAGTTATAACAGGTCCGTTTTTATTGAATGCATGAAAGTGAGTAGTATAGAATAAAAGACCCCTTTACAGGGGTACCATAAAGCATCATAGATCCTGAGGCTTAACTCACCAAATATTTTGGGGGGTAGCTTTGCTTTGGGGGACTCAGAGATGGAGAGCTGAGTGACTGTTCTACATTCAGGGTCCCATCTGGATATGTTCCATATCCCAGGACCTTAGGATGATGTTCTGTGTACTTTATGTTCAGTCCAGCTGCCAGGGGTCCAATAAACACACACTTTCCCCCTCCTTCAAGATTCTCAGACTTGTAAGAGAACCGGGTCTCTGAGAACTAGATGAATTGAGAACCTTTTCTCACTCCAGGTACACTATTGCTGACCTTAGAGAGCAGAGACCTCTACCACTTGGTTATTTCCCATATTGTTGCAGGCAGATGCCTACTTTCTCTACTCCATGTCATGAATCATAACTGATAATCCTCTCCCTCTGTCTCATCTCTTATATTCTCATCCTTTTCCATGAAAGCTCATCACCCATAATTATTCAATCTCCATAGTCCAGACTCATAAATCCCAATTTTCAACCACATTCTCCAAACCTCTAATCTCTCTCTCTGCTTTAGCTCCCTAAACCAAGCATTCTTATGCTTAATCCAGGGTCCACATTTTTAAAATGATAATTATAATTCAGAATAATTGGTTTCCTTTTGTAAGCCTTTATATTTTATTGTTACGTTTAAAAACCTTATTCTGAGAAGAAATCCATAGACTTCACTGGAGTGTCAAAGGGCTCCATGACCTCAAAAAAGTTAAGTACTACTGTCCTAAGTACACACAAAGTAGCAATGTAATACAACTGAAAAGCATAAGTAGCACTGGAGTCAGAAGACCTAAATTTAAATTGCATTTTATACATTTATTAACTGTGACCTCGGGGAAGTTTAGTTACTTCCTTTAGTAGTTTTTTGTGATGTCATTTAGTTATTTCATTCTATTTATGAGAATAGAAATGATACTGGTTACATTGGAAAGCAATTATGATGAAATGCCTTGAAGGATAGTAAATACACCCACATATAATGTTATACACACACACACACACACACACACACACACATATATATATATATATATTCTATATCTATATACTATATATTCCATATATTCTCTGTGTGTATATGTTTGTGTATGTTTCCTGGACCTCAAAGCACTTTCATCACAATTGTTTTCTGAAGTAAATAGAACACACACATACATACATGCATGCATGTATACATACATGCATGCATGTATACATACATAGTCCGTGACCACTGTTTGGCTTTCAAAGCCTTTCATAACCTGGCCCTTCCAGTCTTCTTACACTTTCTTACTTTGCAATTACTTTGGTCTAGTGACACTGACCTCCTTGCTATTCCTTGTTCCTCTTCCTCTGATTGGTTGGTTCTCCCCAGAAATTCCAAAGTACTCAGGCCAGACAGGTCTTCTTTTTCCAGCCAGATTCTGGTCTTGACTCTCTGGATCTTCTCTCCTATTCCTTTCCAGGCAGTACCATTCCTACCACATGGGCATCTTCTCTCTGCCCCACCTTCTCCATTTTCAACTTCCTTTTAAGCTCCTTGAGGATACAAATTGACTTACTTTTTACTTGTATTTGTATCTCAAGGGATTAGCAATATTGCCTGGCATAAAACACAACCACTTAATAAATACTGATTGACTTGATTTAGTATCTGAAGAGGGATTTGATCTGAGATCTTCCTGACTTCAGGTCCAGTGCTCTCTCCATTGCTCCATTATTCCACCTCACAGTTTGTTGCTCATGTGCCTCTATGCCATGGTTGTTGGCTCACAGCTTAAAAAATTAGAAAGCACACTGGTAATTAGTATACTATATTATTACTATATATTATTAACTTAATAAACATAACTTGTTTATTATAGAGAGGACCTAATAATGTTAAAATGAAGTGGTTGCTCCCTGAGAGCCTCATTTCCTTTATCATCATCAGTCAGAAAACCCTTTGAACCATGCAAAGCTTGAAGCTTTTTGTTCTGTGCAAGTTCATGCTTCTTTTTTCTTCAAACCACATTCTGTGTGGTAGGGAGTGAAAAAGAAATGTAGGCTTTGGAATGATGATGGAGGTAACTATCCAGTCTGTTCTGAAGACCCTTAATCCTTTCCTTGTGCTTCTGGATATATTTTGGATAATAAATGTGTCTTAGCTGTCACCATTCAGCAAGCTGGTTTATAGATGTGTTCTACTAAATGTCACCATAAAGTGCGCCATGTGCTACCAGAAAAAAGAAAAATGGTAGATGGGTAGGAAGGATTTAATTTGTTTCTTGGCAAATGGAATCAGAATCCAAATTCAGATCTTTCAGGCATACATTGCTTTATGTTTTGATTCACTGAGCCCATAGCTCAGCACCCATTCAATCATTGTTACTGCCAAATAATAATACAAACAGAATAGTGGACATCCAAATGCCATTGGGATAGTAGAAGGAGCTTTGGGCTTGGATTTAGCAGATTTAGGTATGGATTCAACTTATATGAGATCCCTTGTTCCCCTTTTTACACCCTTTCTGCTCTGGTCATCATCCCCATCTCCCCACTTCTAGAATCTTGGACTCTGTCCCTGAGACACTGGGTGAGTTTTCCTCCTTACATAATCCACTTCGTGATCCTCTCTACACCATGCACTGTCCACCTCTCTCCAGTTCCCCTTTATGTGCTGTCTTAACCATGAGGAGAGTAAGCCTAAACAAAGTATTCTGGCACCAGCACTTTCTGGTCAGGCATCTAAGGGCCAAAACAAGGATACTAGGGTGTGCAGTTACTGTGGACACTAAGGTGTGCAGTTACTGTGATAAAGGACACTCATTGAGGGACTGTAGGACTTGGAGAAGAGCATTTAAATGGATAATATATGAGGACCAAGGTAATGATAGGCCATATTACAGGCAAAATCAAAATGGAGAAAGAAATTTAAGGCGGGTCACCCAAATAATGCTCCTTACAGTTTTAAGCTCCTTGGAAGTAAGGACTGTCTTGCTTGCTTGTGTTTGTGTCCCCACTACTTGGCCCAATGCCTGACACAGTTTAGTACTTAATAAATACTTTATCTATCTATCTTCCAGTCTAGCAGTTTTCAAACATTTTATATGCAGCTTATGAGCTTTGTGACTAAAAGCAAGTCAATTCATCTATCTAGGCCTAATTTACATAATGGGAGCAATATCACTTGAACAACATATCTCACAGAATTTTTGGAAAAGCTCTTTATAAACTTTAAAGCATTTATGAGCTTTTAATTTAATTTTAAGCATTGTATAAATGTCATTAATTTAAGATTGCATAATTATTATTCAATAATAAATAATGTTCAGAGCATGCAAGATATTACTGAAGGCATATACAAGATATGGTTTATCTAACAATGAGGAAAATTAGTTATATCCTAGATAATTTTTAAATCAACTCTATAAAAGGCAATTGGCTTAGTAGTATACTAAATTTACCACAATGACCTGAAAAAAAGAATAAAGACAACTACAAATTGGGTCTATAAATGAATGTCAATGAAATGCATCTTTGAGAAGGAATTGCCTCTAAAAGTGTCTAAACACATTTGCATATGCAAAGCTAGGATAACCTGGGTACAAATTCTGCCTCTAACATATGATGGATGAGTGACCTTGGGCAAGTCCTTTAACTGCTTATTACTCTAGGCAGATTTCAGAGAACCTGCTGACCTGAATTAATAGGAGTTTCCTCATCTTAGACTTCTCAGTCAATCAATCAACAAGAATTATTATGTACCTACTAAGTGCTAGGCACAAGGGATACAAGTAAAAAAAAAAACAAAGCAGAACAATCCCAACTCACAAGCAGCATAAATTCAAATGTAGGAGAAAGGCAACAAGGGTACATATGAATATATACTGCATAAATCTAGAACAAATAATATACAAATATACAGACATGAAATAAGTAAATATAAATTAGTTTGGGAGGAAAAGAAGCAGCAATGGTGGGGTGAGAGAATCAGCCATGCTTCATGAAGAAAATGGTGCCTGATCTATATTGTAAAGGAAGAGGGAGATTGTCTAAGGCAGAGGCAAGGAGTGAATATAATCTGGTATTTGGGAAATATAGGCAAAGACATAGAGATGGAAGATGGAGTGTTGTGTGTAAAGACCAGAAAGACGGTTGGTTTGGCTGAATCATAGATAGCAAAAAGGGGAGTAATTTCTAATGGAGCTGGAAATATAGGTTGGAAAAAGGTTGTGATGGGCTTTAAAAGCTAAGCATAAAAGTTTAGCTACTATACTTGATTGAATTTGGGGAGTCATGAGATTTGTGCTTTAGAAAAATTACTTAGAATCTACTGGAGGGGAAAGAATTTGGGCAGGGAAATCAATTTGTTGCAGTAATGAGTCAAGAAGGTTCGAACTAAGGTGGGTAGGTGTTTGAGTGGAGAGGAAGGCACAGATGCTGAGAGATGTAGTTAAGGTAAAAATGGCAAGATTTGGCAAGGAATTGGATATGTAGAATGAAAGAGAGTGAAGAGTTAAATATAATGCAGAAGTTAAAAATCTGGGGTGCTAGAAGGGTGGTGGTACTTTTTTTCCCCCTGTGGGGCAATGAGGGTTATGTGACTTGCCCAGGGTCACAAAGCTAGTATCAAGTGTCCGAGGTCGGATTTGAACTCAGGTCCTCCTGACTCCAGAGCCAGTGCTCTAATCCACTGCACCACCTAGCTGTCCATGGTGGTGGTACTTTTGACAGAAATAGGGAAATTTGGAAGAGGGGAGGATGTGGGAGGAAAAGATAATGAGTGTGATCTTACATTTGTTGAATTTGAAATTTCTCCCGGACATAGAATTGGAAATGTCAACAATTGGTGATGTAGGACTGAAGCTCTGGGGAGAGACTGGGGCTGGTTATATGGATTTGTGAGTCATCTATAAAGAAATGATAATTAAATTCATGGAAACCAATGTGGGGAGGGGATAGAGAGATGGATAGAGAGAGCGAGGAGGGAAGGAGACAGAGAGACACAGAGAGACACAGACAGGGAGAGAGACAGAAACAGACACACAGAGAGACAGAGAGAATGGGAGTAGGGAGAGGAGGATTGAGACAGAGAAAGAAGGGGGAGAGAAGAGAAGGGGAGAGTCAGAGACAGAAACAGACAGAGACAGAGGGAAAGAGCCTAAAAGACAAACCTTGGGGGACATTTTCAGTTCATCAGTTAGAGAGGTATGAAACGGACAACAAATCAGCAAAGGAGACTAAAAAGAAGAAAATCCATTCCTAATTGCTATGGTTTCATTGTAATTTCCTCATTTATTTGGCCTTTTTCCTTTTGTCTGAGAAGCAAATCCTTAAAAGGAAAATGGTTGTAAACTGAATCTGCTAATAACTTGGCAGCAAAGTACTTTATCAATGCAGACACATAAATTAGTCAGTTCAAATCTTTTTTACTGAGAAGAATCACTAAGGGAAAAAAACCTTAATCTCTTTTCTGTATGTTATTAGATCTTAAAACAATTATGTCCTTAAAACTTTAATAGCTTTAAGCGTAGTTTTCTACACTGATGCTATTAAAAAACCCTGTATTTGTTGAAGGTATTAAGATTTAGGTAATGACCATAAGTGATAGATAATACGCTAATATTAGAGGCATCACAAAGTACTATAAAATATATAAAAGATGTGCTACACATTTTCTCTAGACCTTGGTTTGGGAGCATAATTTAGAATTATCTGGAGATTCTTTTTGTTTAAAATTCCCGGACCATGCTTAAAGGGAAGTTGGGAGGGATCCTCATTAAGGTTTGCTTTCCTTCCACTCCCTTTTTGAGTTCCTCTCTTGTCAAGGCTATAAAATCTGTCATGTTATTGGATTTCATGGGTTTACAACAAGGATGACCCCAGCAGGTTTCCCCATTGTCTGATCTCTCATTCATTTGCTCATGGCTGTCAAACAACTAATAGGTGGAGGTCCGATGGGCTGGTACTTCCTGTTCACTTCCAGATGTAGTGAGGAATGCTCCTTGACTTCCTGATCTCTTGGGATTTGAAGGGCTTTCCATGAATGCCAAAATATCCCTGCAGATATTGGCTACCATAAATAATAGAGAAGCATGGACCTTTAAAAAAGTGATTTCCGTTTGTAAATGTAAAAGTCACCATATTCCTGGTAGCTTTAAAAAAAAAAAGCTCAAGGGAGAAAATATTTAAAGACCAGGAAAAGACCTTTATTAATAGAACAGTAGACACTATAATCTCAGCAATGGTATGATATGGACCATAGTTTTGTGATCAGAACAAGTGTCACTAGTGAGGTAAGGGAGTAAGACAAATAAACCACACTGACCTGCAAAAAGGACAAAGATAGTACAAATAAGGTCTATAAATGAATGTCATTGGAATGCATCTTGAAGAAGGAATTACATACACAGGTGTATGAACAATTTTTCATCTTTGGAATTAATATTAAACTCATTTCGAAAATAGTGGTGTTAATTTTACTATTCTTTTGAAAAAAAGCTTATTGCTATCTTTTGTTTTCATATCACCTTCATTTCCAATGACACTGTTGTTTTTTCAGAGGGTTTTTATTTATACTTGCTGATTTTGTTCAAGGTCAGCAGCTTGTAGTTTGACACATTAACTCCCCTGGAAATTAGAAGAACGTTGTTTCAAATTACACTCAGAAAATTCACACACAAAGTAAACCTTCAGAACTGTGGTGATTTCCACACCCACTAAAATCAATTTTATCCCTCCTTTTGCTTTGGGGGGGAAAAAGGTTAAAAAAGAAATTGTCTCCAGTGTTTTTATTGGTTTCTTTGGTCTAAAAAAACTCCCAAACAAAACAAAGGCTCAAATCAAAAACATTTGGAGATCAACAGACATATTGATGCCATTTGGCATTAAAAATACTTGGAGTGCCGTCAAGGAAAAAAAAAATAAAAGGTACAATTTTAAAACCCAAGGTGCCTCCCCCAATATGTGCAACATCCTTTATTAGGAATGCAGAAGCAGATTAAAGAGATGACAACAAAGAAGAATTTAAATCTGGCTTCAGATACATTAGCTGTGTGACCCTGGGCAAGTCATTTAACCCTCTGCCTCAGTTCTTCATCTGTAAAATGACCTCAAGAAGGAAAAGGCAAACTGCTCCAGTATCTTTGCCAAGAAAACCTCAAATGGGGTCATGAAGAGTCGGATACAACTGAAATGACTCAACAACAACAGTAACAAAGAATATCATGTTTAACTCACTTTTAAATGTTTCATTTGATTGGAGTATATTTTTTGATCATAGAAAGCTGGTTTTATAGACTATAAAGAATATATAATTCCCAATTACTAAAGCTTGTATACATTCCTGGGGATAGATACCCCATATTCATGTACAATAGAGGTTTTGATACTGTTCTGCCAGTTATAATATGAATACCCTTATTTTAAATCAAGGGGCTTAGAGTTTTCAGGATTTCTGATAAATCGCAATAAGCAATTTCTAATCCTGGAGGTTTGCACACATGAGAAATGAAAGGCAACTTAATAAAAGACCATCTCTCTTATTATGTCAACCAAATGAGTAGAGATATAGTGCCATGCAGGGCTGTGATACACACATGCACACATACATATATGTAAACTGGTAACATGTTATATACATATGTATGTGTACATATATATAATACACACATATATGAAGTGTTCAGCAAATATTTTGCTAGTTTTTATTATGATTCAGAAGAAATACTTAGTATACAATATTTTCTGGGGGAAAAAGATATGAAAGGGAAGAGATCCAGGAGAGCTACACAAAAATAAACAGAATTGAATTTAATAAGAACAAGTCTGGTGTAGTTCATTGTGCATCTCTTTGCAGTTTCTAGCAGGGTGGTGGTGAGGTGGGATAACTTCACACCCACAATTACATGAAGAAACTGGGCTCTTAGTGGACCACAAATTTGATAGGTTAACAATATATAGTTGCATCTAAAAAAGACCAGCACAATACTAGGTCCAGACAACAAGCATTTATTAAGTATTTACTATGTGTCAGGCACTGTGCGAAACACATACCAGGATGTTTCAAGTTGAAAATAGAACTTAGAACTATAAGAAACCCCTTTCTTCAACTCAGATGGTTAGGCTATTAGATTAGAGTTCTGCAAAAGAAAGACAATAGAGAAAGCATTTATAAAAATTCCAAGAGTTAGCATGTCATAGTGGAGAGAACGGTGGTCATGGTATCACAAAGAGCTATATTAAAATCCCACCTTGGACTCGAGTTGGTTGAACTTTGGAAAGTTTCTTTATTGATGGGTTTTGATTAGTCAGTCAACAAACATTTATTAAGCACCTATTTTGTGTTGGGTACCATGGTAGAAAGATAAGAATGAAACTATACTTGCCTTCAAGGACCTTTCATTCTATTGAAGAAAATAATATGAACATTAATAAGTATACTCACAAAATAAATAAAAAGTATCTTTTTTGGTAGAAGGGCACTAGCACTGAGGGAATCAGGAAAGACTTCATATAGAAGGGGTCATGAGCAGAATTTCCAAGGAAATAAGGGAATATAAGGGGTGGAAGTGAGATAGAAGGAAGTCTGTTCCAGGCATGGAGAACAGCCAGTGGCAAGACATGAATGAAGACAAGAGATGGAGTTATTATGTGTAAGGAACAGGAAGAAGGTCAGTTTGGTTGGATTGTAGAATGTATATATGGTGAAGGTTCAAAAGATAAGTTAGGACCAGGTTCTGAAGATCTTAAAGACCTTAATCCAGGAGTTTCTATATGATCCTTGAGGCAATAGGGAGCCACTGGAGTTTGCTGGTTAGGGTTGTGACATGGTTATATTTGCATATTGGAAAATCACTGGAAGTTGAGGTGGATACATTAGAGAGGGGATAGATTGAGGCAAGAAGAATAACTTCCATGCTATTACAATAGTTCAGACTAGGAGTGATGAACTGAACTAAGGAAGAAGATGGATGTGAGGGTCTGTGTTCAAATCCTTATTCTGTCATCTGTCAAGTCACTTAATTTCTCTGGACATCAGTCTCCATTGTAAAAATGAGGGGATTAGACTAGATCACCTCTGAGGTCCCTTCCAATTTGAAATCTATGATATTATGACTGTCACCACCTTTTTCCTAAAAGCATTGATTTTCTTAAAGTAGCTCAATTTTTTTTGGCTTTTTAAAAACTGCCATATTGATTTATATTGAGCTGTCAGTCTGTTAATATCTCCAAATGGTTTTGAGTCAAATTTCTTTACTTATACTCTTACTTACTTATACTCTCTAGGTTGATTTTTGGAATCCTTGCCCTGTGAAATTCTATTTTATTAGATCCACTCCCAAGTTTTAGTTTGTGAAGATCTTTTTTTGCCTCCTAAAACCTTCATACAATGTGTTAACTATCTCTCTCAGCTTTGCATCATCTATACATTTGACAAGCATACCATCTAATCCAAGTCATTATAAAATATTTAGCACCACAGAACCAAACACAAATCCCTGGGGTATTCTGTTATAGACCTGCTGATAATAACGATAAGCGTAGTAATAGCTAATATACATATAGCACTTTGAAGTTTTCAAAGCCCTTCAAAGGTTTACAAATATTATATTATTTCATCCTCACAGTAACCTTAGATTGTTGGTGCTATTATTATCCCTCTTTTGCAAATGAGGAAACTGAGGCAGACTGGGAGTGACTTAGGGTTACATAGCTAGTAAGTATCTGAAGCTGAATTTGATCTCAGGTTTTCCTGGTACCTAGCATGCCTCATCTTAAATGTTTTCTAGTTATATTTGCGCTGCTCATATTTGCACCCAGCTCCCTGTTGTTTTTTCATAATGCATATAGTCTGTGTCAGATTTGTGATGTGTATGAGGTGTTCAGGGAGGACTAGCACCTCTGGTGTGAGGGCTTGCTCATTCCTTTTCAGGGCTGCTCATCTACATCTGGTGTCCACCTATCACCCAACTCTCATGTGTGGCTCCACGAAGCTGCATCATGAGCAGCATCCACACCCCAATAAAACTGCCTCAGCAGACAGGCTAAACCAGGTTTAGGGTAACTTACAGACTTAAAACTCATTGGTGAGTTAGGAGGATGTCTACTCAAACATGTAAAGACTTCCCCAGTGGAATGGACAGATGACAACAATTTGTTCCATTACTGTGAAGGTGAGTGAAGCAGATACTATGTAGAGCTTAGAGCTTGGCCAGACATCTAAGACATCAAATTTATCCACTTAACCAGAGGCCATCACCAGTCATTCTGACTTCTGTTCTGCCACTGGACTTCAATGACTCTGGCAAAGAGAATGAAGCTGATGACTTTGTGCAACTCTGTGTCACTTAAATTCAATTTACACTCAAGTCAAGACAGCACCCATGATGTCATTAGTTCTTTTCCAAAATGAAGGATGAACAATAATAGTCCGTGCCGTATTTGTGATCGTGACATATACTGACTGTTGATGATTGCTTTCCAGTCACTGTTGATACAGATAAAGTGACAGTAGGCACAAGATGGTGGCCTTCTTTATATTCCCATGCTCTGGCTTTGGTTGGAACTCCTCTCCCCCAACTTGAAAGAGTACCTATTCGGCATAAAAGGTAAAATATACTCTACCACTTCTTTCTCACGTTAAAGTCCAGGGACTTGTATGACTACAATCATTGCTATCATGATCGTAAGCACCCACTGCCATCACCATCATCATCACTGATCAGGGGAAAAAAATCTCTAAGCAGATTTTCGTTCCATAAGGAGTATCCATCTGTTCTCAGAGCCTTAACTATGATAGACCTTTCATCTTAAGGAGATTCCTCTTCCCAAGAACCCAGATTTTCGGAACACTAAACAGTTCCAGATAACTAGTGTCTCCAGGCTCTAAGTCTATTTGTTAGCCTTTACTGTTCACACATTAAGATTAAGGATTGTCAGAAGCATCCATCTAATTCGGAATTAGAAATCCCTAATGGCTTCCGGATTTTCGTAAATTGCATCAGTTTAAATGTTACTTTATCAACAAACTTGCTTATCAAATCTAAGGATAGGAGAAAAGTTCACAACCAAACTAGGGACAGAGAGTCACATGAGATAAGATAGATAATTTTAATGATATAAAATAAAAAAAACAAAAACCATTTTTACATAAGAAAGTCCAATATAGCTAAGATTAAAAGAGAAACAATTTTTGTGTGTGTGAGGCAATTGGGGTTAAGAGACTTGCCCAGGGTCACGTAGCTAGTAAGTAAGTGTTAAGTGTCTGAGGTCGGATTTGAACTCAGGTTCTTCTGAATCCAGGGCCAGTGCTCTATCCACTGCACCACCTAGCTGCCCCCCAAAGAAACAATTTTAATTTCTTTGATAAAGATTTCATTTCTAAGATATGTAAGAAACTGATTCAAACATATAAGAATAAGAAATTAGGAAGTGGTCTAAGGATACCAATAGGCAGTTCTTGAGGGAAGAAGCCCAGTCTATTTATAGCCATATGAAAAAAGCTCTAAATCAATACTAATTAGAGAAATGGAGATTCAAGAAATCTTGAGATTCAACCTAACAGCTATCAGATTGGAAAAGATGGCAGAAAAAGAAAAATGATAAATATTGGAGGAGCTCTGGGGAAATAGGCACTGTTGGTGCACTTATACATAGGTACAATCATTCTTGAAATCAATTTGGAATTATACACAGATAGTAACTAAACATCTGCGTGCTCTTTGACTGAGGTATAACACTGTTAGACCTATACTCAAAGTTACCAAAGAAATAAGAAATTATATGTACAAAAATATTAATAGCAGCTCTTTTTGTGGTAGCAAAAAAACTACCTGGAAACTAAAGGGATGCCCATTATAATGGGGGAGTGGCTGAATAAGTTGTGGTATATAAATGTGACAGAATGCTATTGTGCTGTAATATATGTGGTCATAATTTCAATGAAACATGGCAAGACCTACATAGACTGATGGAAAATGAAGAGAGAAGATCCAGGATAACAGTTTATACTATAAAATCAGTATTATAAAAGTGAACAGGGGGCAGCTAGATGGCGCAGTGGATAGAGCACTGGCCCTGGATTCAGGAATACCTGAGTTCGAATCCGGCCTCAGACATTTAACACTAGCTGTGTGACCCTGGGCAAGTCACTTAACCCCAATTGCCTCACCAAAAAAAAAAAAAAGTGAACAGTTTGAAGACTTTTATAAAACAATGAAGAATGAAGTGAGCAGAAGCAGGAGAACGATTTTTATAATGACAACACTGAAAACAACATGAAAACAACATAATTTTAAAACGTATAAGAACTATGATAAATACAATGGCTATTCATGACATCAGAGGACCAATGATGAAAGAATGTATCACTAAGAGAAAAGTGATGGATTTTAGATGTGAAATAAGACATTTTTTCTCTTTCTCTCTTCCTCTCCTCCCTATCCTTCCTCTCCTCCTTCCTCCCTTTATCTATCAATTTATCTATCTGTTATATACATCCATTGAAGTAATTTATTTTGGTTGATTTTATATACATACATACATATATGTATATACTTATAGATATATGTATATACACATATATACACACATATACATATACATACACACACACACACATATATATATAAAACAAGAAGTTTGTTTCCTTATCTCCTTTTTTTCAATGGAGGTGAACTTTTGAAGGGAGGTCAATTAGATTTCTGTTATTTTTTAAAAGAGAGGTAGAGGGTATTCTGTAGATATGAAATGTACACACTTTGAGATATAGTCATTGTATGGTTATTTTGGCTTCTTTTACTTTGTTACAAGAGACCTCTCAAGGAGTGGGAAGGACCTGTATGCCTGCAATTTAAAAACAAAACACATTAGTAAAAGTTTTCAAAATAGATATATACATTTCAATCTTATAGGGTTTTTGATAAGAAAATGGTTGGTAAAGCTTGAATTGCTATTTAAATTGTTTCAATTATTATTGCAAGCTCATGTCATTAGGAATATTTCTAAAGCTATTATAATATTTCCTGCTTGGGGCCAGGGGTGAGTTGTTGCATCACCACCTTATGATTTTATCTCTTTATGCTTCTATAAAATGCTTCATTTAGAAGTATCATCAGTATTTAGTCAACCCCCAAACTCCATATCTTCTGAATTCTAGGTCTTTATTTCCCTTTGTTTAGTCATTTTTCAGTATGTCTGACTTTCCATGACCCCATTTGGGGTTTTCTTGACAAAGAAACTCACGTGGTTTGCCATTTCCTTCTGCAGGTCATTTTTATGGATGAGGAAACTGAGGCAAAAAGGTTAAGTGAATTTGCCCAGGGGTCATACAGCTAGTAATTGTCTGAGGCCAGATTTGAACTCAGAAAGGTCTTCCTGACTCTAGACTTGGCACTCCTATCCACTGTGCTACCTAGCTGTATTTGCCTGTTAGAAATGTCCAAAATTGAACTCAGCATCTTCTTCCTTAAATCAACTTCCTCTTCACACGGATATTACTATAAATGATATTCTTCTAGGCTTTAATACTAAGCTTTCCACTTCGTCCCACTCCCAACATATAATCTATTGCCAAGCTCTCTCTACTCTCCTTTTACTTTCCTTCCTTTGTTTCCCAACCTCAGAACCAAGATATTGAAATAGCCTCCTAAGTGACCTCCCAGTATCTATTCTCTCTCCTCATTGCATTAGGCTTTTTAAAGCATTATTTTAGCCTATTAAAAACTTATATGCAGGGGCAGCTAGGTGGCACAGTGGATAGAGCACCGGCCCTGGAGTCAGGAGGACCTGGGTTCAAATCTGACCTCAGACACTTGACACTTACTAGCTGTGTGATCCTGGGCAAGTCACTTAACCCCAATTGCCTCACCAAAACAAACAAACAAATAAACAACAACAACAAAAAAAACCTTATATGCCGGCAAAACTATAAACTTTATAATTACACCCCCCGTGACCACCCTGGTCCCTGCAAAGGAGTAGGGGGAGTGGTCCACCACTATGGCATGGTATATGTATGATTAGGATTTTTGATGATTTCTTCTTCTAGTTTTTCATTTTAAAAAAATTTCTTTTTTGGAATGGCCCTCAGTAGGCAGTGGGAGTTGGGGAAAGGGAAGATTCAGGGATAAATTTAGGTAAAGTAAAACCAAAAGCTAGCAATAACATCTGTTTTTAAAAAGAATAATTATCGACATTTTATCACACTTTATAACTTATGAAGCATTGTCATCGACATTTCATTTTGTCCCCACAACAAATATATTTAAGGCAATATGTGGCCAATCAGTGAACTAGCATTTATCAAACCCACACTGTATGCCAGGCACTGTGCTACAACTTGAGAATTCAAAGGCAAAAGTGAAATAGTTGCTGGCAGTAAAAAGTTGCCAATCTTTCCCACTGGATCTTACAGATGAGGAACTCACACTACAGGGGGTATTCGCATTTTAGGCAGGGGGTATCCATGATATGGTGTTTGCTGCCTGACAACTCCGAGAAATGCCAGAAGCAGAATGGATGTCTTTACACAGTATTCATAGACCTGACCAAGGACTTTGGTACTGTCAATTGTGAGGGTTTATGGGAAATTATGTCAAAATTTGGTTGCCTGGAGAAGTTCATCAGTATTGTATGTCAGTTTCATACTGGGTTGATTGCCTGAGTTCTGGATGATGGACAATGCTCTTGCACTTTCACAGTCACCAATGGAGTGAAACAAGGCGATGTGCTTCCTCCTTTCCTTTTGAGCATAATGTTTTAGTCATATTGTCAAATACCTTCAATGAGGATGAACACGGCATCAAGATCAGCTACCACTCTGATGGTAAATTCTTCAACTTGGAAAGGCTACAAGCCAAGACTAAAGTGGAGGGAGTACATGTGCATGAATTGTTGTTTTCAGCTTCTGAAACTGAGATGCAACAAAGAAATTCTCTACTGTTTCTGATAATTTTGACCTAACAATTCATACCAAAAAAGCACAGGTGTTCTATCAGCCAGAACCACACCATCCATATATGGAACCATCAGTCACAGCAAATGGAGAAGTTTTGAATACTGTGGATAAGTTCACTTTTCCAGGGTTGTACACTTTGATGATGAGGTTGATATACACATCGTCAGAGCTAGCTCAGCATTTGGGAGACTCTGAAGGAAAGTGTGGGAGAGAAGAGGTATTAGACTGATCACCAAACTGAAGGTCTACAGAGCCATTGTGTTGACCTTGTTGTGTGCCTGTGAAACTTGGACAGTATACCAGTACCATGCCAGGAAATGGAATCACTTCCATTTGAATTGTATTAGGAAGATTCTGAAGATCACCAGGCAGTGTAATATATCAGCATAAGATCCTGAGGTCCTCTCTCAAGCTAAACTGCTAAACATTCAAACTCTATTGCAGAGAGTGCAACTCCTTTGTGTTGGCCACATTGTTCAAATGCCAAATGTATGCTTGCCTAAAAGACTCTTATGGAGAACTCACGGAAGGCAAGCGTTCACATGGTGGTCAGAAAAAGTGATATAAGGACACTCTCAAGGTCTCTCTTAAGAACTTTGGAATCAATTGCATGACATGGGAGACACTGGCACAGGACCACTCAGCATGGCATGCCGACATCAAAGAAGGGGCTATGCTCTATGAGCAAAGTAGAATTGAAGGAGCTCATAAGAAATGTGAGATGCTGAAATGTAGACAATCCTACCCAAATGTTCACTATGAACTATTTGTGCCCAACCTGTGGTAGAGCATTCTGAGCTCATATTGGTCTGATCAGCTACACTCAGACACCCTGTAACTTGAGTCTAACATAGTGATGTTATTTTGGTCCTCTTTGACAACAAAGGACAATAACCAACCAACCAGGGGGTGTAGCTGTTGGCCTGTAAGGTCCCTTGACATATCATCTATGATTCTATGACATCTGCAGGGATACAATTACTTAGTGATAATTTGTTTATTTTTTTGTGGGGCAATGAGGGTTAGGTAACTTGCCCAGGGTCACATGGCTAGAATGTGTCAAGTGTCTGAGGCCAGATTTGAATTCAGGTGCTCCTGAATCCAGGGTCAGTGCTTTATCAACTGCACCACCTAGCTGCTAGAATCCAGGGATCAAGATCCCTAAAAGACATTTTCCCCCCAAGTGGATCTAAGAATGTTTCATTAATGACAATTCTAACACTTACTTCAGTAGTATTTTTCTCCTGGATCATTCATTATATTTAGTATTGCTTTAGTTGTTTCTAAGGATCTCTCTCTGTTTTTTATTGATGTATCACTTGGTTATGTTTTTCCCCAGATTGTTTGCAAAATTTATTTATTAGTTTAATATCTTAATAATATATTTTATTTTATACGACAGTGACTTCTCCCTAACTCTCTCTCCAGCCTATCACCTCACTACCATGTACATATATCCTCTAGTTTAATACTGAGAAGATTGAAGCAAAGCCAGTGGGTACAGTGACTGAATCTCAAAGAAAATATCACAATCTGAATCTGTAATCCCTCACCTCTCCACTGGGAAGGAGATGTGTTTCATTATCAGTTTTTGATGACGCTGATTGGTGAATACTATTCATCAGAATTCAACTCTTCAAAATTTCATCTTTGTTCATGTATATTCTGGTTTTGCTTACTTCTTCACCCTGCCTTGGTTTATTGAATTCTTTCCAAATTTCTCTGAATTCTTTATATTTGTCATTTCTTATGTCATAACACAATTCCATCACACCCATACACACACACACATTCATTTTGTTCAGTCATCTCTAATCAAAGAGAGCCACTTTGTTTTCAATTATTTCATATCACAGAAAGTGCTACTATGAATATTTTGGCATATGTGGGACCTTTATTTTCTGTTTTTGACCTCTTTGGGGGCATTTGCCAAATAATGGTATCTCTGGGCCTAAAAGAATCAATACTTTGGACAAACTTCTCAAATAATTGCAAATTGTTTTCCAGCATGGTTGAAATTCTTCACAGTATCACCAAAAGTGCATCAATGTGCCACTCCCCCCACCCCTATCCTCTCCAATATTTACTATTATTTTTGTATGTTTTTCCACCTTTGCTACTTTGAGGGATATGATGTGAAACCTTGAAGTTGCTTTAATTTGCATTTTTATTATTAGTATTATTAGTTATTATTATTATTAGAAGTAGTATTTATTATTAGTATTTATTTGGAGTAATATTTTATATACTTGTTGATGTTTTAAATTTCTTTTAAAAACTATCCATATCTTTTGACCATTTGTGTCTTATAACCACTCCCCTCCCTTACACCATTGCTCCAGGGAAGATTCATAGGAATTTAGGAAAATATCCTAGGAACCAGGCTACTAAGGTCATTACTAATGACAATATTATTCTAACATGGCTAGTTCTTTGCCACATCTTCAAGTCCCATAATAACCTGGCCCATTTAAATAGCTAATTTGTGCCATTTTCGTGAGAGTGTTTAATTTTAAGCTATTCAAAAATGATTTTAATGCTGTGTCTTTGAAATGATATAGTGTATCCTGAGACCACTTAGCAAGACTAATGCTGATACTTAATGTTGGAATAGGGACCATAAACAGAGCTCCAAGGAGGTTTCAAATTTAACTCTCTTAGATTTGCAAACTCTCCCAGACACTTGACCTATAAACCTGGTTGTGCAAATAGAAATCTTTATCACATTTATATTGCCTGCTAGGCTATTTTTATATGTACAATGTGGGGGACTGAATTTAATAAGGGTCAAACACAAAGGGAATGAAAGTGGGAACCTATTCTGAAGTAGTTCCCTTTGGGCTGTATCCTGCCATCATCTGCCATGTGGAATTCCCACGGAAATCAATGCGAGTTTAAAATAAATATCAATGGCAGGATATGGTCCAAAATTATTAATGAAAAACCTGAAGTTGACAGGTTAATTGTTTGCCAATACTATGGGCCTTAGGCTGTGACTACATGACAGAAAACCAACATTTTGTTAGAGGATAAGCTGGTCAACACCACTGTGAATTGATTGTGGTACTGAAATGATCTTGGAATGAATTTATAGAAACATGTTCCTGAAGAACTTTTTAGTAAATATGATTTTTATTATTGAGTTATTTATTTTCTGTCTTTACTCTGTGATTAATTTTTTTACTATGACTCCAAAGACTTATTGATAAATATCCCTTCCCCATCCCTTCTCTTCCTTCTCTTCCCCCACCTTACTTTTTAAAGATTGTTTATTAGAAAAATAGTAGAGTTAAACAATTTACCCAAAGGCATTCGATAGTTAGAAGTAGAACTGGGATTTTAGAGCAATTTTTGTAACTGCATTCTCTCAATAGACCCATTATATAAAATATCCAGTATTGTTTATCACTTACTGAGCCCAATTCCACTTCCTCTCAATGGGGAGCTATGTTGTAATGACTCCGAATGATGTCTTCTCTTTGTTTCAGTGGGGAAGCACGTATGAATGATCAGTGAAATTCTTTGTAGGAATGGCGTATGTCAGTGGGTCAGTCATCACAGAATAAACATTTAGTAAGTAGCTACTATATGCCAGGAACTATGCTAAATGCTGTGGTTACAGAGAAATGTAAAACAAAACCAAAACCAAAAAACACCAAAAAAAACACCACCACCTATCTCTGCCCTCAAGGAGCTCATAATCTAATAGGGGAGACAACGTAAAATAACTATATATAAACAAGGGCTTTGTCTCAGTACTCCCACATGTGCTTTTGCCCTGAAGGGTGGTGATGTTCAGGATGTGCTTCTAGATTAAGATACAGGAGACCACAGAGGAGAGAAAGCACACCCTCCCTCTTATCTCAACATCCACCATGGGGGAAGAAATGTTATTTCCCCCTCATTTCACCTAGTCTGGGGATTGCTACTTTCTTTGGGTCTAATCACCATTATAACCCTTTGCCTGATTGTAGCTTCCCCTACTGGTGGACATGTGCCTAACTTGGGTGGCTACCTCCCTATTGCCTGAGTTAGGGACCAGGATGTCAGAAATCCATGATGGCAACATGTACTAGTTTATGGGGTTTTTTTTCCATTTTATTTCTTTCCTTTCCTTTCCATGCACACAGGTGAGATTGCATCCAACTGGGATGGTAAGCTTGGCTAAGAATTTGTATGACATAAAATTCTGGGATCAGTAGTGATACCAGTACAAGTTGGCTTTAAAGTATCTTTGGGTTCTTTGCTTGCCCCATATGCTGAAATTCCTAGTGAAAGCTCTGGAATGTTAATGCCCCAAGAGACTTGAATTCCCCAGCTAGATGTTAGATGTTGTCTAATTCTTTAGGTGATGAAACTGAGTTCCACAAGAGTTAAGTGCTCAAGACTGCACATCTAGCCAGTTCGAGACACTTCTAGAATCCAGGCCTCTTGATTTTCAGTCTGTTGCTCTCCCTGCTAAACCAAAATTAGTTTACTTAACTCTAGAACTGAACTCCAGAGAGGACAAATGGATTTCCCAAAGTCCTTGAATTTGCTAAATTTTGTTCACAAGGTACAGAAAGATACATCTGAGCTTAATGGAATACCCACTTTCTAGTTTCTTGAAAGATAGATAAGAGAAGGCAGCCATACTTTGAGACACTGAAGAATTTATCTCCCATCAAGGTTCCTCTTAGCTAAGGTCTCTTCCAATTCTAAATCCATGATCCTGTTATATTATTTATCTGACTGTACGAAAGAGTTAATTGCTACAAGAGAGTTATTAGTTTTTACTGTAGGTACAGAATTTCTAGGAATCTAAAAAATATGTAGGTAGTTAAATAGTGTGGTGGATAGAGTGCTGGGCCTGAAATTAGGAAGACTCATCTTTCTGAGTCAACTCTGGTTTAGACATGAACTAGCTGTGTGATCTTGGGTGAGTCACTTAACCCTGTTTGCTTCATTTCCTCATCTATAAAATGAGTTAGAGAAGGAAATTGCAAACCAATACAGCATCTTTGCCAAGAATACCCCAAGTGGGATCAAAGAATCAGACATGATTAAAACACCTCAATACAATACTGAGTGATAAAGAGGATGCACAGAGAAAGTCATGCAGGAAAAATAGACCCCTTAAGATAAACTTTTCCACCACAAAGAAATCTCACTTGGCTCTTTTTCTTCCCACCCTTCCAAATCAACATATGTAGAATGAGCTAGCTCTCCTAGATGTTATCTCTTGCTTCTGGGCAAACCTAACATTAAAGATAGGCTGGTATTATTCTCAAAGCCACTGGCAATAATAGCTTTTGCTTGAAGCATCTACAGCTCAACTGTCCTGGTTTCCTTGTTGTGGTAAGAATAAATGAGAAATACAAATGAATGCTATTGAGGTTCAGAGGAGGTTGTCACAATATCCAGCTGTTATATGGGTAAGCAGAAACTAAGACAAGACTTAATGGAGGAAGATAAGGATTTAAAATAGGTATTGAAAAATGTAATTGATGATGATAAGGCAGAGAAAGAAGAATAAAGCATGAAAATAAACTGATTTTGCCTGAAGAACTTACTTGTGAATCTTGTGTTCCAAAAGAAGGTATTGTGGTAGTGACATAAATTTTAGGCATAGACCCTGGGAACTAATTAACTTTTTGGGGCATGGTGTGCTCAGAGAATTTGATCTTATTTTAGTGGTAGAACATTGTCAAAGGATAAATGATTGTCCTGTGTGGTATTGGCATGATAGAAGGAAACTGTCCTAACTAGGATAATTCTCTCACGGAGGTCCCTGAAAGATATATTCCACCTAGGATAGGGGCCAAGATGGCAGCCAACCAGATATATTTGTCAAGGAATCTCCTGGGAGATATAATTCAGGAGAGAAGAGGACACATTAAAAAAATGATCAGGAATGGAGGGAAAGACAGATGTATGCGTGTGAAATTAACAGGTCTCATAGTAGTTGCAAGAAAGATGTTACTAAACCAAAGGACTGAGAATATTCACTTGTGGGGAGAATGGAAGGATTGTGGATTATTGAGTTTGCAAGAAGCAGGTGTAGGAACTCTTATAGCCTAGTGAATTCTTTGGCAATAGAAAATTCCAGCCTGAAGCCTTTCATCTGGGAGGGGGTGGATGGGTTACCTATTAGGTACAGTTTAGATTAGATTAATCAACAAGCACCTATTCCCAGGCGCTGAGTTAGGCATTGGGAATACAAAGAAAACATAACACAGTCTTTGTACTTATTGGAAACTCAGAGAGCTTACATTCTATTAAGGGAGATAGCATGTACAAGTATGATTTTATAAAAAATAAATGCAAAATTAGTTCAGAAAGGAATGGTACTAAGGCCAGGGATGATCTCTGAGTGTCCAAGCAAGCAGGATGACATGTTTAGAGAGAACACTGGATGTGGAGCCAGGAGACCTCCGTTCAAACCCAGTCTCAAAAACTTACTTGCTGTATGATCATGGGGAAGTCAATTAAGGTTGAACCTCAGTTTTGTCATATATAAAAATGGGAATAATGATACATGCTCTGGCTACTTTACAAGACTGTTGTGATCAGAGTACTTAGAAAACTAAAAGAAATATATGCTTTATAACACACATATATTCATATTGTGCATGTAAATACATGCATACTGTATAACACTAACAATGTGTATAAAATATATGCTATATTTTAATTCCTATGAATATGTATATACACATATATGTAGATTGTTTCTCAGTCATATGAGGCTATATACACATGCTATATATTTTACATATGTATATATGTATCACATCCATTTGTGCATATATGTATACATATAAAAAGTATTAATGTATATGTTTAGAAATATTATTAGTAGTAGCAGTACTTATAGTATATATATCCCCATACTACTGAGAGACAATGGTGAATAGAGAAATGGCCTTGAAGTCAGGACTACATAGGTTCAAGTGCCACCTCTGACATATATTAAGATTACATTGGGTGAATAATTGACTCTTTCAATACTTAGGTCACTCTCTAGTACTAGAACTTGCAGAAAAGGTGCCAATGCGCGTTGGTAGAAGGAGTTCCCTCACTTGGGATTTCCCTAATTCAGTGAAATCACATCCAATCTCTATCCTTACCAAACTTATATGGTCCCCAGGGGCAGCTAGGTGGCGCAGTGGATCAAGCACCAGCCCTGGATTCAGGAGGACCTGAGTTCAAATCTGACCTTAGATACTTGGCACTTACTAGCTGTGTGACCCTAGGCAAGTCACTTAACCCCCATTGCCCTGGGAAAAAAAAACCAACAACAAAAAAAACCAAAACAAAAAACAAAAAACTTATATGGTCCCCTACAAGCTCTCTTGGGTTCTAGGCCCTTTGTGGATCAGCCCTCACCCAAAGTCATATATCATGACCACCTACTATGTATTTGACTTTTACTAGCCATCCAGAAGACACATAAGTCTGAAATAGGACCTTTAATGAAGCATCACCAGAAATATAAGAGAAAAGTTGTAATTTGCTCTCTTTTACAGCCTTGCATAGAAAAGTGATTGCTCTAACCACAGACCATCCTCCTGAGTCCCAGATAGTTAATCATTTTGGCAGCAGCCCAAGACACTGAAAATCAATTAGGAATTGTTTATTTCCTCTCAACATGATGACTTGAGTAGGTCCCCATTAGATGCAACAAAGGCTTCCTGCCCTGTAGGCTCATCAAGTGGATTGGGGAGCTCATCAGATTGATCAAGGGATTGCTCTATGAAAGCTGCTTTACAAGTTAATAATAAAAGCTGGCATTCATGTAGTGCTTTGAGTTTTGCACTGGAATTGGAAGGGTCCTAACAGGTCATCTGATCTGCCCCTGTCTTTATACAGATGAAGAAACTGAGAGGAGAGTAAAGTGAACTTTGCCTAACGTTACAAAGGTGGCAGAGGTAGCGTGTGGACAAACATAGGTCCTTTTCTTTGAGAGCCAGTGCTCATTTCATTCTATCATGCAACTTTGGAAAAAGGGAAACAACAATGGGACTTTTATTTGTAGGATGCTGGGGTCCAAAGAGTTTTGAAAACAACCTGTTAGCAGGGAACATTGTAGAGCCCTACATCAACTATAAAAGCTGAGCATAGATTGAGTTTATTAACAAAGGAACTGTTAAAGGAAGCCTGAAATATATCAACCTGTTTCCACATTTACTTTTGGTTGAGAAACATTGTGATCTCATTATGTTTTCCTCCCCCATGCTCTCTCGCATGAAAACTTCTACTCCCAGCATTTTGATACTGTTGTATTGTTTTCTTTTAACACTGGTTTCAACAAATATTGGAAGGCGACTGAGGCATGAAAATCTGTCAGAGATTAGAAACCTGCTGGGCTGCAGCAGGACTGCAATGACAGAAGAAATGACAGGAAGGCCCTACGTACATGTTTAAGCTTGTAGAGCAACAATGTTCATGGGAAATTAAAACCGAGAGAAAAGAATCTGTTTTCAGGGGCCCAATACAAATCTCTTTAGTCCTATTATTTTGTGTTCACTGGGTATTTTGAGAAGCAATGGATTTGTAGAAAACAAAACAAAACAAAACACTGAAGCTGGAGGAACTTTGGTACCAGTGGTCAGTCACTTCTAGTTCCTATTTTTAAATGGAATCCGACTGGGTTAAAGTTAACTCATCTTCTGTAGGATAAATCAAAGGTACTTTTTAATGATTGGGCACAATCATTAAATAACGACCACAGGCATCTTACTAGTGAATACATTCATCCTGGCCATTTGAATAGACAATGCCAATGTTATACTAGATCTTCAAAAGAACTGGGCTGGTTTTATTGTTCTAAGTACCATTCTAATGCCTCTTTTTGGTAGAGATGTGACTCTATGTCATAGGATGTTATATCAATGGAACACTATCTCTATGAGGGCCTACAAAGCTGGAAAGGCTAGATATATGCATTCCAAGAACTTGCCGAACTAAGTGTGAAGATGCTTCTCCATCCCCAGAAGGTTTGCCACCAAGATGGATTGTTTGTTTGATTCTTTTAGCAATTTAATGATCCACTAAGGCCCAGATGGATGAATTGTAATATTTATCAGTGTGGAGGGAATATCAATACCTATAACATGATGGAGCTGTTGAAATTCAAGCAGTAGATTAAGGAGAATGAAATCTGTTTATGACAGTGTGTCACATTTTTTAGGAAAGTGGGAGAATCTTTAATAACCAACTAGCTAGACTGTGATTCCCGTCCCATGTTTGGTTTAATGGGTAGAAGTTATACTTGTTTTTCCTTTGAAAAGAGAAGAATATCTATTCTTTTTTTTTTTATTTTTAGTGAGGCAATTGGGGTTAAGTGACTTGCCCAGGGTCACACAGATAGTAAGTGTTAAGTGTCTGAGGCCGGATTTGAACTCAGGTACTCCTGACTCCAGGGCCAGTGCTCCATCCACTGCACCACCTAGCTGCCCCAAGAATATCTATTCTTAAGAGGTTCACAGTTAATCACTTATTTATATAAGTAATTTTAACAGCTTCTAATTATAAAACAAAAGCCAGATGACTCCCTCTTCATTTTTATGGACACCTGTTTCTGAACAGAAATAACACAACTCTCCCTCAAAAATTTATTTTTATCCCTGCCTTTTAAAATATTATGTATTTTATAAGACAAAGAATGTCCTTTATTACAATATATACTAAAGGACCTCGCAAAGAGCATCACTGATTATCTACCAGGTCACTAAAGTAGTGTCTACTTTAGGGAGATTAGGATTTTTGATACCCAACAGCTACACTGCTCACAGAAGACTTATCCATTTTATATATCAAGGAGGACATTGGTTGATTTGAATAACACTGGCCATTTCATTAGAAGATATATCCCATGGATTCCTAGGTATAAGTTACATTATGGTAAGTTCTAAGTCGTTACAACTAAGAAAATAAGTAAGGCATTGTTTACTAACTTTGAATCTCAAAAGATAGTTAATATTAAATTTTTAAAAAGTAAATCCAGAGGGGGCAGTTAGGTGGCACAGTGGATAAAGCACCAGCCCTGGATTCAGGAGGACCCGAGTTCAAATTCATCCTTAGACACTAAACACTTACTAGCTGTGTGACCCCGGGCAAGTCACTTAACCTTCATTGCCCTGCTTAAAAAAAAAAAAAAGTAAATCCAGAATAAAATTTAATTTCCTGATCTCATCAATAAGGGAAACAGTGGCAAAAACTTAGAAAGATCCTTGAGTTGCTTTAAATTATATTTTATTTGGAATATAATGATGAAAATATGCTACTGCTCCATCCATATTGGCTGATTGTTTTGTTCTGTAATGACATATTCATCAATTTCCAATTTATCATGACACATGTTCTATCTAGTAGTGTATTTCAAGGAGATGATGGTTTTGGAAATTTGATTATTATTGTTGTTGGTTTTTGTCCTTCATTCTTGAAGAGGACCATGACAGATATGACTTGCACTGAATTGGAATTAAATGAGGGAGGACTGTGCAAAGTCACCAGCCACACTCTCTCTTCCCAAAACCATCTGGGTCCAGTGGCAAGATATACATCAGGATGACCAGAGATGGCCCCTGATGTTTAAGGCAATTGAGTTTAAGTGACTTGCCCAGGGTCACACAGCTAGTAAGTGCCTGAGGTCAGATTTGAACTCAGGTCTTCTTAACTTCATGGCCAGTGATCTATCCACTGTACCGCCTAGCTACCCTGACTTTTACAGAGGAACTCTTTGTAAGGAAATGTTAGGAGCCCCATGAACTACTCCAAGATTTATATAATAGAACTAGTTCCAGTATCTAGGAGAAAATAAAATAAGTGTTTTAGCATACATTAGTCATTGATTTGAATCACAGAATGTCAGAGTTGCAAGTGACCTCAGAGGCTATCTAGCCTAATTTGTGCCTTTACAGGGATCCCTTTACCATAATTCCTGACAAGTAGTTATCAAGCTTCCTCTTGATGGTCTCCTGTAATGGGAGAGCTCACTACCCTTTTCAGCAAGCTCTGGATTGCTTGATTCATAAGTTTCATCTTACATTGAGCTAAAATTTCCCTCTCTACCTATACTACAATTTACTCCTAGTTTTGTACTTTGAAATCAAGCAAAATGAATCATTTCATGCATCTAAATGTTATTACTTAAAAACATTGAAGATGGCAATCATATTTCTCCGAAGCCTTCTTTTTTTGAGGCTAAAAATAGTTCCCTCAACCAATCCTGGGAAAGCATGGTTTGTGGCCTCTTGACATAATGCTTGCCTTTCCAGATGTGTTTTCTGGAATTGAACATAATTCTCCAGATGGCTAATGGGGGCAATGTGCAATAGAACTGTCTCCACCTCTTGTTCTTGGTTCTATAGCTCAATTAACATAGGCTAAATTATCATGATGTTTTTTAGCTGCCTTTACAATATTGACTCATACTGACTGACCTTGTAGTTCACTTAAAACCCCAGTTATGTAACCATATTTCATCTAACCCAAACTTCAAACTTTTTTTTAAAGCCAAGTGTAGGACTTTCCTTTTGTGTGTGTGTGCTTGTGTGTGTGTGTGGGGGGGCAATGAGGGTTAAGTGACTTGCCCAGGGTCACACAGCTAGTAAGTGTCAAGTGTCTGAGGCCAGATTTGAACTCAGGTCCTCCTGAATACAGAGTTAATGCTTTATCCACTGCTCCACCTAGCTGCCCCTAGGACTTTACTTTTATGCTGTTCATTCCTTTACTCACTATCCTTCTGACTTTTAGGACTATGCTACTATAATTCAGCTGCCCTCTTGTTGTGAGACATCTCTACACCCATGTCATCTCTTTCCTCCATTGTGAGCTCCTCCTGGAACCTTCAATTTGAGAATGGCCCCAAACTAAGGGTCATTCATTCCTTTCTGTAGATTTTGCACCACATTCCTCTTATCTCCATGCTGCATCCATTTTTCAGTTCCCTTAATATGTTATCATTAGAATACAAGATCCTTAAGGATTGGGACTGTCTTTTTGCTTGTACATGTATCCTCAAAGCTACAGGGCCTGGAAATAGTAAGGGCCTAATAAGTGTGTTAACTGACTTCAATTTCAACTTATTATGTTTAAGCAATATCTCTAGCTTGTTGAGACCTCTTTTAATCCTATTTCTGTTGTTCAATGTGTTCACTATTCCTCTCAACTTGTTGATCCATGCAAATTTAAGAAATCTCCCTTTCCTGTCTTTATCCAAGTCATTAATAAAAATGTTGAAGAAAAGAGCATCAAGGACAAATCTACTAGAGGCTTCCCTCAAGGTTAAGATCAATCATTAGTCTTAGGATCTACCCATTCAATTAATTCCATACCCCTCAAATAAAATTCGTACAGATCATGTCTTTCCTCATCCACCAGGATAGAATGAGACATTATCAAATACCTTGTAGAAGTCTATTATTTTTCACGATCAAGGTGTGCAATAAAGGGATATTTTACTCCTTAGTTTTGAAGGTGTCCATTTTAGTTTATGACAGACATACAGAAGATGAAACACTCTGTGTACTGGGGACATATGACTATGTTTGCCTCTGAAAACAGCAGTCTGTTTCTATCATGGACTATGATACTGTAAAGGGTATATTGATGGATACATAGATAATGCACCTGTAAAGAGGTAATTATCCATTGTTAACTATATGAAGTGATCTGCCCTTTGAAGAAATTATCTGTTAATATTTTGATAATGATGTGTCAGTTCATTCTCTTCACTTGGAAACAATTAAACACATGCCCCGTCTGAGCAGAATGCCATGTTAGCTTGCCTGTGAATATTTGAGGAAATATGGGAGATGGTATTATGCTCCCAGTCTTAGTAATTAAAATGTGAGGATTCTAATCAGAAATATCACTGGTAGTATAAATAAGTAAATAGATGAATGTATGTAAATTGTGTAATAATTAAAATCACATGAACAAAATAAAGAGATAATGCAGATGGAAATGTTGTTTAGAAATTATAGTTTGGTCCCTCATTGCTCTGAAAATGGAACATCAACTCTTTCTAGCTGTAGTTAGAAACAGGTGCACTCAAAATGAGCCTTTTGTTGGGTACCATGTAAACAACCAACCTCTCTTCTCTACTCATAATCTAGTAGAGAAGATTTTAATGTAGAAATTTCATAGACTTAGAGCTGGGAGGAAGTTTAGAGATTATCTAGTCCAAATTCCTCTTTTTTACATATGAGAAAATGGAGGCCCAGAGATGTTAGATAATCTGGCCGGTTTCCATTAGGTAGTATGGAGCAGGGCCAGAAAATGAACCCAGGTGCTCTTCACTCCAAATGCTATGTTCTTGCCATTACTCCTCTGGTTTCAGGTCCTGAATTTACTCAACTCTTTGAGACTCATTCATTCCTTCACTTATAAAATTGGAATTATTTGATTTTCATTATACCTCTCACCAACCTCTTGTGAGGATCAAATAAAGTAATGTTATGTGAACGACTAAGTAATATAAAGCCCTATTATTTCATTTACATTCCATGAGAAGAGGCCATTTAAGAGGCCATTTAGGAGGCTAGGCAAGAGGATATGAGGGAGGCCCCAAATTAAGATGGTAGCTGTGTGAAGAGTGGAAAGAAATGGTTGGATGAAAGATTTTTCTTTTGGCAGAGCAATGAGGTTTAAGTGACTTGCTCAGGGTCACATAGCTAGGAAGTATCAAGTGCCTGAGATGAGATTTGAACTTGTTTTATCCACTGTGCCACCTAGCTGCCCCCCGAAAGATATTCTTGAGATAGAAACAATGAGATTTGGCAATTGACTGGATGTGTGGAGTAAAGTAAGGTGAGAAGCTGAGGCTAATGCCAAGATTTAGGAACTTGCAAGACTAGAAGAATTGTATTATCTTTAAAAGAAATAGGGAAGCTTGGTAGAGAAGTATGAGTTCTCTTTTGGACATGTTGAATTTGAGATGTTTCCAAGAACTCCAATTTGAAATGTTCAATAGGTAGTTTTTAATGAAATTGAGAGGAGGGACTGGAACTGGGTGTATAGATCTGGGTTTCATCAGCATAGGCATGATAATTAAGCCCACGGGGCCTGATGAGGTCACCAAGAAAGGGATAACATTGCCTAAATTTAATAATTTGATAAGGATTGTGCACAGAGCTGAAGGTGTATGTCTGGATTAAGGAAAGTGGATTTTGATTTCCAGAAGATAAAGGGTTAGGACATAAATAGTTTCAGTCCAATTTAGATTGAAATTTTGAAACTCTAAGCTGTCACACTGGTATGTTTTCATATACTTTTATTCACCTCTAAGTATGATTTCAAAATCTCAAATTCTAGTTCTCTTTCTGGATGAAGATTCAACTTCTGATACCTTGAAGCAATTTTAAGTTGATTCTATCTCTTTGCCCGTGTTCCTATGTGGATTCTCAGTCTTTATTTTCTTCTCTTATCAAGGTTATGTCAAGGATTGATGAAAGGTTAATATCTTCTAAAGCCTAGATTCTCATTCCCTCTCATTCTCCTATGAGTTGTCATTCAGTTTTCCTTTCCCTCTTTTCCAATTAAGAGTACATCTAAGATCTGTTTTCATCCATATAAGAATTCTGTGTATCATTGTAACTTATCTATAACTCAGCAAATAAATCTTGGGTATTTAATTGGGTTTCAGAAACATAAAATGACTTGTCTATAGTCTTAGGCCTGGTAAGAGTCAGACTGGATTTGAACCAAGGTCATTCTAATCCTAATCCAGCATTCTAGCAACTAATTTCTATTATCTCTCTCTCTCTTTTTTTTTTTTTAGTGAGGCAATTGGGGTTAAGTGACTTGCCCAGGGTCACACAGCTAGTAGGTGTTAAGTGTCTGAGGCCGGATTTGAACTCAGGTACTCCTGACTCCAGGGCCGGTGCTCAATCCACTGCGCCACCTAGCTGCCCCTCTATTATCTCTCAATGAGCAAACTGATTAAAGATTGTTAGTAATGGCACTGAAGTGAGGCAAAAAACATTTCTTATGAAGGGTGATTGCAGAACACATTCTTTTGAATTAAAGAAAATACTACAGATTACTTCCTATAAAATATAAAGTCTATTGGTTAGAGAAATGCAAAAAGAACTGTGAGGTACCACCTCATACCTATCAGATTGCCTAATATGGTGGAGATGTGGGAAAATTGGAACACTAATGCATTGTTGATGGAGTTGTGAACTGATCCAACCATTCTGGAGAGCAATTTGGAACTATTGCCAAAGGGCTATAAAGCTCTGCCTACCCTTTGACTCAGCAATACCACTACTAGGTCTGTATCCCAAAGAGATCAATAAAAAAGGGAAAAGGGGGGGGGCGGCTAGGTGGTGCAGTGGATAAAGCACTGGCCTTGGATTCAGGAGGACCTGAGTTCAAATCCAGCCTCAGACACTTGACACTTACTAGCTGTGTGACCTTGGGCAAATCACTTAACCCTCATTGCCCTACAAAAAAAAAACAAAAACAAAAACAAAAAAGGGAAAAGGACCCACATAGACAAAAATTTATAGCTGCTTTTCTTGAAGTGGCAAAGAATTTGAAATTGAGGGGATTCCCATCAATTGGGATGAACAAGTTGTTGTATGTGAATGTAATGGAATACTATTGTGCTGTAAGAAATGAGCAGACAGATTTCAGAAAAACCAAAAAAGACTCACTTAAATTGATGCTGAGTGAAATGAGCAGAACCAAGAGTAACAGCAACATTGTGTAATGATTAATGGTGATAGACTTAGCTCTTCTCACCAATACAATTATCCAAGACAATGTCAAAAGACTCATGATGGAAAATACTCTCCAGATTCCAGAAAAAGAACAACGGAGTCTGAATGCATATCAAAGGATACTATTTTCATGTGTGTGTGTATGTGTTTTGAAGGGCAATGAGATTAAGTGACTTGCCCAAGGTCACACAGCTAGTAAATGTCAAGTGTCTGAGGTCGGATTTGAACTCAGGTCTTCCTGAATCCAGGGCTGGTGCTTTATCGACTGCGCCACCTAGCTGCCCCCGAAGCATACTATTTTCATTTTTTTCTTCTTTCTTGTGGCTTTTCTCTTTTGTTCTGATTCTTTCCTCACAACATGACTAATCTGGAAATATGTTTAACATGATTGTACATATGTAATTTATATCAGTTTGCTTGCTGGCTTTGGGAGTGCAAGGGAAGAAGGGAGGGACAGAGAAAAATTTGAAACTCAAAATCTTACAAAAATTAATGTTGAAAACTATCTTTACATGTAATTAAAATGCTATTAAGAGTATGTTTATGTATATTGTATTTGTGTGTGTATATATATATATAAATATATATATATATATATATATTCCATAAAAATTAGATCAGGCTGGAAGACAAAAAAATAAAAATAAAGCTTATAGAAGGAATATGTGTGTATAGTATGTGTATATATATATAGTATGTATATATGTGTATACACATACATATACACACATAAAATGTTTTGGTTTAGATTTTGCTGGAACATGCCACTGTAATACAGTACACTTGGAAACTGTTGAGCTTATGAATTGACAAACCTTCTTTGGAGTCAGGAAACTGTGGACAGGTTTTGAACATGAGCCACTTAATGATATATAAATAGGAAGGCCTGTTTCCTTGGAGGATATAAATTCCTTTTAACCTTGGAGAATATCTGAATATTACAAGATCACTGATCATTCTAAGTGTTATCTGGTACTTAATGCCTGTCTCTTTGCTGTCTCTTCTGATAAATGTGTTCTTTGGGGTTTATTGTTTTCTTGCAAATCATTTATGCCTGATATATACATACATACATATATATATATATTAATAGAAATCACATTCAGATTTGATTAGAAGATATTTAGGGCTCTTTTTCTGCAGCTTCCTTTAACTGACATTACTTTTTATATTTCTAGGCAGTTAGTTGTACATGTTTATATTTTGATTTCGTCAGTGTGAGGATTCCCTCCATATTTTTCTCAACCTGTGAAGTTCTTGACCATGTTTCCAGACACTTTCCATAGAAGATGAACATAACACGACTATTTTCTTATGAGGAAGCAGGGTATAGTGAATAGGGTTCTGGAGCTGTAGCCAGGAAGAAGTGGGCTCAAATCCCACCTCAAACACTATGAATTGACTGACCCTACACAAAATAATTACTTTACTTAGGCCTCACTTACCTAATGTGTAACATGAAGAGGTTAAACTTGAGCATCTTTAAGATCTCTTCCAGTTCCAAATAGTGACCTCATTATTTGTTGGCCATCTCTGTGCCTGCACTCTGATCTAACCCCCACGCCTGTTACTGGAACCTTGAACTGTACTCCCGGGATTCCAGGCTCAGATAGGTAGCTTTTTTTTGACCTGCCCAGAAACATTCTATGGTGGGCACACCCTTTTTCTTTATGTGTCTCTTCTCCCATAGTGCAACCACTGTCTTACTTACTTGGATTGGTATGCTCAGCCCTTAGCACAGTGACTGGCACATTAATAAATTCTTATTTGTTCTTTCCATCTATCAGCTGTCTGTATATCTATCTATCTATCTATCTATCTATCTATCTATCCATCCATCCATCCATCTATCTATCAATATCATCCATCTAACTACTATGACTTTAAAGGACACTTTAAGTTCTAAATTTATATTTCATCTTTCAATTCTTTCGATAATCTTGAATACAGCAATGTAACACTTGGGCTGCCCATTTGTTATCTCTCATTTTTTCTATATTTTGGTCATATATCTTTAAAAAAAATAATAGAATTAGTATTAGAAAATGGATCTTTTCACTGTGAACTGATCCAACCATCCTGGAGAGCAATTTGTAATTATGCCCAAAGGGCTATAAAGCTGTGCATACCCTTTGACCCAGTAATACAACTTTTGGGTCTTTTTACCAAAGAGATCATAAAAAAGGGAAAAGGACCCACATGTACAAAAATATTTATAGCTGCTCTTTTTGTGGTGGCAAGGAATTGGAAACTGAGGGGTTGCCCATCAATTGGGAAATGACTGAACAAGTTGTGGTATATGAATGTAATGGAATTCTATTATGCTGTAAGAAACTATGAACAGGCAGATTTCAGAGAAACCTGGAAGGACTTGCATGAACTGATGATGAGTGAGATGAGCAGAACCAGGAGAACATTATACACAGTATTATCAACATTATATATTGATCAACTGTGATGACTAGATTCTTCTCACCAATCCAATAGTACAAGAAAGTTCCACAGGACTCATGATGGAAAAAGCTCTCCAAATCCAGAAAAAAAGGAACTGTGGAATATGGATGCTGATTGGACCATACTATTTCTTTTGGTTTTGGTGCTATTGTTTTTCTTTTTTGAGGTTTTTCCTTTTTGCTCTTATTTTTCTCTTATAACATGACTAATGCAGAAATACATTTGTTTTATATATATATATAAAACCTATTTCAGATTACCTGCTGTCTAGGGGAGGGAAAAATTTTGAAATTGGAAATCTTTTATAAAGAAATGTTAAAAAGTATCTCTACGTGTAACTGTAAAATAAGATACTTTTTATTTTTTTAAAAAAAGAAAGAAAATAGCTCCTTTCATAGCAACTACATTTCTGAAGAATATTCCATAAAATCTCAGAACTGACCTCGGAGGCCATCTATTACAAATGACATCTAAAACACTGATTCTGATTATGACATATCCAAAAAATGGTCATTTAGGCTCGGTTAGAAGACCTGCATTGATGAGGAATTCCTGACTTCCTGAGGCAGCCTATTCCATTTCTGGATAGCTCTGAGTATGAGAATGTTTTCTTACAGAGAGAGTAAAAACATGGCTCTATACCTTCTACCATCTGGGGCCAATCAGGAAAAGCTTAATCTTTTTGGCACATGACAAGACTTGAGCTATTTGAGAACCATTTTCATGTTTCCTCCTAAATCCTTTCCCCCTCAGAGAGAGGAGCTAAAACTCAGCCTTCTATGGCTTAATCTCTAGTCCTTTCACAATGATGGCCTCCTTTATCTCTATGTTCTCTACCTTTTCCATATTCTTCCTAAAATGTGAAATCTGGAATTTAATGTGGTATTCTAGTTATGGTCTGACCAGGACAGAGTACTAGAGGCCTGTTGCTCACATTGCTCAGGACCCCATTTCTGCTGATATAAACTAAATTCTCTTTAGATTTTTTGGTAGCCTTGTCATGCTGTTTATATCTTTTATATGAGGGAGAGGATTTGTGTTTTATTAACAATTATCATATTACTTTACCTCAGTACAACCATGTTGCTTTCCAGGTAACATAGACAGGGACATCATATCCTTGTTGTTCGGTCATTCAGTCATGTTTGACTTTTCATGACTCCATGGAGTATATTATCTAGGAGGTTTCTTTGGCAAAAATATTGGGAGTGGTTTGCCATTTCCTTCTCCAGTGGATTAAGGCAAATAGAGGTTAAGTGACTTGCCCAGGATCACACAGCTAATCTGAGGCCAGATTTGAACTCAGGGTTTCCTAATTCCATAACCAGAACTCTATCCACTGAGCCATCTAGATGCCCCCATTATGTTCTTAGTGGTGAGCAATTCATAGATATATTAAAATGAGTTATAAAATGAGAATGGAGTAAAAATGAAGGGGAAAAAATGGGACTTGAGTGAGGTTATATACTTATCAATTAAGAGCTTGAACTCAAACCTTGTTTTTCTTCTGCCATTCAAATTATTACTACCTTTATTGACCTACAGTGTTCTCTTTTCTATTGCTTCTTCACAAAAACAAAACAAAAAAACTCAAAATCAACTTTACTGCTTTCAATTAATTGCTGTCAGTTTCAATTAGTGCTGTCAATTCTACCTGTATAGTCTCTTACTTCCTTTTCTTTCTGTTCCCACTGCCATTATGCTAATGTGAGATCTCATTATCACATGTCTGGACTATGTCAATAGTATCATAATTGTTTTAATCTTGCCTTTATACTTCTCTGTCTCCATACCATCCTTTACACCATTTGTTGTTGTTCAGTCATGTTGAAATCTTTATGACCCCATGGACCATAGCATACCAGACCCTTCTGTCCTCCACTATTTCTCAAAATCTGTCCAAGTTCATGTTCATTGTTTCCATATAATTAGAAAGGCCTGTTTCCTTTCTATCCATCTCCCCCTCTGCTATTCTCTTCTCCTTTTGATGTCAATCTTTCCCAACATCAGGGTCTTTCCCAATGAGTCCCATCCTCATTTTGTGGCCAAAGTATTTAAGCTTCAGTTTCAGTATTTGACCTTCCAATCAATAGCCTGAATTAATTTATTTAAGTATTAACTGATTTGATCTCCTTGCTGACCAAGGGACTCCCCAAAGTTCTCCAGCACCACAATTTAAAAGTCTTAACTCTATGGAACTCAGCTTTCCTTATAGTCCAACTCTCACAGCCATATGTTACCAGTGGAAAAAATGATAGCTTTGAATATATGGACCTTGGTCAGCAAGGTGATGTCTCTGCTTTTTAGTATGCTGTCCAGATTTGCCATAACTTTCCTTCCAAGAAGCAACCATCTTTTAATTTCATGGCTACAGTCACAGTCTTTGGTGATCTTTGAGCCCAAGAATATAAAATCTGATGCTGCTTCCATTTCTTTTCCCTCAGTTTCCCTGAAGTTATGGGACTAGTTATACCACGATTGTAGTTTTTTTGATGTTAAGCTTCAAGTGAGCCTTTACACTCTCCTCTTTCACCCTCATCAGGAGGCTTTCTTAACTCCTCTTCACTTTCTGCCATCAGAGTGGTATTGTCTGCATATCTGACATTGTTAATATTTCTCCTAGAAACCCTAATTCCAACTTTCGATTCATCTTGTCTAATATTTCAGATGATGTACTCTGCATTGAAGTTAAAGTGACAATGGTCAGCCTTGTCATAATCCTTTTCTGATCTTAAATCAATCAGTTGTTCCATGTTCAGTTCTGTCTGTTGCTTCTTGGCCCACATACATGTTCCTTAGGAGTTTAGTAATATACAAAAAGACACTATTACCAGAGTAAGTTCTCTTATACACAGATATGATGGTATTGCTTCTCTGCTCAACATGTTTCACTCCCTTAAAAACAAAAACAAAACCAAAAAATCTACACCTGTGATTTAATCTGTATAATATGCATATCAGAGAGTACTTAGGATAACTAGAGGTTAGATGACTTATCCAGGGTTAGAGAGCCAGTATGCATCAGAGCTATAGGTCTTGAACCCGTATTTAACTGATTCCAAGTCCAACTTTTTTTTTTTTTTTTTTTTTTTTGGTGAGGCAATTGGGGTTAAGTGATTTGCCCAGGTCACACAGCTAGTGTTAAGTGTCTGAGGGTGAAATTGAACTCAGGTCCTTCTGACTCCAGGGCCAGTGCTCTATCCACTGTGCCACCTAGCTTCTCCTCCAAGTTCAACTTTTTCAGCCTTGTTGCCTCTCAACTTCCTATTATCTGTTGAATAAACTTTAACTCTAAAACTTTGTATTTAAAACTCTCTAGGACCTAGGGATTTACTAATGTTGCAGCTTTATCTCATACTACTAAATTTACCCTCCACTGTATGCATGCTTTGTTTTCCCATGTCTGAATCTATGCCTGAAATGTTCTATCTTCTTTCCACACCCACCCTATTCGCCATCTTTTCAAATCCTATTCAGGTTTCATGACCTAAATGAAATACTGCTTCATCCTTAAAGAACTTCCCCTAATGCCTACCCTCCTCTTCCCACTCCCAGACTCACCTTTCCTCAACTTTTGTGAGAGTGATTTTTCTTTACTCTAATCACTATGGAATTATAGACTCATAAGGTATTTTAATCACTCTAGTCCACTGCATGTCCCTGTATGCTCATATAATTCATTATTTATTACATAGTATTGTTATATTTCTTTATATTAAATAGTATTGTGTATTTGTATTGCATGTTTGTTGAATATTCATTATGATATACCATTAACTCCTTGAGGGTAGGGAATAATATCTTAATTATTTTTTTTCTTCCAGTGGCAGTAGTTGTTTTCTTTTGTTTTGTTTTGTTTTATTTTTGTTTACAAATTACAGGCCTTGAGTAAAATGTTTGTTGAATGGATAAGTGGTAATTTTCATGGAGAACTAAGCTAGTTTCTATATAGGGTCAATTAACTAGACAGATATTGAGGTGCTCAGAGTTGGAGATTGGGTTTCTACAGAATGGGCCAGCTTTGAGGGTGAGGGAAAACAATGAAAAATCAATTTATTGGAATCAACAGCAGTCACTGGAACAATGTATTTATAACTAGACTGGTATTTATTTTTAAGAACCCTCCAGGCATATCTATGAACTGTGACTAGTAACATGGACATTAGAGGTATTAGTTTAAAACAATTCAGTCATGTTTGTAAAGACACAGCTTTAGAAATCATTTACTTTATTTAATAAAAAGGATATTAATGTTTTGTTTTTATGTCAAATTTTCATATTACCCTCACTGTAAGAGTTCTCTTATAACAAAGTAAAAAAAATTAAATACAATGACTTGATCTGAAAATACAGGTAACATTTTACATCTTTAGTACTCCCCCCATGCCTCTATTTTTTAAATGAACAGAAATCTATATTTCTCCCTTCAATCCTACCCCCTGTAAAAAAGAAAAGAACTTATCACTCACTATATATGCAGTCAAACAATATGCATAATCAAACAAAACAAATTTATATTCTCTCTCTCCTTTTCCTCTCTCTCTCTCTCTCCCCCCCCTCCTTCCCTCCCTCCCTCCCTCTCTCTCTCTCTCCCCCTCCTTCCCTCCCTCCCTCTCCCTCCCTCCCTCTCTCTCTCTCTCTCTCTCTCTCTCTCTCTCTCTCTCTCCCTCCCTCCCTCCCTCCCTCCTTCTCCCTCTCTCCTTTCCTCCCTTCCCTGTTAAATCTCTGTCATGTTTCATTATCAGTCCTCTGGAATCATCAGTAGTTATTATATTGATCATAGTTCTGAGTCTTCACAGTTTGTTTTTACAGTATTATTATTATAGACATTGTTCTGCTCATTTCACTCTTCATCAGTTTATAAAAGTCCTCATATTTGTTCATCTTTATAATATTGATGCCATAGAATAAATCATCCTTCTGATTTAGTTCACTTTCCTCTGTATCAGTTCATATTCACCTTTCCACAGCTCTTTGAAACAATCTATTGCCTCTTTTTTTTTTTTTGGCGGGGCAATAAGGGTTAAGTGACTTGCCTAGGGTCACACAGCTAGTAAGTGTCAAGTGTCTGAGGCCAGATCTGAACTCAGGACCTCCTGAATAGAGGGCCAGTGCTGTATCCACTGTGCCACCTAGATGCCCTATTGCCTCATTTCTTAAAGTGTAATAGTACTCTATCCCATTCATATGTCACAACTTATTCAGTATTTATTATTAGAAAGTACTTATCACAGACATGAGAACTGCAAATGAGCAAGGAGGTGGAATAAGTAAATATGCCTGTATTAGCAGTGTAAAAAGATTGCAACAATGGGTGGGATTGCAAGGAGGCATTATAATGGTGAAATGTGGTTGGGTCAAAGGCAGTCTACCATCTTTATAGGTGACCATTTAGTGGTCTTTACTGCTGCTTCTTTATTGTGGTCCTTACCATTCCACTCATGGTTTCTGAGCAGTATTTCCCACTGAACAGAACTCTGGCTTCTGTTTTCTTTCCCTTTTGAGGTGAGAGGGGAATTTACCTTTATTTTTCAAATTTTCAAATTTTAAAGACATTATTTTCTTTATATCCCCTTCATTTCTGAATATATCCAGTCCAAATTTTTTACTCAGCAAGCCATCCCTTGTAACAAAGAATGAAAAAGGATGACTGGAAGGATGGATGAAAACATATTATTAAATGGTCTCTATGTATTAATAATAGCCAATGTTGGGCAGTTAGGTGGCACAGTGGATAAAGCACCGGCTCTGGATTCCGGAGGACCTGAGTTCAAATCCAGCATCAGACACTTGACACTCGCTGTGTGACCCTGGGCAAGTCACTTAACCCTCATTGCCCTGTCCCCCCAAAATAATAGCCAATGTTTTTTTATGCTTACTATGTACCAGCCAGTATTCTAAGAGATCTACAATTTTCATCTCATTCCATCCTCGCAATGATCTTGAGAAGTAGATATTATTATTATCTCCACTTTACTTGAAGAAACTGAGGCAGACATAAGTTAGGTGTTATCATCCCCATTTTATAGCTGAAGAAAGAGAAGTGACTTGCTCAGGGTCACATTGCTAGTAAGTGTCTAAGGCCAGGTTTGGACTCCAGTGTTCCTGTTCTCCAGGCTCTACTCACCTACATCTCAAGAATTGTACTTGGAAGGAAGAAAAAAACAAATAAATGAGTTCAGTGAAACTAACTCCAAACACCGAGTCTAATAGTATATTGCATGTCTTTATACCCAAAGTCTCCCACTTCTGTAAAGAAGAAAGGGGGATACAATTTCTTATCATTTTCCCCCCTTGGGTGCCAGCTTTTCTAAAATGAAAGGCACCAAGCCAATTCTCAACAACAGAAATAATCCTTCAAATTCCTACTGTGTCCTTATTGAGAACTCTAATGTCATTATAATCTCAGGAGGAGCTGAAAATTATGCCAAATTGTTTCATTCCACCCACTTTTTTATAGGACAACAATATGTGTATTTAAAGGTAAAATTTTTCAAATGTACTTATTAGTGACATTGTCCAGCTAGTAAAATAAGTCCTGAGATGCTAAACTTATCCCTCATTAATTTTACCTTCTCTTGCCTCAGGCTGATTATCACTGATGAATGTAAGTTCATGCTAATCAACCCAAGTGGTGAGTCTTCAGCATAGACATCTGTGATTTCCCCTGGTTGTTGTAGCATTTATCTGCACAATTTTCACAAGAATATAATAATGGAAGCATATTTTCATTGCAGGTATTATTAGTTTTTTACAATTATTGGGGACAGGCATGTCATTGGATGAATAAATTATGGGAGAGGTGCTAGTGCCAGAAAGAACAGTTTTATTCTGGGATGAGAGAGAAGGCAATCATTTCACAGAATATAGGGAGCAAAGAGAACATCCATAGTGAGCCAGCAATCATTCATTCCCTAGTTAAAGGAAATTAGGGGAAGGGAAGTTATTTTTGTTATTGATTTTTCTATTTAGAATTACTAGTTGCTTATAACAAAAAAGCTGTACCCTAAACCATGGGTGCTGTGTGCAGTGCAATTCACGAAGACAGATATTTTCTGCCTTCTATTCTCAAACCTTTTACTGTCAGGGTCATATTTTATTCCAGTGGTTTCAATATTTTTCACATGTCGCTCTGATTTAACTTTGAGAATATACTCTATCCATAGCTAAGCAGGATGATACAGTGAAAAGTGCTGTCGTCTTGGAGATAGAAGACTTAAGCCTGAGTACTGTTTCTGCCATTTATTATCTGTATGACCTTGTACAAGTCTCTGAAGCTGTTTCCTCTTCTATCAAGCTGTAGATAAAAATACTTGTCCTTCCTATCTCACAGGCTTGGTGTTAGGATAGTTCTCTTAACCTTTTTCAAGCAGTGTTTCACTATGGATCGTGATCACTATTATTACAACTATTAAGGTTTTTGTTCCTTCCTCCTGTTTGCCCTTTAACTGATGATCTTACAGTGGCCTTTCTGAAGCTGGTGAGCCAATGGCGAAATTTTCAGTGTGAGCCTTTACACCTTGGGAATTGGCAAATGCCCCATTATCATTTTGCTGATTGGCTAAATTTAAGAAAACGATGGAGAAAATGTGAATAATGCATATTCAACTTAAAAGTGTCATGCCTAAATTTTTTTTTCTGGAGACCCAGTTGTTAAACATTTATCAGCATACCCCCAATCTTGTCTCTTTTATCTTTATTTATGTTCTTTATGCTTTTATTTCTTTCCAACTTATACTCATCTTCTGTTCAAGGGAATGACTACCTTGAACATAATAGACTTTTAGAGGTACTTAGAGCTGAGGAAGAAATAATGATATGTGTTAAATATCTTTACAGAGCCTTCAAGATTAGATCAATAACCACTTAGAAGAGTTTGGCTGAACAATTCACGTAGAAAAAACCTGTATTGATGAACAATATTGTCTAGAACAAGGCTTCTTAAACTTTTTCCATTCTGGACCCCTTTTCACCTGAGAAATTTTTATTCAATCCCGGGTATCCAGGTATATAAAATAGGTATACATAAACTTACTGTTGCCAATTTTTTTTTTTTGCAACTCTCACGTTCAGTTATGTAACCCTATATAGTCCGGACACAAGGTTCTTAAACATTTTTGTGTCAGGGTCCCCCTTTGGAAGTCTAGTGAAACCTAATACTGCTGTGGTTTGTTGTCTATATTTAAAATTGAAGGGAATTCTACTGTTCAATTAGAAGTTAGCAAAAATAAAGAATCTCCCCATCCAAGTTCATGTACTTCTCGAACTTTATTCACAGATCCTATGGATCCCAAATTGAGAGCACTTTAGTCCAGACATAAATTCTTAAATTGTGAGTCGTGACTCCATGTGTGGTCATGTAAGTGAATGGGGGGGTTGAGAAAAATTTGGCAGTAAATATTTGATATGCCCATGTACCTGGGGTCACATAAAAATTTCTCAAATAAAAGAAGGGCAAGTGGAAAAAGTTTAAGAAGCCCTGGTCTAGACAGGGTTGTACCATTGGATGCATAGCTCATGATGCTATAATTTAATGTATGCTGTGCATATAAGACAGACACTGAAAACAGACAAAGTGCTGTGCCAAAAATCAGGCTTACTTGCTTTAGAGCTCTTAGTGATTCCAGTCTTTTCTTGAAATATTGAACTTTTTTACATTAATATTGTTACCGATTATTACAGTTGATCATAGTTTGGAGTCATAGAATGCCAAAATCTCTGAAATATTCCAATAGTGGGTAACATGAAGAGTAATAGAATGATGAACCAGGTCATGGGTATGAGTAGTTTACAACTTATTTCCAATAAAGAATCATGCAGGATATCACTAAAGAGGTAGATGACTTAATAAGAAGGAGGTGGGTTGGTCACATAGCAACAGTAAAGGTTAACCAGTGGACAACCTTGGGGCTTCTTTAGTATCCATGTAATGACAAGATTATCTAAAGGAATTCTCCCAAAATGTTGGATGGACCCTTGTGGAAGATAAACATAAAGACAGATATAAGAGCCATCTGTCTCATGGATAAGAAGGCATAGATACCAGTAAGCTGTATCATTAGAAGAAATAATGAGAGATCAATGGATTATCATACTTAGATACCTTCTCAAACTCCTTGCTAACAAATGCTAACTGCTCTAGATATTTATTGTTATCAGTATAAGGAGAAGAGGAGACTCTTAAGAGAATATCAGATCCATTTCTCTGGGGGTAATGATTTAATGTTTCATTCTCCCCCCCCCATAGATGTGGATTAAGAGATGGGGAAAGGTTTCCCTAGTCCTTAGAAGAGGATGGCAATGTAGAATGCAGGCAGGAATTCAAGTATAATAGGTAAGTTTCAAGTGAAGAGTCATGGTTATTATAATATTTAGATGTGATAGTTTCACAGGCAGGGAATGTACATCTTCCTGGAACTTAGAGGTCATCTAGTCAAAATTAATTTTCTAGGGAAGAAAATTGAGGCTTTTAAAACTTAGTCATTAGGGGGCTAAGGCAGGGGTATTAAACATGTGGCAGTACTTTTGAATGTGGCCCTCATTGGAGTAAAATGTAAGTCAGGGTTTTATTCATAAGGATCCTTATGTAAGATTCAGTGGCCCTTAGTTTCTATTTGAACTTGATTCCCCTGCTCTCAGTAATACAGCCAATATGTAAGATTTTCCAATTATTGATTTATTTATTATTCTATTCTGAATTTAAGAAATAATACTAACATTTCCATAACACAAAACTTTAAATCTATCATGTACAACTTGCTACTCCTTTAAAATATATATTCAATTTATTATGTCATTTTTTTCCTTCCCCTGAACTCCAGAGATGGCTACTATTAGAAACAAATGTGTGTGTGTGTGTGTGTGTGTGTGTGTAAAATCATTCTATACATCTGTTTATCAGTTCTTTCTCTGGACGCAGTAGCATCTTCTCTCATAGGTCCTTTGTAGTTAATTTGGGTATTTATAACAGTTAAAATGATTCAGGCGCCCAAAGCTGTTCTTAAAACAGTATTGCTGGGGCAGCTAGGTGGTGCAGTGGATAGAGCACCAGCCCTGGAGTCAGGAGTACCTGAGTTCAAATCCTGCCTCAGATGCTTATCACTTACTAGCTGTGTGACCCTAGGCAAGTCACTTAATCCCAATTGCCTCACCAAAAACAAAAACAAAAAACCCCAGTATTGCTGTTCAATTATACAGTGTTCTCTTGGTTCTGCTCACTTTGCCCTTCATTATTTCCTGCCAGTCTTTCCATGTTTTTCCAAGACCTTTGTAAGATTGCTGGGAACAGAACCTTGGTTGGGTGACTCCAAATTTAGGGCCCTTTACACAATGCATTGCTGCTTCTCCATCTCTGTAGTGAAGCATGCCCTCTTTCCAGCTGTTCTAACTGGTATTTCATTAAGGCAGTGTATAATTTACTGAACTTTCATCATCTATTCCATGGTTTCGGTCATAGTGTAGCTAAGTTTGGTGAAAAAAAAAAAGGCTCATCTTTTACGAGGGCATAGGATAGACTGTGGACAAACTTTTATATCTTTTCTTTTAAACCTCATATTCAATACATTTATATGCTTTCTTCTGATTATTTTAATAGTATTTTGTTTTATTTTTCCAATTACATCTAAAGATAGTTTTCAACATTAATTTTTGTAAGATTTTGAGTTCCAAATTTTTCTCCCTCCCTTGGATTAAGGAAAAGAAAATACATTCAAAGCATGTTACAAAGGTGATGGATGGTTCACTATGAATCAATAAATGAAGGCCTAGCTTCAAGGGACAGAAAAGGGAAGGTTGAGGGAGGCAGGCAGGTGGGCAATACCTTCTGATTGGATAAAATCAGTCATAGGAATTCATGCAACTGATATAAAATCATCACAAACACATATAGCCTATCTCTGTATCCACGTGAATCTGAAGATCACCTTTTCTCATCAAGTTCAGAAACATAACAGGAAGGGAGATTTTTGAGTGTCTCAGGTGGAGAAAAAGGACCTCTAGTAATATGGATATTGATATTACATTCATATACACACATGTACATATCTATAAAGTGTAACACACATATGCAAATACATTTGAATATATACACAAATATAAAGGTTTACATATATTTACAAACATATATGTGTACCCACATATAAATACAAATATATGCACACACATACACATACCTACATGCATACATGAATATGTACACACACATATACATACATAAATACAGGCATAAATGCAATTTTTTTTACCTGAGTAAAGTAGTTGAATTCTGTAGCAGAAGAAATGGTGGAGGGATTTTGGTGACTGGTGAAACTGTACTTAATATATGGAAGGTTTTTAAAAAATTAAAGTAAACCGGGGGCAGCTAGGTGGTGCAGTGGATAAAGCACCAGCCCTGGATTCAGGAGTACCTGAGTTCAAATCCGGCCTCAGACACTTAACACTTACTAGCTGTGTGACCCTGGGCAAGTCACTTAACCCCAATTGCCTCACTAAAAAAAAAAAAAATTAAAGTAAACCTAAATCCCTAATGAATTGAAGGAAAAGTTCTTCTCGATCCCAAGGAAAGAACCAAAGTTAGATTAAGCAGTGAATGATAACAGTTAACAACTAGCTTTTATATAGCATTTAAAGGTTGATAAGGCACTAATTTAATTTGTTCCTCATAACAAGTAGGTGAAGTCAGTTCCTTCCTACTTTTTACCCCCCATCTTTTTTTTTTTTTTGTCAAATGAGGAAACTAAGGTTAAGAGACATTAAATGACTTTTGCAGGGTCACATGTGGTTGAGGCAGCATTTGAACTGGTCTTAAGTATTGCCATTAGTTCTGAAATTATACCTAGTCATTTGTATTCCTTCAAGTTCTTTCCTAAACTATCAGACTTTAGAGTGAATAATATTTGCGTGTAGCTGCTTTGAAAAAAAAAAACATTTTACTTTCAATTAAAAAAATATATAATGAATAAGGTGAAATTCTTTTCTTCAGTTAACCATATTTATCAGAAGATCAGACCACAAGGTCATTACCTTCCCCTTGATGCAAGCTTACCCTACTTACAGGCAAAGTACCTGGAGGGAGATAAATAACTTTCTAAGGTACTATTAGCCTTGTAAATCCAAACCAATAAAGCAAGGGCAAACATCACAAATGTGTTTTCACTCTTGGGCCTAACATTCAGTCCAAGTATTTACCACCTGTGATGTTTTGGCCTGGAAACATGTTGTCATTTGTTTTAATTTGCACCAGCTTCAGCTTTACAGATAGATATAAACAGGTAAAAAAGATAAACATTTAAGGGGGTGGCTGACTCTGTAGTACAGAACAAGGAACTCTGCTGACAGAGTAAAAGTTGCAAGCTCAATAAATGCTGTCTGTGTGTCTTGTGAAATGCTTGGAAGGAGGTTCAAGGTCTCATTCCTGTTGGTTATTATTTTGCTTATCCATACCCTTTTCATCGTTCTTCCCCTTGCCCCTCAACAACGTCAAGTTATTCATTAAGTTAAAAACATTGGAGGATTGAGAGCCTCATGTAGAAACTATGTTTATTTTATTTTATTTTAGTGGGGCAATGAGGATTAAGTGACTTGCCCAGGATCACACAGCTAGTAAGTGTCAAGTGTCTGGTCCTGCTGAATCCAGGGCCAGTATCCACTGCACCACCTAGCTGCCCCCAGAAACTATGTTTATTGAGGACATAGGGATAGAAATGACTTGTCACTCTAATTCTTCTATTTCTGTAATCCTGCCTTCTTCCCTCCCTTTCCCTTTTCTTCCTTCTCAATCTGTAACTCTTTTTCCATCCCACTGACCATCTCTTAGTTGATAAAGAGTACAATAGTACAAATGGATTAGGGATTCTCTTTGGAATCAGTTTCTTCATATCATGGTCTGATTTTCTGCTAGAGTTAACTTACAATATTTCCTTCTCATTCCTGTAATTGTAACTAAATATGCTGGGGGCAGCTAGGTGGAGCAGTGGATAAAGCATCGGCCCTGGATTCAGGAGGAACTGAGTTCAAATGCGACCTCAGACACTTGACACTTGCTAGCTGTGTGATGCTGGGCAAGTCACTTAATCCTCATTGCCCTACCAAAAAAATCCCCAAAAAACCAAAATCAAAACAAAAAACAACTAAATATGCTAAAATAAATGTCTCCATAATTACTTGAATATGGAAAATGACAAAGCGGTAAATAATGTGGCAAGAGAATTTGAAAGAAGAAACCTTATGCAGACCTTAGTAGTGGGAGAGACAGTATGGGAGTTTGGGAGTTGCTGAGTACTTGACCTGGAACCAGGAAACTTGGGTTCAAATCTTGACTTTGTCATTTATAAACTACATCATCTTGAGTACCTGGCTTTGACTCTCTGGGCCTCAGTCACCCAATCTGTGAAACAAAGGAGTTGGATGAAATGATTGCTTCCACCCCTGACATTTCCACAAGATGCTTATTCTGCAATAGTGCATGTTGCTTGGTTTATAGATATATATAATTTGTCCATAAAAACAAAGTTGCACACATTGCTACCTGCCTCTCAGTGCAGATAACATGTTTCCATTTATATACCTGCAGATATTTCCATTCCCCTTGAAATACAGAAGTACCTTTTATCTCCAGAATTGCCCCTAAAGTAGGAAATTTTTGTGAGGAGTGATTTTCTTTTAAAATCATCATAAGCCCTATCTAGAGTGTGACTCTAAACTCTTAGGTCACAGTTGTACCAAGGCCAATTGTGATGGTGTCTACCTTGGGACATAGAATGCTTCTTCTATTCAACAACATCAGTAGCAAAATTCAAATCCCCTGAATACATCCTAAGACAATGTCAGAACACACTAGATGGTGCTGTTATCCTAACAGCCATCATGAATGTGGAAACACTGGTTGTTTAGAAAAACCTAGAATAGCAAAGATAATGTCTGCTTGCACATCTTGAACTAGTCAGGCAGCAACAGATTATTTGAGTCTCTTTCCCAGTCTTCATCCTTTACTCGGATCCTACTTGCTGAAGTTCTCTTTTGTTTATATTGATTATCTCCACCACCCCTTCTTCCTTCTCCCTCCCCCCTCCCCAAACAGAAGAATCCTCCATAGGAAGGAAAGTGTTAGAAAGGTGAGAAACATTCTGACACAGGGACTAGGATGCCCTTTGGATTTTATATTTTAAATAATTTAAACAACATAATATATGTGAAGTGCTCTGCTAACCTTAAAGGACTGGATAAATGCTGTATTTTATTATAATCATTGTCATCATCACCACCACCACTACCACCACCACCATTGCCTGTCTTTATGGAGGGCCTATTCTATTCTCAGGAGAAGAAAAGCCTGTTCCCTAAAGAAAGGCCTCCCCTCATATAGAAAGAATGTTCATATCTCTAATATAAGATGTAATAAAACTGGAATGGGCATTAATTGACTTTCAAATATACCATCTCAAGAATTTGGGTCCTTTCACCAACATATTGGAACCTGAACATAAACATTGCTTTAACTGAATTCCTGTAAAACCAACTGCTTTTTAATTAGAGAATATCCAGAACTTGAAGGAAACTTAAAATCCTCTACTCTAAGTCCATATTTTTATAGAGAAGGTTCAGAGAAGTCAAGGGGTTCTAATGGAGGTTCCTTTTCTCAAGATCACACAATGATTTAGTGGCCAAGAAACATGTGGAAACCTAGTCTCACTTCTCCAAGTTTAATGCCTCTTCCACTATGCCTGAAGTGTCAAACACAGATTGAAATCATTACCTAAGCCAGATTAAAGTAAAATTTTGAAATATTTAACAAAATAAGTAAAAATACAATAGAGCACAGGTAATGTTTATATGTGGTTTTCTAAGTAAATATGTGATCCATAACGCTTCTTATGGATAGTTTAGTGGCCCACATTTCTACTTGCATTTGACAATGCTTCACTGTACCTTGTGCCACTTCCTTACTTTCCCCTTGTTTTATTTCATTCTAATGGCCCTGATTTTTCAATCAATTAATCAATAAAATTTATTGAATGCCTACTATGTGTCAAGAACTGTGTTAAGCTCTGGGGGTTAAGAAAAGGCAAAAGACAGTTTCTGCCCTCCAGGAGTTCATAATCTAATAAAGAAGACAACATGTAAACAAATATATACAAACCAACTCTATACAGGATAAACTGAGAAATAATTAACTGAGAGAAGGCACAAGAATTAAGAGGGGTTTGGAAAAGGATTCTTGTGAAAACTGAGATTATAGTTGGGACTTAAAGGAAGATAGGGAAGTCAGTAGGCAAAATTGAGAAGGAAGAACATTCCAGGCATGGAATGCCAAGCCAGAGAACATTCCTGAACATAAGAGATAGAGTGTTTTGTTCATCAAATAGCCAGGAAATCAGTGTCACTGGATATAAGAGTATATGGGGCAAAAAAAGTGTATGATGGAGAGTAAGGTATAAGAAGACTAGAAAGGTAGGAGAGAGGTTAAGAAGGACTGTGAATGCCACATAAAGGATTTTGTGTTTATTTGAACCTTGAGGCAATAGGTAGCTATTGGAGATAATTGAGTAGAGAGGTGACCTACAGTTTAGGAAAATCTCTTCGTTGGGTGAATGAAGAATGGATTGGAGTAGGGAGAGACTTGAGGCAAGCAGACTCACCTGCAGGTTATTGCAATAATCAAGGTGCAACTCTCTTGCATGGCATGCCATTGTATGTCATTCCAAAACCACTCTCTTGCATGACCTGAGGTCATACTGACTTCTTTTTTATTTTTAAAAAAATATTATTTATTTTATTTTTAATTTATGGAATAAAAACATTTCCATAACATTAAATGCTAATCTATATCCCTTTCAATGACCAAGAAGGAAAGCTCAATACCACCAATGATGGCTAAGAAGTTTATGTGATTTCTTTGATGTTTTTATCAGAAAGGGCTATAGGTCTTTAAAAAGTTTAATGAGAAAAAATATGATTGTTTCTCAAATGGTATAAAGTCTAAACAAAACAAAGAAAAATAGTTTCTTGAAAAGCGGGGACAACCTTTTGTAATTAGTTTTAACTCACCACAGTAGTTTTAAGAGCAATACCTATGCAAGAGACACTCAATAAGTATATGATTTCCTGAAAAAAAATAATCAAGGTGCAAGGTGATGAGGGCCTGCACTAGATTTGCAAAGGTGAAGTTGACCATTTATATGTGTGAGATAGTGTGGAGTTGAAGATGATTCCTAGATTTCCATTCTTTATCATCATTTTCTGACACTTCATTAGGTTGTGGAGGTCTTCCTGGATTCTCAAAGGCTTCATCAAGAGAGTGTTAGCTCTTGAGATAATTGGGGTAAAGTGACTTGCCCAGGGTCACATAGCTAGTAAATGTTAAGTGTCGGAGGCCAGATTTGAACTCAGGTACTCCTGACTCCAGAGCCGGTGCTCTATCCATTGGGCCACATAGCTCCCCCCAAATAAAATACTACTAAGGAAAAAAAAAGGAATTATTGAACAGGGCCAAAAAAAGGTCTAGAGATCATATTTGAAAAAATCTTAAAAAAACAACCTACTCAGATCTCCTAGAACCAAAAGGAAACATAGAAGTAGGAAGACTTGACCTAACAAAATCAGAAGAACAATTTATACAATGGCAATGGTATTGTAAAAACAAACAACTTTGAAAGACTTAAGAATTCTGATCCAATGACCAAGCATGATTCTTGAAAATTAATGATGAATCATTTGCCTGCTGATAGAGAGGTGAGAGATTCAGAGTACAGAATGATATATATATACATGTATATGCATGAACATATATGCATATATATTTACCATTTATTTTCGATATGGACAATGGAGAAATTTATTTTGCTTGGCTATCCATGTTTGTAACAGGGCTTTTCTTTTTCTTTCATTATCAATTGGGAAGTGGTTATGAGAGAGAGAGAGAGAGAGAGAGAGAGCATATTTTTGCTGACTGAAAAAATAAAATTTAATTAGAAAGAAAGACAGAAGGGTTGTGATCTGCCTTGGTGGAGAAATCAGCAGTCCTTGAAGTAATCTCATCTACAATTACAATCCATCTCAGAACAGATGTGTGGGAGAATAAAACATGTTGGAACAGTGTAAACTGTAATCCAGATTTTCCTCAGTATGAACATTTCCTAGAATGCTCTTTGTTTGGGGGAAGCATACTGTCATTATAGACAAGGTGGCATAGTGGACCAAGTGCTAGGCTCAAAGTCATGATGATCTGGGTTCAAGTCCTATCACAGACATGTGATGTAATCCTAGAGAAGTCACTTAAACTTTCAGTACTCTAGGTAACTCTCTAAGAATAAGATGCAGAAAAGATATCAACCTGCATTGATAGAGGAAGTTTTCTCACCTGGGATATCTCTTTATTAATGAAATTATAGATCTGGTCCCTATCCCTATCATGAACATTAGTTAGTTCCCACTCCCAACCCGTACCCTTTTTATAAGTATGGAATAAGAAAAACATGAACATGAATGATTGGAGTCCTCACCTCATTTATTCTGGACTTTTGATTCCCTTTCTTTAATTGCATGTCACATGACCCTCTGTACTCCATTCGTCATTCTTTCTAAATTGAAACCAGAGTTCAGAGCCCTAGGGAGAGTTTGCTTTTCTAGGAGAAGTGCACTCAGGAATTTGTGTCAAGTGTAGGAATTGGTGCCAGATCATATTGCTTTAGTGAATTAATGGTATAGTAGCTTGTAAATGACTCAATCATTTTGTGTCTTAGCCAATTGAGAATTTTACCTTTTAGAATGTAATGGGACAAGAAGAAGTACCTTCCATGTTTAAAGGCAATGGAATGGACAACTTCTTCCTAAATGCTCAGTTCATGGAGAAAAAGAAAACAACATCTGGATTTCTATGCCCACATATGCATATTTTTCAAAGAGCATTCTTAATTTTATAATGCCTTGTCTCTCCTAAATATGGCCAAAGTACAAATAAGACCCAACACAATCTGTCTCCAATCTACATTGTTTTTATATTTATTTTGGATTACTCCCCTTCACATACTTAATATTCCAGACAAAATGGACTGCCAGTTATTACTCAATCTATCCTGTACTATCTATACATTTGTCCAAACCATTGTTTACATCTATATCACACTCTCTCCATACATCTCTCTGTTAAAATCTTTCTCTTCCTTCAAGGCTCCACTCAGGTGTCGTGTCTGATGATGTCCTTTTATTGACCCCTATATCCCATTAAAATTGCCTTTCCCGTCCCATATAGCATATTTCTCTCTGTTACACATGTGCATGCATACACATATGTGTATGTATAATTATTTGTATCCATGTCAGGGAGAATCAATCCATTAGCAAACATTTATTGCCTGCTACTTTTTCAGGCATTGTGTTAGGCATTGGGAACATGGAGAAAAAAAGATTACTTTATTAGAGTGTAAGCCTTTTGAGAACAGCAGTGGTATCATTTTTCATCCTCATATCTCCAGTATCAGAACAAAGTATTGTACATATTGGGGCTTAATGATTTTTAATTAACATTTTGAATATGTGTATCCTTCCAAATGTACTGATCCCTAATCACTAGAATTTCAGCAAAGACCCTCACAATTAGTATAGAAAATTAAAATGCCATATTTCCAAAGGGCATATGAAATGAATGAAAACATGGTATCCATTTATTATCGAAATGCTAACATGAGAATACAATGCATTGGTGAAGCCTATGCCATTACAAAGCATGTTGTTACTCAGAAAGAGAATAAAAATATAGACATGTCGTACAATCTACCTCAAGTGTTTCATAAACTCAAGGGCAGGGTCTACTGATGGTGGAAAATAATGTGGCCACTGAGGCAAAGAGGCCTGAGGTGCCCTATTTAGCACCAACTTTTCACTTGGTATTCTATAGGACAACTGGAAGAGACTTGGGAGAGCATATAGTGCAACTCCTACGCTTTATGGAGAGGATAAGTGACTTGTCTAAGGTAACTTGAATGGTAAGTGACAGAGTCAGGATTAGAACTCATTGCCTCTGTCCTCAAAGTTAATTCTCATTCCACAATATGAGGAATATAAGGAGCTAGAAAGATGCCAAAATCATTGCTTTCTTATCTCTAGAACTACAGTCTGATATGACTGATAAGGCCTTTAATCCATCCACCAACATCTTAAAACAAGAACAATTTGTTTCAATTTCAGCAATTAGGATAATTGAGTTCCTGCTAAACTAGACCTTTATGGTATGAAAAAAAAAAACTGTCCCCGGATGAACATAACCAGGTTTACACAAGTTATCACAATATGGAGTTACCATTAGAGCAGTAAGCCAAGCTAGCCTTCCAGATAAAGGGGAGTTCATGAAGAAAGGTAATGCATGTCATTTCTTCTGGAGAGATCTTTCCATTCAGAGATATCATTATCAGGGCTTAGCCTTGCCGTCTGGCACTGCTTGTCTCCAAGATCCCAAATTTGGCATGAATGACTGATGAATATGCATCCTCCTGAAATAGAAGCGTGATGCTACCACCAACAGCGCACATGCCTCCAATCATGAAAACTACTGATAAGGGGAAAGAATGGCTCCAGAAATATCGAAACAGACTCATCAAAGTATCACCAATAACCACAGGCTGACTTTAACTCACCTAGTTGGCAGGAATGTTGGATTATGGAGAAAATTACAAGGATAAAAAAAATAATTAAATGGCCATCTTTTTCTCTTAGCATGCTAAACAAACATCTTAAAAAATTATCGATGTCTTTTGTTTTTATATCACCTTCATTTCTGGATGTCTCTCTCTCCTTCCAATGTAGAAATCTGTCCTTTATAACAGGCTGAAAGTGAAAAAGTAAAAAAAAAAATTCAGGTTAGTAAAACTAACACATCAATCAAATCTGACAGTAAATACAATGCTCCACCTCCATAGATGACCACCACTGTAAAGAAGAGAAGATACATTCTCATATTTCTTCATTGGAGCTAAACCAATCATCAAATTTTGATCATCAATCTTATTTTTTTCACTTAACTAAGAAAGAGGAAAACATTGGAGATTCACTCAAAACTGGAATCTTGGCATGTCCCAAAAAATAGAACTTGAAAGTTGTTCAGATTACTTTCAGCATCCATGTCTATTAGTCAATAGATGTTTATTAAGTGCCTACTATGTGTCAGACACTGTGCTAAGCATTGGAGGTACAAATAAAAACAAAATATAACACCTGCCCTCAACGATCTCACAATCTAATGGGGGAAGACAACACAGAAAAAGAAGGTGCAAAGGTGGGAAGTAGGGCATGATGAAATCCTGCACTTGGGTAGGAATTTATGAGATGGCTGCTTGATGTACTCCCATTATATGAAAAATCTGGGATCCCACTTTATATGGAGGATCTGGATGGAGTTCTTTGATATCCCTCTGCCCTCTCCAATCAGAGGGAAGCAGAGTCCCCAGGGGAAACAATACTATCCTTGCCTATCCATTCTAAACTTGTGCAATTTATTTTTGGAATGAATGAATAAATGTATATTTACTTGCTCCGATGTATCCCTGTTGCTGATTATGGCTCATTCATGGACACCCATCTCATGTGACTCTTACCATTTTCTTTTCATAAATCCTCCCCAGGGGATCTACCCACCATGCTTAGGATCTAATTCTAGCTTTCTTGATATTGTGCGGCAATCAGTAAGACACATGGCTTTTTCATTAGTACTCCTTTGCTCTCACTATGTGGCCTCTTTTTTGAGTCATATATCTCTCTGATGACATTTTTTATTGCTGTTTTGAGGATCGATGACATCTTATTATATTTGGCCTATTATTCAAGATTGTCAAACTGTTGTCCACTTTCAGAACCAGGAACCCCCCCTGATTTTGTGCCCTTTCTCAACTATCCAAGCCCATGGCATTGTTTGGGTTGCCTATTAATTTTAAGACTATGAAAGTGTTCTTGATGATGATGATGGAGAAGGAGGAATAAGAGGGAAAAGTCCTCAATCTTTTGTAATGCTTTAAGGTTTCCAAAGTGTTTTTCTCATTATAACCCTGAGACATTGGTGGTTCAAATTTTATCACCCTTTTACAGATGAGGAACCTGAGATGGTCTTTGTTCACATATTGTACAAAGAAGTTTTGATCTTTTTGGATCTGGGACTATGGCAGTACATATGCTTGGTGATGTATATAAATCACATCAGCTTTGGATATCTTTTCCTGTTTTTTTTTCCAGTGAAAATATATTCTTTTAAGTCTATTAAGAAATAGATGTCAGGGCAGCTAGGTGGTGCAGTGGCTAAAGCACTGGCCCTGGATTCAGGAGGACCTGAGTACAAATCTGGCCTCAGATACTTGACACTAGCTGGGTGACCCTGGGCAAGTCACTTAAGCCCCATTGCCCCAGAAAAAAGAAATAGATGTTAAGTAATTTCAGCCTATCAGTCCACAGGTGAAGTACTAAGTGTGTGAACATTGCATACACTGGTCATTGCTTTGATCTGTTTTTCTTAACCTTTTCTTGATCACAAGGGAACATTTCATGAGAGGGCAGATAATGGGTAATGCCTTATAGATAAGATAAAAGAAACACATGTGCATATATACATTTTTCTTTACAAAAATAAATAAAATGTCAGGCAGATAAGTGGCACAGTGGGTAGAGTACCAGGCATGGAGTAAAGGAGATTCATATTTGTGAGTTCAAATCCAACCTCTGACACTTACTAGCTGTGTGACCCTGGGCAAGTCACTTGACTCTGTTTGCCTCTATTTCCTAATTTGTAAAAAATGAGCTGGAAAAGGAAATGGATAACTACTCTAGTACCTTTTCCAAGAAAACTCAAAATGAGGTCACAAAGAGTCAGAAATGACTTAACAACAACAAAATCAAATGTCTATAATAAATTCATTTTTACCTCATTTAGTTAGGAAAATATAAATACAAATTCTGGATTTTTATAATTTAAAAAGGTGCCATATTTACTTAGAGTAACATACCAGGGTCATATTCTGCAGCCTCTTCATTCAGTGTTCACCAACAGATTTATAAGTTCTAAAATCCTATGAAACCTGTTCTCTTATTTCAGATCAAAGACTTTTAAAATCCAATAACAGCAAGATTAAGGATAACATAATGTATGGTTCAGCAAAATAGTGAAGAGCTCCCTCCTCCTCTATGTTTCATGGCCCTCTGAAACTAAATCTTTGAATAAAAGGCATACTCTCACTATTTTAGCATAGCCAAAACCTATTTATTAAACAGCAAATGTAGAGAAACCTCATTGGAGGAGGAAATTGAAAGCTGCATGTCCCTCTACTCACTCAAAGGCTCTTGTAATCAACAAATGAGGTTTTCTATTTTTCACACCCTTTCATCAATTGTAATTGTGAGGATGAGGTCTTCTGTCAAAAATCACTTAGGAAGTCCTGCCTGTTCCCTTCTCATATTTTCACCAAGGACACCTTTGACAGCTCATTCTCATAAAGATTTTATAGAGATGAGAAGTTAGGCACATGGTCAATAGTCCTTGATGTCTTCTTGGTGGTACTTCCCTGGTAATTGTACCAGCCTTGATTATTTCTATTCATTTGGTTCAAGTGTAACAAATGAGAGGTCTTAGAAAACTCGGAAGAAAGCTTAGGATTTGATGAAGTTATGTATACACCTATGTGTAAATTGTACAAATGCATGTGCATTCATTCTTATTTTTATAAACATAGACACACAAATTTCTTTTCCATATATACATACACACACAGGCACAGACACACACACACATATATATGTCTGTGTGTGTGTGTATACGTATCCATAAGCAGTATTGTATATATATGAAAAAATAATTAATGATGTCAGGGAAAATCCAAGTGTTAAAGGGCTGAAGTAATGATAATTGCTAAAAGAATATAACAGTCGGGGCACCTAGGTGGCGTTGTGGATAAAGCACTGGCCGTGGATTCAGGAGGCCCTGAGTTCAAATCCGGCCTCAGACACCTGACACTTGGGCAAGTCACTTAACCCTCATTGCCCTGAAAAAAAGAATATAACAGTTATAGGGTACAAAATATTGAAAAATGTATATGTGTATACACACATGCCTCTACTTAGCCTAATGAGGGGTAGAATAACAAAGTAGAGTAGTAGTAACTTTAATATGTTGGGGTATATGGAGTGTTCAAGGAGGATTAGCACCTCTGGTATGAGGGCCAAACCCTTTCCAGGGCTGTTCATTCACTTTTAGTTTCTACATGGCACCCAAATTTTATCTGTGGCTCTAAGAAGCTATGGCATGTGCAGTGGCCAAACCCTGGTAAACCATTTTTGCAGATTGGCTAAACCAGGTTGAGGGTAAACAATGGGGTTCAAACCCATTGGTGAATTGGGGGGTGTCTACCCCCAAGCATGTGAAGACTTCCCCCAGTAGAATGGGTGGATGAGAACAATTTGTTCCAATGGCCATGAAGGAAGCTAAAGCAGGCACCGTGGAGTTTAGAGCTTGGTCAGGCATCAACAATGCCAAAGTCATCCATTGCATCTCAGACCATCTCCAGTTGTCTTGACTTTTGTCTTGCCACTAGACTTCAATGACTCTGGAAGAGAGAGGCTAATGACTTTGTGCAATCACCTCACTTAAAGTCCATTCATGCACAAGTCAATACATCACCCATCATGTCATTGGTCCTCTTCAAAAATGGACAAACAAACAACAATGCAGTATGTCAATATTCTAGGCTAAAGATGGAGTCCAAATTGTGTATAATAATAGTTAACATTTATATATAATTTTAAGGTTTGCAAAGTGCTTTACAAATGTTATTTCATACTCTGAAATACTGTGAGAGGTAGGTGCTATTATTACCTTCATTTTACAGATGAGAAGACTGAGGCAGAGAAAGGTGTATATGATGTCCCAGGGTCACATAACCAGTAACTGTCTAAGGCTGAGTTTGAACTTACATCTTCCGGAGTTCAAGTGTAGCCATTCTATTCACTACATCATTTAGCTTCATCTCTTTCTCCTACTTTGCTCTCATCTCTCTCCAACTTTGTCTCTTTTCTAATTTCCCTTTCCCCCTTTCTTGTTTTACGCACCCCTGTTAAAGTCTGAACCTTAATGTTATTGCAATAATGTAGTTTACTTGTACCAATAACTTTCTTGTCAGGGGACATCTGTTGTGTTATGAAAAGCCTCTCCTAGTGAAACATCAATCATGTTGTAAAGCAAAACACATTTTTTTTTTACTGTGTACATTCCCTGATGGTAAAAATACTGCTTTAGACAATGAATGGTACAGAAATATTAACTGTGGCATATTAATCCATAGATTCTATGTGTGTATTCTTTTGTGAACATTTGGTGCCCTAGAATTCTGATAGTGTGGGCTGCTGACCTCTGATCTCAGAAACCACAAAGGATCCAGTCCCATTATCCTTTTTAAAAGCGTCGTTATGGGAATATTCCCATAGTGCTCTCCAGGATGAGAATTCGATGTTAAAATTTAAAAGCTGTTTTCTTATACTTTTTAAAACTCTACTGTTAAGTATATTGTAGGTTCTCTTTGTTCTTAGCAACTCAAGGCTTTGTCTACAGCATGTCAAAACCACTGGAAAATTCCAGGCAATTATCTGGATTTTTCCAAGCATGTGGACACTTGGCATCACAGAAACAAACATCTGGATGGTTGACTAAAATATTCACTTTGGGATGATTTGAACACTGTCATTGTCTACATTTATTTGGTATCTTTGCCCCAGGAGGGAATTAGCCAGGTTCTTGAGGATGTCAGCATGAATCTCAAGACTCAAAATGGCATGAGCTGTTCATGACCCCTCCAGATACTGAATCAGACCTTCTGGTATCAATCCCATTTAATAACATTTAAGTCAACTTTGAACACAGGCATATAGGAACTTTGTGTTTTCTGTGATCTAGAAAGTCTGAATGGCTCACTGAGGAGATTTTCAATTTTGGATAAGGAATTATTAGGATAAATGCTAAAAATAAAAGTGAAAAAATTATTATTTTATAAAATCACAAAACTGAGATGCATCTCCTCATTTTTCAAATGAGGAAAGTGAGGTCTAGAGAGGGGGAGGGCAATGAATGTCGAAGGTCACAAACCAGTAAATGTCAGAGTTGGACTTTGAGCTCACCTTTTGACTTCCTCTCCAGTGTGCTAACAGTTAAAAAAGCCAGCACACCCTGGACTTGCAATCCTACATATTCTATGTATGCATTTAAAAACCACAATCTAAGTATTAAAGGGGGCCCTGATACACACAAAAAAGGGTGGTCATAAAGATGTAAATATTTAGAATAAAGATTTCATGATTTCTTCCCTGTAAGCCTTCTAGTGATGCAGGTTGCAACCTTTTTACATTTTAGAAGGTTCAATGGTCAGCAGCAACCTCTACTACTTAAGAGTGTTGGAGAATGTTTTACATAATTGTACATGTATAACCTATATCTGATTGTTTATCACCTCAAGGAGGAGGGAAAGAGTGAGGGATGGAATTTGAAACTTGAAACTTGAAATAAAAATGTTATTTTTAAAAGAGTTTTGGAGAGTTGTCCAGAGCACTGAGTAGTTAAACGGCTTGTCCAGGGTTACACTGTTAGCATTCTTGAACCCAGGAACAAGAATAATTAGCTAAAATAGGAAGGCACCTGATAGTACTCTTTGCCCACCATCCACAATGGCTGGATTCTAGTGGAGCTTCTCTAAAGCCCCATGGGCATCATCCTCACAAGTGGTTTTAGGGAACCACCCGCCTCCTTCCAGAGAAGTAATTTACTTAAAGTCAAGAATGAGATATGCAATTTTTGGACATGGCCACTATGGATGTTTGTTGTGAGGATTAAAAAACCCAACAGCTTGGAGATCCATTGAGAGAAGTAATAAGCACTTGTAAAAACAAGCACAAATAGTTTTTTTGGGGGGGTCTCTTCTGTGTGTTTAACACATCATATATGGCAATGTATCACATACACACATACATATATGCATACATGTACATACACATATAAATCTATAATACACATAAATATATCTAAACATATTAATGAAAATATAAATAAATTATATATCAATATATAAATTAGATACAAATATATTGAAAAGGTTATAAAGAATCTTTTTTAAAAGATTATATATATACATATATACATACATATATGTTTATATTTATATAATCTTATTTTTTAAAAAATCTAAACCTGCGATTTCATTCATGATGTTGGGAATTCTAATTATGGAAGCACCTTCCTCTGATGTAGACTGTCAACTCAAGTATAATCTCTCATTGATAATTATATGAGGTGCTGAGATTTGAGACATACAACTTCCCATAGTCATACAGCTACTTTGTATATGCCCAGCTGCCCCTTCTCTATCTTCCTTATGAACTTCTGTAAGATACCAAAAAGGCCAGAGAAAAAAGCAGCTACTTATGTTGCTATACTGAGACACAAAATATTTTTGGCCAAGTTTCTGTTGAATCCCTTGTTAGCTGAGGCAAGTCATAACTGTTCTTCCTCCCATAAAAGGGGAGCACTCCTCACCAGCTTGTTATAAGGTTCAAATGAGATATGTAAATCACTTTGTAACCACGTATATATTATAATTATTATCATCTATGGATTTCTTTTCTCCTTTGTCCCAGGAACCGAGGTCTACCCAGGGACCCTAGTCTAATCTGCTAGTTTTAGGTGTATCCATACCACAGTTCCTGAAATATAGGTATGAAATAGCTGTAGAATTGAGAAGCAGGATGAACAGTCCTGAGGATAACAGCACAGGCTTAGCTCACTGTGATGGGCTAGGACTCCAAGCCATGTCTTGAAAATTTTTAAAAGCTGAAAAGTCAGTTGTCTTGTTTTCTGAAATGATGGTGTTAGAAGCCTTGATTCAATTACGTTTCAGGAAAGGCTATTTATCTACTCAGATGAAGACACTCAGAATTCAAAGATGATGATCCATGTGATTCTGCTCAGTGTCCACAAAACTTCTGCAGGAAGGTTCCTGGCTTCTGCATGTTATTAGTCTGTTTACACCAAACTGACGTGATATTTCTGTCTGTTTACAAAGCAGTGCAAAATGTTTACACAGTAGTGACCTGGTTTCTGTGGACTTCTGAGTGCTGTTTGCCATAGATTTTCTGATCTGCTCTGAAGCTATGACCCTGTGCATTGGTTTAGCCCTGAGGCCTATTGTCTGTCAATTACTTTCAGCGCTATCCCACTTGATCATCAGAATGCATGGTTATCTATAACTGCCATTTTCTTTTCTTTTGTCTTTAGGACAGTGATTGTACAAGCATTCCATGTTGGTATATTTATGGTTCACCTGACAATTTCCATCGAACACTTAATGAGGAGCTTCAAAACTACTAATATTTTTTTTCTTAATGGTATTTTATTTTTTCCTGTTACATGTAAAGATAGTTTTCAATATTCATTTTTATAAGATTTTTAGTTCCAAATTTTTCTCTTTCCCTTTCCAACTTCCTCACCAAGACAGCAAGCAATCTGATATAGGTTATATACATACAATGACATTAAATATATTTCCACTTTAGTCATGTTGTGAAAGAAGAATCAGAATAAAAATGAAAAACATCAAGAAAGAAAGAAAAAAGACAAAAGACAAAGTACAATAGTATGATTAGATCTGCATTCAGATTCCACAGTTCTTTTTCTGGATGTGGAGAGCATTTTCCATCATGTGGCCTTTGGAAATGTTTTGGGTAATTGCATTTTGAGAGAAGCAAAGTCTATCATAGCTGATCATCACACAGTGTTATTGTTACTGTGTACAGTGTTCTCTTGGTTCTGCTTACTTCACTCAGCATCAGTCTACTTAAGTCTTTACAGATTTTTCTGAAATCTTGCCTGCTCATCATTTTTTACAGCACAATAGTATTCCATTACATTTATATACAACAACTTTTTCAGCCATTCCTCAATTGATGGGCATACCCTCAATATCCAATTCTTTGCCAACACAAAGAGAGCTGATATAAACACTTTTGTATATGTGGGTCCTTTAACCTTTATTATGATCTCTTGGGTATTACTGAATCAAAGGGTATGCACAGCCCCATAGCCCTTTGGACATAACTACTACTATTTTTAGTGTATTCTTTTAGTATTCTGAATTCTGGGCATTTAATTATTCATCCATCTCATAATCATTAATTAAGCAACCCCATTGTCTAAAACATTGTGCTGGGCACCAAGGAGATACAAAGTTTATTTAATAGGAGGTCATGGTGCTCATAACATGTTCAAAGCTGAACTTATGATCTTTTTCTCCAAACACTCCCTTCTTCCAAATTTCTCTATTTCTGTCCTAGGACTCAGCATCCTTCCAGCCCTCCACATTCATAACTTCAGCATCATTCTTGACTTCTCAATCTCTTTCTCTTCATATATCCAGTCATTTGCCAAATCTACTTCCATAACATCATTCCTATCCGGCCCTTTCTTTATTCACATAGTATCACTTCAGTCCAGGTCCTCATTACTTCTCTTTTGGACTATTGATTTAATCTTTTTATTGGTCCTCTTGCCTCAAGGCTCTTCCCTCTCCAATCCATCTTACACACTCTCACCAATGTCATTTTTCTTAAGCCCAAACCTTACCATGCAATCTGGCTCACCTGGTACTGTCCCCTCTACTATATTCCAATATCTCCTTAAGATTATATGTCCTGGGGCAGCTACGTGGTGCAGTGGATAGAGCACTGGCCCTAGAGTCAGGAGTACCTGAGTTCAAATCCGGCTTCAGACACTTGACACTTACTAGCTGTGTGACCCTGGGCAAGTCACTTAACCCTAATTCCCTCACCAAAAAACAAACAAAGAAAACCCAACAAAAAAAGATTATATGTCCTTCTAATGTCTAAGCATCATCAATCAATCTAAGTATTTTGGGGATACAAGTACAACGAATGAAACAATTTCTATTTAAAAGAGCTTATGTTCTAATGGGGAAAGCAAATACATGTATATGTATATTTATATGCACCATAAAAATAAAGTGAATACATAAAAATATGTAGTAGTGATATACAAGGGTTATTATATAACTACTTAGTTAAAGTAATAATAGTAGTATAGTACATGGAGAACACTGGGCCTGAAATTAGAAGAACTGAGTTCCAATATGGCTTCAGATACTTAGTAGCTCTGTGATCCTAGGCAAATCACTTAACCTTTATTTGCCTTAGTTTACTTCTATGTTGGAAACATTGTTTTATAGAGGAAAGAGTACTGGCACCGGAGTCAAAGGATCTGGGTTCAAGTTTTACCTCTACTACCACCAGTGTGACTTTGAGAAAGTTAACTTCCCTATGCCTCAGTTTCCTCATTAGTAAAATGAGCAGGTCAGTCAGACCAGATGAATTCCGAGGTGTCTTCTCACTTTAAATCAATGTTTCAATGATCCAAGAGGTAGGAATTTTGTAATCAAGCAGCTGTGAGTCTCCATAACTGACCAAGTTGGAAGAATCAGGTGAGGTTCCATAGATCTTATACTGGCCAGAAGATATTTACTAGGGCCTCTACAACAATCAATAAACAAGGAGAAGAGCTATCAGATTCTGGACAGTCCTAAACTGATCAGTCAATAATATGCCTATTATATGTCAGGCACCATGTCAAGTGTTACGGATACAAAGTGGGGCAAAAGACAGTTCCTAGCTTCAAGGAGCTTACAGTATAATGGGGGAGACAGCAAGGAAATATGTATGTACAAACAAGCTGAATAAAGACATGATAGGACATAATTAAAAGATGGAAAGTACTGGAATTAAGAGCAATTAGGAAAGGTTTCTTATAAAAGGCAGGCTTTTAGTTGGGCCATGAAGGGAGCCATGTATGTTGTTAGGTTTAGATGAGGAGAGAGCATTCCAGGTGTGGGGAGCAGCCAGGGAAAATGCTTGGAGTGGAGTGATCCAGTATCTTCTTTGAGGAAGTGTAAGGCGGCTCCAATCCCTGGAACAAAGAGTACATAGGGGGAAGTAAGATGTAAGAATCCCTGGACAGCTGGGGGTGAGGAGTTAGGTGGCTGTGTTATGAACAGCTTTGAACACCAGAGGCTTTGTATTTGATCCAAGGTATGAAAAGGAGCCACTGGAATTTATAGTGTCAGGGTGGAGGGGGCTGGTGGGGGGGAGTGTTTGACATAACTAAGGCTAAGGGCAGTTCCTAACGGAGGCACAGGAGGAGAGTAGAGACTTAGAGGAGGGTAAGTTATTAATGGAAATGCCTTACTAGGCTAGAGGGTGTCTGCAGAGTCCTGAAATTTATTGGACTAAGACCAGTTGGAAAAATGGCTGCTAGGTCATAGACTTAGGCTGGGAAGTCTATATTATGTTGCGAAGCAAACATCGGAGAAGGCCAGAGAACTGACCATTTGGTGGTTCATTCTTTCTCCATTTGGTCCTTTTAGGGTTGCTATTAATTTTCTTTGCTCTACCACTTCCTAAGCAGCAGGGAATAGTTTTCAGGCAGCGAGAGAGCTACATTTCAGGGACAGGGACATTCTATTAAATCACTCTCATCATTTTGTTAATTTAAGGCAGTCAGCAAACCTGGTAAAAGGAAAGGAAAATTTTGGCATCGTGACTGCACAGGAGAAGGAAGAAACCCAGCTGCTTGAGGTGACCTGGGTTATGAGTCCTGAGCTGTTCCAAAGGGCATAAAAGCAACTTCCTTTTGGGGCCAATTCTCTTCTCTCCTCCACTTAGCTGATTCTAGAAGTGCCAATTTCCACTGTGTAAAAGAAACAGTCATTGATGTAAGCAGCTCGTATTTATGCCCTAATTACCATAGAGAAAAAGCATAATCATACATATCCATAAGTATGTATATACCCACACATATGGCATATATACACACGTATTCATATCTGTGGATGTCTAAATATTGGATTCGATCAATTTTGCTCTTAGTTTCATCTTATTACTGCACTTTTATCCATGTTTCTGAAGCATTCAATAATTTAGTTCTTGATGTTTGCCTGGTCATACATTTTTAAAAAATGAGGTGTCATTGCTTAGGATTGGGAACAATGGAAGAACCATTGTCTTTGCCTTTATTACATTTTCTTTTGTGTTACTTCATCCCATCTCTCTTTCTTATCCCTCTTTTATCACGTTGGGTCATTGGCGATAGAAGTTGATATTTCAGGCCTGCTCTGATTTAAATCAACCTAGACATGAATTCATATGATTTAGTGAAGTTGTACAAATAGCTAGTTATATTTTATTTTTATGTGTTAGAAATAAGTCACTTCCTTAGGGAGCTAAAGCAACTATTTGGGGCTAATAGGTTACTATTTAGTGCTGTGTAGCAGAGAATAGATACCATTATTTACACATGCTTTTTGCCCATAAGTACTGCCATTGTTTTGCAAATACATAGCATATACACAATTCCCATACTTACAGACCAGTGACAAGCATGGGATCAGCATTTGTCTGTCACTCTCAGAAAATAAGGACTGCCTGAGATGAGAGGGAAAAGCACTTGCACTTGAATATTGAAAATCTGAGTTCAAGTGCTGACTTTACCATTGACCTTGGAAAAGTTTCTCAACTTTTCTGTACTCACTACTTTAGCTTTAAATAAGAGAATGGGATTAAACATAATATGTGGTCCCCTCCAGCTCTTTAATTATATATGTGAAAGGTAGTGTTGTGTTGTTAGAAAACTAGTGGACTTCACATCTCCAGAGATCTGGGAGGTAATCCAGCTTTCAGTACTTACCATGGGAAAGTCACTTAACCTCCCAACCTGAGTTGCCTCCTCTCTGAGACAGGGATAAAGTGGGCAAGACAACAAGCAAACCAATATGTGCAAACAAACTATATACAGGAAACAAAGGAAGTAACTAAAAAAGGGAAAGCACTGGAATGAAGAGGAATTGGAAAAGCCTTCTGGTAGAAGATGGCATAGTAACAAATGCCACATTAACACCAGCTGTTATTTTATAAGCTGAAATGAAATAATATGAACATTTTCTCCATTCATAGAATAAGGAAGTCTTATCATGACTGAATCATCTAGTCTATTCCATTTAAAAAAATTAACAATGGTTATGGAAGAATATTGATTTGATGAATGGCATTGAATCCTCATATCCTATCATCACTTGCTGATTCCAGAAGTGAAATTGTAATTAGTGAAGCTGTTATTTCTGCACTATTTTAGTAGAAAAAGATCATCAACTAATTTGGGGAACTCAAGAAAAGAAAAGGAAAATTGACTTGAGTATAAGTGTTTCTGTTGAAATAGGATTAGGTATTAGGCCTATGATTTCACTGGTATGGAGAGCCAGGTGGCATAATGGTTAAAATGCTAGACTTGGACTCAGGCAGACATCAGATTCTACTTTCTAGCTCTGTGACCTTAGGCAAGTTACATTATTTTTTCCAGGATCAGTTCCCTCATCAGCAAAATGAAGCTCAAAGCAGTATCTACCTCACATGATTGTTAGAAGGATCAGATTAGGGTAATATGCCTCATCAAATGAGACTGAAATAAAATTTCACATGTGTGAAATGCTTTGCCAACTTTAAAACTCTATATGAATAAAAGTATAAATGAATACATAAAATACAATTAAACAAAATAAAATATTATGTGAATACAACTGTAGCAGACACTTGAGTGAGAAAACACCTCTTCTCAATTCAGGTCACTACCTTCTCTGTAATTTATGGTCTTATAGAATCTTCCTTCATTTCTTTGGGTTGGTGCTCTATCCACTGCACCACCTAACTGCTTCTCTTATGATTTCTAAATCACTTAGAGGTTAAGCGACTCATCTGGGATCAAACAGCCTGTGTGAATCAGAGTAAGGACTTGAACCCAGGTCTTCCTGGCTGGCTCTCTTTCCACTATGCCAAGATGCTCCTCTGATTTGAAGCTTCAAGATGGAATATCCTTTCCTTTGCCTTCCATACCCTCCCCCAGTACCTTTCCAAATTAGTTTTGAGGAAAGACTGATAATAGGAAAAGATAATAATGCATAGTGCCTTGCACATAGTAGGCACTTAATGAATGTTTTTTGATTGATTGTTTTTTTTTTCTAAACTCCTAGAGGAATAAAATGTCTTTCTCCACCAGATAAGGAGGTATCCTCTCCAGGGAGCTGTGTAATTTAAGATTCTAAATGTGGATTCTAATCTGTTCCCCCAGTTTTTGGGGAAACTGACTAAAATCACTGATAAAATGAGTTTAGGTTTTTAAGGGTTTATTGAAAAATAGAAAGAAAAAGATTGAGAACAGAATTCCAACAGCCCGGCATTCCTATCTTTCCTCAAATTTCCTGTGAAGTCCTCTGCCGCCACCACCACCATCAAGTCAGGAACCCAAAAGAGCGAGAGCTCTCTGAGCAGGCTCTCTTTCCTCCTTCCTGTCTCCTCCCAGAAAATAGGAGGCTCCTCAAGTTGATTGGCTGGTAGCCTTGATAGACAGCACCCATGAACAAACGTCATTTCCTGACGCCAAGGAAAAGCCACATGGCCTTGCCCTCTGAGGCATTTTCCTCATGGCAGAGCTTTCCCATAGCAAGTCTCCAGTAGGTGGCATCATTCCAATCATTACAGAACCAAAATAAAATCAAAGATAAGGAGTTATCCTCTAAGGGGGTGGGAGAGGCAATAATATGCTTTATTCAAGTGACTCCTTAATGTTTGCTGTACAACACATTATAGCTTTTATCATTCCTACTATGTGTAAAATAACAAATGTTTATTGATTTGAAATTAAGTCCTTAGAGAAAGCAAGGATTATCTATTTGTTTAAATTTATCCTAAGAAACACTTGAACTTCAGAATTTAAGAGAAATTTAACTTCCTACATACATTGCCTAATGAAGTGTGAAAGAGAAAAAAAAAAGGAGTCCCTGAACTTGTGCTTTTGATGATGGAATTTGCACTTCTATGGCTGGAGTTGTACAGCTAACCAGTGTAGGATCTGGCATGTGAGAAATGACATAGAAAGGAGATGGATGGCCAGAAAGGTAGGTGGACAATAGATGAGCAGCTCAAATGCTTGGCTTGTACCTACAAAATGTTAAACTGAAGGGAAGAGCTATAGTATAGTCAAGTGGGTATTCCATAGGAGATTTGTGAAAAAAGGCACAGAGAAGAATCACCTAGGATGAGAAGATACATGTATAGATTGCAATTTGCACCACTGATTAAAATAACTACATAATGAGATTAAATTTGTGTTGAAATATCTAACTGGAGAGTCAATGATCAGTTAGGTAATTAAGTTAGAGTGAGGGGATAAGAAGGTTCAGGTTATGATTTTGAGATTCGTCTGGGTTATTTAATTTTGTTCTTTTTTTTTCTATGGCCATCGATTATTTTTAGCCTGACCAGCCATATCACAAATTATTTGTCCCCCTGGTTATAGGGGAGATCATGTGAAGAAGTGGACATGAATCAGTTACCATGGTGATGTCAAGCTGGGGTTGTATAGCCCTGGAATGTGGTGGGGTTAGGGTTAGGAGATGTGTGATTAGGATGGGGAAATAGGACGTGAAACTTGCTCAAAAATAAAAATATGAGCAAACTCTACAGTAATTTAATGAAACAGAGTGAAATTCCTCCCTCTCCCCTGTTTGAGGGTCATGCAAAATGTGTTACGGGTCAGAAAAACTGACTCTTCACAAGTGATAAACATTGGATTGGTTTTATTTTAGAGTAACCTTATTTCTTTGTCCTAGTTTGAGAAATGAGCAAGAATATTCAGCTGAAGGGCAAAATGCTTGAAGTTTTTATTGGTACTTTACATTCTGGTTTCATTTCAAGGTTATGCCATCAATTGGTTTGCATTTTCTTGAATTTAGGGCTGATTAATATTGCTTAACTCACAAACATTGGACTCTGGTGGCACTAGGGTTATTTATTTTTTTAAGTTTGGAACAATGTATTAAACCACATACATTTTGAAGAGCTCTCTTTTCATTCTTTCTTGGGGTTTGACAAAACACCTCCCAATGAGGGAAAAATAAATCACTTGATCTTTCAAAAGCTTGTGTATGACTGACAAAGCACCATGGGTGTCCCAGCCCTCACCAGGCTCAGGGATACAAGCAATATGTCAAAGGCAAATCAGGACTGGAGATAGAGGAGGAGTGAGCTGAATCTCAAGCAGTCCCAAACAAAGGCACCAATTCCAGTCTGGATAATGTATATTGAGAATAACAGGACAAAGCTTCTTAATTGTGATAAGGTTTGGTGTAAAGGTCACCTTTGGAACAGAGGTTTGAGAAGATTTATCCCTTTGTTTTTGTTGTGGTTGGCACAAGTATTCTTTTTTTGTTTTTGTTTTTTTTTCTAATTCAATGTTGATCAATTAGTAATGCTTCCAGGAGTGGGGGCAGGGCTGTTTTTTGACTGATGTCAAGTTCCCATTGGCTCTTCATAAGTAAGAATTTGACTAGAAAATCATTCAGCAGTATTTTGATCCTTGTTGGCCTTTTTCAAACATCAGCTATCACAATGATATGGGGTAGTCTGTTTTTCGAATGACTTTGGTGTTTCCCAAATCACTGTTAAATAAATAATTTTAGGAATAAGATAAACTTGGTCAAGTATTTGATACTTCATTTTAAGGATTTCTAGGTGACCCAGGATTCAGATCAAATCCTTGGGCAATGGAGAAATCATTTTGTCCCTGTAGATTATTACTCATAACATGAAAAGTGGATTTTTATTTTAGCTACACTATCAAATACATTTATTTCTCTTTGGATAAAGGAAGACTGCTTTGAAGGTGTCCTAGGCTGTGGTTCCTAAAAGCCAGCTTCATAGTTTTCAGCAAATATTTAGCAGTGTTCAGCTCAGACACAATAATTAAGTCCAGAGTAAGCTGAGTCAGAAATGAATGGGACTCACAGTTATTGTGATTGCCATCTGGTTGTTATGGTGAAACATTTCTCAAATGTGATTTTTAAAATCTTCCTTGATAAAATTATGATCATAAAAGTTTTTCCCCTTAGGAAATTTTAGAATGCTTACAAACAGAATAATTAAGAGATGATATGGCACAAGAAGGTAGAAAATGTAGGGATCAGGAATGTATCAGATGGCAAGTCAATGAATAATCTTCCTTATGAATGAATGAAAGACTGTTGATGAGACTAAGGTCAAAATATCCCAAGATATATGGGTGATGCTTACATCATCACATGACAGTGAATGACTAGGAAAACTCAACAAAAGAAGCAAGTCAGTCTACATGAAGTAAAAACTAAAGGCTGACATGGAAAGTTGACCCACAGTGGAAAAATGGAATACATTTACTCTGGAATTCAGTTCTTTAGTCAACTGGGCTCTCCCATGTCTGTCTATTTCTCTGTTGCCCTTTAGGAATTGGTACTTTCTTACATTTTACTTTTATTTCTAGACTAGGTCTCCCTCAAATTCTTCAAAAATTCAATTCAGCAGACATTCATCTAGCTCCTTTATGAATGAGGAATCATGCTAGTTGCTGAGAATGTTGCTCTTTTACCCCACCCCACCCCCATTAGAATGTGAGTTCCTTGAGGACAGGACCTGTTTTCACTTTTCTTTGTGTTCCCTGTTCATACCAAGGGCCTAACAAATGCTAGCCAACTAATTGAAAAAAAAAGTGAACTAGTTCTTGACTTTGAGGAATTTATATTTTACTGGGGTTGGGAGCAGGGAGATACAACATGTACATAGGTAAATAAATTTAAAAAGTGCATACTAAGTAATACTAAATAAGTTTAAGAAAGAGGAGATACTAGCAACTGAGGGGGTAGTTCAGGGAGGGAGTTAAAAAAAAGCTCTCACAAAGGAGATAGCATCTGAATTATACTTTCAGGCAGCTAGGGATTTTATAAGGGAGAGATGAGAAGAAATTTATTCCATACATAGAGAGTCATCTGATTTTTGTCTGAGTCCCAAACTTTCTTTCATTCCAGTTCCAAATCACTCTTCTCAAAGCTATAAGAACCCAGATATAGTGACTGACTTGGATTCTGGCCAAAGAATTTTCCTGAATTAGACTCTTGGTTCGTATAAGGCACCCCCTCATTTGTCCTTTATTCAATTCATTTTCATGTCTTTTTAATCCAAATCTAAAAAAAATAAACTAATTATTTTTTGGCAATCCCCTCCTCTTCCCTTCAATTTTTTCTCTATCTTTCCTGCCACTCCAGCCAGTCCATTTGGCTTTCAAGGAGCTTATATGCAAACATCAATATCATTTATTCTCACTATAAACATTTGTGTAGACAAGCATATTTAAAGACCAGTCCTATGTCAACTATTCCCACTTCAGCCAGGGTTAATCTTAGCTTTGATGGTGTTGACTCCAACCTCCCTGCATACCCCCAAATATGGATTCCCATTTAAAGAGTAAAGGTTTTGAGTACAATAGTATGATATGATTTTATACAAAGGGCCCCATTACCAAACCTATAACAAAATGCTCTTCATCAAGCAGTAACTAATCATCTCAGACATTACTCTTTATATGTAGAAGATGAAACAAGATAGTTTGAGAAAACTGAAATTTCAGTGATGTGGCCATTCCTCTCATTCTTGTGACATTCACATCCCTTGCACATTCTCCAGCATTATGGAGGCCATATATTTCCTTTCTTCTTTTTAAAAACAATGATGAGTATCAGTTGACAAAATGAGTAAAACCACTAACTCCCTAATTCCAGATGCTTTTAAAGAATGTTTAATGTTGTGCACATTAAAACCAGACTGGTCATCAAGAAGATGGTTGGTATTTTAAAAATTTATTTCATATGTCTGGAAAAAATCTGTTGGTACAATGCTTTTTCTACTCCAACAGAATATAATTGCCTTATTAAATGATAATGCTGCCACACAAGGGATATCTTTATAAAAGGATGTAGGCAGCATTATGTCAGACATAACAGAGAAGAAAGATGATTTTCAGAAGCACTTGATACCTGACCCAAATCCCTTGGCAGAAGAAACATGTATAACAAGGCTGAGCATCCATTGCCAAAGTACAGTAGAGAATTGAAGTCATTAGGATCAATGTATCATAGTAGATAACAAGCTGACCAGGAGTCAATGTAGTAATGTAGGGGAAAAAATGAAAGCTTTCATTCATTTTCAGGGAGTTGTGAAATTTTGTTTTTGGCAGGAATGCATAAGAAAGTTAAGAATTTAGAACAAAGGAAATAGGACAAATTTCACTGATCCAACTTGATCCTTTAGGTCTTGCTCCAGGTTTTTTTTTTTTTCCCAAGGCCACTCTAAGCATTATGGGGTATAAAAGGAATATGCCTATCATGGAGATATGCTGTGTTTTTGCAGTTTTGTTAAGTGAGGATGTTTTAAGAGGAAGTCACTGGAATATGAGGAGGATTGAAAGGAATTTTCCAGCCCTAAGTCATATGTAATGCTGGAATCAGCTAACCCAACAACAAGAGTTAACTTCAAAAAAGGTTTTTAACATGCTTAGGCATTTCTCAAGCTAACTGGCTGAGTGACTGGTTGTGAGAGGGAGGTGGTTGAATTATCAAAAAACTAATGACACATGGGTATATCAAATTAAACAGCTGGCAGATATCTTCCTTTCAAGATGCATAGTAGTAGAAAACTAGCACATGTTAAAAGAAAGCAGAGACACCAGTAGCAACAGTGGAAAAGTGATAGCAACAGTGATCCTAACAGAGAGAAGTAGAAAGAAAAGAGTATCAGAAGACTTCACTTCGGTCGAGAATTTAGCTTGCCTGACGGCATTACTAGGGGACATTGACCATTATTGATGTAAATTTCCCAAAACATGTGTGCTCCGGTTACATATGTTATCCTGACCTTCAAGTATGTTTCTAGATCATATGTACACTCTGAATTCTCATCTTATTTGTGTTACAGGACAGTATAACCTTGGGTCCATGGGGGAAATCTTTCTTGTCATTTATCTTGGAACCCTTAAGTGTATTTTTATTTGAATTGGTGTAGCCTAATTTTGGCTGGCAAAAGAAGTATTACAGTGTCTCAGGAGATATGTTTTTAATTCATAATTTTATTTTCCCCCCAATTACATGTAAAAACAATTTTAACATCCATTTTTAAAACTTTATGTTCCCAATTCTCTACCTCCTTCCCTATCCACCACCCTCAAGAATGCAAGCAATTCAGTATAAGTTGTACATGTGTAGTCATGCAAAACATTTCCACATTAGTCAGGTTGTAAAAGAAAACAGACAAAAAACTTAAGAAAAAGAAACTAAAAAAATATGCTTCAATCTGTATTCAGACATCATTGGTTCTTACTCTGGAGATGGATCGCATTTTTTTATTAGTCCTTCAGAGTTGTCTTGGATTGTTGCATTGCTGGGAATAGTCAAATCATTTACAGCTGATCATCTTACAATATTGCTGTTACTTTGTATATAGTACATCTCAATTTTTAGCAGCTCATGTAAGTCTTCCTAGATTTTTCTGAGAGCATCCTGCTCATCATTTCACAGTTACTATTGCTAACTGAAATTCCCTCCATCCTACTCCCTCCCCAAGTCATTTACTCTATTCTCTATCTCCTTTCACCCTTTCCCTCATCAAAGGTGATTTGATTCTGACTGTCCCCTCCCTCAAGCTGCCCTGCCTTCTATCACATCCCTGCCTTATCCCCTTCCCCTCCTACTTTCCTGCATGGTAAGATAGATTACTATACCCAATTGAGTGTGTATGTTATTCCCTCTTTGAGCCAATTCTGATGAGAATAAGGTTCACTCACTCCCCTGCACCTGCCCCATCTTTACCTCCACTGTATAAACTTTTTCTTGTTTCTTTTATATGAGATTCTTTACCCCATTCCACCTTCCCCTTTCTTCCAATGCATTCTTCTCACACCTTAAATTTAGTTTTTAAAGATACCATCTCTTCATATTCAACTCATACCTGTGCCCTCTGTCTAAATATCTTCCATCTAGCTGCCCAAATAATGAGAAAGTTCTTATGAATTACAAATATCATCTTCCCATGTAGGAATGTAAGCAGTTTAAGCTTTTAATATCCCTTATGATTTCTTTCTCCTGTTTACCTTTTTATGCTTCTCTAGAGTCGTGTATTTGAAAGTTGAATGTTCTATTCACCTCAGGTCTTTTCATCAAGAATGCCTAAAAGTGGGGCAGCTAGGTGGTGCAGTGGATAGAGCACCAACCCTGGATTTAGAAAGACCCGAGTTCAAATCCAGTCTCAGACACTTAACAATTACTAGCTGTGTGACCCTAGGCAAGTCACTCAACCCCAATTACCTCACCAAAAAAAAAAAAAAAAGAATGCCTTAAAGCTCTCTTTTTCATTGAACTTGCATTCTTCCCCTGAAGGATTACACTCAGTTTTACTGTAGGTGATTCTTGGTTGTAATCCCAGTTCCTTTGCCCTTTGGAATAACATATTCCAAGACCTCCAATCCTTTAACATAGAAGCTGCTAGATCTTGTGCTATCCTGACTGTTTCTTTCTGGCTGCTTGCGATATCTTCTCCTTGACCTGGGGGCTCTGGAATTTGGCTATAATATTCCTGGGAGTTTTCATTTTAGGATATCTTTCAGGAGGTGACTGGTGGATTCTTTCAATGTCTATTTTACCTTCTGTTTCTAGAATATCAGGGCAATTTTCCCTCACAATTTCTTGGAAGATGATATCGAGGCTCTTTTTTTTTGATCATGGATTTCAGGTTGTCCAATAATTTTCAAATTATCTCTCCTGGATCTATTTTTCAAGTCAATTGTTTTGCCAATGAGATATTTCACATTGTCTTCTAATTTTCGTTCTTTTTGTTTTGCTTTATTGTATTTTAATTTCTCATGAAGTCATTAGCTTCCGTTTGCTCAATCCTAATTTTTAAAATTTTTGTTTTCTTCAGTTCGCTTTTGTACCTCCTTTTCCATTTGACCAATCAGCTTTTCAAGGTATTCTTTTCCTCATTGACTTTTTGTATGGCTTTTACTATTTGGTGTGGTCTGTTTTTTAAGATGTTATTTTCCTCAGTGTTTTTCTGTCTCCTTTATAAAGCTGTTGACTTTTTTCATGATTTTCTTGCATCACTCTTATTTATCTTTCCATTTTTCCCTCTACCTCTCTTTATTTTCAAAGTCCATTTTGAGTCCCTCTATTGCCTGAGATCAATTCATATTTTTCTTGGAAGCTTTGGATGTAGGAGATTTGACTTTTATCTTCTTTTGAGGGTCTATTTTGATCTTCCTTGCCATCATACAAACCTTCTAGGGTCAGCATTTTTTCTGTTTACTCATATTACCAGTCTATTTCTTGACTTTTAATTTGTTGTTAAAGTGGGGCACTGCTTCCAGGGTGGAGGTTGCACTGTCCCAAGCTTCAGGGGGTTTGTGCAGCTGTTTTTAGAGATACTTCTAGGGATTTGCAAGTTTTTAGTTCTTGCCAGGTGGTATGATTTAAGGAGAGGTATGTTGACCGCTCTCCTGGCCTGTGCTCTGATCTGCATGCAACCACCAGCCTGCTTTTCTACCCTGGAACTATGAACTCCACTGTGGCTGCAAGCTTTTGTGTGCTTGTGCTCTTCCCCCACCTGGGACTGCCACCCAAGACTGTTACTTAGATTTGAATATGGGCAAAACAACAGAATCCTGCCTTGGTGCTAGCAAAGAGACCCCTGTAATCACCTTCTGGCCAATTTTTTACCACCCTTACCCTCTGTGGGCTGAGTTCCAGAAGCAGTTCCTGCTGCTGCTGATTCAGAGGCTCCCAAGGCCTACTACTGGTTTGCAGTGGCTAGGGCTGGAGCTGTGCTGGGGTTAGGTCTGCCCTGGCATGGCCTATGCTGTGCTGTGCTTCATGCTCCCCCCCCAGTACAACAGACCTTTCCTGCCAACTTTCTAAGTTGTCTTTAACTGGAAAATTATTTCATCCTCCCTTTTTGTGGGTTCTAGTGTTCCAGGATTTGTCTTATGGCATTATTTGAAGGTATTTGGAGGGGTCTTGGGGAGAACTCAGGTGAGTCACTACCTTTCCTCCTCCATCTTGGCTCCACTCCTCCCTACCAAGATATGGTTTTTAGTGAATACTTACCTATGCTTACAATATGCTTCAAATACGGGGTGCCATTGAGAGGGGTATGACATAAATTACACATTCATTAAACATTTATTAAGCATTTTTTGGTCTATACCCTCTACCAACGTCAGTGAAGAATTTCTACATAACTCATATTTTTAGAGAGTTGCCCAGGGTCACATAGTATAGGTCAGAGGTGGGACTTAAATGCAGGTCTTCTTAATTCCAAAGCTAGTTATATATCTACTATATGACACTGCAATGTACAATATATTCCATTAAATTCCTACTCCAATACTGTGTTTTGCTATGATGATAGTCCTGCATTCTTGAAGGATTTGCCTGGGGATAATAAGCTCTGGGAGGACCGGATGCTTATTTACTCATTCATTCAATAAAAATGCACATAGTGCCTCTTTGGTATAAAGCATCATGCCATAGTCTGGAGACTCACAAAGTTTGGATAAGATTCAGTCCCTTCCATCATAGAATCTTCAGTTTAGTACAGGGATGAGATACAAACACAGGCAAATAGAATTAAGAGTAATTACATGAGAGAATGATAAGTACAGTACTGGGCCATTGTTTAAGCACATTAATATGGACTTGATGATGGATTAAGTGTCTGTCACCGAAGGACTAGCTTAGTTAGTTTGGAGAAGGCTCATTATGAGAGGGTTGGCTACCTACCAGTCCATGAATTGTTTAGCAAATCATAAAGATCATCTATTCATGTGTGGAGTGTTGTGATCTCATCAGGAGAGAAATATTCCACATGGATGAAATCATAGATTCTTGAGGTATGAAAACAAGCCTGCTTAGTAATAAAGCTAACATTAAGATAAGGGAAGGGAAGAGAAAGAGAGAGAAGGGAACAAGTATTTATTAAGCACCAACTATGGTCCAGGGACTGTGCTAGCTCCTTGACAAACAATGCATTTGATCTTCATAACAACCCTGACAGAGAGGTACTATTATGATCCTCATATTAAGATCCACTGTTGGGGCAGCTAGGTAGCACAGTGGATAAAGCACCAGCTCTAGATTCAGGAAGACCTGAGTTCAAATCTGGCCTTGGACACTTGACACTCACTAGCTGTGTGACCCTGTGTAAGTCACTTAATCCTCATTCCCCCACAAAAAAAAAAAAAGATCCACTGTCTGAGACACACAATGATTAAGTGACTTTCTCAAGATCACATAGCCAGTAAGTGTTGGAAGACAGATTTGAATTCAAATCTTCTTGATGCTAGGACCAGCATTTTGTTCCACTTTGTTACCAGCTACTCTGGACCATGATCTCAAGGAGCTAAGAATCTCACAAAGATGATAAAATATGTAAACCATTAAATATTCAATATAAAATATAATATTATATATGTGTAAGATGCATATAAAATTCTATGAAATTAGCTAAGGAAAAGATTATTTTACCTGAAAGGTTCAAGGAAAGCTTCATGGAAGAGATAGCATTTGAGGCGAATCTTAATGTTGCAGATGAGACTTCAGGAATGGGGGGCAGTATGACAAATGGAGAGAGGCAGATAATCTTTTTTTAAATTTAAAAATCAGGTGGTATGCCAGGTGGTATGATTTAAGGAGAGGTATGTTGACCGCTCTCCTGGCCTGTGCTCTGATCTGGGCCCGCTAGGTGGCGCAGTGGATAGAGCACCGGCCCTGGAGTCATGAGTACCTGAGTTCAAATCCGGCCTCAGACACTTAATACTTTCTAGCTGTGTGACCCTGGGCAAGTCACTTAACCCCAATTGCCTCACTAAAAAAAAATCATCTATTATATTATTAAGTGTACATATTTTAAAATAATAAACAATTTTATTTAAAGTTTTGAGTTTCAAATTGTATCCCTCCTTCCGCTCCCCCCTTCCTGAGGTGGGAAGCAATCTGATACAGGTTATATACGTGCAATTATGAGAGGCACATAATCTTGAGACATAGCAGGAAAACCAGTAGCCCAATTTGTCTGAAGTATGACCAATGTACTTCATTCTCTATAGAGAAGTAGTGGAGGAGAAGGCAAAAAAGTGGAATCATATTGTAGAAGGTGTTGAAAGCCTGAATAAAAGATTTAGATTTTATTCAGTGGGCAGTGGGGAGTTCTTGAAGATTTTTGAGCAGTATAGAGATGTGTTAGGATCTATGCATTGGGAAGATTATTGTGGCAAAGAAAGTAGAGCTACCTTTTAGGGGCTGTTGTATTAGAACATGTAGAAAGTGGCAAGTGCCTGAATTAGGACAATAAGAATGGTAGGAAGAAGAGGGAAGGCAGAGATATAGTGCTAGAGAGATAACTAATATTAATTGTTGAATGTGAGAGAATAAGGGGTAACAAAAGATGAATGAGATTATGAGTTTAAGTGATTGGGAAAATGATGGTATCATCACAAGTAATAGGAAAGTAAAAAGAAATTTGTTTGTCTCACATGAAGCTCAGTCTCAACATGCACAAAACATAACTTAACATCTTTCCCCTCAAACTTATCCTTCACCCAAGCTTTCCTGCTTCTTTCAAGGGCACTACTATCTTCCCAGGCATATGAGTGTATAATCTTGAAGTCATGTTTGACTCTTCCCTTTCCTTATCACTCCTTCACAATCCCACATTCAATCTGTTTCTAACTCTTGTTATTTAAAGTTCCATAATAGCTCTCATCTTTATTTCCTTCTCCCTTTTCACATGACCAATACTCTAGTTCAGGTCCTCATAGTACTACCTGGAATATGTATCATAGTGTTTCTGAATAAATCTCATTGCGCTTTTCTTTCTGGCATCTTCCACAATCTATCAAAATGGTGCCCTTCTGACCCCATTTGTCCCTAGCTCAAAAAGCTTCAGTGTCTTCCTTTGAGGCCCTTCACCATGTTACACCAGCCTACCATTCCAGACTTGTTTCTCATTTACTCCTCTTCATGCATTCTACATTTTAGCAAAATGTGATGACTAGCTATTTCCTGAATCAAACATTCCATCTCCTACTTCTGAGAATTTGTACAAGTCATTCCCTCATTCCTGGAATTGTACTCCTTCCTCATCTCTTCCTGAAGCATCCTTATCTTTTTGCAAAGCTTGGCAAAGTACCACCTTCTAAGTGAATTCTTCCCTTGCCCTCCCCTCCCCCCCCATACCCACACTCTTAAATTATATTGTATTGTGTTTATTTATGAAGGAGAAGAAAAGATTGAATTCTTCTTCAGCCTGATGGTCTTTTAAGGACTATCTTCTTTTCTTCAAGGTAAATGTCCCCATTTTCTTCAAGTGATCCTTGTATGATATGGACGTAAGGCCTGTCACTGTCCTCTAGGCTGTTCTGTTATGAACTTGTTAATATACTTAAAATGTGGTGCCCAGAACTGAACACGATATTCCAGGTGTGTTCTGATCAGGGCCATGGAGAGTGAAACTGTTGCATCCCTTTTTTTCTGGCCCCAACCTATTTTTCCAACCTCATTATACACCATTTCTCATCGTATACTCTGTAGTACAACTAAATTGACATTCGCTTTTCTTCCTGAAACACAGCAGCCCATCTACCATCTCTGTGCATATGCACTCACTATCCCCTAAACAAGGAATGCACTCCCTATACTCACCTCCACCTCATAGGACTATTTGCTTCCTTCAAGAGACAGATCAAACACCAACTTCTGCATGAAGTCCTTCCTGATCTCTCCAAGCCTTCCCTTTCAAACTGTCTTGTATTTAAATTTATAGCACTTATACCCTTTTGTTGTTCAGTCATTTCAGTTGTCTCTGACTCTTTGTGATCCCATTTGGTCTTTTCTTTATAAAGATACTGAAGGGGTTTGCCATTCCTTCTCCAGCTCATTTCACTGATGAGGAAACTGAAGCAAACAGGGTGAAATGACTTGCTCATGGGCACAATAGCTAGTAAGTGTCTGAGGCCATATTTGAAAGCAGGAAGATGAGTTTTCCTGACTCTAGGCCCAATATTATCCACTGTGCTATCTAGCTGCCCTATTCTCTGTATACAGGTTTAGGTATATGCAGAATATATGTATATATATGAATGTACTTATAGTTGTTATTGTCATATGGGTGTATGCATATACACTCTGTGTGTGTGTTCTCTCCTTTTATAAAATGTAAGATTCTTAGAAACAGGCATTATTGCTTTTCCTTTTGTGTGTGTGCATATTTTTATGTTCCTAGTACTTGACTGCCTAGAATATATTAAGTTTTCCTATTAGTTGATTGAATAAATGAGAATCTATATTGACGGACAAAAAAGGAAGAAAAACCAGATATAGAGGAAGAAATGGAGAAAATAGAGAGATAGAAGTATAATTATAAAATGTAAAATCAGATATTTAGGATGTGGAGATTATGTGACAATCCTTCATTCATAGTCAATACACCTGAGACCCTTGCTAATGGTTTCATAATAAAGAAAGTTTTAAAAGTTGTAGTTTTCTTTTGATGAGTCATTGAGGCATGGAGATAACTCTGGGTTCACAGAACAGAGGACAAATTCTATAAAGTCATTTGAAGCTGGAAAATTCAACCAATCCTTCAACAAGTATCTATCAAATGTCCATTGTGTGCCAGGCATTGTGCTAGGCTTGAAATATTGTACAAATACAATGAATAAAACTATTCCTACTCACAAGACTATTTCCTGTGGTCCAGCCTAACTAAATTTAGGGAGGCCCATCACTTGATCAGTTCCAGGGTAATAAGTTTTATAGCTCCAATAATTCTTGAAAACCATTTCTTAGAATGTTGTTGGAGTACAATATGCATCAGTGGAGACAGTAACACACCACGGAACTTGTGAATCCTTGACATATGAACATGTTGAACAGCTTACAAAAAATTCTGCAGAAGGCAGATGATGATATAATAGTGAGAAAAAAAGAGTTATTGGGAAATTTCAAATGAATTAAGATTATTCATCATTTTAAAGAGAAGGCAGAGAGGAACAGTTAAATGATGGCCTTCAACTATATGAAAGGTTCTTAACTCAAAGGAAGTTAATCTATTTTTTCTATATCTACTGAAGAGAACAGAAAAAAAAGATTGAGGGATTAAGTTTAAATATAAGGAAGGAATAGCTAATATATCAAGTAATAGATTTAGGATGAAAATATATCAATAGAGAGGAATGATCGACTGAAACCAAAGATATATAATTTAACAGAAATATGAAGTTTAATATAAAGTAATGTCAAGTTTAATAGAAATATAAAATCTTATATTTAGGTTTTTAAAAATCCATTATAAAAGTGCAGAACCTGGGAGCTCTGGCTTAGAAGCAACTCATAGAAAGCAGAGCCTGGGGCAATGGAATGAGTATTAAATTTGAAGTCAGAAGATCTGAATTAAAATCTTACCTCTGTGACTTACTGTCTTTGGGACGTTGAACCACATAGTTGATATATCTATATATCTATATCTATATATCACTTTCTGATCTACAAAGTTACACATGCTTATGTGTGTATATGTGTCTATTCATTATATATGTTTTGTGTGTGTATATACATGTGTGTGTATGTGTGTGTTACCTAATTTTATCCTTATTACAACCCTGTGAAATAGTGTTATTAGCATCTCCATTTAGAAATGAGAAAACTAAAGCTGGAAACAACTAAATAACCTCACCAGTATCTCACAGCTAGTAAGGCAAGATTTGAACTCAGACTTTTCTGAGTCCAGGTCCAGCACTTTATCCTTTACTCCACTTGGTTGCTTCAACTGACAGAATGACCTTTGAGATTCTTTTTGGCTGATATATGAAAAGACCTGGGAATTTCAGTTGACTACAAACTCTGTACAGGTGTCTGCAGCAAAGGTTCATCAAAACTGATGGTGGAAACCATCCTGAATTTCCATATATGAGAAAGGAAGATAACATAATTAATGAACTCAGTGTAATGTAGTTCTCTGTAGTTTTCTACATTAACTAAGAAATGCCAGTCAGTGGATCATAATGCCACTATGGCAAAAACCTTACAAATGGGGAAACTGAATTCTAGTTGGCTTCTTATGTGTTATAATCATTGGAAAAAGTTAGCCTGAAGTATAGAAACCCATTCCAGAGATGCCTCTGATACAGATGGGCTGAGCTGGCTAAAATTTTTAGTCTTGCTGAGACTGTTATCTATGTGATTTACATGCAGAAAGACACTATCTATAAGGTTGTTCAAGCAAAGGAGTCATCTTCAGTATTTATCATCCCTTCCTAAAATGACCTGTTGTTCTTTCTGTAGTATCTCCCTATGGAACCAACTATGTTTTTACCAAGAGGAACATGAACCCTGTCTTTATGTTCTTGTAAGAGCAGGTACCTTTCATTAGTAACTCTGCTAGTCCATCCGCCTATGGGTAGTGGGAAGGGAATAGAAATCTAGCTTCAGGTGGCAAGCTTGCTAGTGATAATAACTAGACTCAGATTAGTTTGAGCAAATCCCTGTCTGAGACCATGGCTTCAAGCATGTACATGTCTTAGATCTCAAGGAAAAGTGATTAGCATTCCCTCAGAAAAAGCCAAAAATGGAATACTAGTGACAAAGAAGAAAATACAATCTTAGGATACATTAACAGAATTATAGCATCTAAGTCAAGGGAGAGGATAATTCTACTGTGTAGCATGATGGGAAAAAAATCACACCTAAGAGAATATTGTAAGTGCCTAAGACCTGATGGTCACATTGAGTAGGTAGTAGCCACAGGGAAGGAGCAGGTAATGGAGAAACTACATGTGTACAATTTTCCTGAATAGCTCAAGGCTTACTCAGAGAGTGGAGAGAAAAGCATTGGAAGGCCACTATAGAGTTCACTCTAAGGTGTCTGTCAAAACTTCTTGCCTATAATAATAATAGCTGACGCTGTCCATGGTGCAGAGCTACCATCACTTACCGGGAACCAAGACCCTTTTAATAAGGTAATCGAATTAGTTGTGGTTTACGGTATGTGGAGATTAATGAAAGAAAAAGTACCCAGACTAATCTTTGCCAGAAATGGACTTCTGGCAAATAGAAGCTGTTATTTTTTTGGCGCATGTGCTCTCTAAGCTTGAGAGCACATTGCTACCTGGGTGTGCACTCTCTTCTCTTCTCTTCTCTTCTCTTCTCTTCTCTTCTCTTCTCTTCTCTTCTCTTCTCTTCTCTTCTCTTCTCTTCTCTTCTCTTCTCTTCTCTTCTCTTCTCTTCTCTTCTCTTCTCTTCTCTTCTCTCTGTCTATAGATAGATATAGAGCTAGATACAGAGAGATAGAGTGATAGAGGTGTAGATAGATGATAGATGGATAGAGAGATAGAGAGATAAAGAGAGATAGAGATATATGGGAGGGTACATCACTGACTTTTATCTGTACCAAATATTCTTATCATACCTTAGTACTTTCTAAATGTTAAATAAATCAGGCACTCTAGTTGATATTAACTGATAATCATGTCAGGAAGAATACTGAAAGCTTTAGGCCTAGAAAAGATAACCTCCAACCCTAACCTCCGAAACCCTGAAGGGAGATATATCTAGCCTTGTTCTGGTGACTTGACTATGCATGTGGAATTTGGGATAGTAGCCTCAGAGCATATGCTATAGAAGTAGACATTTTATATTAAAGTGGGGACATTCATATATTCACATGGATTCATGCATAGATCATGAATTTGTAGATAGGCTAAGCAACAGTAAACAAACCCCTTCTATTTTCAGTTTCCTTGTAAAAACTACATGGGTTTGTTGTTGTTTTTTATAACTGTGTTAAGAAGAGCAAATATAATTCATATACAGATTTTCATAGGAATTGTCTTTTATGGCCTTCCAGAAGAACACAGTTACTAGACTGATCTGGCTAGCTTCCTGCTTTATTTGTGTACCATGGTGTACAAATTACTTAGTTCCAGGACAGCCTCAGCCTACCTTAAAGCCTCCATATAGATTGCTGGAAACTTTGTTTGCTCTTACCTTGCCCCCTTCTCACAGAACATCACAACCTAGTTGTTCATATCTTGGGCTTTGTGGGCAACTTCTCCCCTTACCCTCATTTCTTAATAGACCTTTGTGGGACCTATATGGATCTGTCCTACCCTATCCCTTCAAAAGGAGAAACAAGTAAAAAAAAACAACTTTGGAAAGCCATCTCAAGATTGCCTTTTCTCTTCCCTGTCTTTGTCCTACAGGGGAGGAAAAGTTCATTTGTAAGATATTTGTATGTGGTAGCATGTCAGGAGTCTTCATTTTCTTCTTCACCTCTATAGAAATTTTTAAAGGCAATTGAGCATCCTAGTCCCTTTGGATTTTGAAACATTAAGCATTCATTTGCAAGTAATATATACTTATATATTACATATGTATATTTTACATGTAAATACACATATAGATATATGTATATATACATACATACATATGTGTGTGTGTGTGTGTATATATATATATATATATATTTGTCTGTCTATCTATCTTTTTCATCCTTATAGCTACTTTGGGTTGTAGGTACTATTATGATTCTGTTTTCACAAATGTTGTTGAGTTGCTTTGGTCATGTCTAACTCTTTGTGGCCCCTTTTGGAGACAAAGACACTGGGATGGTTTGTTATTTCTTTCTTCAGCTTATTTTACAGATAGGGAAACTGAGGCAAACAGGGTTAAGTGACTTGCCCAGGGACACACAACTGGTAAGTGCCTGAGGTCAGATTTGAACTCATGAAGATTAATTTTCCTGATTCTAAGCCCAGTGCTTTGTCCACTGTATCACCTAACTTCCCTTCTTCACAGATAAGGAAACTAAAATTGAGAAAATTTAAGTGACTTAGCTGTGCGACCCTGGGCAAGTTACTTAACCCTCATTGCCCAGCAAAAAAAGAAAATGAAAAAAAAGAAAAGAAAATTTAAATGACTTACTCAAGGTTATTAGTGTCAGCTAGTGAGTGAGGCAGGATTTGACCTCAGGTCTTACTGAGTCTAATACACTATTTAGTACTTGACCAAATTGTCTGAAAGTTATAGGGAGAGAGGTTTCAATTGAAACGAGGAAGAATAAGACCGTTCTAATAATTAGAGTTGTCTAACAATATAATGAGCTATCTTGAAAAGTTAATGTCCTTCTTATCACTAGAAATGTTTGTAAAGAGACTGAATGATCTCCTACTTGCTGGGGATGTTGTAGACCAAGGGTTCTTAACTTGGGGTCGATACATCCTTTATTTCAGGAGCTCCATAAACTTGAGTGGGAAAATTACATCTTTATTTTATTTAACCTTTGGTTTTCTTTGTAAGCCTATGTGTTTTATTTTATACATTTAAAATATTATTGTAAGAAAGAGTCCATAGGATTCAATTGACTGTGAAAGGGGTCCATCACACACACACACACACACACACACACACACACACACACACACACACACATACACACATACACAATTAAGAACCACTCTTGTAAAAGTTTGCCTCCATTGTAAGAAGAGTTTTATTAAGTGACAACTTAAACACTTCTGACTCTAGGTGTCTAAAAATATCATTTAATAACCAATATGTGAGAGAGGTATTAGGGTGGGTGGGAAAGGAATGGGGCAGGTGACATGAAAACTTGCCCCAAGTTTGTGATTGTCTATACCTCTGACTGACCAATTCCTTCTCAATTCAAAAGAATTTACAGAATTTCTCCAATTCTCCTGAACAATGATGTCAAATTGAAATATGTAGTACTCCACAGTAAGCTTGACACCTCTGCTCTTGACTTTATTACAGAATCTTTTTAATAGTATTTTATTTTATTTTTTCCAATTACATGCAAAGTTTTCAACATTCGTTTTTGTTTAAAAAGACAATTTTGAAAAAAGGTCCATTAGTTCTAGCAGATTGCTGGAGGAGTCTGTGACACAAAAATGCATAAAAACCCTTAATTCTAACTGCATATCATATTTTGAATGAAGGGCAATATGACAGGCCAAATAATTCCTGATTAAGGCAGTACCCCACAGTATTATGACATACATATTCTGGATATTTCAACAATTCAAAGATCTATAATTTTATACTTGTATGATTAGCACATTGTCTTGGAAAGTTGCTGTGTCCAAAAACAAATCCTCACTTTATAGTCCATTTGGGTCTGACCATTATAGTCCTCTTGGTTAAACCTAAGACCACATCAGCTTTTATGAATGCCTTGACATATTGTTGTATTGTTCTAGTAGTTCACTAAAGACTTGAGTCTTTAGGACTTTGTTCAAATCCCAAGTAGGAGATGCAGAAATTGTTTCTGGATATCTAGCAGTTGATTTGACCCAAGGTAGTGATGGAATGAATCAAGATTTTATACTTGTAGGGGCAGCTAGGTGGCGCAGTGGATAGAGCACCGGCCCTGGAGTCAGGAGTACCTGAGTTCAAATCCGGCCTCAGACACTTAATACTTAATATCTGTGTGACCCTGGGCAAGTCACTTAACCCCAATTGCCTCACTGAAAAAAAAAAAGAAAGAAAAAAAAAGATTTTATACTTGTTTAATCAGGCAAAATAGTCCTGGCACATGCGATGGTTATATTAATACCCTGACTTTTTTTTCCAATACATTGTACAAATGCAAACCTAAAGTACATTCTAGCTATTTCCCCATGGTGGCACTGAAGTGAATGCTACTCTGATTCCAAATTGTTTGTGGTATCACACCAATCAAGAGAACTAAAATGCCATCCCTCTATTCCCAATGCTCCAGTCATTCCCTGAAGACATGTTTGTAACCAGAGTAAGAAAGAAAGGAAATCATTGAATAGTCATTGAAGCTGGGTTATTGGGTGGGGGTACAAACTTGGCATCTCTCCTCAGATCATGTTTCTGGATTGATTGTAAAATCTCCTGGCCAATGACAGCACAAGGGATAAAAAAATCTACCTCCAAAATGGAGGTGGTTGCTTTGGCCAGATTCCAGAAGCAACTTCAGTTTGCATTCCAAAGAGAAGTGAATTTGAATATGACCTTTCTAGATTATTCTGCTCAAGCTTTCCTGGTTTGGTTTATTATGTTCTTATATGTAATGCAGAATGCAGTTCAGGTACATCCCCCAAAGTTTATTCCCAGCATGCCTCTGCAAGGTGCCATCAGTAGTCCTGGAAGCTGAGATTGCAATAAGGAATGGAACCAAAGCTAAAAACAAGCTTTTTCTTGCATTCCCTCTAAAAATGCACTATTTTTGACTGGAGGCAAAGAAAAGTGCATTATGAGATGGAGGGAAGTGTGTCCATATCTGATTCCTCTGGGATATTTTTCAAGAACATTTTATCCTTTAAAAAATGTTACCCTTGCATCTTCGCCAAGGTCAGTGATAGCTTGGATAATCTTCTAGGTATGAACTGTTTAAATTTGGCTAGGCTAGTAATATGTTTATCCTGTGTGCCTTCACTTATCAGCATAGTTTTTTTTTCTTCTTTTGGCTCAACAAACAAATAGATCCATGCCACTCCTACTCATCCTTTCTTGCCATCTTTTTTTTTCTCCCCCAGCCCTTCTCAAAAAGCAACTTGATGAGTTTTCACTTTGGCACTTGGCGTCCACAAATTCATTTTAGTCTTGTGGTTCTTGAAGGGGAAGCACAAAAACAAGAGTTTTCCATGTAACTTGTCCAAACTTAGGTTGGTGGGGGTGGGGGTGGGGAGATGGAATTGAAATGATTCTCCAGAAGCAGAAAGCAACCACACTTGAACACTTCCCAGAAAGATATGGAAATAACAATCCCCTCAACAGTGACCCAAGAACACTGAAAACAACAGTGAGGATTTGAGGAAAGCAAGCCATTAAAAAAAGAGCTCAACAAAGCTTGAGGATGAAAAACACTCTAATGCAGAGTGTATGCACAGTGAGTAGCTTCCATTGTATGGAAAAGGGCATTTTATCTTGGCTTTCATAAACATCAGAAACAGATGTTTCATAAGTACTTTTTGCATAACCAGGCTTATCTGCAAGTGTATCCTCAGCTCAATTATACCACCTGTGGGAGGGGAGACTATCATAGCCTGACTTTGGTCTCCCTCCTCAGCTGTTTGCTAAGAGAATTGAGATTCTTTATTTTTTTTAAGCAACCTTCTTCATCCTGCCTATTCTAGCAAATGTAGTCTTACTTTCCTTGTTTAAAAAATACTACTAAAAGTTTTGGAAGGAAAGTGTGCTTCTCCCCACTGGTGCTCCTGGGTCATTGTTTCATGGCAATATAACTGAGGCTTTGAGTTTGATTTCAAGCAGGTAGTCCTTTGAACAGTAGTGGATGAGGTGAAAAGCAAATCCACCCTGACCTGGGATTAGCTGAGATGGAACACCTGTGCTCACTAGACAATGCAAAGATTTATGGGAAATTGTTCTGCCAGCTGTCATGGACAGCTAAAAGCCTGTTTCTGGTGTAGCCAGCATCATTTCATTGTACCAGAAAATCTGAGGGAAGTGGGAGAGGGTACTGGAGAGGCAGTATAGTACAGTAGAAAAAGGACCGAGGTCAGAGAAACTGGGTTTAAATTCTGCTTCTGACTCTTATTATTTATGTGACTTCAGGCAAGCCATTTCACTCCACTGGGTCCTAGTTTTTTTCATTTGTAAAAATATGAGAGGGTTAGACCAGAGGGCCTCAAAGGTCACTTTCAGTTCTAAACGTGTGTTCCCATAAGGTTCAGTAGGGTGCAGATAGAAGCCTTTAAAAATGGAGGGATGACTTTTGTTTAGGTGGACAATTGAGTGTGTGAGGAGGATGGGGAGAATATAAGGAGAAATTTATTTGCCTTTTGGTCAACCTCAGCCTGCCTGAACACAGAGGTACTGTTCAGGGATGCTGCACTCCTATATTGCTCCAGATGTTTATCTCTGAAAAGCAGGAGAGGGGGTTGGCATATTGGCCACACAACTGTGTCAGATTTGCATCTTGCCCAGCAGCTGCTACACTCCTTGGCAAGGCAAGAGGATTTAGAAACACACACACACAAACACAATCTCGAAGAAATGTAACCAAACTCTTCTGCCTTAACCTTGGTGGTGCTTGAGGGCAGCAAGGAAGTCACTCTCCTAGACCTCATTAGAGGAAGATGAAAAACCTATCCTATGCATACTCAACACTCAGAAAGTGTTCCCCTGAGAATGATGGAAGGGGAAAAGAATCTATCACTGGTTATGCTTAATAATATCTGCTTTGCTCAACAATATCCATTAAAGTGTAATTCCCAAATTAACACTCTGAAAGAGGGACCATAATTCATGGGTATATTGAGTGTCATGAGTGTTAAAGGCCTGTCTAGCCTTTGAGAATCAAAGTGAGATGAGGACCACATAATTGGATGATTATCTCTAGCAAATTTAGCGTTAAAATGAGGTGAGAGAGCCCACATTAGCTAGTCATGGCAGGAGAGGGGAGATTATTAATGGATCTCAACAGAAAATAAAAACGATTCAACAGTAATCTACAGTAGCTGAAATAAGGCTTCCCCTAAGATAAATCTGGATAGAGATAAGTGACAGTTGGCTGTATTTTTCCATGAGGCTGTAATTCATATCATGTTAGAAGTCATCTTATTGCTCCTTGTTGACACCCAGATCAGAGACCATGTCTGGAGGACTTAACCTTTTTAATTCCAGAACTCCTACTATGAGGTTCTATCGTCCTTATTAAGGAGTGCTTCATTTGGCTTACTGGATCTTAGCAGATTATTGGGGCAGCTATGTGGTATGATGGGTAGGACCCTGAGCCTCCAGTCAAGAAGATCTGAGTTCAAATGCAGCCTCAGATGCTTACTAGCTACATGACACTGGCCGAATCATTTCACCTCAGTCTTCTCATCTATAAAATGAATTGGAGAAGGAAATGGCAAACCACTTTAATTTCTCTGCCAAGAAAACCTTAAGTGGGGTCATGAACAGTTGGACATGACTGAAATGACTGAATGACAACCACCACAACAAATCCAAGAAGACTCTAGTCATGCCTCACTTTTCTCTCTTGCCTCCAGCCTCCTTATCACTTGATCTAAGGCCAAACTGGAAGAACATACCCAAAGTAATTTCAGGTGCTGAAGGGCTAGCATGCAGCTAGATGGTGCAAAGGATAGAAGACCCAAGTTAAAATCCAACCTCAGACACTTACTAGTTGTGTGATGCTGAGCAAGTAACTTAGTCCTGTCTGCCTCAGTTTTCTCATCTGTAAAATGAGTTAGAGAAGGAAATGGAAAACCACTCCTGTATCTTTGCCAAGAAAACCCCAAATAGTGTTATGAAGAGATAGACATAATTGTAATGCCTGAACAACAATAACAACAACAAACGGCTAGCAAGGTACATGTGGTCTTCATACCTCTAGTCTCTTTCCTGTGAAAATACATTTTCCCGCTACTTCAGCAATCCTCCTTGGGCATGTATGACATAACTCTACTCTATATCTATTGCTCTACTTGGTTTCACCTCCATGGACTAACATGTCTCCATTGGGTGCCCAGCCCAGAGACATTGGGTCATTATCTTTGTATTTTCCTTAGTATCTAATACAGTGGTTTATGCTTAAATAGTTTTGTTGAAAGGATTTGAATCATTCATTTTAGGTCATTATGATTTAAGAGTTTAAATTGCCTTTCTTGATGATAATTTTATATTTAAGCATATCAGGAACTGAGATAATCCTACCAATAGTCCAGATAGCAACTCATCTATGCCTTCTCATACTTCCTTCTGTCCACACCCCTCTATAAGTATTTCATGAGTGAGGGATCCACCCATCAAAGCTGGAGGTCTTCCTTTAGGTCAATGGTTCTCAAAAGGTAGTCTGGATCCCCTGGATGTTCTGGGAGACCCTTTCAAGAAGTCAATGAGGTCTAAACTATTTTTATAATAACACTAGGACATTCTAATTTCTAATATAATAAATATTGGGAAATATAACCTGTAGAAACAAAAGGTATTTGGGAAATTCTCAAAAAAATTTTTTTGCAGGGCAATGAAGTTTAAGTGACTTGCCCAGGGTCACACAGGTAGTTAATGTCAAGTGTCTGAGGCTGGATTTGAACTCAGGTCCTCCTGAATCCAGGGCCAGTGCTTTATCCACTGCACCACCTAGCTGCCTCTCCACAATAATTTTTTTTCTTTTTTTTCTTTTTCTTTTTCTTTTTTTTTTTTTTTAGTGAGGCAATTGGGGTTAAGTGACTTGCCCAGGGTCACACAGCTAGGAAGTGTTAAGTGTCTGAGGCTGGATTTGAACTCAGGTACTCCTGACTCCAGGGCTGGTGCTCTATCCACTGCGCCACCTAGCTGCCCCCAGAATAATTTTTGAGAGTGAAATGGGATAGTTTTACATTCCCCAGACACCATATAGTAGCAATATTTTGTTGATGTGTTGTGATTATCTTTGTGCCCCGCTACACTGAGGCTCTATAGCATGGCCCCGTGTATCACTTTTCCAGAGGACCTGATTGTATATATATTATATATATATAATATGTATATATATATGTATATATACATGTATACATACCTATATGTATATATCGATAACTATAAATTTCCATATTATATAAAAAGGTCAATCTATGTACAATGATGCAACCAGTTCCTCAAGTGCCATACTAACCCAGATACTAAATAAACAATAAATAATTTTTTTAAGTAAAAAAAAGCAGCTAGGTGACTCTAGATAGAGTCCTAGACTTGAAATTAGAAAGACCTGAGTTCAATTCTTGCCTTAGACACTTAATTGCTGTGTGACTCTGGGCAAGTCACTTAACTCCTGTCTGCCTTCATTTTCTCATCTATAAAATGAAGAAGAAGAAGAAGAAATGATGATGATGATGATGATGATGATGATAGCACCTAGAGTCTCCCATAATTTTTGTGAGGGTCAAATGAGATAATAAGTATAAAGCACTTTACAAACTATAAAGTCCTGTTTTAATACTGGCTATTAATGGGACCCTGAGAGTAAAACTTTAACTTTACCCATATTTAACTGCAACACTGAAGTTGCCTCTTTATTTTTTCCCAATATAGAAATCCTAATTTATTTTCATGCTTAGAAGATCACCTAGAATAGGATATCAGAATGCAATTTTACTTTTCTAAGGTGTCCTCCCCTTGGATTCCAGCATGTTTTCTGACATGGTTAATGGTGCTCGGTCCAGTTGAATTCTAGGTTTGGTGACCTGCTTACCCTTCAAGAACCCAAGAGACAAAGGGTCTAGTTCATCCAGAAGCCCTGTCAGGGTTTGATGAATTTCTGCTACCTAGTACTGGTCTGCATCGATCATCTTTGCTTCATTTTGGGCTCTATTGCTATGTAGGGTGCTTCAGTCCATCTTCTCACTCTCATCCATCTTGCATCTACTAGGAGGCTGAGTGGGTGTTGATCCAGTCCTCCACTTGCCTCCTATGAAGTTGCCTTTTATCCCTCACTTTTGTTACTTTCCTTTCTGGTCACGTATCTTCTGGATCATAATTTAAAAATTTACTTCTTGTGTGCAAGTCATCCCTGATAATACACCATGGCCTCCATTAGCACCAGTTGTACCTCCCTTTATAGCCATATAACAACTATTGATTTTGATATACCATATATCATCATATAGCATGTAGCATCATTGGAAGAATATTGGTAATAAAATATGAGTTTTAATTTCAGGAAGAAGCTTGAGGATCACAAATTGGGAGGGGACCTCAGGACATATATAGTCTGACCAATACCTCATATCTACAACATACCTGAAATTGCTTATCCACTAGAAGAAAGGGAACAGACCATCTCTGGAAATATCCCATTCCACTTTTGGACTTCTCTAATTTTTAGGAATTTTCCCCTTATGTGGAGGCCCAATATCCTTCTTTCTAGCTTCTATGAATGCATCTAGTTCTGTCCTCTGGGGCCATGTTGTACATATCTAATCCTGCTTTCATTTACAGTTGTTGTTCAGTTGTTTCAGTCATGTCTAAGTCTTGATGGCCCCATTTGGGGTTTTCTTGGCAAAGATACTGAAAAATAATTGCTTTTTTCCTTTTCTAACTCATTTTATAGATGAAGAAACTGAGGCATATTGGATCAAATGACTTGCCCCGAAATCACACAGCTAATAAGCATCTGAGGCTGAATTTGAACTTGGAACTTTTTTATTCTGGGTCTGGTACTCTATCCCCTGTGGCACCTGACTGTCCATTTCTTCCATTTGACATGCCTTTAAATACTTGAATAGAGGTTTTGTACCCTTACTAATTCTTTTCATTTCCAGTTTAACAATCCTAATCTTCTTCAACTAGTCCTCATATGATATGATCTTGAGACCCTCCATCAAACTATTTGTTCCCTAGATCAGCAGTTTTCAAAATTTTGGTGTCTCAGGATCACTTTACATTCTTAAAAAGTATTGAAGACCCCCCCTCCAGTTTTTTTTTAATGTATGGATTTTATATATGTTCATTGTAATGAATCATATTAATATTATTATTACAGAGAGTTCTAACATCATGGGTCCCTTGAAAGGGTTTTGGGGACCCTCAGGGTTTCCCATATCACACACAGAGAATGGCTACTCTGGATGCTTTCCAGCTTATCGATGTCTTCCCTAAAATGTTCTGTCCACAATTGAACAATAGTTCACATATAGTCTGAGCAGGACAGAGCACAGAGCAAGGATCGAGTTCAAAGGACCCGTCACTTCCCTGGGCCTGACTGCTGGGTTTCTCTTGAGGCAGCGTATGCTCCCATTAGCAATTTTGGCTTCCATGTTGCCTTCTTGGCTCATATGTCTTTACTATACCATGATCTCTTTCACACTTGAATATTTATTTATTTAGCTTCTCTTCTCCAGTACTAAACTTGTGAAGTTGATTTTTTAATTTTTTTGGAAAACCCAAGACTAGGCATCTACATTTATCCCTATTAAATCTCATTTGATTAGCTAATAACATGCCAGCTCTAAGGTGCTTTCCAGTTCTAAATAACTATGGCCCTATGAGATGAAATTTGACACAGCTCTGATAGAAAAATTCTGTAGTATAGAGGGGAAAAAGGGAATTTGACCTAAAGCAATGCTTGAAGAGAGAGAATTTCAGGAAGGGCAGAGGGAAGCAATGAATAAGCAAAGGAAAGATGTAGCTGGGGGGTGGGGTGGGGATGGGGTCAAGGGAACAGGTTATGGGTGTATAGACCTTCCTTTTACAGCTGCCAAATTAGAGGAAATGCTCTTCTTTTAATCTTTGAAAAAGAAAGACTGGCAGCATCTATTCAATTATGTGTGTTTAGAACTAGGATTATAAACTGTACCACCCCTGCCTGTCAAGAATTCATCTGAGGAAATGAACTTCCTTTTTTGCCCAGAGACAATTGGGCTTGTTAATCATCAAATAGTTCCAAATACCTACAAGAGAATGGGATGAGAGGCTCATATTCTTAAAGTCTTTGCCGAGGTCAGGAGTAGTCGATGCAAGTTTTGTCTGTAAAATTAAAATGAAAAAAAAAAAAAGGCTGGAACACTTGGCAATAGACTCTAGACAGAAAGCGCTTTAGAGACTTTCAGGTTGATTTCCTTGCCACTGCAGAAGTAATGAACACTATTATCTACATCCTCAGAAGAGAATGTGTTAGCTTCTCCTGGTTAGAAAGACCAAATTGCTCCTATCAAGTTAGGATTAAGTAGGCCCTAAACAGGATTTCAGAACTCAGCTCCTAATGAACCATTAGTTGTATTTTCCTACTTTAGGCCAAAGTTTATCGCGTATCTTATAAAGTACCCTAGGGGGCCATGGGAATATTTCTGCAGCTGGTACTATTTTTTCACCTCTAAATAGGTACATTTCTGCAAATCCCTGACTCATATTGACTCTACTGGGTCTGTGTACTCAGCTACAGTTTCCTCACTGTTGTAACTCCAATACCTTTAGTGGATGTAGAACATACAGATGGAAAGGAAAACTCTGCTCCTCTCTTCCCTCCTGAGAAGAATGTAAACTTCTCAAAGGAAGACACTCATTAAGTTTTTCATATAGGTAATCATAGTGCCTTTCATATTTCTTTAAGCCCAGTAGGAATTTAACAAATATTTGTCGAATTTTATTGGGATTTAGTGAAAACCAGATATATACTTACTTATTTCTACCCCTGAAAGAGAAAGTAATCTCTAAAAGGGCAGGACCTATGTTGTTTTGTTGGGGTTTTAGGTCTTTGCATTCTGGAGCACATAGTAGAATATGGACACTTAATACATTTTTGTTTAATTGAATTGGATGAAATTAACCCTATCCAAAGGGTGTCCAAACCTTTTTCTAGAAATAGAACTCAGCATTTGAAGGAGGGAAAGGGAAAAGAAATAATAGAGAGGGGGAAAAGTGAGCTAAGTCCAAGAAAGAAAAGGCTAGGAAAGAAAAAAAAAACCTACTTGAAGGCTACTGTTGATTGTTTTTTCTTTTGTCTTTGCAAGGTCACTAACTCCACCCTCCTTGATTTATCATTGTTGTCTTGATACTTTGCTCCAGCACTAGGTTTGATAGCTCAGTTCTGCCTTCCTTAAACCCAATTCACTTGCAAGTCTCACTCCTGATGTCAAGAAAAAAGGATGAACAACAGGTTTGATAGCTACACTAATTGCTTCCATTTCTATAGCATTTTAAAGTTTTCAAAGCACAATCTTTATGGCATCACTAGTGAAAATATTGTTATCTCCAATTAACATACGAGCAAACCGAGATGGTATCAAAGTGAATTGCCTAATGTCACATAGTTAGCAAGTATTGAATTTGGTACCTGAGCCCAGGTCTTCTGGGCCAGTGGTATCTAGACTATAAGGAATTACTTTTCAGCAAGTTCCCATGCTACCAATCCATTCCTTTGAACTACTTAAAAGTGCTGTTGGTAACCTGTCTACAACTTACAGAGCTGCTCATGGCTTTCCCCCCATAGCTAGTAAGTTTCTGAGGCAAAATTATTGAGGCCAAACTATAGGACACCATTCACTTTGCCACAGGTCATTTTTGTCTCCTGGGGGGAAAAAAAGTATTTTAACTATTATAAGATGTTAAGAACTGCCTTATGAATGTTATCTATAACAATAGAGGTTGGTCTTTACCAAGCAGGTATTTCAGTGAACTACCAAGGAATTGGTACAAAGTACTGGCTCTAGAGTTTTCCAGCTTTGTCCTTATTTAAATTTAAGGTACCAGAAAATGATGCATCTTGAATTAACCAACTGGGTATCATTATTTGCTATTAAAGAGAAATAGAGAATTTAGTTAGTTAGGGGAATTGTAAGCTCTATTGATTCTTTTAGTTACTTGGAAGGAAAAAAAAATTGACAATACTATCTCAATATTTTTTTTTCCTAACTGAAAATGTTCTTTCCTTCTCTAAATTTTCTTCTACCCTTTTATCTGTCTCTTGCATTTGCCCTTGACACACTCCAATTTACATACTTATTTATCTTTTTTATCTTTTATCTTATATATCTTTTTTATTTATTTATTATTTATTTTTTAGTGAAGCAGTTGGGGTTAAGTGACTTGCCCAGGGTCACACAGCTAGTAAGTGTTAAGTGTCTGAGGCCGGATTTGAACTCAGGTACTCCTGACTCCAGGGCTGGTGCTCTATCCACTACACCACCTAGCTGCCCCCAATTTGCATAATTCTTATATGGATAGAGCGTGGAATTTTTTCAAAATTTACTTTTATTTATTTTGTAAATATTTCCCAATTACTTTTAAAACATTTTAAGCAGTCACTTGTAAAAAATTTTGAATTTCCAAACCTCTCCCTTCCTCCCACCTCTCTACTACCCATTGAGAAAACAGGCAATATCACATGGATTTTTCATGTGAAGTCATGAAAAACATATTTCCATATTAATCATGTGGCAAAAGAAAACATACATACCTAAAATAGATAACTAAAGCAAGAAAAAAGTATATTTCAAAAAAAAGTATATTTCAATCTATATTGAGAGTTCTTCAGTTTTCTCTCTGGAGATGGAAAGTAATTTTCATCATGGCTCCTTTGGAATTGTCATTGATCATTGTCTTATCAGAGTAATTAAGTCTTTCACAGTTGATCATCCTTACAATATGGCTATCAATGTGTACAAGGTTCTGCTCAATTAACTTTGCATCAGTTCATATAAAATTCCCCAGCTTTTTCTGAACCCATCCTGCCCATCATTTTTTATAATGCAATAGTATTCCATCACAACAATATAGCACAACTAGTTTAACTATTCCCCAATTGATAGGCATCCCCTCAATTTCCAATTATTTGCCACCACAAAAAGAATCACTATAAATACTTTTGCATATAGAAGTCCTTTTCCCTTTTCTTTCTTCTTTTTGTGATATAGACCTAATAGTGACATTGCTGGGTTATAGGTCTTTGGGCATAGAGTAAAAAGAAAAGAAGGCCCAGGCCTGAACCCTGAGGGACATCAAGGGTTAGAGGACATGATCTGGAGGAGCATTTAGCAAAGGAGAGAGAGATGGAGCAGTTTAGGTAGGTAGGAGAAAAACCATCAGAGAGTTATATTCTGACAGCATAGATCAAGAGTATCAAGGAAGAGTGATCAGCTGTGTCAAAGGCTGCGGAAAGGTCAAGGAGAATGAAGATTGACAAAAAGCCATTGAATTTGTCAACTCAGAGATTATTACTAACTTCAGATAGCAGTTTTGGTGGATTGTAAAGGATTAAGAAGAGAGCATAAGGGGCAGCTAGGTGGTATAGTGGATAGAGCACTGGCCCTGGAGTCAGGAGGACCTGAGTTTAAATCCGACCTCAGACACTTAACACTTACTAGCTGTGTGACCCTGGGCAGGTCACTTAACTCCAATTGCCTCACCAAAAAAAAATAAAAAATTTAAAAATTAAAAAAAAAAAAAGAGAGCATAAGAAATAACTTATAGAAGGTATTTGTGGGGTAGCTGGGTGGCCTAGCAAATAGAGTGCTGGGCCTGGAGTCAGGAAGACTCATGTTCCTGAGATCAGATCTGACCTCAGACACTTACTAGCTGGGTGACCCTGGGAAAGTCATTTAACCCTCTTTGCCTCAGTTCCTCAGCTGTAAAATGAGCTGGAGAAGAATATAGCAAACCACTCCCATATCTTTGTCAAGAAAGCCCTAAAATGGGGTCGTGAAGAATTAAATGTGACTGAAAAACAACTAAATAACAAAAAAGGTATTTGCAAACCTTTAAGTGCTGTATTAAATGCTAGATATCACTATTGTTTTTCATATATACACAAACACACACACATAACCCTATCTATGCTACTATATTGTAAGTTCCTTGAGGGGACTATGATTTTAATCATAATATCCACAGTAACTTGCAGATATCAGGTATTCAATAATTGTTTGTTCAATTGAGTTATGAGTATAAAGGGGCAAAAATTAACTGTGGCAATTCACCTTACCCATTTTCCTACATCTTTGGGCCCAGTGAGGCCCTCTGGTGTGCTTATGCTTGTGGATATCAACTTATCCAGTACAGCAGGTGGTGGGGTGGTTGTTAAATGTCTATCTCTCACTGACTACTCATCAGCTAAAAGGCTTTGAAGTGATCAATTTGGGATGAGCCACTAGACATGGGCAGCCACATTTTAAGGGCTATACTGAAATATGTGGATACGTTTTAAAACTTATCTTAAGGGGAAAATATTTCTGTAATTTTGGGGGCAAAATATGAAATTCAGGCAGCTGGTTTGGGAATTAATTCCCTGCATCACTAAGACAAAGGCAAGTTCCCAGAGGTCTTGTATGAAATCTCAGTCTCTTCCAGGAATGTGAACCACCTACAAACTAAGAATGCCAGTATCTTTTCTCTAATTAAGATCAAGGGCCAATCAGGCATGGAACAAACAGATGTGTCCACTTGCCAAATAAAAGGCTGAGTTATTGAACAAATTTGGAAGGAAAAGGATGATGTAGTTTAAAATATCTCTCAGTGGGGCAGCTAGGTGGCACAGTGGATAAAGCACCAGCCCTGGATTCAGGAGGACCTGAGTTAAAATCTGGCCTCAGACACTTGACACTTACTTGCTGTGTGACCCTGGGCAAGTCACTTAACCCCCATTGCTCTGCATATATATATCATATATATCGGCTTGCCCTGCCTGCCCCAATCTGTACACCTCTTACTTGGATTTGATTGGAGTTTGCTCTCTACTCCCCCATTGTTTCCACAGTTGAGACTGCTCCCAGATTCATTCACATTTTTCTTTTAACCTAAGACACACATGTTTGTTAGTGAGGGGATCCTATTAGGCTGTGGAGTTGTTCTGATTGGCTAATAGGCCTCCAAGACTTTCTCCCTTCATTAGTTTTCAATTGCCTGTCTTTTAGCTTTGGAATGTTTTTAGCCTAGAGTTAGCTATTATTATCTGCTGTCTCTTGGGAGACAGGCAAGACTAGGCTTTACAAAGTCATTAAGAAAGACTCAGAGATTAAGAACCTAGTGTGATTTTAAACCAGCAATCTATGCTGAGGAGTTAGGGTATCCAGGCTCTTAGCAATCAATTGAGTTAACCATTCCCCTTTATGAACATGAGGGACAGCTATGTGGTGCAGTGGATAGAATGCTGGGCCTGAAATCAGAAAGACTCATCTTCATGAGTTCTTATCTGGTCTTAGACACTTACTAGCTACATGACCCTGAGCAAAACATTTATCCCTGTTTGCCTCACTTTACTCATCTGTAAAATGAGCTGGAGAGGGGCAGCTAGGTAGCTCAGTGGATAAAGCATCAGCCCTGAATTCAGAAGGACCTGAGTTCAAATCTGACCTCAGACATTTGACACTTACTAGCTGTGTGACCCTAGGCAAGTCACTTTACCCCAATTGCCTCACCAGAAAAAAAAATGAGCTGGAGGAGGAACTGGCAAACCACTCCACTATCCTTGCCAAGAAACCCCCAAGTGGGACTGGACGCAACTGAACAATGACAAATTATGAACATGACTGTGGGAAGAGGAATCAAATTGAAAAAATGGAAAAGAGGCATGGTATTATAAAACAAGCCACTGATGGCTTATCTTCATCATGCATATATGATTAAATGACATTGAATAAAAAAATTCCCCAAAGTTTTGACTTAACTGATGAATGTTTTCATAGGGTTGGGAAACAAATTGTATAATCAGAGTGCATGGATAGCAGAAACCCAGTTTAAATTTTGTAAGCTGAAATAATAAGAAATAATATATGGCAGGAAAATAAATCCTGTACATTTAATCAATAACAATTTACCTAGGAACCCCTTCCCATCCAAAACATATACATACTCTTCTCCTCTCCCCATCCCTTCTCTTGGCTTGTCCCACTTCATACCAGAGTTAAAGTATTTCAAACAGAGATAACAGAGCCAAATTCAAGGTCTGGCCTAACACGATTTGGGCAAACTCCAAGCAGAGTTGTTAGCCTGAACTTGACAGGTATGTCACCATCTCTTTTTAAAAGAGTGGGGATTTACAAATGTACAAATCAGTAACTGAGGTATATGTGTGAGGAGCAGGGATGGAGAATACTAGGAAAAAATACCTTGGGGACTGGAAGTAATGGAAATGGATTCCTCTGCAGTTTGTGCTTCTAGCTTTTAGGGAACAACTGGACCTCTGGAGGAGACGGAAAATTAATGTGATTCTCAGTGGAAGAGTTAGCTCTGCTTAGCCAATGCTATGAGAGAGACTGTTGAGACTTCCCACAGAGTGAGTTATTTTCTTTGGCCCTTTTTGACACCCTAGACAAACACAAGTGTGGATTGTGTAATGTAAAGAATATGGCGTGACCTTCTCTTCTAGCTGCTAACAGATTGTCTGTGTGGGCTGTGCCAGCAGGCCAATCCTGTGTCTCAAGGCTGTTCCTGACGTGTTTTTTATTGTAGTCTCCTCAGGCTCATCTACATTTCAGCCTATTGTTTCTGGTTTTATTGCAAAGATGCAGATCCCAGGACAGTGGTTATAAATTGAAATGTCATTGCACCAAAGACGAACCTCTTGGGGATTTTGAGGTGGAATTCCACATTTAGAAAAGCTGCATAGATATGCACCAGCTCTGTGGATTTAGCCTTTGCTCTGATCATTGATGCAAGGAGAGTTTTGAAAAGCAGGTATTGTGATGCCTAAGAATACCACACAATTAAAAAAAAAAACACGATTGTGGATCGTGCTCAAGAATGAAAAATTAGAATTCTTTTGTCTCTCTCCTCTCTGTCTCTGTCTCCTTTCTCTCTGCCCCTTCCCCCTCTCTCTTTCTGCTTTTGTCTTTCCCCCTCCTTTCCTCTCCTCTCTTCCTTTCTGTCTCCATCTTTCTCTTTTCCATTTCACAGACACTAAGCTTGAAAATATTAATTTATTCTAAAGTAATTTCTCTATAATATTTTAGCTTTTTGTTCTTGTATAGGTCTCAAAAACAATGCTCCTTATAATCATAATTACTTAAAATATTTAGGAGGCATTTCAAAACAATCAGATGAAGAGTCACCTAGGTAGAAGGTTAGAGAGTTTAAAAAAAATTATTTTTTTTAGTGAGGCAATTGGGGTTAAGTGTGTGTTACGTGTCTGAGGCCAGATTTGAACTCAGGTACTCCTCACTCCAGGGCTGGTGCTCTATCCACTTTGCCACCTAGCTGCCCAGAGAATTTTTTTTAAGGGAAAAAGAAGGGTTGTTGTTTCAATCGATCTTCACTCATGTTTGACATTGTGACTTCACTCAAGGTTTTCCAGGCAAAGATATTGGTTAACCATTTCCTTCTCCAGCTCATTTTATAGATGAGGAAACTGAGGCAAACAGGATGAAGTGACTTGCCAGGGTCGCACAGCTCGTAAGTATTTGAGGCTAGATTTGAACTCAGGGAGAGAAGTTCACCTAGCTACCCTAAAACAAGGCAGGGGTGCACAAAAGTATGAAGCAGAGTATGCTGCCATGCAAAGAACACTGGTTTCGAATTAAGAAGACCTGGGTTTTCTTTCACCTGTGACACTTCCTGGTCATGTGACTATAAGTTAAGCACTTAACAAATTATTTCTTCATTCTAAATGCCCCCTTCCTTGTCATTTAAATGAGGATGATAATTTCATAATAATGATAATAATTTACAGAGCATTTGTGCCTTACCCAGCGTCTCTAAACAAATATTTGTTGAATTAGATTGAGTGCTCTAAAAACCTTAAGGTAACATATAAATATATTAGTATTATTATAAAAATATGCAAATAGATTTTAAAAAAATCCTCTTTTAAATCAATATATATATACTTTTGTTTTTTGTTTTGTTTTTTGTTTGTTTTGTTTTTGCTGGGCAATGAGGGTTAAGTGACTTGCCCAAGGTCACACAGCTAGTAAGTGTCAAGTGTCTGAGATCACATTTGAACTCAGGTCCTCCTGAATCCAGGGGCAGTGCTTTATCCACTGCACCACCTAGCTGGCCCTATATATATAAAGTTTAATTAAACAAACATAATAGGATAATAGGTTTGGGTTGTTTCTGGGAAGAATTGCATGAAAGTTTCTAAAACATGGGCAATGGGGTGCAGGAAGTGTCATGTTTGATGGGATATGTATTAAACATAACTGAAATGAAAATCAGTAGTTCTGTGGGGGTTTTTTGTTTGTTTCTCTTTTGCATGCTAATCTATTCAGGTTTGCTCAAACCTTGTGACGTTAGGTTAAATGAAGTGATGTGTGCCAGAAGGTAGGTTGTAGTTACCTTGATGGCCTTGGAAAGCTGGTTGGCTGTATTCAGATGGTATGACTGTGAGGGCTTCATGACATCACTCCCTTTCCTTCACAAAAGCCAACGACCTTCTGCATGAACTTCCGGTAGCAAAAGTGGTTTTTAGCTAATAGCATCACATTGTAAAATGGAAACGTCAGTGAATAAAAATGATGGACTTTTCAGTTATAGCTGGAATTTTCTTTGGACTTTGTGAATAAGTTCCTTTCCTAGTAAAACTTAATACTGTTATTACACACATTTAATATTTAGCAAATCATCTTGCCCCAAACTACACACACATATGTCTATTATAGGTGTGTATACACACATATGGATATGTGTATTATACACACAGTAGGTATATGTACACACGTGTGTGTGTGTGTATATATATGTATATAAAATGTATAATATGTATGCATTTAACATATATAGTATCATGGATATAGAGTTGTAAGGAGCCTTGCCTGTCATCTAGTCCAATCTCTTCATTTTATAAATGAAGAAACCTAGAAAGCCTAGGGAAATCATATGACTTGTCAAAGGTCACCCAAGTACTGTCAGAGTTTAGGATTAGAGCCCAGGCCTCTGATTCCATACCTAGAGTTCTTTTGACCATAACTACTCTCACTGACTACTTTTTATCATGAAATGAAACAAAGCAAAACAAAGTAGCAGAAAACTGGGAAGCTCCTTTGGATAAGTCATGTTTATTTATCCTAGCTTTCCAGGTCTATCTGTATGCTGCACACACTTTTACATTTTAGTCCAATTGGACTATTTTCTTATTATATAATGTTATAGTATATAAGAATATCTAATATTCTTGTCTGCCATGCCTTTTCTCCTTGTACTTAGAAATTTTCTCTCCCCTACTCCCTTGTCTAACTGCTGAAATACTTCCCTCCTGTAAAGTTAAATTTAGATGCTACCTTAACCATAAAACCTTCTTTGAACCTGCCCTTGAAAGTGTCTTTTCCTCTTTGAGTTCTACATATTACCTTGTTTAGAACTCTCCTTTATCTTTATTATAGTCTTATTTGCTATCATTATAATTATCTCCAGTTAATTACCCCTCTTAAGTTGTAGATTTAGATAAATGCTGTTTGAAAACAGTATAAAATAGAGATTATTTTGCTTTTTGGGGGGATGTCTTTAACAATTTAACATCAATTCCTATGTTCATTTAAGGCAGGTATTTCAAACTCAGAAATGGATTCTTGCAGCCTCATGATGACTTAGAAAACCACAAATAAACTTTATCTATGTTGTGTTGTAGTTTCTTCTATGTATGTATGTGTCTGTCTATCTATCTATCTATCTATCTATCTATCTATCATCTTTCTGTCCATCCATCTATTTGTCTATCATTTATCTGTCTGTCCATCCATTTGTCTATCTATCTATCTGTCATCTATTTATTTTCCAACCACATTTTAATCTGGTTTGGGACCATAGTCTGCCACTTTGATACTTCTGATATAAGGCATCAAAAAAGCCTTCCCAAAGTTCTCATTGCATTAATGAGCAGAGCAAAAACCCAAGAATGTGTTTTTTTCTTTTTTTTAATCCCTGGCACCATGTCTTATTCCTAGAGAATGTTTAAAAGAAGTTTGTTGGGGGCGGCTAGGTGGCACAGTGGATAAAGCACCGGCCTTGGATTCAGGAGTACCTGAGTTCAAATCTGGCCTCAGACACTTGACACTTACTAGCTGTGTGACCCTGGGCAAGTCACTTAACCCCCATTGCCCTGCGCAAAAAAAAAGAAGTTTGTTAAATCGAAGAGCTTGATTGACTCTTATCATATTGCTTAGCAAAACTTGCCAAAGCAGTCTGATTTTAGCTAAGCTTTTGCACTGAAGAAAAATCATGGCTCAACAGATTACATTTCCCCCCAGAATTTATGACATATACTGATGAGGTTATGTTTTGCTTCTGAACTGGAAGAATGTATTGGAGATTTTATGCACTGAGCTCTTTGGAGTCATTCCATAGTGGTGGGGAGACCTCACTTAGCATCTGCTTAGTTTCCAGTCATGGCTGCTAATAGCATAGGATTCCTGCCTAGGAAAACTGACCTTAATTAGATACCAGAAGATATGGAATCAGTTAATCTTTGAGCTGATAGATATCATAAAGACTAGTAGAATATAAGTTCCTGGAAGATAATTTATGTTTCATTTTTGGCTTTATATTTCTAGCCCCTAGAATAGTTCCACAAACTTCAGTATTTCTTCCACTAAGGCAAATGTGAGCTGTCTTCAATCAATAAACAAGCATTTATTAAGTGCTTTATGTGTGCTAGATTAGGTGTTGGGGAATAGAAAGGCAAAAATGAATCAGTATTTGTGTGGATATTATTTGGATACTACTAAAACACTTAGTCTATCTATGGTTTAGATCGCTCTGCCTACAAAATTGGCATATGACTCTTTTTTGTTCAAATATTATTCTTTATAACCACTTTTCTTGCAAAAGTCTTGGTTGCTAAGACCTTGCATCCTTCTTTTTTAATAATAAATATTTTTATTTATAGTTTTGGGTTCCAATTTTTATCCCTCTTTCCCTTCCTCCCCTCCTGATTTCCTGAAGCAATTAGATATGGGTTATCCATGTATGATTATGTAAAGCATGACCATATTTGTTATTTTGTATAAAAAAAACTTGATTAAAAGGAAAAAAAATGAAAGAAAGTGAAAAACAGCATGCTTCTGTCTGTGTTCCATCAATATCAGTGCTTTCTTTGGAGGTGGATAGTATGTTTCATCAATAGTCTTTTGGGATTGTCTTGGATTATGTATTGTTGCGAATAGTGAAGTCATTCACAGTTCTTCATCAAACAATATTGCTGTCTCTGTGTACAATGTTCTCTTGCGTCTACTCACTTCACAATACATAATTTCATACATCTTTCCAGGCCTTTCTGAAGTCATCCTGCTTGTCATTTCTTATAGCGCTATAATATTCCATCACCATCACATACCACAGTTTGTTTAACCATTCTCCAATTGATGGGTATTCCTTTGATTTCCAATTCTTAGCCACCACAAAAAGAGCTACTACTTGTATCCTTCTTGTACCCATAGTAGCTCTTTTTGTGGTGGCTAAGAATTGGAAATCAAAGTTAAGTTGATTTCTATAAGTTAAACTCTTCAGAAACTGTAGTCTTAATGATTTGTAGCTACATAGAATTGCTAGAAGAATGCACATGTTACAAATGCAGAGCATTTCAGACTTAAGAGACCTCAGTAGCTAACGAAGCCAACATACTACAATATGCTCAGCAAGTGGTCATCCAGTCTTAGTTTGAAGAACCATGAGTGGAAATTGACCACCTTTCGAGGCATCCTATTCTGTTTCAGCTAGCTCAATTTGTTAGTAAGCTTCCCCCACCCCTTTCTTTAAGCCTCTCTATATCTTCTAGTCATTTCTAGTTTCACCCTTTGGGATCCAATAGCACAATTCCAATCCTCTCTTATTAAATGACTTTTCAAATACTTGAAGGTGGATATAAAGCCTTTGTTCTAAGCCTTCTCTTCTCCAGGATAAACTTCCTCAGCTTCGTCTACTGGTCCTTGCATGGTACAATTCTGAGGCCCATAATCATTTTAACTGCCTACTTCTAGACCCTTTGCAGTTTATCAATGTCCTTCCTAAACGGTGGTGCCTGGAACTGTACATCCTTCTCTGGAGGTATTCTACCCAGGGCAAAGAATATCAGGGCTATCTTTATGCTTGGAAGCTTTGTGCTACATACATGACAGTTGCTGCTTTTGGTTGCTCTATTGCATTATGGACAAATGTTGATTTTGCAATCCATTATAACCCCCCAGAACTTTGGCAAACTACTCTCTATCCATGCCTCCCTGGACTTAAACTTGTGAGGTTATTTCTTTTTAAACTGAAGTGAAGGACTTTACATTTATTCCTATTAAATTTCATCTTAATAGATTTCTTCCAGTATTCGAGCATGTCAAGATCTTTTCTGAATTCTGACTCTATCATATAATATGCAAGCTATCCTTAGCTCTGTGTCACCTGAAATTTTGATAAGCATAATATTAATGCAGTTATCCAAGTCAGTGATAAAAATAGGAAATTTTGTGACACACCACTAGAGCTTTCCTTCCTAGATGATATCAAACATTAATAACTATTCTTTCAATCAGTTCCAAATACAATTTTAGTGGAAAAATTGTATTATCGTCCAACCTATATTCTCTGTCTTTTCCACAATAATAGCATCAGAGAGTTGACTGTGTTTTTGCTAAAATCAGGTAAATTATTTTAAATAGCATTTTTCTAATTATTTCTGTCAAAAGAAATAAGGTTCATCTATCTATGACCTATTCTTTGTGAAAGCATACTGAGTCTTGTGGTCCAGAAATTCAAATAACATACTCAGATACCATTTTCTTAACCAATGGTTCACTTCGCATGTAGAATAGGTAATCAATAATCATCTGCTGAATTAAATTGAATGTGGTCCATCCCATATCTGAGCAAAACTCCTGTCTCCAACCTCTCTAAAAGAATGGTCATTTCATTTTAGTGTGAAGATCTCTGGGAAAAGAGGATCCAGTAACTGCAAACAAAATAAGTGTGAGGCAGATGTGTGGGACTAGAGGGACTATATTCTCCTTTGTATTTATACCAGTCTATTCTATTTTTTAAAATTCCACCTCTGGACACATGTTTTACTTAACATTAAACCTAAATTTGATTCTGAAAAGATTTGTTTAGGCTTTCCATTATGGACTGTAATATAAGGAGTTGGTCAACCTTTATGCTTGAGAAAGCTGGAGTTGTTGCACAAGTATTGTCCTTGGAGTCTTGAAGGACAAGGCTCTATGGCCTGAATCTCATGTTTATTGTCTACGTGTGACCCTAGACATGTCCTTCCTTTTATCGCTTTGATTCCTTAAGATTTAAGTCAAATCTCATGTTCCACAGCAGGAGGCATTTCTCTGTCCCCCTCTTCCCCTCTAAAGCCCCATCCTTTCAATTCCTCCCTTCTGAAACTACCTTCTAGCTACTCCTCTATATATCTAGGTAGGTGTGTTATTTCTAAAAATAATAGCAACCAGAATTTACATAACACTTGTCCTTAAAGTGGCTCAAGCACAACCTGATATCTCCCTCTCTAGCTTTCTAGTATCTTCCCTCTGAAATCATGTTGTATCTATGTCATATTTGTCTATATGTACAATGTTGTCTCCCTTAGCAGAACGGAACTTTCATGTGGGCAAAGGACAGTTTGATTTTTGTTACTATATATTTAGCACAGTGCCTGGCACATAGTAGTTCCTTAATAAATGCTTGTTGATTGATTCCTTTCTTTTGATTATACCACATTACATTTTTTTTAAAATAAAATTCAATTAAAAAAACTTTTATGGATTAAAGCAGCTAGGTGGTCCAGTAAATAGCTCTCTGGACCTGAAATTGGGAAGACCTTATTGTAAATCATGCCTTGGACATGTACTAGCTGTATGACCTTAGACAAATCACTGAATGTCTGCCTACTTTAGTTTCTTCACTTATAGAATGGGGACAATAATAGCATTTTTTCTCAATATCATAATGGAGATAAAGTGAAATAATATTTGCATATTGCTTTACAAAGCTTCCCTAAAGTATTTATAAGTGCTAGCTATTATTATTAAAAGTCTAAAAGACTAGGGTGCAGCTAGGTGGAGCAATGGATAAAGCACCGACCCTGGATTCAGGAGGACCTGAGTTCAAATCCGGTCTCAGACACTTAACACTTACTAGCTGTGTGACCCTGGGCAAGTCACTTAACCCTCATTGCCCCTTAAAAACGTCTATAAGACTAAATAATCTGGGTGTGTTGAAGCTAAACCTATGTAATGAAGTGTCATATGAAATAGGCAATTTGACCTTTGTGACTTGACTTACTTTGAGTTAGCATGCAGCTAGCTCAAGCCTAACTGATACCACTTCTCTTTTCCTCCTCTACCCTCTACCCTCTCATTGGAGGGCTAGAGAGTGGAGTACCAACCTCCTCCCAAATACTTTCCTTTATCAGAAGCAGCTCACCTTTCAGCTCTCTCCCTTGGTTTCAACTCCATAGAACAAGATGCCCCCTGGTACCCAGCTCCTCCTTTCCTGCCTCTTTTTGTGTGTTGTCTCTCCCCATTATATTGTAAGCTCCATAAGGTCAAGGACTATTTTTTAAAAATTGTTTATTGGAGGGGGGGGGGAGAGCAGCTAGATTGCTCAGTGGGTAAAGCACTGGCCCTGGATTCAGGAGGACCTGAGTTCAAATCCCGTCTCAGACACTTGACACTTACTAGCTGTGTGACCCTGGGCAAGTCACTTATCCCTCATTTTCCCCCACAAAAAAATATTTATTGTATCCCCAGCTCTTAGCTCAGTGCCTGGCACATAGTAGGCATGAATATTTATTGGATTATTATCTACTTTAATGAGAAGGAAAATAGAAATAAAGGTAAAAGATAGGGTTAGAGTAGGATGTGACCGTAGTGATGAAGTCTAACCCTTTTATTTTGAAAATGAAACCAAAGCTCAGAGAAGTTAGGTGACATGTCTGTGGTGACACAGCTAGAAAGTGTCTGAGGCAGGATTTGAATATATGTCTTCTGGACTCCAGGTCCATTATAACACGGTGCCTCTACCAGCCCACCAAAAATCACATACACAAAAAAGGATAGTAATCTCCTGGACAGATTGGTAAGAGATTTATAATTCAGGGGATAACAAACCAAATTTAATCCCAAGAAGATAAAAGGAAGAAACAAACTTCCCACTCAATGCCCTCTTCCTAGATACATGTTTAAGTACATTATTGGGCTTGACTGTGACCTGAGGAGTCAACTGAATCAATCAATAAACGTTTATTAAGCACCTACTATGTGCCAGGTTGAGGAAGGTAAGTGGCTTATTGAATAGAATGCCCAGCCTTTTGGAGTCAGGAAAACTCATCTGTCTCAGTTCAAATCTGGCTTCAGACACTTACTAGCTGTATGACTCTGAGCAAGTCACTTAAACCTGTTTGGCTCAGTTTTCTCATCTGTAAAATGAACTGGAGAAGAAAATGGAAAACCACTCTAGTATCTTTGCCAAAAGAACCCCAAATGTCATCATGATGAGTAGAATGCCATTGAAATGAGCAAACAACAAAAATGTGCCAGGCATTGTGCTAAGAGCTGGTGATATAAAAAAGAGGTGAAAGGAGAGGAAAGAAAAGGAAAAAGGAAGGGAGAAAGGACAGGAGAAAGGAAAAGAAAGGGAAAAAATTCAGCTCACTGGGGATTTTTGTAATCCAGAGCTCTGATTCTTCGAAAACAAATGTAGAGAAATATAAAGAAAAGTAGATCTGATAAAGGTGTATGGTATTTCAGAGTTCTCTCTTTCTTTCAGATTTGGCAGAATAAAATCTGGTCCCCTCTCGCCACTCCTGGGAGCTTGCTGCTATAGTCCATAGCCTTGCTTATTTTAACTCTTTGAACCTGGGAATCGGGATTTCCCCACACAATGTAGTCATGAAAAATGCATTAGTACTGACGCAGGAGCTGGTGACCTGTTTGGCGCCAAGGTCTACATTGAGCAGATTTCCTGCTAGGAGCTGGGTCAAGGAAAGTTTCTCATTGATGCCTAATTTAATTTATATGACCGCATTGCCTTTTTCCTTCTTTGAAGGGAGTGCCTTTAAAAAATGCTCTGTAGCTCTCTGTTTGAATGCTGTCCACTGTCCTCATATGAGCCAGGTCCCCCCACCCCACCCCCCTGCCTTTGTGTAGAGCCAGTTGGCCTGTTAAGTCAGACTTTTTGTTATTTCAGCAGCCTCCAAGCATGTAATAAATAAATTTCCACTGAGTTGGCACTTCCTCTTATTTCCTGACCCAGGGGCTGATTGTTCTTGCAAATCTCTGGGGACATTACAAGCTTTCTCCAAATGACTGAGGTGGCCATGGCTTCATACCATCATGGGCTCTTTACAACAGACTCACAGGGAAGGTCATTTATACCACTGGGATCACTGCTTGGTATTGTCTATGGCTGAGTTCCCCAGAAGCAAAAAAAACCCTGGGGAGAGGGAGGGGTTGGTCAAGGTTGCATCAAAAAATGAAGGAATCATGATTCTCTGGTGGTAAAGAGTCCTCTGGAATGGAATTACTTCAGAAAATGGGAGGAATTATGATTCTCAGAGAGTTAAGAAAGCCTTTGGAATGAAGTTACCATGGAAAATGGGGATCATTTTAGAGAGACAGGAGGCAGCAAGTGCCAGGTAATTCAAAGCACTATCACCTTGACCTCCATTTCCCCTCAGATCCTGATGGGGACAGCTCAGGACCCTGAGCCCAAAGAGTCTTGGAAATATCAATGCCCCCTCCTAAGCCACCAGACAAACTCACAGGCCAGCTTTTGCAGTAATGACTGAGGAGAGAAATCCCTATGGAGAGGGGATCTACCTTCCTCTTCCTCATCAGTAGCTATTGATCAGCTGCCTCCAACAGGCAGATAAGCACAGAAGCCCTGGAAAGGCCATCACCCATGGTTCTGCTTCATGACTCTTATAAAGGGGCACGACTTTTTTGGAGATGGGGCCAACCATCTCTACCAACTACTAATTAACTGCCACACACAGGGCAGGCAACCCAGCTTAGCTGAAGCAGTGGCATACCTTGAGGGAAAGATAGGAGACAGCTTAACTATCATCTTCTCTAAAATGCCAATAAAGATAGCCCAAGACCCTGAACCCAAGAATCTTGGGAACAGCAATACTTTCAACCCAATGTCCAGAGTCATCATTCTGGGAAACTCCCATGGAGAAGTAGCTTTGCAACTACTACAGCTTCTAAGTTGAAGACCCAGAAAAGAAAGTTTTTGCCACCAAAGTCCTTAGCATTGTCAAATGGCTTAGCACAGAAACTGATATGATTTTATAAGTGGAAATGACATTAAAGAAGAGACAGTACTGACTGCTTTGCCATAGTCCCCAAAGGACCATTGGACCTTTCCATCTGATTTGCAACCTGAAGCCTTCCAAATAGTATGTGAGCTCCTTGAGATCATGGACTATCTTACTTTTCTATTTGTATCCTCATCTTATCACAGGGCTTTGTACTTAGTAAGTCTTTATTAAATGCTTCATTCATTCATTCTCTGTTGATTATAAAGAAAAATGTCCTCTGGGATGATGTTTCCATGGAAGATGGTGGAATCAAGATTCAGCCATTCCCATGTGGTAAAGAATCCTCTGTGATTTTATTACTATGGAAAATGATATAATTATGAGGATAAAGAACTGAAATGAACTGAAAAACATTTGGAGGTCATTGAATTCAATCCCTCCATTTACACATGAGGAGACTGAGGCCCAAGAAGTTGATTTCATTTGCCTAAGTTTGTATAGGTATGAAACAACAGAGTCAGATGAGGTCTGCCAACTCCAAATCCAGTTCTCTTTCCAAAGCATCATGCTGCTTCTCAAAATAAAGAGACCTCTTTCTTTAATCATAGTTCTGTGATCCCCTGAAGGTAAAGAGCCATCTGGGATGATGTTCCTAACAAAAATGATGAAATACTAAAAATATTTTTCAGGTGAATTTTAAAATCAATATGTATCAAAGGAAGCATTTGTAAAAGGGCTCTTAAAGGGATGGGGAATCCAGTGGATTTTATATCGGCTTGGATCACTAGCAGAAGACATTGATAAGAATTTTCACTAATCTCAGAAACAATCTAATCAGTTTGTGAAATTCTTGTTAGACTGGAGCTGTCATAAAACAAGAACAATTATTCAGATGAGACTTAGAAAAATATTGAAACTCTGAGGATCATGATTACTTCAGTTGAGAGTTTATCCACATTTCCATTAAATTGGCTTTGGGTTCAAATGAAGGCGAGACAGACCAAGTTTAGATATGGCAACTAAAACTGCACTCATTCCCTTTCTCCCAGCCCCCACTACTAAAATGATCCAGTGTTGCACTGATTGAGGACACTACAGGTTCCTCAAGCATTCAAAAGGTCTCAGGCCAGGAATGAGGGACATTGTATGAAAACCTGAAATCAGAATAACTGGAATTGGTATTTTCTAGCAGTCATGAAGTCTTAGTCTCTGTGAACAGGATGAAACATTAGAAGTTCAGTGAGTTCAATCCATACCCAAATTGGAGCCTCCTCTAAAATATCCTAGTCTTTGCTTCAATAGATCCAGCATAAGGGAACTCCCTATATCCTGGGGCAATCCAATTTTGGACAGCTGTTATTGTTAAGAAGTTTTTCCACATACAAAGCCAAAATCTGTCTCTGCAATTTGCATTCATTGCTCTGGGGCAAGGAAAACAGGTCCAATATCTCTTTCATAGGACAGCCTTTGATACTTTTGGGGGGGGGGGGCAGGGCAATGAGGGTTAAGTGACTTGCCCAGGGTCAAAGAACTAGTAAGTGTCAAGTATTTGAGGCTGGATTTGAACTCAGGTCCTCCTGAATCCAGAACCTGTGCTTTATCCACTGCATCACCTAGCTGCCCCCAGCCTTTGATACATTTTAAGACAACTATCATATTGCTTTTCTGTAGGCTAAGCATCTCTACTTCCTTCTAGTGATCCAGGACATCACATTTTCTTTCTCACTGTCTTGTTCCAGCTTGTCAATGTTCTTATAAGGCATATAAGCAATAGAATTGTCAACTGTATACTAGATGTACTTTGACTGGAACAGCATGTGATGGGCCTCTCATTTTCTTCTTTCTGGGCACTATGCTTCTCTTTTTTTGCATCCTAATATCTAATTAGTTTTTTACCACCATGTCATGTGGTTTTCTCATGTTGAGCTTGCAGTCTACTCAAAATTCAAAACCTTTATTTGACATTATTGAACAAGGCCTTCCATGGCTAGATGCTTATAAAGTTCATATTTGGACCCCTAGTGTGAAAATTGAGGTTTATTCTTATCTACTTTCATCTTAATAAATGATTAGTTCATCATTCAAACTTGTTGACAGCCTTTGGAGTCTATCTATCATTTATTTCATTAGCAATCTATCATCTTGAAATTAGATTAGCATCTATCCATTCACTCAAATTGTTAACAAATAGGTTAAATGACATAAGACCAAAGACAGATCCCTGGGGAACCCCACAAGAAACTTCCTTTTAAGTCAACATAAGTTGATTAATCACTTCTTTTTGAGAAAGATCATTTAAGCCATTCTGAATCTAAGTGACTATACTTCATCTTGTCCACAAAGATATTTTGAAAGATTGTGTTACATGTTTTCTTGAAATATAATTCTTCTATTCTTGTGGCATTCTGCTGACTTATAGTCCAGTAGCTCTGTCGAAATAAGACATTTGGTTAGTATGGTATCACCTATTTTTATAAAGCCATACTAAATCTTAAGATTTATTATGTTTAGGCTGTTTGTTCTGTGGGTGCTCTGGCATAGGGTCCATTCAGGCATGATCATTTGAAGTTGTTCACTGAAAGTAGTTGTTCTCTTAGCATGTTCTCACTTGTGTTGAGTTTCTGTAAAACATTTATCTTCTGCCCTAGCTGACCTGAAAATAATAATCCTTGGTTCTCTCCATAATCCATTATAATCATACCATTCACTCAGAAAATGGTTCTCTCTTTGGTCTTCTTATTATCCCTAATACAGCACTGCTCCCTCCAACCCAGCTTATCTTATATTTAATATTCACCATTAACCTTTATTCATCCTCAGGTTTTGTGTCTGACATTGCTCTTACAGAAGCACCCTGACATTTTGACAGATTCATCCTGAATATTTTGCTCATTTTGGAAATAAAATTCTAGTCTATGCTTATCTATTCTTTCTAATAACTTGATAAACTTCCTTAACATCCTAATTCCCAGGACATAATTTTTAAACTATGGAATAATCTAAAGAAACATGATAGAATTAAAGTTATACTCATTTGAGGTATTATGTAATTTGACCTAATAATAGCATCATTTTTATTGTTTTTAAAAATCTAGTGGAAATAACAATATTGCTATTTTGTTAAAATTATATTATGTCATGTTAACATGTTTAAAAACTAAAGAGGAAAGCTTCTATCATACTGGGTAAGGTGCTCTAGGAATTTAGTAGAAAACATGAAAAGAATTGAATAGAATGAGAAAGTATAGATGAGTTGGAATCTGTATCACTGCAGGGAATACTTGCTTCTATAAAATAATAGAGCCATTAAAATATAGAAGTATACTGTTATTGTTGTTTTATCACCATTTGCTTCTAATTTGAGGAATCCATGGTGCTAGAGATATGAATACTCCTTCAAAATATGCAGATTTTAAACCAATCAAGCTGTCTCATTCTGTTGGACTCCTCTCCACATCTACCTATATATCTATTATGGGGTGCCATCCAATATTCTGGAGCCCTTCCTTTGGACATCTTGACATTTTGTGCATATCAATGTAGAATGCAGGCTGTTATTTCTTGCTTCAATACCATGACCAGCCCATTTAGCTTTTCTATCCTATGTCTCTTTGATTAATACAGATTACATTAATTTTTGCATGCAATTCATTGTTGATAATGTGCTGAAGCTTATTTATGCCCAACACATATCTTTCTTTGAGTGCCCCACATTTTTGGTTTGCACAGAGATTATAGTATTTTATGATGTATCAATATTGCATCATTAGAAGAATATTTGTGTTGAATTTAGTCTAAGATGTGCATGTGCCCATATGTGATCTATATGTCTCCATGAGCTTCAGTATGATCTATGTTGTCTATATGTGGCTCTCAGGAAGGATTCCAGAGACAGATACTTCTGGAATCTGGCTTACCCCTCTTCAAGAGAGCTAGAGAAGGGCTGTGGTTAGACACTTGTTCCTTCCCTCTGATAATTTCAACAGTGACAAATGGCTAAATTTATAATTATCACCCCCCCCCAATATAGCAAGTATTGGGGTATGATTTTTAGGATTTCAAAACGAGCAACTTCTTTGATGACTCGTAAGGTCAACGCATAAGCTTACACTTACCAGCTCGTCCCGCCCCCCCCCCCCACTAAATAATGATTACAAAAAACCCAAACAAACATTATATATAGCAAGTATGAACAAGCCCATTTTGCCAGTCAATCAATAAGCATTTATGAAGTGCCTACTATATGCCAGGCACTTTGCTAAGTCTTGGGGATACAAATAGAGGCAAAAGACAGTTCATGCCCTCAAGGAGCTTAAGCAAATAGAAATGTGAGAAGTTGGGCAAATTAGAATATGCCAGAAAATATGCAAGAGGGAATTTAATTGTTTGATGGGGTATCTGCCCAACCCAAAGAGAAGCCTTGTTCTCACGAAAGGGAAATTTTCCATGGCCTCTAGGGAGGCAAGAGGAAAATCAAGAACATCTTGAAGAGTTGACTTCCTCTACATGTATGTTGCTTCTAAAATCTTTCTCTCTCCCTTTTGGTTTCTGTTTCAGCTCACTTGTATCTTTCTCCCAAGAAGTTCTACCCTTATCTAGGCACTGGACTTCATATAATAGTCAGAATTCTTTGAAACAATCTAGAGTTACATCTCCTTCTGCATAAACAGAAGTACATAAAATTCCCAAGGCTTGGATGAAAAGCCAGTGGCATTAGTTATTATGACAACTCTAAAATATACTGTGTCCATCCCCCAGTGCTGCTACAAGAGCTTTAAGACAAGATGTTCTTTATCATTCTCACTAGGGAAAATAACGCTATCAAGGCATTGCCAAACAGAACTACTATTAATGCCTACTTTTTTAACCACTAAATCACTAAGAAGGTATTGGTGCCAAAGCTTTGTTAGGCATTAATACCTTTGATTCAGTTCAATCAATTCAACAAAAATGTATTAAGAAACAACTGTTTTGCAAAACTGTTTTACAAGAGCCTATGACATCTCTCCCATCTATCTTTCCCCTTCTCACTATTCACACAGGCATCACCTTATCAGCTTTTGTCTTGACTATTGAAATGGCCTCCTAATTGGTCTCTTTACTTTGACTCTCCCTGCTCCAATTCAACCTCTACACAGCTGCAAGTTATTTTTCTTAAACTCAGATCTTATTCCCCTCCTCATTAAATTCTAATGGCTCCCTATTGTCCCCAGGATAAAAATCTGTTTGGTTTTTAAATCCATTTACAACTTGAACCAATCTATTTAGATTCATCACATATTACTTCCTTTCTTGCACTCTAAGGTCCAGCCAAACTGGCCAACTCCCTGTTCTTCATACACGACAATCCAACTATGGATCCTTTGATCAGACAGCCAGTATATGTCAAAGTCGGGACTTGAACACAGAACTTCCTTACTCTCACAGTTCCTACCAAGCCGAAAGCCCAATACCTAACATCTGTATCCCATTATCTGTCTTTCTATCCATTACATCATAACTGTTTTTTAGTATTTGATGAATGTCATTTGACTAGTTCAGCACCTAAACTGTAGAAATCTAGGTAGGGAGATTGTCTATAGAAGTATGAAATTTGTGTCAATATTCACTACATTAATAAGATAGATCCAAAAATGACAGATAAGGACTGAGGAAGAGAACAATGATAATGATAACACATTTATAGAGCACTTTAGGGTTTACAAAATACTTTCCTCACAATAATTTCATGAGGTAGATGTGTTAATAACATTCCCCTCATTTCAGAGATGAGAAATCAGAGGATCAGAAAGGATAAGTGCCTTGCCTACAATCCTTGGGCTAATATATGTAGTAGTTGGGATTTGAACACAAGTCTCCAACACTGAAAAGGTATTTGAGCTAAGCCTTAAAAGACTTGGAAGATTTGAAAGGCAGAGATACATGGGAAGGGCATTACAAGTTTAGGGAATAAGTTAACCCCGTGGAGCCAGGAAAACATGCCACACATTTAGACAATAGTAAATCAGTCAGTCAACAAACAATGTACCAGATAGTCTACTAAATGCTGGGGATACAAATAAAGGCAAAACCAATTCCTCTGCAACAGAAGCATGCATTCTAATGTGGAGTTGGGAAAATGGGCACAATGTGTAAATAGCAAAGTAGATACAAGTAATAAACAGAATAAAAATAAGGTAATCTGACAGGAGAGGCATTAGCAGTTGGAGTGACTGGAAAAAGATCTACTGCAGAAGATGGGAATTGATATGGATCTCTAATGAAGCCAGTAACACTGAGTAGAGGTGAGGGGACAGAACATTCAAGACATGGGGGACAATTAGTGGTAAAGGCTTGGAGACAGGAAAAAAAAAGAATCATGTTCAAGGAACCACAAGTATGCAAGTGTAACTGGATTGTAAAGTCTTTCATGCAGTCAACAAACATCATCTGCTATAAAAGCATCTACTATATTTCAGGAACTGAGTATACAAAGAAGCACAAAAGGCAGGTCCTCTCTAAAGGAGTTCACAATCTAATGGAGGAGACAGCATAAAAATTACATACAAATAAGATATTTACAGGATAAATTCCAGGGAAATAGAAGGACAAGACTTGAATTAAGGAGGTCTGGGAAAGACTTCTTGTAGAAGGAGAAACTTTAGCTTTTTAGCTGGGATTTGAAAGAGCTGAGGAAGCCACCAGACAATGATAGTGGTATTCTTGACAGTAAAAAGCAAGTTCAGAATGGGTAGGAAAAGTTGTTTTTCCCCCAAGATAATTAGTTTTGTTTTTGTTGTATTCAGCTTGGGATGCCTTAGGGACATTCAGCTCAAAAGGGGGAAATTAGAGAAATATATTGGTAGCTCAGGGGAGAAACTAGGGATAAATATATAAACCTGAGAGTCCTCTGTGTAGAGATGATAACTGAACCCATAAGAGTTGATGAGATCATCAAGTGAGATAGTATAGAATGAAAAAGAAGGGAACCCTGGACAAGACAGTCTTGATGGGCCCTCATGGCTCATGGGTGTAATGTACATGAAGAAATAGCAAAGGATGTTAAGAAGGATTGGTCAGGAGAAAGCAACACGATGACAACCTAAAGAGAAGAGAGTGCTTAGGAAGAAAAAGTCATAAACAGTGTCAAATACTGTTGAAATATGAAGAAGGATCAGTATCAAGGAAAGGTCATTAGATTAGTTAATAAGAGATGATTAGTAACTTTGGAAAAGGCAGTTTCAGCTTAATGATGAGGTTGGAGCCAGATAGCAAAAGATTTAGATGCTAGTGAAAGGAGAGAAAGCGGAGGGACTAAGTGTAGATGACTTTCTCAAGAAATTTAGTCATAAAAAGGAAGAGAGATATAATATGATAGCTAGCAAGCATACTAGGATCAAATGAGAGTTTTTAGTGGATGGTGAAGACATGAACATGTTTGAAGTGAGCAGAGACAGAGCCAATAAATAGAAAGATTTAAGGTAAGAGAGAATAGGAATAATAGTGGGGATATTTTTTTGAGAAATCAGGAGGGGATAGAATAAACTAAGTGTTACATTCAGGGTATTTGTAGGAACGAAGGTAGAAAAGAAATAAAGAAAATTCTGAAGAGTGAAGTCTAGCTGAATCAGTAGGTACATAGATGCCTAAGGCATGGAGATGGCTTAGTTCAAGTGTGAATTGGATAAGATGACCTAAGGTCCCTTCTAACTTCAAGGTCTATGGTTATGTGAGGGAACCCCTTGTCTCAAAGAAATGCTTCCCCCGGATAATATCCTTGAAATAACAAGTCCCTATTCAAACTACATAAAACAGTTCATGTGAAATGGCATAAGCCCAGATTTTCTCTCACGTCTGTGGTGCTTTCTGACTGCAGCCAGATGGAGGAAACCATGAGAATATCTCTTGTGGCAGATATTTTAATATCTCAGACCCCAGCTGAAGCCAGGAAGCCAAGAGACAACTGTTACTTAACTGCATTCCCAAGCATATTCAATCTTTGGGAAAGGTTTAGGTTTATTCTTAGTCATGTTTAAAGAAAATATTTAGCCTTTGAAAATACATCTTCCCCCCTCATTCCATTAATTTCGTAGATTCCTCCTTTTTGATTATAACTCCGAGTGAGTTTTCTGTGCAGTGCCTTGCATACTAATGTACTCGGAGCTTCAATTCCACCCAAAGCTGTGTTATGTCCATATGAGGTAACACATCTGGATATTTAGATATATCTGGGTGATATATTACATTTCCACTTTTCATTCAGGTAATAGCTCATACTTATAAAGCATTTTACAGTCTACTAAGCAATCTCCTTTCAACAGCCCTGTGGGACAAGGTAGTGGGCAAATGCTAGCATCTTAGGATGCTTAAATTTAAGGGTAAAATGGGTCCTCTGAGGTCCTTTAATCCAGTCCCCTAATTTTACTGGTGAAGAAACTGAGGCCCAGGAAAGGTAAGTGACTTGCCCAATATCACAGATTGTAGCCAACAGAACCAGGTTTGGACGTGGGATCTCTAACTCTAAGTGCAGCCTTCTTTCTGCCATGCAAGGCTAAGTCTCCTTCTACAAATGACGGAATCAAATTCAGATGTAATGGCTTCTTCAAGGTCCCACAGCAGAGTCAAGACCCCAAATGATGTTTCCTTCTAGCTGGTTCAGAGCTCTTTCCAATCACTGTAGCCCACCTGCCTTTCATAGTTGTCACAATCTGAAAAGCCAAAAAAGTAATGCTTCAGGAGCCTATTGCTAGAGTATCCAGATCATGCCCAGAAGAAGTCAGTGCTCAAAACTGTATTTTCTTGTGGCTGAATCTTTTTTTTTTTTGGGGGGGGGTGAGGCAATTGGGGTTGTGACTTGCCCAGGGTCACACAGCTAGTTTGTGGCTGAATCTTATTTCGGCAGTTAACTTCCTTCACTGTTTTCATGACCTGAAGGAGGGATACTTTCATGGGGCTAAAATACTCTCTTCTGTGGTAGGAAGGTTTGACCTTCCTAGTGAGTCTTACAGTGTCCTATCTACTATTTAAAGGCAGCATAATGTAATAGAACATTGTATTTGGAATCAACAGAGGTCTGGTTTAAATGCCGTCTCTGATGCCTACTAGTTGTATAATGTAAGGCAAATTATTAACCCTCTCTCTGACTCAGTTTCCTCATCTGCAATGAAGAATTGGGAAAAATAATCATATTTGCTTGATGAGGTTGCTATGAAGAAAGCATTACATAAATATTTGGTATTATTATTTTTTCCATTCAGGAAATGCTCCATCATGCCTTCACATTACTGAATTCATTCAGTTTGGGGGGTTTGTTCCAACTCTTCATGATCCCATTTGGGATTTTCACGGCAAAGATACTAGAACTATTTGACGTTTTCTTCTCTGGATCATTTTACATATGAGGAAACTGAGGCAAATAGGGTTAAATGACTTGCCCAGGGTCACACATCTAGTAAGTATCTGAGGCTGGATTTGAACTCAGAAAGTTAAGTCTTCCTGACTCCAGGCCCAGCACCATATCCACAGAGTCACCTAGCTGCCCCTACTTTGCTGAATATACTTTGTCAAATGATAATGATAAACATGCACTCAATAAACTGTGGGAAAGTCACTTGATTTATGCTCATGATATATGCATTCTTCAGGTCATTTGGCCTTTTTCCTTTCCCTTATTAAAGATGAGAGAGTATGATGGCTTTGGGGTAGTTTGCCAACATTAAAAAAAATAGCTAACATCCTCATGTTCTTCTGATAACAGATTCTGCTCTTAGGTAATGGGAAGGATACAGACATATGGAATTGGTCTATATCTTATCATGTTCTAATCTTATTACCTTATTCACAATAATTTTTTACTTATGGATTTTATTCTAGACATTTTCCCCTGCTTTAGTAAATTTGAACTATTGTGCCTAATTCCTATTTTTCTTTAGAAGCCCTGATGCAAAATAAAATCATTAAATATTTACTGACAAAGCATCTTTTTTGTCACCTTACTATGATCATTAACATGCTTGCCTTTTTCTTTTGTGGGAGCTGAGTTTTTATACAGTACCTAGGGGTATCTCTCTCTCTCACAGTTGAGGCATCTAGCATAGCTATCCTAGATTCAAGGTATCTGTGGGTACCCTCACACTCAAAACCATAACTCGTAAACTCCCACCAATGTTTACTTTTTCCTCTAGTCAACCTGAGAAAATAATTCAAAGAAAAAGCATTTAATGAATGTTGTAGTAAGAAAAATAGCAGTAAACCACTCACTCCATAGACGTAGGGTACAGTTTTCCCCAAATAACATATCCCATAGGTACGCATAGAGACCACAATATGGGTAAACATGTGTGCTCCCTGTGACACATTATCAATGCATATGGATTGAAGAGTGACATCTGAATGTTATAGGTTACCCATGTCTTCCGATGATGTCATTGTGCTGTCTTTATTCAGCCTGCTTCTTACTTGGTGTGGTGCTGCACCATTTGTGACTGTGATTCTCAGCTCAGCCTTGCTTCCTAATGTTACCTTCCAATCTCTGCTATTCAGAACCGGGCAGACCAATTTGATTTTAGTCTGCTAGGATATAATGGCTAGAATCTATTCCTTGTATAGGTGGACTGACATCCCTTTTGTCATAGCCACCAAACTGTTAACAAAAGCCTAAAAGATTCCCCTTTGGTCTAAGATTATATCTTTTCTTTTTTAATTTCTCTGTCTGGGTAGAGATAAAAGCCTTCTGTTACAGATTTGTAAAAGGAAATAGCATTTTAAAATTGCTTTATATGAGCCAGGTACCATGTTAATCATTGGGGATAGAAAGAAAGGAAAAAAAAATCCCTTCCTCTCCAGAAGCTCACAATCTAATGAGGAGGACATTGTTCAAATAACTGTGTACAAACATCTGTATAATGGGCATTTAGGATGAGAAAGTCCTAACATCTTCTCTGGTTTAGCTGGCAAATGGGTTTGATATGGAACAAAGAGTAAACTGAAAAGGCGAGAGAAATGTCCCACCTACCTATCTTGCCCTTTTCCTACCTTGGTTATTCATTTATTTCAGTACCAAAGTCCTTTGCTTTGTTTCTGTATTTTGAATAGTATAAAACCTCACTGTCTCTCTAGGTTTAAATATTTAGTTAAATTATGTAAATGTTAATAAAGAAATCACTATAAGCAAGACTCATTTCTCAATCCTGGATATTCAAAGACACATAAAATGCCCTCGATGTTGGGGTGGCTATGATTCTCATTTCAGCATTGTTCTCTGTTGTTCTGTTCTGAATCTATATGAGTAAATTCTCTCGGCTTATCTGGCTATGCTGCCTTTGAAGGTATTGTCTTTTTACTTTCCAACATTACGTTCTATATGCTAGGAGGTCAGTTGGTTTCAAGAATGAAACACCTCTTCCAAGTCCACACAGATCACTGTTATTAACATATGTTTTACTTTGATGCTTCATATAGTAAGTACCAGGGCTGTCCATCTGTTATCATTCACTCTCATAATTTTATATATTATGCTGGGGCTTAAATTGCTTGAAATCTGATAGCATCAGGTGCTTTTCTCCAGATTTTTTTTTCTTAAGTTGCATAGGAAAAAGAAAGCCAAGAGTCAGTTCCCAAGAAACTTCCCCCTCCATTCTTTGTCCTTTCAAAGGAAGATGGTAGTATCAGATTAATTAGGGAATCCCAAGTTCAGAGATAAGAGAGGCACCAGAAATCTTCTAATTAAGTGCATAGATGAAAAATGCATACCTTTATATCATACCTAATGCATCTTTATCCAGACTTTCCTTGAAGACTTCCAATAAAGGGAAGTATACTCAGCTAAAGACATTTACTAATACTTATTATGTTCCAGACACAGTGCTAAGATAAAAGCATACAAAGATAATAATGGAATAGTCCCTGCCCTCAATGGGGCTTTATTCTACTGTAGATGTACGATATTCACACACAAAAAGATTCAAAGAAGTTTCACAAGAGGAAAAATTCTAAGAACTGGAAAGATTAAGAAAGATCTATTAGGGGAAATGGCACCTGACTGGTGATTTCAAAGAATCTAGAGATTCTGAAAGGCAGAAGTGAGGAAGGTATATATGTTCTAGAGACTATTTTGTAAAAAATAGTACCTCTGAAGGCAAGGATGGTTAGTTGCCAGAACACTTTGTCCTGACAAGGAAGGATTGGGATGTCTTATCAAAAATGCCACTATCTCTAAACTTATGATACAGAGTTATCCTTAACCAGCCTTTTGGAACACTCAGTGAATAAGACCTCAAACAGCTTGCAGCACAGGAACAAGGCTTTTACAGTGACATACACAACACAGGAGAATAAACATAGGCACAAGGGAAAGTCACTCAAGTAAACAGATTCCCAGCATTGCACTATGCTGCTACAACAACATCTCACTTGGCTCTCTTACTCTCCCTCCTGTCAACACATTCATGTCTAGAGCTACACTTCAAAGGCCAGTTTTGAGAATATAGACCTAAAGACCTAGGACCTTCTTGGCTTTTTATGGTGCCTATAGACACCCTAAAGGATGAGATTTATGCCCTAGAAGCAATTCAGCTGACTTGTTTTGCTGACTTTCTATGTTAGTGCACACCCAGACCAGTGTATCTCTGAAATGAAATCCTCCTCTTAAGGAACAAATAGGACAGCCATGTGATAGAGCATCATACTCCACTGAAGTGGTCATCCAGTCTTCGCTTAAAGATTCCCACTTAACTCACTGCCCAGAACAGCCTAGGAGACCCACCAGAGCCAGATTAAAATATTTTTGGAAAATGTGTTAAATAAATAAATAAAAATACAATACAACATTAAAACAAAACCAAACTTCCAATGAAGGGGAATAGATCTTTTGAGGCAGCCCATTTTACTTCTGGATAACTGTAATTGCTGGAATTTTTTCTTTATGCTGAGCTCAAATTTGCCTCTTTGCAATGTCCATATGTTGCTATTAGTTTTGCCCTTTGGGCCCAAGCAGGATAAAGATAATCCCCTTTTTGCCAGATAATCCTTTAATTAAATGAAGGACATTTATCATGTTCTTCCAGTTGTTATTAGGTTGTTTTTTTTTTCTCCCCTCGAGGCTAAACATCTCCAGGCAGAGATGTGCTGGTAAATGTTTAACCACCAACGGGGGGGGGGGGGGGGGGGGGGGGGGGGGGGGGGGGGGGGGGGGGAGGGCCTTCAAGTTTGAACTGAGTTAATAACATTTTCTCCATCACTTTCTTCAGTCTAGACAATAAACAAAACAATAAATCAAGTTCAAATTTGTAGCTAATTGACTTGCAAGCAGATTCATGCTAGCTCCAGCACACTCCTTTGTCCAGGTCCCTCCCAGATATCATTTGACATAATCTTGATGCCCTTTCTCATCCTCTCTTCTGCATACTCTCCAGTTTATCAATATCCTTCCTAAAGTGTGGTGCTCCTGATTTGGTCTGGCCAGGGCAGAGCTTGCACACACACAGACACACAGACACGCACATGCACATGCACACACACACACACACACACACACACATCATTTCTTTGTTCCTGGATGCTTGATTCTTCTAATGCAGCCTTAAGTCCCTTTAGCTTTTTTTTTTTAATGTATCACAATATAATATGAGATTATTGACTCACATTTTACTTTCAATCTCCTGAAATCCCCAGATTTATTTCCGATGTGCCAAGCCATTCCTCTCCAATCTTTTACTTTGCTAAATCAACCTGGTAACATGCCTTATCATTTTGGTTTCATGGACCCTCGCTTACTATGGGACATAATAAGCATCATGAGTATAAAATAATGAATGAAAACACATTTATTAAGCACTTACTATGTGTTTCTCACTATTTTAAGTTATCATTTGTTCTTCATTCTCAAAGAGGACCATGGCAAAGGGAGGTGATATCATGACTTGCAGTGAATTGGATTTAAGTGAGGAAGGGCTGTGCAAGCCTACAAACCTCACTTTCATCTCCAGAGCCATTTGGGTCCAGTGGCAAGATACATATCAAGACCACTGGAGATGACCATGGATGTTTAAGGCAAATAGGGTTAAGTGACTTGTCCAGGGTCACAGAGCTAGTAAGTATCTGAGGAGAGATTTGAACTCAGGTCCTCTTGCCTTTAGGGCCAGTATTCTATCTACTGCGCCACCTAGCTGCCCCTATTCTAACTATTGTGGATAAATATACCCAAGAAGGAAAACAACACCCAGAGGGGAGTGGTAGCCAGAAGAGGTTATTAAGATTGAGGAAGTCACAGGCTTAGTAAGTGAAGTCATAGGTAAATTGATTTCCCAGGAAATGTTGGTGTTGGTTTAATTGCTATTTCCAGTGCTAGAGACAAAAAGCAGTTGGAGGGGTACTAAAATGGTGGTAAGACATAAAGATAACCAGGGAGCAATGTGGTGGATCTGGCTTGGGCCAGATTTGGTGAATTTTCATCAAATCAAAGTACAGAGTCCTGGGATTAAGACAGAAAATGCAGAATTTTGGAAAGTGAGTGAGAGAGTGAAAAAGAGACAGTGTGCTTTTAATAAAAATGATTTCTAAGCTTGAAATATTATCAGGGCCCATTTGGAAACTCACTTGAATGTTAATTAAAATAGAAGAATACCTCAGAACTTCTCAGATGTACCATAACAGGCCGAGGAGTCAGTAAATAAAAGTTTGCCATCTAATGTTCTTTTAGGGAAAGCTTCAAATAAGCTTTGGAAGCCTATGTAATTAATTCAGAGGCAATTGGTAGAATTTCAAGTTAGAGGGGGACATTGGAGGGCAAGAATGTGACAAGAAGATGATGGGAAAAAATTAGCCTTGAAACTGGTCTCTCAGCTTCCAGTCTTTTCAATATTCAAACCATTTTTTCATCCAGTTACCAAATTAATTATCCTAAGATAGATGTCTGATGATGTTACTCCTCTGCTAAAATACATTTACTGTTTTCCTCCTTTACCTGGTGATACAGTTCTTCTATGCGTGAGTATTTGAGCTTGTTGAGGATAGTTGAGGATGCTTTTTTATCCCTTTTTCCGTTACCTTGAGTTTCAGTTCTCTGTTAACAAGAAGTTTGAGAGATGGAAATAAAGCCAAGGGTATGAGGAGGTTAAAACTGTTGGCCAGGAAGTGTTCTGATTATCTGTGGGTTTTAATTACCCATAATTCTTACTGTCTCTCATTACCAGGAATAATTGAAACTTAGTCTCTGTTTCATCAACTGCTAAAGTCACTAAGATCATATTGTGATGCCTCATCATGGTGTGATGGTGACCTTGAGTTCTTAAAAGATAACCCCCCCCCAAATAAAGTAAACTCTAAGAAATCTTATCAAATTAGGAAGGCTTTGAGAATGGGCCCAGTGGTGAATTGTGTCTACCATCTGAAGACCAATCTAAGTTCATCACCACTTTGGCAGGAGGAGGGTATTTTTCCCCCTACAACAATTCTGTAAGAACATTTATTTAAGTCATAAAAGGATTAGGATCTACATTAATGGAGACTGATGAAATCACTGGTGCTTCAAGTCTCAAAGAAAACATATCCTGAGAAAAGGTTTGAATATCACTTTCAATTTAGATGCCATAATCAGCTTCTAGGATAAGCTGTTCAACATTTAGCCTTAAAAAAAAGTTTGAAAAAGTAAGTAAGCCTCAGATAAGTTAGCAATTCCTAAAAGAAATTAGACTTAAAGAATATGTCAACAGGGAACTATATATGGAAGCTTTCTAACTACTCTAATACCTATTTATCAAATTCTTTCTCAGCCAGATACCATTAAACTTTCAAAGCATTTCTGAACATTCCTTCTTAAAAGAAATAGTTGGGTTGAAGTAGGAACTGTAGAATAAATGGCCACATAAAATGACTCAAAACAAGGTGGCTTCTCATTTGTTTGCCAAATTTATGGGAACCTGGCTAAAAAGTGTTTTCCCTCGGAAATCAACTGCATAGCTTTCCAAAGCTGATTTGAGGCTTTCCTTAAAAGAATATTAGATGAGAATCTTTTATTTATTGACTCCTCAACCTGTTAACCTGAGACATCTGAGAAGTTCTGAGATATTATTCTATTTTAATTAACATTCAAGTGAGTTTCCAAATGGGCCCTGACAATGTTTCAGGATTGGAAATCATTTTTTTTTTTGAGAGCACATTGTCACTGTCTTTCCTGCTCTCTCACTCTCATTCTCACTTTCCAAATTTTTGCATTTTCTGTTTTAATCCCAGGTTCAAGAATGATGGAAAGAAATCAAGAAAATGGATTAGGGTTAGATGAGGGTATGAGCTATGGTAGCTCTTTAGTTGGTAATGATTGAATTAATTCTACCAGTATTCCTCTATTTTCTACCAATATTATTTATTTGGGTTCTCTGAGTTATGCAAAGGATTAATTGGAAAGTGAATCAGCATCTGGATGCTATAGAAAGGACACTGGATTTAGAACCTGAAGACCCATGTTTAAATCTTGGCCTAGCAACTTACTGCCTTTGTGACCTTGGGCAAATCATTCCATCTTTCTAGGCATCATCTATAATATGAAACAAGTAAACCACATGATGACTAAGGTGTCTTCCATTTTGAAATCCATAATCCTAATTCTTAGACTTTCCTGTCATACTACCTCTTCTCAAATTGAATTAGCTAGTCTTGTCTATTCTTAAAACCCATGCAACACAGTATAAAATCCACTTGCATTGGTCCTACTTATTACATTTTCTTCTTAGTTCTTAGTTCTTTTTTTGTGGGGCAATGAGGGTTAAGTGACTTGCCCAGGGTCACACAGCTAGTAAGTATCAAGTGTCTGAGGCTGGATTTGAACTCAGGTCCTCCTGAATCCAGAGCTGGTACTTCATCCACTGCACCACCTAGCTGCCCCCTCTTCTTAGTTCTTTTAAAGGGGTACTGGGAAATTTGACTGAGTCATTAAAAAAATAATCTTAATATTGGCCCTGGAACTGAGATACAGTGAACATGTAATATTGGCATTTCATTTCTCTTATTGTTTCATTCCCTATCCAGGATTTCTTAAACATACACACACACACACACACACACACACACATATATATATATATATATATATATATATATATATATATATATATATATATATATAACTAGAAACTTTCCTTTATTGAGTCCCTATGAGTAAAACTTTCTTGGGCATAGTAGGTTTGTGTAAATCTACCATGACATATGCACATTCCAGAAAGTAGCCCCAATCACCCTTCCCTGGTGCTCTTAGCTTTCATACCCATTAAAGAATACTCTGTGTGTGTGTGTGTGTGTGTGTGTGTGTGTGTGTGTGTGTGTATGAGATAGAGACACAGAGACACATACACACAGAGAAAAAGGGGCAGGGAGTGAGAGACAGAGACAGAAAAAGAGAAGGCTTATGAAATACTGCCTTCATTTGGCATGGGTGGTGAAATACATAAAATAATCTGGGGTTTTTTACTTTTAACTGAAACATCCTAGGCTAGCATAATGGAGATAATGGCTGGATTTAGAATTAGAAAGTTAGAGTTAGAATTCTACTTCTAGTTCTAGCCCAGGCTCTGTAAAAGTTTAGATAAGTCGTATTTCATCACTTTTCACCTTAGTTACTTCATTTCTTAAATTGTAGAGGATGCTTCTCTCACGTGGTTTATTTTGGCTTTATAATTTGTATCATTGTAATCATTATAAAATATGAAGTATAGCTTACTGAAAAGTGATCATTGCAAACAACAGTTCAAATAGAGAACATAGAAATTTAAAGAATCCATTAGGTAGAATTTTTGGACATTCTCTCCCTCTTTTTCTTTTTTTTTTTTTTGGAAGGCAATGAGGGTTAAGTAACTTGACCAGGGTCACACAGCTAGTGAGTGTCAAGTGTCTGAGGTTGGATTTGAACTCAGGTACTCCTGAATCCAGGGCCAGTGCTTTATTGACTGTGCCACCTAGCTGCCCCTGGACATACTCTTAATGACATTACCCTCATACTGATACTGCTATAGATATATGCACGTATATATTACCTCTCTCTCTCTCTCTCTCTCTCTCTCTCTCTCTCTCTCTCTCTCTCTCTCTCAGTAAGACCCTACTACTTGCCCGGCCCTGTACCATACTCTGAGGATGGGATACAAAGAGAAAATGGAACAGTCCATACACTAGATATAGATCTAGACATATGTAGGTATATGGATAGAGACAGGTAGTGCTGTATAGACAGATATAGATACATAGACATATACATACATATCTACATATGCATATATACCACAAAATAAATGTATCTATCTCTATATTCTATCTATATAGACATATATGTATATATGTGTATGTGTGTATACATAGACACACACACATATAGATATAGATATACATATATATATTCACAATAAAAATTATATAAGGGGCTAAAATTCTAGCTATTCTGTCTAAAATATCTAATGAGTGGTCACCATTAAATTATAAGCTTTAGCAAGAGCTAGACTTTTAAGCATTTATTAAGGAGAATAAGAATTTGGTGAAGAGAAAGAGAAAGGCCTAGATTCCTCTTATCTATTAAAGGGAGAGAGCATTCCTAGCTTCACTCTCTGCCAAAGTCCACACAAAAGAGAGTGAGCCAGCGCACCAGCCTCCCCCTTCCTCCTCCCACAAGCCAATGTCACTTCCTGACGCCAAACAAAGCCGCATGGTCCTGCCCTCAGAGGCCCTCTCCTCATGGTGGAGCTTTTCTACAGTAAGTCTCCAGCAGGTGGCATCATTCCAATCATTACACTTACTATGTAGTTTTGGGAGGAAGAGAACCAAAAAGTGTGGGAAAGGTTTCAGATATGCCTGTATGTGTATACATCTATCTACATACCTACATACATATGTGTGTATACATACATACATACATATACACACACACACACACACACATATATATACACATATAAATATATAAACACACACACATTCCCATTTTAAAAAATGTTATATTATCCACTTTTTGGACCTCCTCCTGCTAGTATAACCATCTATTCCAACTATACTTTGTAGGTGGAATTGTGTAATGAAAAGTTAGAAATGTTCTGGAGTTTGTGTACTACTTAAAATTCTATCTCCTTTCTTTTTTTAAACAGTTTGTCACCACCATTGCTTGATATGCATATTTAATTAATCATACATATATATATGGCAGACCACTTGTGGGCTTAATGTTCCTATCTGAGCTGAATGAGTCATTTTATAGAATCAAACAATCCCAGGAATAGAAGACATCTTGAACAGGTCTAGACTCTTGTTCTGGGCAAGATCACATTCAAATTGCCCCACACTAATGCCCTTTTGTCAACCATGAAAATAAACATAGATACCAATGGTCATGACTTCATACTAGGCAATGAGCCTAATGAGCAAATTAACTGGTAGTGTTTGTGGGAAAAGTGTTTTATTAAAGACAGATAATGCTTATGTCCTTAGAATCTGTTGATATGAATAAGAGTGAATTTGGTGTTTAAGTATAAAAGGGAGGGAAAACAGAACTAACAGAATCAGAATTCCTTTCTCTGGTGAAACTCCACTAAACCAAATTCTGCTAGCAAGTCAGGTCCTAAGAGGGTGACTATATCTCCTCTCCAGGTTCTAGAGTAACCTCAAAGGGTTAGAGGTATCTTTCTTTTTTATCTGCACCCCCCCCTTTTTTTAGAGAGTAAGAACATATTTATTTCAAAACACTAGGTATATGTGATTTTCTTGGAATGGAGGTCCTCTCCACAACTCCTCCAGAAATGGTATAGTTTTTTCAGAGTTTCAGGGACTGAAAAATTCAAACCATGAAAACAAACTGATGATGAACAGCTCCAAACTCAGCTAGTCTAATCTTTGGACACCAGACTTTGATTCCATTACTGATTACATTTAAACTTATTTATTTATAACACTCATTACAAAAAATGCATTCTAAATTACCTTTCTTCCTCCCCCATCCTTTGAGAAGAGAAGAAATATAATATCATTTGTACACCTGAAGTCATGCAAAATGTATTTTCATATTATCCATGTTGCAAGAAAACACAATGAAAAGCAAGAAACAGTAAAAATTGAATTGAAAATGGAAAAAAAAATTCTAATCCCAATATTAAATAAATTATTTGGAATAATAGGCAAAGAAGGGATCCTATATGATATTGGGAGGCAGTCAGGTGGCACAGTGGATAGAGCACTGGCCCTGGAGTCAGGAGGACCTGAGTTCAAATATGGCCTGTAATGATTGGAATGACGCCACCTACTGGAGACTTGCTGTGGGAAAGCTCCACCATGAGGAAAATGCCTCAGAGGCATTGTGGCTTTTCCTTGGCGTCAGGAAATGATGTTTGCTCATGGGTGCTGTCTATCAAGGCTACCAGCCAATCAACTTGAGGAGCCTCCTATGGTCTGGGAGGAGACAGGAAGGAGGAAAGGGAGCCTGCGCAGAGAGCGCTGGGGTTTTTTTGGCTTCTTGACTTGATGGTGGTGGCGGCAGAGGACTTCACAGGAAATTTGAGGAAAGATAGGAATGCCAGGTTGTTGGAATTCTGTTCTCAATCTTTTTCTTTCTATTTTCCAATAAACCCTTAAAAACCTAAACTCGTTTTATCAGTGATTTTTAGTCAGTTTCCCCCAAACTGGGGGAACAGATTAGAATCCACATTTAGAATCTTAAATTACACAGGCCTCAGACACTTAACACTTACTAGCTGTGTGATCCTGAGCAAGTTACTTAACCCCAATTGCCTCACCAAAAAAAAAAAAAAAAAAAGAAAGAAAGACAGAAAGACAAAAAAGACATATGATATTGGATGATATTGGTATATAAGCCAGGAAGAGTAGAAACAGAGAAAGAAAAGTATAAATAAATTTAATTAATAAATAGGGATGCAAAAAAATCTTAAAATACTAGCTAAAAGATTACAACATATTACAAAGGTTATACATTATGATCAAGTGGGATTTATACCAGCAATGCAGGGATGTTTTGACATAAGGGAAACTATTAACATAAGTTATGATTTCATTAATAAAAGTTTTTAAAATCATATGATTATGTTAACAGATGAAGAAAAAACTTTTAATAAAGTACAACTCATTTCTAAACTCTTGAAAGTATTGGTATAAATGGATTTTTCCTTAAATTGATAAAATAACATTTATCTAAAACCATCAGCAAACATTACTTGTAATGGGATGTTAGAAGCCTTCTTTGTAAGATCAGGTGTGAAACAAGGTTGCCCACTATTATCAATATTATTCAATATTGCATTGGAAATCCTAACATTAGCAATAAGAGAAGAAAAATGAATAGAATGAATCAGAATAGGGAATGAAGTAATAAAATTATCTCTTTTTGCAGATGATATGAAGATATACTTGGAAAATCCCAAAGACTCAACTAAAAGGTTAATAAAAACAATTAACAATTTTAGCAATGTAGCAGGATATAAAATAAATGCACATAAATCATCAGCATGCCCATTTATCACAAACAAAACTCTGAAAGAAGAGGTAGTAAGAGATTTTACATTTAAAATAGCTTGAGGATGTATAAAATACCTGGGAGTATGCCTTTCAAAACAAACCCAGGAACTATATACATGAAATTATTTTTTAAAAAAACTTTTTATACAAATAAAATCAGATCTAAATAATTGGAAAAATACTAATTGTAAATTGGTAGGCAGAGTCAATATAATAAAAATGGCAATTTTACCTAAACTATTACTTATAAAATGTATGTATAGGTGAATAATTTCTGAATAAAAGGTGTAAAATGGATAATATTAATTACATTAAATTAAAGTGGTTTTGTACAAATAAAACATGTGTAGCCAAGATTAGAAGGAAAGCAGAAAATTGGGCATTTTAAAAATAATTTCTGGGGCAGCTAGATGGCGCAGTTGTTAAAACACCGGCCCTGGATTCAGGAGTACCTGAGTTCAAATCTGGCTTCAGACACTTGACATTTACTAGCTGTGAGACCCTGGGCAAGTCTCTTAACCCCCATTGCCTGCAAAAAAAAATTCTCAGATAAACATCCCATATCTCAAATATATGAAGAACTTTGTCAAATCTATAAGAATATGACACATTCCTCAGTTGATAAATGGTCAAAGTACAGGCAGTATTCCAATGAAATCAAAACAATTCATAGTCATATAATATGCTCTAAATCATTATCAATTAGAGAAATAAAATTAAAACAATCTTGAAATAGCATTTTACACCTACCAGATTGACTAAAATGTTTGAATGGGAAAACAGCAAATGGTGGAGGGGATGTTGAAAAATTGGAACACTAATTCATTGTTGGTGCAATTGTAAACTGATCCTAGCATTTTGGAGAGTAATCTAGAATTATGCCCAAAGAGTTATTAAATTGTCTATACCCTTTGATCCAGCAATAAAATTACTATATCTATTTCCAAAGATGATTAGGGGAAAAGGAAAAGCACCTATAAATTCTAAATTGTTTATAGCAGTTCTCTTTGTGGTGGCAAAGAACTGGAATTGCAGGGATGCCCATCAATTAGGGAATGGCTGAACAATTTGTGGAATATGATTATGATGGAATACTACTGTGCTATATGAAATGATGAGCTCCATGATCTTAGAAAAACATGGAAAGACTTGCAGAAAATAATGAAGAGTGAAATGAACAGAACCAAGAGAACATTATATATAGTAACAACAATATGGTTTTAAGAATGACTTTGAGTAAACAAGTCATTTAGACTATTATAAATACCCAAATTAACTACAAAAGACATGTGAAGGAAGATGCTATCTGTGCCTTGAGAAAGAACTGATAAGTAGAATTAGCTAAAAGGGAAAAAATAAATTTATGTGATAACTTTATTATATATTTAAAAGGAATAGCGAATTGTACATAATAGATTTGCAGTTTCATGTGCAGTAATCTTTTTTTATTATACCATGTTATGGAAATGCTTATTTTAGTCCAAAAATTAAAAATGAAATTTTTTTTAAAAAAAGAAAGTTAAAAAATGTATATATACATCAGCCCTCAGAGTTTTTCAGATCTCTCTCTCTCTCTCTCTCTCTCTCTGGAGGTGGATAGAATCATGGATCCTTTGGAACTGTCTTGGATCATTGTCTTGATCAGAGTAGCTGAGTCTACTATATTTGGTCATCATTACAATATTGCTTTTACTGTGTACAATATTCTCCTGTTCGGGTCACATCACTCTCCATCAGTTCATGAAACTTGTTACAGGTCTTTCTGAAACTATAATATTCCATCAAAATCATATACCACAGGGGCAGCTAGGTGGTGCAGTGGGTAGAGCACTGGCCCTGGATTCAGGAGGACCTGAGTTCAAATTCGGCCTCAGACACTTAACACTTACTAGCTGTGTGACTCTGGGCAAGTCACTTAACCACAATTGCCTCACCAAAAAAAAAAAATTAAAAAAAAATCATATACCACAGCTTGTTCATCCATTCCCCAATTGGTAGGTATCCCCACAATTTCCCATTCTTTATCACCACAAAAAGAACTGCCATAAATATCTTTGCACATATACATCCTTTCCTCTTTTCTTTGATTTCTTTGGGATACAGAACTAGTAGTAGTATTACTGAGTCAAGGAGTATGCACAATTTCATAGCCCTTTAAGTGTAGTTCCAAATTGATCTCCAGGCTTGTTGACTCAGTTCACAACTCCAGCAACAATTTGTCAGAGTGCCAATTTTTCCACATTCCCTTCAGCATTTATCCTTTCCCTTTTGTGTCATGTTAGCCAATCTGATAGGCATTAGGTAATACCTCAGAGTTCTTTTAATTTACATTTCTCTAAACAATAGTGATTTTTTTTTTTAGTGAGGCAATTGGGGTTAAGTGACTTGCTCAGGGTCACACAGCTAGTAAGTGTTAAGTGTCTGAGGCCGGATTTGAACTCAGGTATTCCTGACTCCAGGGCTGGTGCTCTATCCACTGCACCACCTAGCTGCCCCTACGCCACCTAGCTGCCCCAACAATAGTGATTTATAGCATTTTTATGTGACTATTGATAGATTTGATTTCTTCTGAAATATACTTTGTTTATATATCATTTGGGGAAATATTTATTTTTATAAATATGCTCAATTCCAAACATATTTGAGGATGAAGCCTTTATCAGAGAAACTTGATTTATTCCCTCCCCACCCCCATTCTCCTACTTTCCTTTTCCTTTTGGTTGCAAAATATTGGTTTTATTTTTGTGCAAGACCTTTGAAATTTAATGAAATCAAAATTATCCATTTTACTTCCTTTGATCCTCTATATCTTTTGTTTGTACATAAAATTTCCCCTTATCTATATATTTGACAGCTAAATTTTTCCATGCTCCCCTAATTTACTTATGGTATAAACCTTTTTGTGTAAATCATTTACTCATTTTGAATTTATTTTGCTAAATGGTTGTGAGATGTTTCTTCCTTTTAATCAAATTAACCAATGGTTTATCCATTTTACAGTTTTATTTATTTTTCCATAAAATCAACTCCCAGTTTTATTTATTAGGTCATTTTTAAACCTTCAGTTCTATTAATCTCTCCTTTGATTTTCAGAGTTTCTCTTTTGATGTTTAATTGGGGATGTTTAATTTGTTCTTTTTTCTAATAATTTTTTAGTTGCATGCATTGATCTATTATTCCTTTTATTGATGTGCACATTTAGAGATATGATTTCCCCTCTAGCAGCATCTAATAAATTTTGGTATGTTGTCACAATGTCATTTTTTTAAAAGTCAAATTATTTTTTCTATGACTCATTCTTTGACCCATTCATTCTTTAGTATTAGATAATTTTGTTCCCAGTTACTTTTTTATTTTAATCTATGCTTCTTTGGCCTTTTATCAAATGTAATTTGATAGCATTATGGTCTGAAAAGGGTGCATTTTCTATTTCTACTTTTCTACATTTGGTTTTGAGGTTTATAGGCCCTAATTCATAATCAATTTTTGTGAAGGTTTCATGAACAGCTGAGAAAAGTAAAAGGTATGCTCCTTTATATTTCTATTCAGTTTTTTCCAGATGTCTATCATATCTAACTTTTCTAAAAACTTTCTAAAAACCTTTCTATTCATCTCCTTAATATCTTTCTTATTTTATGGTTAGATTTATCTAGCTCTGAAAGTTGAAAGTTGAGATCCACTACTAGTATGGTTTTACTATTTCCTTCTGAAACTCATTTAAATTTTTCTTTAAGGATCTGGATGCTATTAAGTTTAGTGCATATATGTTTAGTATTAATAACACTTCATTGTCTGTGGTGCCTTTTAGGAAGATATAGTTTCTCTGCTTATTTCTTTTATTGAGGTCTAAATGTTTGTGCTTTCTCTGAAATCATCATCACTACCCCCATTTTTTTTTTTATTTCAGCTGAAGCAGAGTAGATTCTAATCCAGTACATTATTTTAACTGTGTGTGTCTCTTTGTTTCAAGTGCTTTTCTTGTAATAATATAATGTTGGATTCTACTTACTGTTAAGGGCTAAAATTCTAGCTATTCTGTCTAAAATATCTAATGAGTGGTTGCCAATAAATTATAAGCTTTAGCAAGAGTTTGGCTTTTAAGCATTTATTAAGGAGAATAAGAATTTGGTAAAGAGAGAGAGAAAGGCCTAGATTCCTATCTATTAAAGGGAGAGCACATTTCTAGCTCCCCTCTCCACCAGCTTCCTCAGAAAAAGAGTGTGAGACAGAGTGCCAGTCTCTTCCTTCTTCCTCCCACTAGCCAACATCACTTCTTGATGCCAAAGAAAAGACGCATGTTCTTGCCCTCAAAGACCTTCCTTTCATGGCAGAACTTTTCTACAATAAGTCTCCGGCAGGTGGTGTCATTCCAATCATTACATTACTAAACCATTATGCTGTTTGCTTCTATATTATGGGTGAATTCATCCCATTCCCAGCCTCAGTTCTGAGTATTAACTGTACATTTTCCCCCATCATATTTTCTTCTGTGCTCTGGCCCTTGCTAAGAAAGGGCCTCTGATCCTTTGCTGCTAGAGATACTGCTGTTTGTTGTCCCTAATCCCTTCAGACTGGAAATATTCCTTTCTGGTTTTCAAGTGTAACCTAAAAGTGCATTTGGGCAATGAAGCTGCCAAATAGTGCCCTGTTCTGCACCTAGTGCTAGTACAGTGGTCCCTTGTAAATCTGTTTCTGACCAGTTTTCTTATCTTCTTATAATCTGAGAGTTGACATCAACACTTAGGGTTTCCAAAACTCCTATTGCTGTTGTTGCTACCTCCAAGGGTCATATCTGGTGTTACCACCACGTGGGGTCCTGACCAGCCTCAAGTCCAGTCTCACACAACTTTCTTTCTGACCTTCTAATTTGTTTTGGACCAGAAAAATGTCACCCTGACCTTTTGTTGGCTCCGCTGCTGAGAATTTGATTTGGGCATTATTTTAAAGTTGGAAGGGGAATGGGATGGTTTAGCTGCTTCTTCAACTCTGCCATCTTGGCTTCACTTCCTTTCTAATGATATTGTTTTGAGCTCCCATTCTAGTGTAGTTCCTATACAATATCAATTTCTCAGTGCCAGTTAGTATCTTCTTACTATTATTATTACTAATTGGTATTTTCTCAATATCATCTATCTGTCTCTCTCTCTATCTATATCTATCTATCCATCCAATATCCTATAGCTGATGGGTGGGGTTGCTCCCTTTCTTGAATGACATAGCCACTTTAGTGGCCTGGTCAATCCACTGCTCAGATAGGTCCTTCAGGGAACCCCTTAAGGATGTACTTGAAGGAAGTTCAGGCTAAGAATGGAGCTCTGTGAACAGGGTGGACCCAGGCTGGAACAGACAACACTTCCAGGGCCTCATAGTCTTTGGTGCCAGTGGCTTCTTCTGAGGCCCAGCTCACATACCAGTGAGGGGGTTTGATGGTTGGGCAGGGTGAAGTGACTGTGGTCTCTACTGGAGTTGGGGCAAAGCTCCCAGGTTCTGATCCAGTGGATTGACTTGAGTGGTGACAGCCCAGTGAGGGAGGGGCACAGACACCCCAAGCTTCTGATCATAGAGAATTAGACTACAATCAGACATCTGCATCTGGGTCGAGATGAGTAAGTAAAGAAAGCAGTGGACCATAGAAAGCTTTTTGGGGGGGAAAAGTGGACCAGAATACACCCTCAGAAGAAGATAATAACAAAGTCAATGTGCCAACATCCAAAACTTCTAAAAAAATGTGAATTCATCTCAGACCATGGAAGCACTCAAAAGGGACTTTGAAGAGAAAGTAGAAGAGATAGAAGGAAGATTTAGAGAGGTGGAGCAAAGAATGGAAAGAGAAATTAGAAAAATGCAGGAGAGTCATGAGAAAAAAGTCAACAGCTTGAAAAGTCAAATGCAAAAGTAAATACAAAAGCTCTCTGAAGAAAATAATTGCCTAAGACTTAGGATTGAACAAATGGAAGCTAGTGATTTTATGAGCAACTAAGACACAGTAAAGCAAATCCAAATGAATAAAAAAATAGAGGGCAATATGAAATCTCTTTGGAAAAACAGCTGACCTGGAAAATAAATCCAGGAGAGATAATTTGAAAATCACTGGACTACCTGAAAACCATGACCAAAATAAGAACCTAGACATCATCTTCCAAGAAATTGTAAGGGAAAATTGCCCTGATATTCTAGAAGCAGAAGGTAAAATAGAAATGGAAAGAATCCTCTGATCAACTCCTGAAAGAGATCCCAAAAGGAAAAATTCCAGGAATATTATAGTCAAATTCCAGAAATCTCAGGTGAAGGAGAAAATATTGCAAGCAGCTAGAAAAAAGGAGTTCAAATACTGTGGAGCTACAGTAAGGATAAGACAAGATCTAGCAGCATCTACATTAAAGGACTGGAGGGCATGTAATATGGCATTTCAGAGGGCAAAGGAACTGGGACTATAGCCAAGAATCACCTACCCAGCAAAACTATGTATAATCTTTCAGGGGAAAAAATGGGACTTCAATGACTTTCAGGCATTTGTGATGAAAAGACCCAAACTGAATAGAAAATTTGAGTTTCAAATACAAGACCCTAGAGAAGCATAAAAAGCTAAACAGGAAAAAGTAATCATGAGGGATATTAAAAGATTAAACTGTTTACATTCCTATATAGGAAGATAATACTTCTAACTCATAAGATCTTTCTCATTATTAGGGCAGCTGAAAGGAATATACTTAGAGGGCACAGGTATGAATTGAATACAAAGGTTTGATATCTGTAAAACACATATTTTTTGTTTATCCTTGTTTTTGTGTGGCAGGCAAGGTGGGTTATCTTATGTCTGGGACCAGATTTGCCCTCCAGGCCTCCTGAGTCCAGGGCTGGTGCTTTGTCTATTATGTCACCTAGTTGACCCATGATGGCGTCTTTAAAATAAAGTTCAGGCATCAGAGGAATGCACTGGAAGAAAGTGGATGAGAGAGGTGGACCGGGGAAAAGTAGCTCACATAAAGGAAACAAGAAAAAGCTTATGGAGTTGAGGGGAAGATGAGCAAGGAGTTGGAGGAGTGAGTAAACCTTACTCTCATCAGAATTGACTCAAAGAGGGAATAACATACACACTCAAGTGGGTATGGTAACATATTTTGCCCTGAGGGAAAGTGGGAGGAGAAGGAGATAAGGGTGTGGGGGGAGATGTGAAGGAAGGAAGGCCAGATTTGGGGAGGGGGCAGTAAAAAGCAAAATACTTTCAAGGAGGGATAGTGTATAGGAAGATAGAAAATAGAGTAAATATCCAGGGGAGGAAATAAGATGGAGGGTAATACAGTTAACAATAGTAACTGTGAAAGAAATGATGAACAAGATGATATCAGAAGGATGTCTGAAAAATGCAAAACATCAACAGAGGAAGAACTGATGGTATCTGAATACAGATTGAAGTATAGTTTTATTTGTTAGCTCATCTTTCTAAAGTTATTTTGTCTGTTTTCTTTCACAACCTGACTAATGTGAAGATGTTTTACATAACTGCACATGTATGACATATTGAATTGCTTGATTTCATAGGGAGGTTTGAGGAGGGAGGGAGGACAAAATTTAGACCACAAAATTTTTAAAATATCAATGTGAAAAAAAATTGCTTTTTAATTTTTTACATGTAATTTGGGGAAAATTCTAAATAAAATATTTTTTTTTAAAAAAGGATACACTTGAAGGAGAGACAGAATGAAGGGAGAGGAAAAAGGAGAGAAAGGAAAAGGGAGAATTAAAGGGGAAGAAGGGGAGAGGAAAGGAAGAAGGAAAAAGGGAGAGAGAGGAAAGGGAGAAGGGAAAGGCAAGAGAGAGAGAGGAGGAGGAAAGACAAAGAGTGAAGGAAGAGAGGAGGGAGAGAGGGAGCAGAAGTGGAGGGAGAGAAGGAGGGAGGATCAAGAGGTTGGAAAGGGAAGTACAAGAAACAAAGGGGGAGAGGAAGTGGGAAAAAGGGAGAGAAAGATTTACTCAGCTAATGCCATGCAATACACGGCCAGAAAAATAGGCACAGTATATTTACACATGATTTTAATTGGAGGCAGTGCTTCTCCATTACATAACGTGACACATTTTTGGAATCAAGTTCTCAAGGCTCCAAGATGATATGGAACAAGCAGAACATATTGCATTTGGTCCCAGAATTGTTCCCTCATTGGTCAGTCCCTGCTCTATTATATGAAAACTATGTTCAAAGTGAGTCAAGGCTTCTACAGATTTCACAATTTTCTTTGGTAAATGGCCTTTAATGTCAAGAAATTGTTATTAATTTCTAATCCACATCTTCCAAAATACAACCTAGCTGCATTTCTTTCCATTTTGTTTTGCACAGAGAAGGGATACAGCTAGACACAACCTCTTGCATAAGAGTTTATTGAGTAATTGAGAATTAACTGAAACGTGCCTACAGAAGAGTAACTGGTGGGTTGAGGCAGGGCTGGCTGCTATGGTAGAAAAAGGTTGGGTGGAAGTAAGGGGGTTGTTTAGCCTGGATAAAGGGAGGGTCTTTGGGGGGGGGGTATGGGAACTATCTTCAAGTATTTAATGGGTTATCATATTGTGGTGAGGAAGAAAAACTAGGCTTCTTCTGCTTGGTCCCAGAGGACAGAAATTAGAGGAAGATTCTGGCTCATTATAAGAAAAAGCTTAATAATAATTAGAGCTCATAAAAGTGGAATGGGCTGCCTTGGCACATAGTGAATTCTCTAATACTAAAGGTCTTTAAGCAGATGTTGCATAATCACTCTCCAGGGATGTAATAGAAAGGGAATTCATAATATTTGGGGATATGTGTGGACTCAATGTGCAGTCTGGTGATGTCCATGGACCCTTTCTCCAAAAATGTTTTTAAATATACATAGACATACATAAGATTACTCCATGATTAAGAGTTATATTTTCAGGATTTGGTAATCCAATCAAATTTGAATAATGCAACTTTCTTGAGTCTTTACTTTTATTTTCCTGATACTTTACTAATAGTTTTCTTCTTAACTGCTTCCCTATTATTCATGTCTCAAATTATATAACTTGACCTTAGCAAACTGACCTTCATCTGTTATTATGTGTGTATGTGTGTATTTCAACAGCTTCTCAAATCAAGGTTATTTTGAATTCTATTTCATTTCATTTCACCAGTTTCTCCATGATTATTGGATATAGAAATTAATTGGTTTGGGAAGATTGCCTATATATCCTGTTAGAAAAGGTGCTTGGGATAATAGGACTTTAAGGGCATGGCATACCTAGGAACTGAATTCTTGAATATTTTTGCTATAATGACCCACATAGAACCTTGTGAGTCAGCTTCTTTTTATGAAAAGGGAAGTGGGCCAGGCAAATATTTCATGAAGCATATTCAAATAAAATATTTTTAAAATTTAATTTAAAATTATAAAAATCTATTTTCCCATTCTTTCCCTACATGGGGAGAAAAACCCTCATAATTCATAAGTCAAGCACAACAAATCACACTGACCATATCCAAAAATGTATGTTGTACATTGTACCCTGAACCCATCCCCTCTTTAACAGAAGATGAGTAGTATGATTCCCATTCAGTTTTCTGGAATAATGGTTGGTTGATCAAAGCTCTTAAATCTTTCAAAGTTGTTTGCCTTTGTAATGTTATTGTATAAATTGCTCTCCTTGTTCTGCTCAATTCACTTCACATAACTTCATAAATTTATTTCCAGGTTTTTATGAGAGGCTATCTGCTTCATCATTTTTATAGCAAAATAGTATTCTATTATATGCATATGCCATAATTTTAGTTACTTTCCAATTGACAGAACCCTTCATTTCTAATTTTCTGCATCAAATAGAATTTAAATTCTTAATAATGACATAAAATGGTAAAATCCATTGATCACCTCATGAAAGAGATCTCAAAATGAAAACTCCCAGAATATTATAGCAAAATTCTAGAGCACCCAGGTAAAGGAAAAAATATTGCAAGCAGCCAGAAAGAAACAATTTAGATATCACAGAGACAAAGTGTCACAAAAGATTAAGAAACTTCCATTTTAAAGAAGTAGAGGGCTTAGAATATGGTATTTTAGAAGGCAAAGGAAATAAGGTTACAACTAAGAATAACCTACCTAGCAAAACCAAGTATAATCCTTTAGGGGGGAAATGGACATACAGTGAAAAAGAGGACTTCCAGGCACTTCTGAAATGAAAATAGGATGGAGGAAAATACATGGTAAGTAATCATAACTTTGAATGTAAATTAGATGACCTCACTCATAAAACACAAGTGAATAGCAGAATGGAGAAGAAACCACAATCCAACAATATATTGCATGCAAAATACATGAAACAGAAACACACACAGAGCTAAAAGTAAAGGGCTATAGCAGAATCCATTATGCTTCAATTTGAGTAAAAAGACAGCAGTAGTAATCATGATCTTAGACAAAACAAAAGCAAAAATAGACCTAATTAAAAGAGATAAGCAGGGAAATTACATTTTTTCTGAAAGGTACCATAGACGATAAAATAATATTAAAAAATTATAGCAAGTTTCATTGATAAAGGCCTCACTTTTCAAATATATATGGAACTGAGTCAAATTTATAAATATAAGAACATTTCCCAAATGGTAAATGGTCAAAGGATATGAACAGGCAGCTATCAGAAGAGGAAATCAAGGCTATCTATAATCAAGAAAAAATGCTCTAAATCACTATTTATTAGAGAAAGGAAAATTAAAACAATATTGAGAAATCACCTCAAATCTATCAGGAATGGCAAATGCTGGAGAGGATGAGGGAAAATAGATACATTTGATGAATTGTTTGTGGAGTCATGAACTGGTCCAACCATTCTGCAGAACTGTATGGAACTATGTATGGAAGGGATATAAAACCACGAATGTCCTTTGATACAGTAATGTTGCACTACTAAGTTTATACCACAAAATGATCAAAGAAAAAAGGAAAAGGACCCATTTGTACAAAAATATGTATAGCATCTCTTTGTGTGGTGGCAAAGAATTGGAAATTGAGTGAATGCTCATCAATTAGAGGATGACTAAAGAAACTGCGAATAGGATTGGGATGGAGTACCATTGTGGTATAAGAAATGATGGGGGGGGGGGTTCAGAAAAAAAAAAGAAAACATGGCAAGACCTATTGAACTGATACAAAGTGAAGTGAGAAGAATTGGAAGATTATTGGGCACAGTAACAGCAATGTTGTAATGGTATTTAACTGTGATCAATATGATGATCCAAGAGAATTTCAAAGAACTTTTTATGAAAAAAAATGTTATCCACTATCAAAGAAAGGACTGGTGAACTCTGAGTGCAAACTGAAGTATACTTTCCTCAATTTCTTAATTTTTTTTACAATATGTCTAATATGGAAATGTTTTAAGTGATTTCACATGTATAACTGATATCATATGACTTGCCTTCTCAGTGGGTTGGGGAGAAGTGGGGAAAAGGGAGAGAATCTGGAACTCAAAATTTTAAAAGAAAAAATGTTAAAAATAAATAGTAATTTTTAAAAAAAATTTAAAAAAGATCCTTTAAAAGGGTACTTTCAGAGAAATTAGGAGTTTGATCTACTTAATGTAGTGCGATTTTGCAAACTTAATTGGTTTTATTTAGTGATTCTACCATCCTGAAGAAATCTCTTTGAAGAAATAATAGTTTCTGATTTCTGGATTTTATGTCTACTTTATAGTTCCATTTCTTCAAAGAAATTCTTCCTTAGGAAGCAAAATGTTCATTGAGTTCCATATAGTAACAGAATTCATAATTTTCAGTACTGGCTTTTGAGCACATTAATAAAAAGCCTTACAAACATATCTATTACATTTTCCACTTCCTTTTCCCAAAGAAGAAGGAATGAAGAGGGTTTCTTTTTTAGTACCACACAAAATTTAATTTATTTTGTTGCTAAAATAATATGCCATGTAAAGTATGGAGTATAATTTCCTTGTGTCATCCCTAATTTTTGGGAAAGCTAAGTAGTATATACACTATCCAAGAAAGAAATTATTATTTTGGGAGTTCTACTGAATTGTTTTTATGACAAAATATGTAACTATGAAGACACATCAGACTTAAGCTCTGCTGAAAGTGATAATACAGGTTTTGGAACAATCATATTGCCATGAATTACATGATCTGCAATTTTATTTGTATTTTAGCCTTGACAAATCATGTGGATTATTTAACTGGTATTTTATGTTTGTTTATTTTTTTTTGTTTATTTACAATTTTATTTTCCCCCAATTATATATAAAAACCATTTTTAATATCTATTTTTTTTTGCAGGGCAATGGGGGTTAAGTGATTTGTCCAGGGTCACACAGCTAGTAAGTGTCAAGTGTCTGAGGCCAGATTTGAAATCAGGTCCTCCTGAATCCAGGGCTAGTGCTTTATCCACTGCGCCACCTAGCCACCACCCCCTCCCCCTCCCCCCCAGCTAATATCTATTTTTAAAATGTTGTGTTCCAAAATCTCTTCCTTCCTCTCCATTCCCCACTCTTTAAGAAGGTAAGCAATTCAATATAAATTATACATGTGTAGCTATGCAAAACATTTCCAAATAGTCAGGTTGTGAAAGAAAACAGACAAAAAAAGCCTCAAGAAAAATAAAGTTAAAAAAAATAGTATTCTTCAATCTGTATTTAGAGACCAGCAGTTCTTTTTCTGGGCATGGATAACATTTTTCATCAAAAGTCCTTCAGAGTTGCCGGATCATTGTATTGCTGAGAATAGCCAAGTCATTCACAGCTGATCATCTAACAATATGATGTTACTTTGTACACAGTACATTTCTCTTTGCATCAGCTCATGTAAATCTTTACAGGTTTTTCTGAGGGGATCCTGCTCATGATTTCTTATACCACAAGAGTATTCCATCATAATCACATACCACAATTTGTCCAGCCATTTCCCAAATGATGGGCATCACCTGAATTTTAAATTCTTTGCCACAGAATAAGCACTTCTATAAATATTTTTGTACATATAGGTCCTTTAACTTTTTGTTTTCTATCTCTTTTTGAATACTGACCTAGTAGTGGTAGGTCAAAGGTATGTGTTAGGTCAAAGGTATGTGTTAGTTCAAAGGTATATGCTAGGTCAAAGAGTATGCATGGTTTTAAATCCATTTGGCCATAGTTCCAAATTGCTCTATGGAAGTGTTGAATCAGTTTATAACTCCACCAACTGTGCATTAATGTCTCATTTCCCCCGTATCCCCCACAACATTTGTCATTTTCATCTGCTGTCCTATTATCCAATTCAGTGGGTACAATGTAATATCCCAGAATTGTTTAGACTTGCATCTTTCTAATCAGTAGTGAGTTAGAATATGTTTTTGTCACATGGCTATAGATAGCATTAATTATTTCATCTGAAAACTGTTCATATCTTTTGATCATTCATTAATTGGGGAATTGCTCTTATTTTAATAAAATTGGCTCAGTTCTCCATATGTTTGAGAAATGAAGCCTTTATCAGACAAGGTTGCTTCAAAATTTTTTTTCACAGTTACTATTGCTATTTCCCTCCATTCTATTCCCTCCCCATTCCATTTACTCTATTCTCTATCTTCTTTCACCCTGTCCCTCCTCATAAGTGTTTTACTTCTGCCTGCCCCCTCCCTCAATCTCTCCTCCCTTATATCACCCCCCCTCCCCCTTATCCCCTTTCCCTCCTAATTTCCTGCAGGGTAAGATTAGATTTCTAGACCCAGTTGAATGTGTATGTTATTCCCTCTTTTAGCCAAATCTGATGAAAGTAAGGTTCACTAACTCCCCCACACTTCTCTAAAATGGTATTTTAAAGAGGAAGGGTGGTGGTAGGTTGTTGAGAGTTGATGAATAGTACACGAATAAATCAGTTTCAACATCACTTCTCAACTTCCTTATAGAGGTTTCTTTAGAAATCTAGTGATGGGCATGTTTTATGTGATAAAGTGATGCTTTTTTTATACCCATTTTTGGGGGGAATGAATGTAGAATGTAATCTCCTTAGGGGCAGGGATTGTTTTTCCTTTGTTTTTGAATCCCTAGGGCTTTGCACATTAAAGTTTGTTGAATTGAATTGACCCAGAGAAAAGAATGCATGCTGGCAGGAGGGAATGGAAGAGGAGGGGAAAAAGGATTAAGAATAAGAAGGGGAGGGGCAGCTAGGTGAAGCAGTGGATAAAGCACCAGCCCTGAATTCAGGAGGACCTGAGTTCAAATTTGACCTCAGACACTTGATGCTTACTAGCTGTGTGATCCTGGGCAAGTCACTTAACCCTCATTGCCCTGCCCCCCCCCCCCAAAAAAAAAGAAAAGAAAAAGAAGGGGAAAATGTTTTCACTCTAAGCATAGGAAATCTGTGCTACAAACCTATACAAGCACAAGTGGAACATCTTTAAAATGGGGTCAGTCTCCTGCCTTCCTAGGTGGTTTTGCAATACTTAGGCTTCAGTAATTTGCCCTTCTCTGATGCCTTGAAGCAAAAAGTCATAGGTTGCCTCCAATAACTTCATACTTGAATCTTCAGTCAACAGCATGATTGCACATGTATAAACTCTATCAGATTGCTTACCATCTCAGGGAGGGGAGAGGAGAGAGAGAGAGGAGAGAAGGAATTTGGAACTTAGAATTTAAAAAAAAAGAATTTAAAAAATTGTTTTTGTATGTAATCAGGTTAAAATAAAATATTATTTTTAAAAAGTGGCATTGGCTGGAAAATTACAAGAAAGTTGGTATATATATAAATACACACATACATATACTCACAACATCTATTCTCTCTCTCTATATGTGTGTGTGTTTGTGTGTTTCTGATTTTTAATCTGAGATACTCTAAAATGTCAGCTATTATCAAGCTTGATTCTATTTTGGTAACTTAGACTTTCTCCCTGGACCTATTTCTAGGCCCTGTTAACTCTGAGCCCCACTTTCTCCCTTCTTCCAGATTGATTCACCTGGTTCCCAAGAATACTACAGAGACTCCTTGGTCTCTCCCTCCCATCATCCTCATCTGGCAGGTAATCACTGAAATATAAAAAGCAGGTGAGGAGGTCTGCCCCCATTGTAGACCTTTCCTGTACTTTTTCTTGCCTTCAACTCGGTCTACATGTTCTGACCTCTGGATGAGTCTCTCGCAGCTTTAAGGTCCCTCCAACAGAGCCAGTTTTCCCTTCTCATATGAAGTGGGCAGCATGGTACAATAGAAGATGACCACTGACTCTGGAATTTGAGGTCCTGGGTTTGATACTTGCTACCTGTGTGACCTTGGACAAATCACTTCACCCTCCATGGCCTCAGCCTTTTCATCTGTAAATAAAGAAGATTGAAAGAGATGGCCTTTGAAGCTCCAAAGCTCTTATCCTAGGTGAGTAAAAGACTGTCTACATGGCTTAATTTGATCAGATCAGAAGATTCAGTTTGCTGCAACTCAGTTACAAGGTGCTATTCCACTGTAAAAGGGAACTGTTACTTGGGGGTATTCACTATTCGTGCTTGTTGTAACCAACGTAATTCATGTAATTATGGTGAAATACTTAAAGTACTTTAGTCATAATTCTGTGTCAGTCACTTAAGAGTTGACTTTGCTTTTGTTGCCATAACCTGCTTTGTGACTGGGAAGTTACCTTTACCTCTCCTAACTTCATTTTCCCCAGCTGCTTGAGCAGAGTTTTATAAACTATAAAGGGCTGTCATGGGGTGCAGGGCACCCCAGAATTTCTCTGGGGCACACCAAGGAATCTTCTCCTTGAGAAAATAAACTAGAGGACAGATAACGCCTAGAGAGATAAGCTGAACCAAATCAGACTGAGCTAGCTTGGGAATCCTACCCTTCATTCTGGTCTCCCTTACCCTGGGGAGATAAATTTGGGTGTGGCTGCGGCCTTTGTGTTCTAAAGAGGGATCTGTAGCCACCCCTCACCCAATTCCTCTTGTCACTACCAGTGGGGGATGGTCCTCCACTCCTCACCCAATTCCCCCAGCTACCACCAGTGGGGGATGGTCCTCTCTCACTAAAGGAACTTTCCACCGGGAGATGGTCCACCCCCATAAGGTCTCTATAAAAGTACCTTCCAGTTTCCTGTTCCAGGAGATTTGGTACCTCTGAGCCATGTGCTTTATGCCAAATCTCCCCATGAAAAGTCCAAAGATTTCTTTCATGGTTTCCCTCCCCCCACCCTTCCCTTCCCTTGCTCCTCAATAAACTACCACCTTATTCTAACTACGTTTTGTGTGCAAGAGGGTGTAATTCTTTAAAGAGGAATTCCCAAGAACCCTAACCCCAACCCCGTACCCCATTTCCCACCATATCAGGGCTGTGTAAAAATGAATCATTATGGGGGCAGCTAGGTGGTACAATGGATAGAGCACTGACCCTGGAGTCAGTAGGACCTGAGTTCAAATTTGGCCTCAGACAATTGACACTTACTAGCTGTGTGACCTTGGGCAAGTCACTTAACCCCAATTGCCTCACAAAAAAAAAAAAAAGAACCATTATTATTATATGCCTGAACCAAAGAGATTCTAGGTGGTACCTTGAAATGCCTGAAAATCAATCAGGCATGATGACAGAGGTTAAAACAGAAACAAGAAACACAGAATTGTGTTATTGTGTTCAGCTGTAACAATACACAAATACACACACACAGAGATGTATGCCTAGATGTTGTGTTTCATGCCCATCTGCAGATGGATACACTTATCTATGTTAAATGTCTAGGTGTACTGTTTAGAGTTATGTTAAACCCTCTCATTTGACCTTAGTAGAAAAGGCAAATTCCAGCATATGTCAGAACAAGTTCATTAGACTTAAGGACTCGGGTCTGTGGTGAAGATTATTCTGTTTACCAAGTCAATAGCATTTCTAAGGCTGTAGTTCCTGATAAAATGTGTGGTGACATTTCTTGGTTTCAGGGCGTGGTAAATGATTCTCCGATTTTAGGCAGGATTTATCTTCAAAATAGAAGTTTTCAATGTCATGTATGTTAAAGAAATTAGCTACTCATAAAGAGTAGTAAAATTTCCTCTACTAAATGTCCTCCTCTCCTCCCTCCCTTCCTTCCTCCTTCCTTTCCTCTCTCCTTTCTTCTCTCTCTTTCCTCCCTTCTACCCTCCCTTCCTTTCTCACTCTTCTACATTTTTTTGTGATCTAGTTCCCTTATGTGGCCTGGTAGTCCCCCTCTTGCCCAGGGGTGGGGCAGGGGCTCATCATATTAGTGCCAGATTTAGTAAAGATACCCTGATTTACTTTAGCCTTACTGAAGATTAGAACTCCCAAAGGTGAGTGATCCATTAGTTTTAGCCTAAAGAGAAATTACAGATTTAGGAAGTGCCAGGCCCAAAATGTTTAATTTTCTATGATTCTTGACAAATGACTTATGTGGCTTGTATTCAGCATGAATAGTACAGTAATTCGGTAACTGAAAACTAACTCTAAGTAGAACAGAAGTAGGATGGAGCCTGTGTCATTTTACTGGAATTGTACTAGCCTATTAAAAGGGAAGGAGGGGCAAGGGAACAAAAGTAATTTGGAGGAAATATCCAAACAATAGAATGGGTCTTATATCAACCAGTTAACCACCAGCTAGCCATGTTTCCATGTTTTAAGGTTTTCCTAATAAACTTAACCTTTTACATATAGAAGTTAATCTATATCTTTTGATTAAATGTTAAAAAATTTACACATTCTCTCCCAAAACCTTTCCATTTTGTGACATAACAAAAAAAGATTCTTGAAATCGGGCAATACATTTTTTTCCACTCTCATCAGTGACCTATTTCTAAAATTCTTGTTTTTTCCTCTTTCCACCCTCCAGTGATAGAAACCAGCTCTGCATCTCTGGAATTCTCGAATAGTTACTGCTGAATTGGTGTCAAATGCTTTCTTTTCCATTCTGCTAATCACTGAGGGTACCCATTTCTGGGCCAGTGGTCAGTGCTGGGGGCGGGGGGGGGGGGGGGGGGGCGGTGTTTGAGTCCATTTGTAGGAGATACACAGCTTTTGTGATTCTGCTTTTTTTTTTAAAGGCAAAATAATGCACTAAAAGAAGGCATGTTTTAAAAACTTTCAATATGAGGAAGAAAAGAACATCTGTTTTCCTTCAAGTCTATGTCTGTGACTCTCCATTTCCATTCCTCTGCTATTACCAACAACGGACTATAAAGTGCTTGATTTTTCTAGAATGCTTGCTCTGTAGTAGAGCAATGGGAATAAATAAACTGAGCAATTTGAGGTTTCTGGACCCATCAGATGGGCAATTTGGATTGGCAACCAGTTCTCATCCATTTTGAACAAATCAAACTGTTACCTGAGTTAATGGGCTAAATGGACCTGGTTTATGCTTATCTCACTTCATCAGGTTGTCTTAACGCATTGAAATTGTCATACTGGTACATTATAGATTTATGAGTAAATATACAATTTAGGACTGGGACTGTGGTAGGGGTTGGTGGCATTAAAATCTATTCCTGCTTCTTTCACTAACTAACTGGGAGATCCCGATAAACCCTTTGAATGAGTCTGTTCCTCAAATTTCATTAAAGCAAAGAGCCAAAAAAATAAAATAAAAACCAACACACAAAAAAACCCCAAGAACTCAACCCTGGCCTACCTTACTGGTCTGTTCTGAGTAATAAATAGCAAATACAGATGTTGGTAAAAACATTTTGTAAATATTAAGTGACAGGTATGCTTAGGAAGAGCCTGAAATCCTAAAAAAAATTATCCTTTAATGAGATGAATAGAATATCGTCTACAATGTTGGCATAACACTTGAAACCAGACTTTCCAGATGTGAGTCCACTTTATTCTTAGGAAGAATGAGATTTTTGGTTGGATCCATATTAAATATTTGCAAAGCACATATTTTGCTAGTTAACTGTCCTGCCAGAACTCCACTAAACTTTATATACACAACGTATGTTTTAAATGCTCTTTGAACTACTGATCGTCAGCTGTGGCCACATGTATTTCCTCTAATATTTCACTAGCTACTACACAAGAATTTCTTACCTGATCTTTTGTCATTCTAGATCTATGAAATCTTGTCCCTTGTAACTCCTATGATCTGATTATTCTCTTCCTCCAGCACTGCTGGGGGTCCCTGGAAAAAGTAAGAAAATATTGCTTTCACCCACTGCAAATTCACTGTATGTAAGCTCTGCTGAGCCCTCTTTGCTGCTTGACAATCCTGCCTCCCCAACATTCCATCCCTCACAAACCCTAATCCAAACTGTTTTTTCACTCCTTTCATTCTCACCTACCTCTCTTGCCCTTTCTAATTCCATTAGATGTCAGCAACTTATTTCATTGGGAAAACTAAGGTCTTCCAAAGTAGGGAGCAAAAACCTCAAAAAGAGGTTTAACCAATGTAACCAAACTACCATAAGGAGGATAGGAAAAACACCTAGGATTCATCTTAGCCAGCAAACCCTGAATCTCCTTGCCAAGCTGAGAAAAATGGCTGCCCAAGGTGACACCAATTTTGAATGTAATATCATTCATCAAATATTAAGGGATATGGTGATAAAACAGCATCACCTCATAAAATAGTGAGAAACAATGGAGGGAAAGCAAGTTTTGGTGAAAGATCCAATTACAATAGATAATTTAAAGAACATTTAAGGATGAAACTGGAATAATGACAAAGATCCCCAAAGAAACAAGTTTATAAATATTTTATAACACTTTCTCCACTAATTGCAATGGAATGACCAAACTTGGATTTTTAACATCACAATTAGTTCTGCATGTGTAAATAGCAATGAAATTATAAAAATAAAGTTGGGAAAAGCAGCTGGACTTGATAAAAATACATCACACTGGTAATGATACAGTTTTGAGGGTACCAAAGGATGAGTTCTCAACATATGGAAAGAGGGCAAGACAGTAAATACTTAGAAAAAATTATAAATTTTGTTATTAGGCAAGAAGGTGGCACAGTACATAGAAATGTGGACCCAGAGTAAGGAAGACCTGAGTTCATATCTGGTCTCCTAGACTTTCTAACTGTTTGCCCCTGGGCAAGTCATTTTATCTCTATCTACTTCAGTTTTCTTATCTGTAAAATGGAGCTGATAATAGTACCTACTTCCCAGGGTTTATTGTGAAGATAAAATGAGATTATATTTGTAAAGTTCTTTGCAAATCTTAAAGTTCTATATATATGTTAGTTATTTTTGTTGGCTAAAAAAAGTGATTGAGATGGGGCAGTTAGGTGGCCCAGTAGATAAAGCACTGGGCCTGGATTCAGGAGGACCTGAGTTCAAATCCAGCCTCAGACTCTTGACATTTAGTGGCTGGGTGACCCTGGGCAAGTCATTTAACTCTCATTGCCCCACCAAAAAACCAAAAAAGGTGATTGAGATTTTCCTTAACCACTGTCCCACATCCTAACTTTTCCTCTTTCTATAAAACATTTATGAGAAAAATGTACATGCATATCAAGGTCAACTTTGGTGGAAGTATGAGAAGGGAACAAGGCAAGTTTCCACAAATGTTATTCCTTTTTTTTTTATTTTTGTGAGGCAATGGGGGTTAAGCGACTTGCCCAAGGTCACACAGCCAGTATGAAGTGTCTGATGCTGGATTTGAACTCAGGTCCTCCTGAATCCAGGGCCAGTGCTTTATCCACTGTGCCACCTAGCTGCCTCTCACAAATATTATTCTATAGCAGACCACATCTTTGAAGTTGTACAGTTGACAGAAGGTTCAGAGAATATGCCTTTCTGTTAGTTTGCTCTATTGAATCATTATTCTTATAGTCACCTATCTCCTTAAAGGCTTTCCTCCAAGGCTTCTTTCATGCCTATATTAAAGCCATTCAAAATTTCATCAACATGATGATTTGATTGAACATGAAATGAAGAAAAAGCATGACAATGTTTATGGTATTTGTCACTGTCATGAACAATGTCTAGTGATGAACCCATAATAAGAGGGATTCCCTATAGAAGCACTCCAGGTACTCCTCAGAATTCATACTGTACAGTATAGATACTGTATAGATTCATCAAGTCTTGGAACAATACAGAGATTTTTAAATAGGTTCTATCGCTGTTCAAAAGATTGTGGTCTAAATATCTAGACAGGAAAAACCACAGAGATGAAGAATGCCTGTTCTTTAGGTAATGAGAGGCAGTTGAATGGACAATATATACCTTGGATGGACAGTGATCTATAACTAGATTAGAAGAAGAGCAATAGAGAAGGCTGGATTGTCTGGAAATTATGAAGGGCTCTTTTTTTAAATGACCTCCACCTTATCCTTGGGGAAAAAGACCCTTTAAAAATATTAATATTCTTTACATGATGCTTTATGACTAAAAAAGTTATAAAATGCCGTAGCCTCTGAAGAATTCAAATTGAGGGTGATCCAAAGGATAGTTGAAATTCTATGGTAGGCATGATTAGATTGAAATATATTACTCTCAAATGAGAAGGAGAACTGGTACAAAGGATATCATTAGATGCATCCCTGGAAAAGGAGATGAGCCAGTCACATAGCCAGAGTTAGAGTTGACTGATGGACAGACCAAAAGTTCTCTCCACTAAAGTCCTTGGCTCCATCAAATGATTCAACATCAGAAATAGATGTGATTTTATCAATGACAATGACATTAAAGAATATGCATTATGCTTTGTTTTTGCTGCACCCTAAAGCCACGGGAGCAGTCCATCTGAATTGAAATACTGTCCCCTCTCATTAGAATGTGAACTGTTTGAGAGCAGAGAATATTTATATTTTTCTATTTGTATCTCTATCTCTTAGCAGAGTGCTTTCCACAAAGTAATTAATCTGACTCTTGACTAGTCACTCCCTTGTCTTCCTTTAAGACTCAACTATAATTCCAAGTTCTACAGGATGTTTCCCCAAATTGCCCTTAATTCTGATGCTTTTCATCTATAAATTATTTCATATTTATTCTGTACTCAGCTTGCTTTGTGTGTGTGTGTTGCTTTTGTGTGTTTGTGTGTATATACATACCTGCACACAGACATGCGTGTGTGTGTATATTTGCATATTTTCTCCTCCAATAGATTGTAAATTGCTTGAGGGCAGGGACTATCTTTTATCTCGAGCTCTCTCTCTTTTTTGGGGGGGGGGCAGGGCAATGAGGGTTAAGTGACTTGCCCAGGGTCATACAACTAGTAAGTGTCAAGTGTCTGAGGCTGGATTTGAACTCAGGTCCTCCTGAATCCAGGGCTGGTGCTTTATCCACTGCACCACCTAGCTGCCCTCTTTTTATCTCTTTTTTTATCCCCAACACAATATACTACTTGTACATAGTAGGCATTTAATAAATATGTGTTGATTTTTTTTATTGAATTAAAACTTTTGTCATTAATTCCTGAATAAATATTTAAGTAGCATCCATGCAATGTTAAGAGAGCTGTAAGGAAACAATATGTGACGGACACCCAGGGGAGGATTTATAAGAGGACATGGATAAGAAAATGAGAATGCATATGGTGAAAATCAGGTAATTACAACCTGGAATATGGATAAGAGAAACAGAGGATGAGAGTTACTTGGGTGTTGTGATATTCATCATTGTAGGAAGTACTCACCTTGATGGAATCTCAAATCCACTGAAGTATCATTCAGAGCATGAAAATATAATCTCCTTATCAAGGAGTATTATGTATTATAGCTGTACTGGCATTGTGTCTTTGATAGACTCTAAGTTCTAAGAAGACAGAGACACTATCTGTTTCAAAGTTATCTCTCTGCTGCTGTTTTGCATGGTGCTTAGTAGGTAGGTAGTAGGTCCTTAACAATTGTTGCCATGGCTTTTTTTTTTTTTAATGAGGCAGTTGGGGTTAAGTGACTTGCCCAGGGTCACACAGTTAGTAAGTGTTAAGTGTCTGAGGCTGGATTTGAACTCAGGTACTCCTGACTCCAGGGCCAGTGCTCTATCCACTGCGCCACCTAGCTGCCCCTATGGCTTATTTTAATTCCTGTTTTCAGAAGTTGCACAAGATTGGGTGTTTGGGCTTGGGTCAGAACAAAAATTTTCCAGAACTAGATATTATGGTTACATGATATTTCACTTCCAAGATTCTCTCATTTCTGTCACAAGCATCCCTTTGTGTTGGACATCAGAAAGTCCCATTAAGATTACAAGTGTCTCGGGGAAGCTAGGTGGCACAGTGGATAGAGCACCAGCCCTGGACTCAGGAGGACCTGAGTTCAACTACAGCCTCAGACACCTAACACTTACTAGCTGTGTGACCCTGGGCAAGTCACTTAACCTCAATTGCCTCACCAAAAAAAAAAAAAAGATTACAAGTGTCTCTTGCTTTACAATGAAGATATTTCACCCCCCAAATCCTTCATATTCTTTGTCTCCAAGACTTCAGGTATTATAGAAGCATGATCTGGCACTTACAACTTACTCAAAAAACACAAAGAATGCAAGGAACTCAAATACAGAGACATCAGAACAGCCAACCAGGAATGCTAGACTCATGTGGCTATCCTGTTCTACTTTGCTAAAGTTCCAATAAGGTTTTCTCCCTTTCGCTCCTTTAAGACATTTTCTTAAAGTGAAGTATAAAACATAAGCCTACAACACTGTCCAAGAAGTTCTGTATTCCTTTCTTTTCCCTTTTGATCACAGACAGGACTATATTAGAAGAGAGGCTGGTTACTTGATCAAAGTTGTTGACAACTGATGGTGCCTTCCTACTCCCATAACTCTGTTGCTTTTCCTTTCATATTGAGTAACCCTAGATGATTTCTGTATGTTTACAATATCTCTGCCACCATGCAGGTATTTAGGGCTAAATGGGCTTTTTGAAATGGTGAAGGATCAAACAAAATGAGTTGGTCATCTTTAAAAGCTCAGCTGAGGGGGGCAGCTAGGTGGAGCAGTGGATAAAGCACAGGCCCTGGATTCAGGAGGACCTGAGTTCAAATCCAGCCTCAGACACTTGACACTTACTAGCTATGTGACCCTGGGCAAGTCACTTAACCCTCATTGTCCCATTAAAAAAAAAAGTTCAACTGAGTGACTCCATTGATGCTGTTTCTATATATGGATATAGAGCCAAATTCAAATGAGTTGCTCCAGATAACACCCTTGTTTTCTATTTAACACATCAGTTCAACATGAATGATATTTGAGCTTGTCCCTTAAAACCACTGGCTTCATGAAATTCTTGAGTTTGACATAGTTCAGCTAGTGTTAGCTTTTACACATGGATTTTCAGAAAAGTTGACTATTATGCAAATAAGGGACTAATGAATTGACTTTTTTTTTCTCCTGCATTTTCCATGATTCTTTCCATTAAAAAATGTGGGGAGTGGGGGGGGGGGGAGTTGAGGCTTTGGCCTAAACAAAATTTGTTTGCTGTTTAGAGAAGGCTACATCTCTTTGTTCAATGCAGTATACAGATACACAATTGGTGTCAGAAAGGTACCCAAATAATAGGTACCTTTCTCTTCTTGAGAAAGAAATGAATAATCACCACGGAAACAACTTATGTATTATCGAGAATTAAGGATGCTTATTAGATGCATGGTGGATCCAGTATTGGATCCAAAGTGTCTGGCAAATTTGCTATGCAGTCTTGTTCTCATTAAGCTGGCTTGGGCTAAACCTTTCTTTGATATTTTAGAATTCCTTTTCCCCATCTAATACTTAAAATATTACTGGTATTTTGGCAATTTCAGCAAATTAAAAAAATAAATGCACATTTTCTCCTTCTTTTTGTCTCTCCCTCCCTCTGTCAGTCTCTCCCCTTCTTCCATTTCCCTGTCTGTTTCTCAAAGGTTTCTGTGTACCGAGGCTAACAAAAAGAATTAAAGAGCTAGGTTGATCAGCTGAATCACTTTTAAGCTGCTGTTAGACACATGGTATGTTAGAAATAGCAAGCTGATTGGTTTGAGCACTTTAGGACTAATTAGCTCTAGAGGGCAGAGAACAACAATTCTATTATTTTGAGTTCTGTTTTTGTCACAAGACAATACCAATAGCTTTGGGCTGTCACCAGTCATCCTGGCCTATGTCTTGCCACTGGACTCTGATGACTCCTTGAGTAGAGAGTGAAGGTGATGATTTTGTACAACTAAGCCTCACTTAAGTCCAACTCACTTGCAAGTCAAGACTTCACCCTCCTGATGTCATTGGTCTTCTTTAAAAATAAAGGATGAACAATCACCACCAACTACCACCAACCACAACAAACAACTATCGGATGGAATTAATTGGGTATAGAAACTACTAGAATTTGTTATACTGGTATCTATGAACTTTTAGGGCAGGTTATGTTATATCCATATAATGGAAAGACTACTGATGTTGGAGTCATGCCAAGGACCTTAGATTCTCACCTCTGATCTTTTATGTTTGTGTATCCTCAAACGAGTCATTGCATTTTCTGGGTCTCTTTCCTTCTCCGTGAAGTAATCTGGAAATAATTATTAAAATTAACTTGGAATAAAAAAGGCATTTGAAATGCAATAAACTGCTGTAGATATTAATAGATTTCCCTTCATATAGAGGATAATATTGCCTCTTAGGAGAATCAAAGAGAACATGTTATTTCTCAGGGAAGGAATCATATCCCTTTGGGGAGGAAACCTGAGATATTTCAGTTAGAGATACACCTAAAGTATCATAGCAGTGGCATTTGTAATGCATTGTCATATATTTAGAGTTGAAAGGGATTTTGGAGGTCATTGAGTATAACCTTATTTTATAAATATTTAGAGGGGCAGCTAGGTGGTACAGTGGATAGAGCACCAGCCCTGGAGTCAGGAGGACCTGAGTTCAAATCTGGCCTCAGACACTTAACACTTGCTAGTTGTGTGACCCTGGGCAAGTTACTTAACCCCAATTGCCTCACAAAAAAAGAAAAGAAAAAAAAAAGAACTGCTATTAATAAATATTGAGAAAGGTTTTAGAATCACACAATGACTAGAGTTTACTTTTCTCCATTTCCAAACCTTTGATTAAAAGTGCATTTCCACTCATGGATGAGGGACAGGACGTGGGAGTAGACTCAACACCTACACTAAACAAGTGCACACCCTCTTTACAGGGTAACTGCAGAAACGAGTTCCTGGTCAACGATTCTGTTTCGTTTAGTGCCAGTGTCCAGAGCTTTGATCTTTGGCTTGGAAAGGCTTAGAAATAAGTAGTTTAAGGGAAGTTTCCTTTTCTCTCTCTCCCCTTCTGCATGACCAAGTATGGCTAGAAGGAGAAAACTAAGAAAACAAAGCTTGAAGAGCTGCCTAGTCTCTTGATGGGGAGAAATTTAATGATGTTACCAATGGCACTTACCAATATGGATAGTGGGATGGGAACTCATGGAAGGAATATGAAGTGAAGCCATGAACTAAGAAGAAATTAAGCTTAAGAGCCTCCTTAGGGCCTTCACTATTCACTGAAAGGTTCAGGCACTTAGCAAAGCTTGTTAACTCAGTCTCTAAGAAGGACATTCCTACCCCATTCTCTCTCTCTTTTTCTTCTTCATGATCATGGTTATGGCCATTTGCTTGGCAGAACATTATCAACTCCTTCACTTAGAAAAGTGGTTTTTGAAGAGTTTTTAAGATATCAGCAATGTGATGTGAAGTGGTTTCTTAATGCATAGCTTTTGCAAAACATATTAGGTGTTCATAGGAGAGAGAGGAGACCCCATAATGAATAAATGACAATGAGTTCGTTGAAGAGCACCAGAAAATTCAATGTGTATGCATGCATGTGTTTGTGTGAGCTTTGAAGCATGATAGGCAGTCAAATCAGCTCAGTAAGATTGAATTCAAAAAGTGTGTACCCTACATTGAAAAAAATGTCAACAACTTCTTGTACTTGTTCATTTATATAACTGTTGTATCTTTCCAGCAGTTCTTTGAATGCAGAACTAATTTTTCTTTTGAATCTGTCCTAGCATGTGTGGGCCTTGAACATTGTAAACATATAATAAACATTTGTTGAACTGGATTGGAAAAGAAAAAACTCATAATAAATAGGAAAATGAAGGGACCAGCCATGCCTAGAGATTCCAAAACCAAAATGCAAGAATGAAGTATTTTCATATTCTCTCTCTCTGTCTCTCTCTCTCATATGTATGTATATGTGTGTATAAATGTCTGTGCATATATAGACACATATATACATATATTTATATAAAAACATATATGCCTGCATATATTATATATAATGCACATATATCTTCATAGTAATTTTTTCTCTTTTGTACTAAGATGGTCTTATTTTAGCTAAGCAATCCTGAGATGACTTTGTGGGGAATTTTCTCATGCCTTTTTAACCTTCTTCATTATGATTATAGTTATTCTGGAGCCCTCTCCCCCTAAAATGACCTGTAAGTAGTTTTCAAGTTCATTTTTGGGGAAAAATTTCCCCTAGTAGCTCAGCTTGTGAATATTTCTGAATTCTTCTTGGAACCTATCCAATTGCTTTATAGGGACTCTTCTGTCACCTGTCCTTGCAAGGATGAGGTGACTGTTCCCTAAGCCAAACATTTACAGACCAGATTTTGGCTGCAAGACAGCATTGAAATCTCATTGCTTTCTCAAGTCAATAATTGTTAGTTTTCTGAAGTAGCAAGAGATCTTAGAAACTTTGTTTCAGGTAAATGACATTACAATAGCACAGCCACCTGTTAATACTACTGTCTTCTGGAACACTGAACCATTAACATTTTGGCTTATTATCCTCCACTGAAATATAAGAATTCTATTATACTTTTAATTCATGGTACATGAACCTTGAAATATTCTTTGTACATTTTTTGCTGTTGAAACTCTCACATGATCCAAACTTAACATTGCAGTAACCTGACATGTGAAGAAGAGTAGATCTCTCAAAATTATTAAGGTTTTGAAAGATTTTTGGACTGAGTTTTAAGGGATCAGAAAAGAAAAAGTGTTATTCAAGAAAAAATGTTGTTTCTTCATTTTTTAGTCCTATTGTACAATGAAAAACTATGTGGGGCAGCTAGGTGGCACAGTGGATAGAGCATCGGCCCTGGAGTCAGGAGTTCCTGAGTTCAAATCCAGCCTCAGACACTTAACACTTACCAGCTGTGTGACCCTGGGCAAGTCACTTAACCCCAATTGCCTCACTAAAAAAGAAAAAAAAACTAAAAAAAAAAAGAAAAAGAAAAAGTATGCGATAACTTCTTTGCAGAAAATAATAATTTAGTTGAATACTATAAAATATAAGAACTGATATGATTTCTTTTTTGCATTAACCACTGGTTGCCTATAACATGAACACCAACCAAACCAACCAACCACCACCACCATGAATAGTATAATGAAACATTTATTTACCTCAATCCAGAGCTGCCAATAGTGGTAGAAAGCCTTTTTCATTAAAATGACAGAATCAAGAATTGGAAGGCAGCTTCAAATGGTTTTCTGTTTAAGGAAGGAAGTAATCAAGCATTTATTAAGGACCTACAATATATGAGGTGCCATGCTTTGATGATTTTAAATGTTATTTCATTTGAATCTCAATAATTTTGGGAGGAACAAGATATTATTATCTCCATTTCACATTTGAGGAAACAGGTAAACAGAGGTTAAGTGACTTGACCAGGGTCACACAGCTAGTATCTCACCATTGAACAACTAAGTCATTTTGACTATCATAAATCTCGGAACAGATTTGAAGGCATGTCCTCCTAATACCAACTCTAACATTTTATTCACTGCACCCCCTACCTAACAAGAGTGGATCATAATATATTAGCCTGTGATTTTATACACCTTGGTAAAAAAAAGTTATAAACCTTTATCTATTTCTCTGTTTACACACATACACACACATGACCCACATGTGTATGTGTGTGTATGCACATCCATGTGTGCACATGTGGCTGGGTGGGGCAATGGATAGAGCACTGGACTTGGAAGCAGGAAGACTCATCATCATGATTGTAAATCCAGCCTCAGACACCTATTAACTGTGTGACCCTGGGCAAGTTACTTAATTCTATTTGCCTCAGTCCCTCATTTATAAAATGAGGTCAAAAAGAAAAATGACAAACTACTCCAAAACTTTGCCAAGAAAACCCAAAATGGGGTCACAATGAGTCAGGCATAACTAAAATGACTGAACAACAAAAGTAAATGTTTTGGCATATATTGACCTTGCTTTTTGTCATTGACTTTCTTGAAGTATATCTCTAGTTGAGAAATATCTGGATCAAAAAGTTTAGACATTTTAGTCACTCACTAAATAATTCCAGATTATTTTCCAGAACTGATTAACCATTTCATAGCTCCAAAAGCAATTCACTATTGTTCCTTTATTTCTAGAACACTACCACTATTGACTATTTCCATCTTTTCTCATTTTTATCATTTTTTGGAGTGTGAGATGAAACCTTGGGGTTGTGCTGATTTGCATTTCTCCTCCTCTTGATGATTTGAAACATTCTTCTTAGTGCTGTTAATAGTTTGAAATTTTGGGACTTCCGGGGTGGAGCCAAGATGGTGGAGGAAAGGCAGTGAGTTCCCGAACTCATGACACAATTGATAGCTCCAAAAATCATCCAAATAATGCCATAGGAAAATGCCCAGAGCAGCAAAACTCGCAGAAGAATGTGCTGAAATCATCTTCTAACCAAGAACAGCTTGAAAGGTCAGAAGGAGGGAGCTGCTGTGCTGATATAGGAATAGAGCCCAACCCCACAGTCACTCTGACACAGATTCAGTCAAAGGAAGGCCTCACCAGAAAAGCAGACCCCTACAGCCACTGAATCAGCTGAAGCGCCAGTATTGTCTGGAACTAAGATCACAGTCTGGTGAGTGGGCTGAGCCCTGGGCAGTGGGGAGACTACAGGGGTCTATGCTGGTGCTAAGGTAGAACTTGGATTTTTCACCCCTGCTGAGAACCAGGAGGTAGGCTTGAGTAGCAGTGGCCCAGGTGGGGGAGGGGCACAGGCTAGTCAGAGCTAACAACCACAACACACAAAGCTGGTTGATTAGCAAGTTGGTCTGGGGTCATCTAAGGACCAGGGAACGGGGCTGGGCAAGGGAAGAACCTGATTCTCCTTAAATCATACCACCTGGGACTTCTAAGCTTGGAATATTGCAGCCTGGAAACAGTGCCCCACTTTAAGGAGCTAAAAGTCAAGTAAAAGAAAGACAAGATGAGCAGAAAGAGAAAGGTGAGGACCATAGAAAGTTTCTTCAGTAACAAGGAAGACCAAGGGGCACCCTCAGAGGAAGATGTCAACATCAGGGCCCCTATATCTAAAGCTTCCAAGAAAAATATGAATTGGTTTTAGGCCATAGAGGTGCTCAAAAAGACTTTGAAGATAAAGTTAGAGAGAGAGGGGAAAAAATGGAAAGAGAAATTAGGGTGATGCAGGAAAGACATGAGAAAAAAGTCAACAGCTTGAAAAGTCAAATTGGCCAAATGGAAAAGGAGGTACAAAAGCTCTCTGATGAAAGTAATTGCCTGATAATTAGGATTGAACAAATGCCTAAGAATTAGGATTGAACAAATGGAAGCCAGTGACTTTATGAGAAACCAAGACAAAATAAAGCAAATCCAAATGAATAAAAAAATAGAGGGCAATGTGAAGTATCTTCTGGGAAAAACTGCTGACCTGGAAAATGGGTCCAGGAGAGATAATTTGAAAATTATTGGTCTACCTGAAAACCATGACCAAGGAAAGAGCTTAGACACCATCTTCCAAGATATTCTCAGGGAAAATTGCCCTGAAATTCTAGAAGAAGCAGCTAAGATAGAAATTGAAAGAATCCACAGATCACTTCCAGAAAGAGATCCCAAAAGGAAAACTCCTAGGAATATTATAGCCAAGTTCCAGAGCTCTCAGGTCAAGGAGAAAATATTGCAAGCTGCCAAAAAGAAAGAATTCAAGTACTGTGTAGCCCCAGTCAGGATAGCACAAGATCTAGCAGCTTCTACATTAAAGGACTGGAGGGCATGGAATATGATATTCCAAAGGGCAAAGGAAGTGGGATTACAACCAAGAATCACCTACCCAGCAAAGCTCAGCATTATCTTTCAGCGGAAAAAATGAGACTTGAATGAAAAAGACTTTCAGATATTTGTGATGAAAAGAACTGAACTGAATGGCAAATTTGACTTTCAAATACAAGGCCCTAGAGAACCATAAAAAATTGGAGCTGGGGGACACACCTGGGGTCATACAGTGGGCGACTGTCTTGTGTCTGAGGCCGGGTTTTAGCTGGGATCTCCCTGGGTCCAGGGGTGATGCTTTGTCCACTGTGTCACTTAGCTAGGCAATGACATCTTAAGGGTTAAATTGAGGGGTGAAGGGAATTCACTGGGGGAGGGGGAAGGGCAGAATTGAAATCCTATATGAAAGTAACAGGAAAAGGCTTATGGAGTGGGGGAAGAGATGGGAGAGGAACAGGGCAGTAAATGAATTTTACACTCATCAGAAAAGGCTCAAGACCTTAAATTTATCAGAGCTGCCTCAAGGAGGGACTAACAGACACACCCAACTGGGTGTAGTAATCTGTTTAATCTGGGCAGTAAATGAGCCTAACACTCATCAAAATTGGCTCAAAGACCTCAATCTCCTTGGAATTGGCTCAAGGAGGAAATAATGTACACACTCAATTGGGTGGAATAATCTCCCTAACCCTGCAGGAAATTAGGAGGGGGAGGGGATAAAGAAAGAGGGGCAAAAGAAGGAAGGGCAGAGTGGGGGAGGGGACAGACAGAAGCAAATCCCTTTTGAAGAGTGATAGGATGAAAGAAGATGGATAATAGAATAGCTATCATGGGGAAGGGAATAGGATGGAAGGGAAACAGTTAACAATAGTAATCATGAAAAAGAGAAAAGGGGGGAAAATTGTACAAAAAATATTTATAGCAACTCTTGGTGGAGGCTAAGAATTGAGAATCAAAGGAATGTCCATCAATTGAGGAATGATGGAAAAAGTTGTGTTATATGATTGTAGTGGAATGGTCTTGTGCTACAGGAAGTGACAAACAGGATGATACCAGAAAAACCTGGAAAGAATCATGAACTGATATATAGTGAAATGAGCAGAACTCGGAGGACATTAGGCATAGTGACAGCAGTATTATTCAGTGAGCAATTGTGAATGACTTAACTACTCTCAGAAACACAATGATCCAAGACAATCCCAAGGAACTAATGAGGAAGCTTACTATGCACTCCTATGGAAAGAACTGATAAAAAGAACACTTGTGGATTGTACATATATAGCCTGATTGCGATCTTGTGGAGGGGGGTGCAAAGGGAGGGAGGGAGGGAGGGAGAAAAATTTGGAAATCTAAATCTTATGGAAATGAATGTTGAAGACCACCCTTACCTGTAACTGGGAAATAAAATAAATGTTTGTTGCTGAAAAAAAATAGTTTGAAATTTTTCTTTTGCAAACTGTTATTCATATCCTTTGAATAGTCTGTCTTTCTATCCTTTCCCCCTTGATAACTGAAGAAGAAATGACATGAACATCTGTAGGTTTCATATCAGTTTTTGTGAGAAGTAGAAAATGATTACTTTGCTGATTGAATGAAAAGACCAATATAGTACTGTAGCCCAAGATTTATTTACCTTCCAGTCGACCATTCTCCTTTATAATAACTGCAATACATTTAAAATGATTTTTCATGAGAATAAAGACCAAAAATGAAATTATCTTCCTGATTTCTTTTCAGAAAAGTTCCTTTCATTTCATTTTGTTATTGTACAGCCTCAATTTTTCAAACATTTTAGTTTCCCAAACTGGCCTCAGGCCATTGTAAAAGTAACATTTTTAGATTTCCCCCCCTTCAGTTGCTAGAACATTTTCTGTTTTGTTACAGTCACTCTGACAAGACATTTAAGGCATTATGGCTGGTATGGAATAAGTTGGAGTCACATATTTCCAATACCCAATAAGAACTAGCAGTACATCATTATCACATAAAGTTTTACCTTTTACTTTTTTTCTTTCCCTCTCCCCCTCTCCCCCTCTCCTCCTCTCCCCTTCTCCCCCTCTCCCCCTCTCCCCCTCTCCCTCTCTCCCTCTCTCCCTCCTTCTCCCTCCCTCCAAATTTTATCCTAGCTTTTAGTGTCACAGTATATGATCAAAATCTGTCTCTGTGTCTGTTTGTCTATCTGTCTCATACATAAATATATATGTACACACACATATATACAAACACACTGCACCAATATATTCCCACAAGTGGACTGTACATTTTGTTGCTGATGTTTGTCCTTCATTCTTGAAGGGTACCATGATATCAGGGTGATGTCATGACTTGCACTGAATAGGATTTAAGTGAGAGGGCTGTATAAGGTCACCAACCTCATTCTCTCCTCTAGAGTCATCTGGATCCAGTGGCAAGATATACATCAGGAAGACTGGAGATGCCCCTGAATGTTTAAGGCAATTGGGGTTAAGTGACTTGCTTGGGGTCATATGACTAGTAAGTGTGTCTGAGGTGAGATTTGAACTTGGGTCCTCTGGACTCCAAGGCCAATGCTCTTTATCCACTCTGCCACCTAGCTTTAGTTTCTTCATTAAAAATTCGATAACTCTGGCTAGTGTATAAATAAACTCTGGTTTAGGAAGTTATAACCAGTAGAATATAGACTCTACTAAATAAGTTACTGACAACTAAGTATTAGGTTAAAACTGGTCCAATTAATTTTGATCGTTTGACATTGACAAAAAGTTGACTAATAGACAATATCTACTCAAATTTGACTTCAGGGATCATATATAGCAAAGAGTACATGGTACTTTTTTTGTTACTAGGGATAGTTATATGAAGGGTGAGGGTGGCATTAGTAGGTGTGGCTAATGTTTAAGAAAACAGCAACAAAAACACCTTTAAAGGGAATAGACTTCAATTCAGAAAATAAGTTATGTTCTTCCACTTTCTAGCTATATGATTTGGCTAAGTCATAGCCTCTTTGAGACTGAAGCATCTCATCTGTAAAATGTGAATAAGTTCTACACTCTCAAATTCATGGGCCTTTTTTAATTTAAAGAAAGCACTTTACAATTTTTAAAACTCTATATAAATATGAACTGTTATTACATTTCTTAAAAATATTTTCATTAAAATATGGATAATTGACCTTATATCCTTAGGCAAAGAAAAGATTTCCTCATACATCCCATAAAGGAACATTAGGTTGAGTGTTACTTCCTATGATAAATTTTTTTCTTTCAAGTTGGTATTATTTTAAGGCGTTATTTAGGGCCAAACACCCAGGGATCATGTTATATTCCTTTGGAGCATTAGAATCAGATATGCTCATTCTACTACACCTGGCTAACTATTTCCATGCCTTTGCTTTTATTCAATTATCTAAATCACAGAAATAAACCAACTTTCTTCTTGGGTCATATATTTAGCTCTGAACAGCTCCTTAAGCAACCAACTCATCAAATTCAATAACAAAGTTCTTCCCTGTCTTGATATAAGAGATTGGATGTTTCCAGAGATGATCAACACCTGACACCATCTCTGTTAGTAGTTCATTATTTTGCACTTTGTGATCTCTCTTTCTACATCTTGACCTCTAATTGAATCTGACTTTATGTTACATATTAACTTGTTCTACCCAGCAATGCATTAGGAACAGGAAACGTTTAAATGAAAGCCATTCCTGTTCAGGGCAGATAGACTTTTCTGTTTAGATAGTATCTTGTAAGTAAATTTGTTACTGTCACTTGTTTGTTGTGGAGGACACTTGGAACCACTTAAAAGAAGAAAATACAGAAAATGTCTGGAAGTGTATGAATACAAATAAGTATGAGATGAAGAAGTTCACGAGACTGAAGGGGATTTAAAATGATTTATTTTGTATTTTGAAATGTTTGTAGGACCTCCATGGCATAGATTTCGGTAATATTAGGCTAGAAATCAAACAGAAAAGTTAGGACTGGCAATATCTAAGCAGCCTTGGTTGGGCGGGGGGGGGGGGGGGGGGGGGGGGGAGATGCTTCATATGAAAAGGGTGCTGTCTAAAGGACTGAAAATTATCTTTCACTGCCAAGAAACCTGTAATCAAAACAAGTCCATCTGGCGCCCATGGTGAATAAATATAAAATTGATGGGCTGCATAAAATATTAGAGACAAAAGAGATCAGGTGATCTTTTGGATCATTTGGGAACCTAGCAGGGGAGCATTTAGTTAAATACACAGAAGCAGATGAAACAGAAATGACTCTGGATAAAAACCCTCTCTCTGATGCTAGCCTGGTATTGCACAAGACTATTTCAAGTGCAGCAAATCCATATAGAATGGACACTCTGAGAGGCAAATCACTGAGGAAAAGACTCCAGAGTTGTCTCTGAAGGGTCAAGTGTTGAGGGAGTTAAAAAAGAAATAGAAGAAAGTATGAAGAGAAAATGTTAAGAACAGTAGAATGAAATTCAGAATGAGGGCTAGGAGGGGCAGCTAGGTGGCGCAGTGGATAAAGCATCGGCCCTGGATTCTGGAGGACCTGAGTTCAAATCCAGCCTCAGACACTTGATGCTTACTAGCTGTGTGACCCTGGGCAAGTCACTTAACCCTCATTGCCCTGCTAAAAATAAAATCAGGGCTGGGGGAAATTTGAGATTATTCATCTTCAGTTTTTGTTTAAATTGCTACAATTCCCATAACTTTTATTTTTTTTTGTTTTAATAAATAAAAGTATTTTTATTATTTTCCAGTTACATATAAGGATAGTTTTCAACATTTTTTTTCATAGGATTTTTAGTTCCACATTTTTTCCCATCATCCCTTCCCTCCCTCCTCCCCAAGATGGAAAGCAGTCTGATATAGGTTTTATATATATATTGTAACGATTGGAATGATGCCACCTGCTGGAGACTTACTGTAGAAGAGTTCTGCCCATGAAGCGAAGGTCTTTGAGGGCAAGACCAGGAGTCTTTTCTTTGGCGTCAGGAAGTGACACAGGCTAGTGGGAGGAGGAAGGAAGAGACTGGCGCTCGGTCTCACTCTCTTTCCTCTGGACTCTGGTGGAGAGCGGAGCTAGAAATGTGCTCTCCCTTTAATAGATAGGAATCTAGGCCTTTCTCTCTCTCTTTACCAAATTCTTATTCTCCTCAATAAATGCTTAAAAGTTTAACTCTTGCTAACGCTTATAATTTATTGGCAACCACGCATTAGATATTTTAGACAGTTTAGCTAGAATTTTAGCTTTTAACAATATATATATATATATATATACACACACACACACACACAATCACATTAAACATATTTTTGCATCAATCATCCTGTGAAAAAAGAATCAGAGCACAAGGAAAAAACCTCAAAAAAGAAGGAAAAAAAACAGCCCCAAAGTAAAAACAGTATGGTTCAATCTGCATTCATAATCCACACTTCTCTTTTCTGGGTGTTGAGAACATTTTCTATCATGAGTTCTTTGAAACTGTTTTGCATTGTTGCACTGCTGAGAAGAGCCAAGTCTATCACCATTGTTCATCACACAATGTTGTTGTTACTGTGTACAAAATTCTCCTGATTCTGCTCCTCTCACTCAGCATCAGTTCAAGTAAGTCCTTCCAGGTTTCTCTGAACTTCTCCTGCTCATTGATTCCTACAGCACAATAGTATTCCATTACATTCATATAATGCAAATTGTTTAGCCATTCCCCAATTGATGGGCATTCCCTCAATTTCCAATTCTTTGACAACTCCCATAACCTTTACAGCAGAAGCAAAGTAAGAGTTTTGGAATGGTGTCAGGTGTTATGTTTAAATTAAAAGGTGTTATTAACAGCATGTTCTTCTTCCTGATAGAAAATGTCTTTGACTTTGTAATCTATAAAAAAGGGAAATAAAATGAATGAAAAAGAGAATCCTGAGAAATTATGGAACAAAAAAAAGAAACTGTAATATTATCCAAAAGATATATAATATTCTAAAAAAGATTATAAGGGGCGGCTAGGTGGCACAGTGGATAAAGCACCAGCCCTGGATTCAGGAGTTCCTGAGTTCAAATCCGGCCTCAGACACTTGACACTTACTAGCTGTGTGACCTTGGGCAAGTCACTTAGCCCCCACTGCCCTGCCAAAAAAAAAAGATTACAAATGAAATTAGGCCTTTTTCATGGCTAAATTGAAACTGAATGTTAGAGAAAGTTGATTTAATAATGGAGAATCTCTCTGAAGAGGATGTTCAGTAAATTAGAATAAGAGATCTGAAATATACATGCACACACAAACTAGAAGTTGAGATTTGGCAGGAGAAGCAAAAGGCAACAACTTTAAAAGAAGAAATCAATTATATACAAAACAAATTGATTAAACTTGAACACAGGATATATAGGGATAACTTAAGGATAATAGGATTATAAGAAAAACATAAGACAATGAAACCTGAATGCTACATTGTAGTAAATAATAGAAGAGAACTATTCAAAACATTTGAATATAACTCACAAAACACTGATTCATCAAACTTGCAGGTGACCAGGAAAAAAAGAAAAGAAAAACTCATGCTTTAAATTGCATAGAAGGCAAGTAACAAATTTTACAGTAGGTTAGGAAAAAGACTAATTTGTATAACCCATGCTTATTTGATATCCATAAGAAATCACAGGGAAATTATGGGATAAGATGTTCTGAAGAGCAAAAAAGCCCAAGTTGAAATCCAAAATTGTCTATCTTGAAAAGCTGAGCCTGATTATCATTGAGAGAAGATGGACTTTCATAGACATTTCTACAAAAAAGAAAAAAACCAAAGCCAAATGAGTGCAAAATATTTTACTTTCAAGCAATAGAAACACAAGAAAAGTAAATAATTATAATTATGAAGAAAATTGTAACAAAAATTTTTTGATGTTTATATACATTTTATAAAAAAAGAGACTAGGGAAAAAGAAATAGAAAAATAGACAGTTCATGAAGGGACAAAAAGCTCATAGATATAAGGGAAGTTTTAACAATCAAGAGAAAGGAAAGAGGAAGAGCCAACTTTATACTTCATGGACTAAATCTGGTGACTCATTTTAAGTGAATCAATATCTTTTGTGGGAGGAATTACAGTGGGAAATTGTGGGAGAGAGAAAGTAAGAGTTAGTAGAGTTGGAGACTGAAGTCCATGGGTGAATAGTGAAAGCAGAGAAAGTTCCTCAGTCTCTTCTTGCTTCATTATTTCAAGGTCTTCTGCCCATCAACTCAGCTCCAGCTGGCTAGAATGTTGACTAGAAACTTCTGATGAGGGCAAAATATCAACTCTTTAGTCATATCTAGGCAATATAAGCTAACAAAAGTTAGGCAGCATTTCTCCAGCTTAATATTAAGTCTTTTCTCTTTTACCCTATTTAGCATCTAACAATCAGTCCTTTGTTTCTGACTTAGGACTTTGATTCAGAATTCAAATGTCCAAACTACTGCTCTGGCTTGTCATGCAAATGAATTAGATTCAGAATAAGATGCAAAGTCAATTTTCTATACCTGTACTAGCCTTTAGTAAGTACATATGCCTTTAGGTACATTAAAACCTCCTTAGCTTTGGTTTTATATTTTGGCAAGCAAATACCAATGCTGTCTCCCTCAATTTTCACTGTGTAAATCCAGATGCCAAAGATGTTAGTTTGTTTAACTTATTTTTGTGAAGTAATGAATTAAGAAACCGTGAATAGTCAACACATTATAATTTAATCTCAGATACAGGAAAAGGAGATATATTTATCTTCAGATTTATTCTTATCAAAATGTCTTACCTTGATAAAGTTATTCATTAGTGGCGTATGAAATAATAACCAAAGGCACCTTATTAAATAGTGTCTATAAATTAACAATACTTTGTGTACAGTAGGATTATCACTTCTCTATTCCTGAATACTATATTAATTCAAACTGATGCAAATACATTTTTTTCATCATCAGATTACACAATGGCATATTAGTCTTGCAGTCTATTAACAATTCTGGTGTCTTATCACATAAATGTCATCTACTCACATCTCTCTTATACTGTAGATGATTTTTATAGCCCTTAAGTGGAATTTTACCTTCCATCTTATCAGATTTACCTCATAATTATAACCAGTTTAGATTGTTTTGAATCCTGTTTCCATCATCAAATTATTAGCTTATTCTCCCCAATTTCGTGTGAACTACATACTTGACAAACATGTCACCTATGACTATCCCCACACTACTAAGTTGGAGTATGTTAGAATGAATCTGGAATCACAGACCTGGATTCTATGTCTGAAATGTTAGTCTATGTCTTTTCTGCCATACTGCTTTCCAGTTTTTCCATCAATTTTTGTGTGTGAAATAGTGAGTTTGTCCCCCAGTAACTGAGATCCTGGAGTGTATTAAACAGGTTTCTGTTCTCATTTGCTTTTTTATATTTTATACCTAATCTATTTCATTGATCAACCATTCTGTTCCTTGAGAAGTGGCAAATTCTTTTGATGATTACTGATGTGTTATCTAGTTTGAAATCTGGTAGTGGTGGGTTTCCTTTCTTCACTTTGTCTTCAGGGTTTCCTTCATTTTCTTGACCTTTTTGTTCTCCATGTGAAATGTTTTGATTGACTTTGCCAAAGAATTTATTTTATAATTTGACTGGTATGGCACTAAATAAGTAAATTAATTTAGGCAATATTGTCATTTTTATTATATTGGCTCAGCCTACCAATGAACAATTGATATTTCTCCAGTTTTTACTTTCTGTCCTTATTTGGGTAAAGAATGTTTTGTAATTATGGTCATATAGTTCCAGTGTTTCTTGTAGATAGATTCCTAAATATTGTATACCATCTGTAGTTGTTTTAAATGGAGTTTCTCATTGTATCTCTTCTGGGTTTTATTTGTAATATATAGAAAAGCTTATGATTTGTGTGTGTTTTATATCCTGAAACTTTGCTAAAGTTATTAATTGTTTTGATTAATTTTTTTTAGTTGAATTTATAGGGTTCTCTAAGAATACAATCATATCATCTGCAAAAAAAAACCAAAAGCAAAACCAAAAACAAACCCTGATAGTTTTGTCTCTGCATTGGCTAAGCTTATTCCTTCAATTTCTTATTTTCCTGCCTTATGTTTATGGCCAGAAATTGGAATTTTAATTTATTCTATTTAAATACATAACTTGGTATGTACTCTATTGGTAAAAATTGAGCAATAATGGTGATAATGAACATCCTTTTTTTATTCCTGATTTTGTTGAAAAAATAGATTTAAAAAATCAGTAACTCAACAATTGCCTACATTGTTGGGGCCTCCATTCAGACTTGGGTTCAAAACCTACTTTTGGAATTTATTGGATTTGTGATCCTAAATAAATTAGTTAGCCTCTATGTGTCTCAAGCAACTAGATAAGGCATAAGCTTCTCAACTGTTATATTGCCTCTCTATCAATTGCCAATGAGATTGACCTTTGCTCTGAAATCTACAGAACAAGAATGACTACTAAGAGGGAGTTGATATACAAAATAAGCAAGCACATTGTAAGAGAGCACATAGGTGTCCTTGATGGATTCAAATCATTTGACCGAGGTTGACTACATCTATTCTAGAACTTCCTCTTCTTATACTTGTGAAGATGATGTTTTGTACAGAAGAGAAAGGCTTTACATTTATCCCTGTTCAATTTCATCTTAATAAATTCAAACCAATGCTCAAGTATGTCAAGTTTTCTTTCAGATCCTCCCTAGCACATATTTGTGTTAGCTGTGTCTTCACTTCGTGCTATCTGCAAGTTTTATGAATATGTGCATCTATGGCCATGTACAAGTCATTGATAAAAAACTTGAATAGTACAGGGCCAACGGCAGGTCTTTAAGGATACTCAATTGTAAACCTCCTCCCATGTCATAATCAATCCATGCATAAGTACTTTTGGAATCCATATAATTTTATTTTCTAGTCTATACCTCTCCATTTTCACAAGAATAGTTTGTCATATGATATCAAAAACTTTGCTAAAATCTAGGTAAACAATATCCATAGTGTTTTCTTCATCAATTTAATAATCCTGCCTCCCCCCCCCACCCAATGGAAATTAGACTAATTGGAAATGATGTGTTCTTGATGAAGTCATTGTAGTTCCTTGTAACTATAACTTACCTTAATAGATATTTGATGATCATAGTTTTAATTGTCAAATTAAATAATATATGAAAACATTTTGCAAATGTAATATGAAACATTATATGAATGCTAGTTATTATTATTACTGTTTTTAAGTCCAGATTTTTTTCAGGATTTGAAGTTGAACACTCTGGCTTATAGTTTATAGATTGCTCCCTTGAAAATTGGTACATTTGCTCATTTCTACTCTTGATTTCCCATCACATCTGTCAAGTTTTTAAGATATGTTAGTATAGCCACCTGTACCACGTGAATTGAATCCAATGTGATTACTTATTTGGTATATCAACTCCCTCTTAGTAGCTGTTAAGGGCTAAAATTCTAGCTAAACTGTCTAAACTATTTAATGAGTGGTCGCCAATAAATTATAAACTTTAGCAAGAGTTAGATTTTAAGCATTTATTAAGGAGAATAAAGGAGAATAAGAATTTGGTAAAGAGAGAGAAAGGCATAGATTCCTATCTATTAAAGGGAGAGCACATTTCTAGCTCTGCTCTCCACCAGAGTCCAAAGGAAAGAGAGCGAGACAGAGCGCCAGTCTCTTCCTTCTTCCTCCCACTACCCAACGTCACTTCCTGACGCCAAAGAAAAGACTCCTGGTCTTGCCCTCAAAGACCTTCGCTTCATGGGCGGAATTCTTCTACAGTAAGTCTCCAGCAGGTGGCGTCATTCCAATCGTTACATAGCTCTTCTTCTTATCTAATTTCCAGTGCAAAGAACAATTTCATTGGCAAAGAAAAAGAAATCAACAGAACAATAAAAAAAAAACCTCTGCCTTCTTTTTAGAGTTGCTTGAAATACACAGAGCCTAAATAACTTACATAGGGTTATGAAGCTAATAAGTTCCAGAGGCAGGTCTTGAACTCGGATCTTAAGTGAATGCTTGGCACTCTATGCACTTGTTGGATAAATGATTTTTTTTTAAATCTATAATTTTTGAATAATTGTTTTCAATATTACATTATATATAAAAGGCATGTGACTGGAATACTTCTGAATTTCTGCTTATGTGGTATACTCTCAAAATCAAATAAAAATGTGCCTCTACTTAATGATCTCTAAGGTCCTTTCTAGCCTTATATAGGTATCATTCTATCTTATCGTATTAAGGCCATGTCTACACATAGATCTAAAGTCAGTTAACAACATCTAATAGAGTACAAAGTCTTTGAGAATAGAATAGTTTTATTTTGGTGGATTCTGTGTGTGTGTGTGTGTGTGTGTTTGAATCTCCAACAACTCATTCAGGATCTGGCACACAGTAGACATATAATAAATACTTGTTGAATGAATGAATACACAGTTGCACGTGTCAGATAAGTTAAATTTTCAGTCAAGCCAATTTGGAATCAGTGATTAAAAAAACCCAACTATTTGCTTTTAATTTTCAGCAAAATTTAACATGTAGGAAAACCTAAAATGATGGCTATTCATTACCCTGTGGATCTATTTATACCAGGACAAAATATTCATTGATTATGATGGAGACAGAGTTTTAACGAAAAATCCCTTGGTAACAAGGTTTTGGTAATTTTCCAACCCTAACATTCATAAGGACTATGACATTCAAGAATTGTTCATTTGCCTAATGTATGCTGATGAAGTCACTTTATACAAAATTATTTGAATTCAATATAAATATCAGAACCACCTAATAAACAAGTTTTGTCACAACATGTTGACTTTCCTGGGACTGGTTATAAGAAGAGTTCAGTTTATTTTTTTTTTTCTTAAGCCATAGGTTTCTGCTTGCTTTCACTTTATTCTTTAACATCTTTAAGACCTCTATAGAGGCTGTTTGGCTTGAAGACTCTTGTAGCATTATTCTTAAGGTCTTCCCCCTCCCCCCAACTTTCTGCACTTTAACCTTTAACCTTCTCCAAAAACTATGCTTTGAACTTCATTTACTGAGCCTTCTGTTGTTCATCTTCAACAAAATTTACACTGAATTTTAGTAGACCTCTATAAATTTTTCCCCACTTTGAGGAGGCAAAAAAGTTTAAAAAAATAGATCCAATCAACATAGAATTAGATGATGATTCCCAGTGCTATTTTACTGAGTTATGGTATATTTCCAGCAGCCATTTAATTGTTAGCAACCTTTAGATCTAATCCTATAATAGAGTTACATATTGGGAAATTCTGTCTTCCCCTCCTCCTCTTTTTTATTAATCAGATACAGCAGAACAATCTACATGGAACAGATTGTTAAGTGACATTTTCCAGACCACGTTATCTTGAAAAGAATGGAACAACAATTCTTCCAAAGTATGCAACTGTGACTTCAGGCTCAATCACAGAGAACTATAAGTGAAGCAGTTGTTCATAAAATCATATGGGCTCCATCCCAAACTCCAAGTCAAATAGTCAATAAGCTTTATTAAGTGCTTATTGCATGCCAGGGACTGTGCTAAATTCTGGGGATTAAAAGAAATTCAAAGTCCCTGCTTTCAAGGACTAATGGAATTCTAATATCATGTAGGTATGAGCCATAAACCTCAGGGTTATTTGAAATGTATGTGTGTATGTGTTTTACACACATGCATATACACACATGTATATACACATATTTATACATATAGAGTATCCAATTTCATATCTATAATATATAGACTCTAATATTATTATAACTAACAATTTCAAAGGAACAGATTCTTCTTCCTGCCTGGAAAATTTCTTTGCTTCTTGCAACAAAGTTGTAATTGTGAATCTGTGACCTATGGCAAAATATAAAAATTCATCAATTTTGTAATTCAATTCAGTAAAAAATTGGAAAGATCTTTGGACAGTCTTATAGAATAAAATGTGGTTTTTAACTATAAGGTTTGATAAGAATATATAAAAAGAATATCTAAAAATTACACATATTATTCTGATAAAATATGTAAAACAATATATAAAAATAATATACAAAAATGTTTGCTAATATTTCCTCTCTCTCTTTCTCATTCGGAAATACTACTCTTCAGTAAAACATTGTCTCATTCCCCCCTTTGCTTTTCCAAATATCTGGAATAACGTTTTTACCTTCTGTCCCAGGTGAACCTGCAATTCAAGTTTCTCCAATAACTTTGTAATTGCCAAATATTGTTGACCAAATACTGTTGATCTTTCTGGAGCATGCCACATTGTATACCTCTTCATTCTTTAAATTCACCTTTCCTATAGGTTTCATGACATTACAATTCTGATTCTACTCCCACTTCCTTCTCTGCCTTTTTTTTCCAATAGTGACTCTTGCCCTACTCTTCTTTCATATGGAATTTCAGTTCTTTAAGGATAAGGTTTAAATCTTTTTAACCTCAATAACTATATTAGTATCTTATATGTTATAAGCACTGAATCAATTGATCAACAAACATCTACTAAGCACCTGGTAGAATTTATATTCTCTGGGGGGAAAAAGGGAGAGACAACATGTACATATATATTTTTTAAGGCCGGATTTGAACTCTGGTCCTCTTGAATCCAGGGCCAGTACTTTATCCACTGTGCCACCTAGCTGCCCCAAACATGTCCATATCTAAAGGAATTGATCTTTGAAATTTCTTGGGAATTCCTTCTAAAGAGCTGTAACATAATAACCTTAAAGAAAAAAAAAATTAGAAGAGAAAAAGAAGAGAAAATAATCAGCAAAACTCATTAATGCATTCAGAAAATTTGACAATATATGTTATGTTCCATACTTGTGAACCCCCATTACCTTTGCAAATAGTGGAAGGTGAGGTCTCTTCATATGTCTTTTTTAGGGTCAAATTTGTTCTTTGTAATTTTGCAGCATTGACATTGTGAGAAAATAATTATTGATAATGGATTTCTTGGGGGCCACAGGGACCCAGTCTTAGTCAGCTTTCTCTTCACTCCCACTTTTAGCAATTTTGGCTAATCTCTTTTGGGATGAGTGAGGAGCCCATGGGTGGATCAATAGAAATGGAGAGTGACTAGATGAGATTAGCCACACCTGGAATTCATCTGCCTTGACCTTCAGAGATGGTCTTTTTGCATACTTACCATTAGGTCATTACATCATCAGGTCATAGGTAAAACTCATTTTAATATGGACCACCCTCAGTTCAGGACAACCAATGGAATCGAATGATGCTAGCCAATTAGCTTTGATTAGTGTGTAGCAGCCACTTCTAATGGAAGAGGAAAAGAGACACATATCACAAGGTGAAACCATTCTGGATAGCATCCTAGGCAAGAAAGGCTGCCTGGTAGCGCTCTCTCTCTCTCTCTCTCTCTCTCTCTCTCTCTCTCTCTCTCTCTCTCTCTCTCTCGGTAATGTAGGACGTCTGAACTCTACTTGGAGCCATGTCTTCTCTCTTAAAGACAATATGGTCCTGAGGGTTTTTTGTCTTGTATTAAAGGGGGTCAATGCTCTCTTAACATTTAATATGATTTAATAAATGTTTACTACCTAAATGGGTGCAATAGCCTTAATTTATAAGTAGAAATATTTTAGAAAACCACAGCCTAGTTCCCCCAAAATTTAGACAGAAACAGGCTAGCCCCACAATATTTTAAGTGACATAACTTTCAGTTGTTTTCTGGTGGTTGTTCTTTGTATTACTATTTATATTGATTTTTTACTCTGTTTACTTAATTTTAATAAGTTCATGAAAGTCTTCTCTGTATTGATCATATTCAGAATTTCTTATAACAGATTAATATTCTGTTATATTTATGTACTAAAATTTGCCCAGCACATCCCCAATCAATGGACTTGTTGATACCAATTCTTTTGTATCACCAAAAAGATCCTCACTGTTATAAATATTTGGATATATATAGAGAGTTTCTGTTTATCATTTACCTCCTTGATATCTGTGTCTGGTAGTAGAATTTCAGGACCAATGGTCAAGGACATTTTGATTCCTTTATATGTGAAATTCAGAATTACTTTTTTTTTTCCTGGGCAATGAGGTTTAAGTGACTTGTCCAGGGTCACACAGCTAGTAAGTGTGAAGTGTCTGAGGTCAGATTTGAACTCAAGTCCTTTTGAATCCAGGGCCAGTGATCTATTCACTGTGCCACCTAGCTGCCCCTACAGAATTACTTCTTAACATGATTAAAAATAATAATTTACAGTTCTATCAAAAATGTCTTGGTATGTTTGTTTTCATGACCTTTCAAACACTGCCTATTCCTGTCTTTTGTCATCTTTACCAACTTATTGGGTATGTGGCAAAACCCCAGGTTTATTTGGATATTTATTTATCTTAGTAGTAGTGATTTGATTTGGAGCATTCTTTCATATGGTGGTTAACACTTGTGGGATTTTTTTTTTGGACCTAGTCAAGTCCTTTGACCATTTATCTATGGAGGAATGACTTTTGATCTTAAGTGTTTCTGTTAGTTGTCTAGGAATCTAAGAAATTTGATATAATTATATTTTCCCGCATTTGACTACTTCTTATCTTACATACATTTATTTTTCATTCAGAAACATCTCAATTTCATGTAATCAAGATAATCTATTTTATCTTTTGCAATTGCCACTGTTTTTAGTTAGGACATATATCCTTCTCTAGTTGTGAAAAACATATGATCAGCTTTCCTTTTTTTTTTTTAATGGAATGAACTTTAACAGCTTCCATATCCATTTTGAATTTATTATAGAATATAGCATGTAAGGTATTAATCTAAGTCAAATTTCTGATTCCAAGTTTTTCCAGAAACTCTTATCAAATAAGAAGTTCTTTCCTAAGTAATTTATGTTTTGGTATTAATCAAAGGCTGGGTTTTGAGTTCCATTATTTCTACTTCTCTAATTTGTTTCAATGATCTACCTCTATTTTTTAAAACAATACCAAATGTTTTTGATGACTGCTGCTTTGTAATATAGTTTCAGATCTGGAAGTATTAATTTCTTTTCATTCCTACCTCAGTGAATGAAGATTTATGAATGAACAAAGTAATATCCCTTGACATTCTCTCTTTGATTTCTCCAAATGAATTTTATTATTTTGTTGAGTTCCATAAAGTATTCATTTGGTACTTTGGTTAAGCAGTAAAATGATAAATTAGTATTACTATTATTGTCATTTTACTATGTTGAAATGGCCCATGATGTCAATATAATGAATATTCTTTCACTATTTAGGTCTTTTAAAATGATCATTAATTATTATTTTTAAGGAGCACATTCCAATTGAATCTACAAAAGGTACTGAGTATATTCTGCAAGATTTGATTTTCAAGTATTTTATGCCCCTTTTTATTTTGAATTGGATTTTCTTTTTATTGTTGCCATATTTCAATATGAGATTGATTTTTGAGGGTTTATTTTGTAGTCTGCAAATTTGCTGAATCTATTAATTTCTCAGTTAGTACAATTGCTGATGCCCTGGGATTTTCTGTATAAACGAGCATGTAACACTTTCTTTTCTTTTTGCCTAATTTTACACCTTTAATTTTTTTTGCTCTTATATGAATTTCATTGAATTCTCTTATATTATTGTTATTGATAACATTTCTAGAACTATATCAAACAACAGTGAGGAGAATGGGCATCCTTGCTCTACTCCTATACTTATTGGGAAGTGTTCATTGCATGTAAGGCTCGCTTTTTGTTTAAGATAGATACTTTGTATAATATTAAAAAAAAGATCCCTCTATGCCTACACACTTTATATACTTTGTATATCCCCCCCCCCATAAACAAGCATTATACCTTTGTCCATAGCCTTTTCTGCATCCATTTATACAATCATGTGGTTTGGGATATTATTGTTTTTAATATAGTTAACTATGTTCTTTGTTTACCTAATGTCAGACCAAACTTGTATCTTCAGTATGACTCCAACTTATTCAAAATTATTTCTTGGATGAATTATTGTCATATGTTTGAAAGGATTTTGTTCAAAAAGAATTTTTTTGGGGGTGAGGCAATTGGGGTTAAGTGACTTGCCCAGGGTCACACAGCTAGTAAGTGTCAAGTGTCTGAGACTGGATTTGAACTCAGGTCCTTCTGACTCCAGGGCTGGTGGTCTATCCACTGCACCACCCAGCTGTCCCCAAAAATTTTTAATTAATTTTCTCTAATGATAATGGTCTATAAATCTTTCTTTTCTTTATCCTTTCCTGATCTATGTGTTAAGGCTATATTTGTCTCTTTAAAAAGAGATTGGTAGAATGCTGGGTTTTTGGTAGTTTTTCAGAATAATTTATATAGCATTTGATATGAATTATTTTTTTAAAAAGTAAATCCTTGAACATTTAATGTTTATACTTTGTTAGTTTATAGCAGTGGTTCTCAAACTTTTTGGTCTCAGTATTTCATTTCTATATTTTTTCTAAAAATGATTTTTTCCGTGTACACTTAAAAAAATTTTTTTTTGGTAAGGCAATTGGGGTTAAGTGACTTGCCCAGGGTCACACAGCTAGTAAATTAAAAGTGTCTGAGGCTGGATTTGAACTCAGGTCCTCCTGACTCCAGGGCCAGTGCTTTATCCACTACGCCACCAAGCTGCCCTCCCAATACACTTTAAAAAAATTGACTGCTACAAAACCTTTTGTTTTTATCAGGTGCATCTATTGATATTTACTGTATTTGAAATTAAACTAATGAATTTTTAAAAACCTCAGTATATTTAAAAAATAACAATAAAACTATTACTTAATATAAATAACATATTTTGAGGAGTGGCATTGTTTCATTTAATTTTAATTTTTGCAAACCTCTTTAATGTCTGACTTAATAGAAGACAACTGTATTTTCATATCTACTTCTGCATTTATCGTGTTGCAATATGCTGTTTTGGTTGAAGTACGTGAAGAAAATCTGGTCTCATATAGATACGTATTTTTAAAAGTGAGGAGTACATTATTAGGCAAACATTATCTAATTATGGTTATAAAAATAACTTTGTCTTCAAAGATTCATTGAAAGAATATTAGGTACCCCCCAGGAGTCCATGGACAATCATTTGAAAGGTGTGGTTTGTATCTAGGATTTTTTTTTTTGAGATTGGATTAAAATCTCTACTTAGTCTTGTTAGTCTTCATATTTTACATTTTTGAACGTATAATACACTATCTATTGAGATCCCAGCTTTGTTAGCTTATAAAAGAGAGTATCTCCCATTGGGAATACAAATACATTCAAATGTGCATAGTAGGTTCTTGTGATTATTTTCATTTTTATTGGTTTAATTGTGATCTCATTTGCTATTTTTTACCTTGATTTTATGCCCTCTTTTAAATCAGTTCTGATAAAGTTTTATAAATGTCATTAGTTTTCTTCAAAGAACCGGTTTTTAGATGTGTTCATTATTTTTGAATTCTAATTTATATATTTCTCTGATTGTTAGTATCTCCTTTTGTACTTATTTTGTTTTTTCCTTTCTCCTTTCCTATTTTGTTAACATATATATTTTAGTGACACAGATATTTCCCCCTGATAACTGCTTTACATGTGTCCCAGAAATTTTGGTATGTTGTTACTTCATTTAAATTTTATTTCATGGGGGCAGCTAGGTGGTACAGTGGATAAAGCACTGGCCCTGGATTCAGGAGGACCTGAGTTGAAGTCCAGCCTCAGACACTTAACACTAGCTGTGTGACCCTGGGCAAGCCACTTAACCCTCACTGCCTTGCAAAATAAATAAATAAATAGAAATTTATTTCATATAATTCATTTTTTAAAAAGATTTTACTTCTTTTACTTATTTATTAAGGCTCCACTTGAGGCTATGTCTTTTGTATTCCCTGAACTGATTACTATTTTTATGCTTTGTAATCTCCAAGGATAAGTTTACTATGTCTTCCCTTTTTAATTTATTTGCTATGTTTTTGTGCCCTGGTACATGGCTGGTTTTTGCAGATGTTCCATATGGTGCTGAGAAATGCGTATTTTGTTTAGTTGTTATATTCCAAAGATATCATAATTCTTTTAACTATAATTTTTGCAAGAACTGATTCAATTCTCAGTTTTCCCTTTTTTCTTTCTGTTATGTTTATCTAGCTCCCAGAGGGGGATATTAAAATCATCTACTATTATTGTTTTGCTAGGTCTTCTAATTCAGTTTATTTTTCATTTATGAATTTTTCTTATGGAAGATAGAGCATATGAATTTAATATTAATTTTGATTTGATATTTTATTGTTCATTTCAGCATAATAAAATTTTCTTATCTTGTGAATTTTGTTTTTTTTTCCTTTTCTGATAGTATGGTTGCCACTTCTACTTTTTAGATTCACTTGATAGAGAATAAATTTTTATTCATTCCTCTGATTTTTATGTTGAGCATGCTTTTGCTTTTTAGATGTTCTTTTTGTAAGCAAAAGATTATAAAGTTTTATTTTTCATATGCATTTTGTTATTCACTTTCAAATTATTAAAATGTTTAGTCCATTCATGTTTAAAGTTATGAGAATTTTAGACTTGTGTCACTGGTATTTTATTTTCTGAATTAGAACTCTTTAAATCCTCTTCTTCATCTAATTTCTTCTCAAATTGTTTTTGTATAATTTACTTTAAGGAAATGTTACAAATACTTTCTTCCCTTCACCCTCAATCCCAAAACCTTGTGTCAAATTTCTTCTAATTTTAGTTTCATTTGTTTCATTTCTTTTTCTTTCTTCTCTTTATTATATGATTTGTCTGCTCTCTTTTCCTTCTCAGCTAAATGGTCCATTCACCACCACACCCCCTTCTTTTCCCCTCTACTGAGACTCTGTAATGGCTTTTTTCTTTTCTGCTCTTTTTCCTAAAAAGGATTTTTATCTTCTCCTCACTAAAACTTTTCTCTTTTTAACTATTTAATTTTTTAAATTTATAGCCTCTATACATGTTCATTTATTCTTTAGTGTCTGTTTTTCATGGAATTAAAGCTTCTAAATTTTCAAGTTTGAATTCCCTCTTCCAAACTATTTCTATGTTATTGCTTTGTAAATCTTACTCTCTCTTCCTCCCTTTTTTTTTTCTGTTTTGCCTCAATCTTAAGGGTTCAAATTCCTGATGAACATGATGATGATTGCCCTATGGTAGAAATGACCCTGTTTACCAATTCTACCTCCTCATAATAATTTTCTTTCTTTTTTTACAATAAAAATTGCTTGTACATTTATTATCAATGGTTGTTCACAGAAGCTCTGATCCATTGTCTTTTTTTTTTTTTGCGGGGCAATGGGGGTTAAGTGACTTGCCCAGGGTCACACAGCTAGTAAGTGTCAAGTGTCTGAAGCCGGTTTTGAACTCAAGTACTCCTGAATCCAGGGCCGGTGCTTAATCCACTGCGCCACCTAGCTGCCCCTGATCCATTGTCTTCTGAGGCAAAATAAATAGTGTCTACAGAGGAAAAACTCCCAGAACTGTCTCCTTGTGTCCCAAATATTTGAAGATTAGCTTCATTGTAAAACCCTCATCTCCCAATACAGAATTTATCTGTCCACCGATGGAAGTTTTCTTTATTGGGCCCCTACCCACCATTCCATTAGAATCTCCCTTTTTTTCTCCCTCTTCAAATCCTTCCATTTGCCACTTCACCCATTCTCCCATAACCTTTCTTCCTACTGAGAGACTACAAGATCACTTTTTTTCTTTTGTGATTAATCATGAAGTTGATGTCTCTTTTTCTTTCATCTCTCTTCTTTCTTATGCAACATTCCATTCTATAATTTAGTCTCTTACAATACATTAATTCAACAGTAGAATGTTTTGTGATATTTAGTCCAGTGTATTTCAGGATGTCTTCCAATATCACTTCTATTTTTAAAGTGCCATTTTCTTCTTAAACCTTTTAATGGGTACTCTCCTGTTTATCTTTTTTTTTTTTAATGTCATAAGAGATTTTCTAGCTTTTTTTTTCTTTTAAGAGCTAATAGCTATATGGTAACTTATTTGGTTACTTGTATTTTCCTGTGTAATTATATATATATATATATATTTACTTTCCTTATATTTCTGTTTTGGAGTGTTTGAAAATCAAATAATCTGCTCATATATTTTTGTCAGGAATATTTCAAATGCTTCTCTTTTATTTTCCATCTTTTTTCATTGATGATTAGGCTCAAGGTTGTAATTTATATCATTTTGGTTTGCACCTTGAGTTCCTTTTGCTTTTTGCAATATATACCTCATTTTCTTCTGAGATTTCAGGTGGGTGGGTGCAAAAATTCTTTTGTCATTTGAATTTTCTTTCCTTAATTTAAAATGTATGTGTCTTTTTCCTAGTTATTTGAAGAATATTTTATTTGTCATTAGAATTATTCAATTTAAGCTACTATGAGGCTTAGAGGCTTAGAGTTTGAGGCATATGTTATTGTTTTTCCTGGAGGTAATATATGAATTCATTTGATGCTTTGTTATCCATATTCAGAAGTTTCGTCATTTAAAAATACTATTTCTTGAATTATGTTATTAAGGGTTATTTTGGTTTTTGTTTGATTTTTTAGTTTTCATGTGCTTCTGGCATGACACAGGTGTAACAATGCATAAATTGTCTGTGTGTCCTTGTTTAGAGGTCAATATGTTTTGTTTATATATAGAGAGAATGTATTCTTTTAACATAATTGTTTTGTGTCTCCCTTCTTCCAAAGTTTCCTTCTCTTGAATGTATTTGTATTCTCAATAAGAGGTACTCTTTTTTACTCACTTGCAGAGACTTGACTCTGTAGACCCAAGATTTTTTTTTTTTTATGCTGCTAATTATTTCTGCCGGGTAGGTCATAAATTCTGCCATTTGTTCTCATCTAAATTCTTCTCTCAAGCCTCTGATTTGTCTCCTGAACCATTAGGGAATGTCTTCCTGAGATTCCATGCTCCCTTTTGAATTCAGAGTTCTGTGTTTTATCAGGTGCTGGTTCAATTTCCTAAAAGATATATTAAAATGGTTTAAAAGGAACATTTAAATTATGTCTGTTGAACTGCCATACCTGAGCATCCGGTTTCTGCTGTCTTGAACTGAGCCAACAAACAGTCTTAGCATTGGTTTGTCTTCCAATTTAAACAGGCCCTCCACTCAGGGAAGAGGTGATCTAGAGATTAAGCAGAAACTAAAGACCAATAGACATAAATGCTTTCACATTGAGAGGGTGACCTAGGAATTTCTTTAGCAAATATCCCTTGTATTTGTAGGAATTCTGACTAGATTGAAGTCAGATTGGTTGGTGGTAAATCAGTTGAGTCCCAAGTTTAGGGGTAATTAATATAATGTTGGTAGAATCTCATAAATATTTTCTGCCAACTTGATTTTTTTTGAGAGCTGAATCAGCATTTAAACATCTGGGCACATGCCCAGCTGACTTAAAATGAAGGCACTTATGTGGTAGATATCGAGGCTATACTGTTGTGAGATTGTAGATTTGATGCTTGTGTGAACATGCTGTGTTGGCTTACCATGTGGTTAGGAGTGGCCTTTTTTCATTGGCTATGTAGCTGGAACTGGCAACATCTTTAAAACTATGTGAATGAAACACTTATCTATTCCTTTTCTGGCTGCATGCTGAGGTAAATGAGGATACCATTAAGTAAGGAGAGAAGGAGCTGAGAACCCCCTTCTCCTTCTCCTGGTCTAAGGGCCCCTGAGAAATGTGCTTGGGGTTATTATTTTCAGCTCTAGTTTTATGGAATGGACTCCTAGACCCTGGAACTCAAGACATGTGGCAACTGGAGCCCATGATTCCAGGCTGTATGTTGCAACCAGCCTAGACACGATTCTAGGATGCAAGCCCAAGGTAGGCTTTAGACTTGGACTTTGGTGAGACTAATGCTTCAGGAGAATGGAGCTGAATATGAACCTAATTCCTCTTCCCTCCTCAAAGACAAAGATGAGGTGTTGAGGAAAATGTGTATATGTTTTTTCTTGCCATCCTTTTAAATGAAATATGACTTTGTAAGAGATATTTTCACTTTTAAGTGGCAAAATGGAACTGGGATACTTGTACTCTTAAAATTGAGGGCGCATAATTTGTGGGGTCTTGGGCCAATGGTAGAAATAGATGATCTTCCAACCTCCTTAGAGGTTGAAACGTACATGCCTGGCTTTCGGGCAGTGAGGGCCAGAGGATGTTACCAATATTGTTAATGTTATTTATAGCTATTTGGCATCCCTTGTCTGAAGCAATACTTAGGCATGAAGGCAGTAAAAGTAGGATATCTGCAAGCACTTGAAGCTGCTGTCAAGGCCTGTTCTCTGTATGTTAATAGGAAGACAAGGGAATTCTCACAGAATATAAAAAAAAATTGGTTAACAAGTCAAATTCAGGGAAATGAATACAAAGCATGAGTTTCATGTGAATTTTATTAGTTTCATGACTTGCCTTCTGATTTTGGGATTCTCCTGTCTTGGAAGCATGTAATAAAGTACAGCATTTACCAAAATGTTGTTAGAGACCTCTGAGTCTTCATTGCTTCCAAAATCAAAGGTGAAATAGTTTGGCACAATGAGTAGGACACTGCATGAGAAGAGAAATAATAGTGTTAGGGAGAGTTAGTACTTATGAATAAAGAGAGGAAGAAAGGAGGCTGGTGGTTTACACACCCTGGAAAAGAAAATAAATATGGATTGCAGGGCAAGGTGGGAAGAGCGACAATTGAACAACACTTTTTAAACTATATGGACTATAATATCAAGTGGCAAAATCTAAAACAAAATGATTTTATTATTTCAATTGAGTCAAAAAATTCAGTTGTAGGGTTATGTCTTGTAAATGTCATACACCTTCTTTGATGCTTCCTCTCCCCCACAAGGTATAATGATATTCATAATTATTTTATCTGATTCATATACAAAAATCATGATGCATGTTAAAATAGTTTTTAAGAGAGTTTACTTCATGTATCATTCACTGCCTAGATGCTTAGTTCATTATGTTTTTTTAGAAAACACAAATTTATGGGGAAGCTAGGAGGCACAGGATTCAGGAGGACCAGAGTTTGAATTCAGCCTCAGACACTTGACACTAGCTTGTGTGACCCTGGCAAGTCACTTAACCCACATTGCCCCGCCCCCCCACCCCCAAAAAAAGCAAAAAAAAGCAAACTTACTTCATTATTGTTCAGTCAACACTGATTGGAACCACTTCAAACATTGGTAAGCAAGCTACCCAAACTTCTATAGCTCCCTGACACCCCTTGCCCAATTATCCATTGCCAGGTGGCTAAATTTCTTGTGATAAACTTTTCTAAATTTAGCTAATCTAGTTCTGAAACAGCACTTTTTTTTTTAACAGATCAGTCCTCAAAAAATTTCCCCCTAGATTTAGGTTTTCACTCTTCATTTTCACACTTCCAAAGTAATGATCCCTGTACCCCACTGGCATATCCTTCAAGAACCTGGGGTCATTTCTATTTACACTGTGATATTGGAGGAGGACTCTGGAACTTTGGTAGAGGTACCTTGAAGGAATTAAGAAAACTTATATTTTCTTTTTTTTTAAAGCAGGAAAAAGAAATTTATTATAAAGGTCAATGTGAGGAAAATGACTCCTGCCCAATAGTTCTCTGGAACTCAGCAGAAGTGATGTGTCAAAGGCTCATTTATTGTCATTCTCATGAGAATGGGCAACCCAGTGTGCAGCTAGTGGGTGCCCACAATGGAGGCTCACAGGCCCTGTTTTTTCCCCTAGTCCCCAGTATGAATGGACCCTCCCATTTTTTGTCACTAATCAATTACTCAAGGGTTACAATCTACACGCAAAGACTAGCTAATCAGAATCCAGTATTCCCAACCCTAATTATTGACCTAGTTGAGACCAGCTGGACCTAATTGAGAGCAGCTCCGAGCTCCTAGAACCATGTGATTTTGTTTGCCGTAAGGGGAGGAGGAGATCTGAGACCTTTGTCCTAAAACAGTTCTGGAGGAGTGTAATCCAAATGGTGACCACATTCCCTTTGAGAGGAAACCATTCCCCATTTCCTCACAGTCAAGATAAAGGTGTCTGTTTTTCCTTCACCATTACCTCATAGAGCTGTGATCTCTCTCATCAAGGTGGTCATTGATGGAAGCCATCTCTACAAAAAATCTACTCTTGTTCCTTATGCTATTGTGGAGGTTTGGTTGGCTTGAAAAGCTTTGAGAGAGGCAATGTGGTGTAATTGCTGTTCTTGAAGTCAAGAAGTACTGGGTTCAAGTTTCACTTCAGACATTTACTAGCTCTGTGACACTTAATATCTTAATATCAAATCATTTAACCTCTCTGCATTTTTTATCTCTAAAATGAGTAGTTTGGATTTATTAACTTGTAAAGTTAATTTTGATTCTAATACTATGATCTTATGAGTATAGTTCTAAGACAGATTATCTGCTGACCAAGGACCAGCAGAGCTAACTAGAGAGGTGCATTCATAAGATTTCCTACTATCTTATTAAATTCTTTGGTCAGAGAGGTCCCCTAATGTTTCTTCATTGTATTCAGAATCATAATTTTTAAATTGTCTACAATTATGACTGTAACCCCGGGGTCAAGACCAGGGTTATAGAAGACTTCATATGACTCTCATTATTGGTGGAAATTGATTAGAGCTCCATATGTGCATCAAGAGCTTATGGAAGGAAAGATTCTGGTGTTCTGGTTTGGAGAGAGGACATGGGCCCCTGATTATCATCAGAGAGAGGCCAGCAACCTTACATAAGTTTAATAGTTTTAGTGTAAGATCTAAATCTAAATCCCTAATGTCATTTTCTAAAAATGAAGATGAAATGCATAAATGGATAAATGGGAACTTAATAGAAGATAGATTCTAGGTTTTTCTAGCAGAGATGAATAAAATGAGTTGACAGTTACCTTCATCAGGTTTCTAAACATAACAGGAAACAATTTCAAGGGATCCTTAGTTATTCCACTTTGTAGGAATAATGAATATGAGCAGACCACTATGACAATAAATGCAGTGCTTGTGCCATTTCATGCATTAAGTATAAAAATTAGTTGAAGAGACTGATAATATTCTATAAACAAGATCAATATATACTTGGATACTCTGTTATGTCAGTGTAAAAGTGGGCATAAGGGAAGATACTGAAAATGTGGTTTGGGATTAGGAAACAAAGGAAGGCAGGATTAAGAATGTTATACTTGGGGGCAGCTAGGTGGTGCAGTGGATAAAGCCCCAGCCCTGGATTCAGGAGGACCTGAGTTCAAATCCAACCTCAGATACTTGACACTTACTAGCTGTGTGACCCTGGGCAATTCACTTAATCCCCCATTGCCCTAAAAAAAAAAAAAAGAATGTTACACTTATTAACTCCAAAGGACATTTTGACATCATTGAAGAAAATTTCCATGAGATTAAATAGCTATTATGTACTTTTCAATAGTGCCACATCATTCAAGTTGATATCATTCATGATATCATTTAATAAATGATATGTTGATGTCATTAACATCCATCAAGTAGTTAATATAATATTCTTATACTTTATGACTTAATTGTCATGGTTCTATTGAGTGATCACAATGGATTTAAAGCTGGATAAAACTAGAGAGGACTTAATAAAATGAGTTGACATCTCCCTGGAAGATGTTATATTTTATATACTTTTTTTGCATGTTATTAAGTCTGGTGGCCTGTTTTAAATAGAGAATAGCTGTCTAAGTGAACATCTATCAAATGCTCCAACTTGTTATTATTCTTGGATCTTTTTTTATATATTTGCATTATATGACTAGGCCATACATTTGGAACTGGGTTAAAAAGTTTTGTGCTCATCAAAAATGGCTAAAAAAAATGGTTGCAAAAATATTTCTTTCTAGTGCCTTGTTCAGTAATCAATAATAGAATTGATAATGACTTGCTTTTTACAACCCTAGAAATTTTTGACACCCTTGTTGTCAGTTAGTACATTGTCTATCCGTAAGATTGTGTCTATATACATATATGTTTGTGTGTTTATATGTAATACAACCTCAAAATGTTTTATATAAAGTTCATAAATATTTAATTGGTCTATATTTGAGGTAACATTTCATCTTTTGGTAATAAATTTGTCATACCACCTATTTATAAAAATGGGGTGAAGTTTGCATCAGAAAGGAAACCATAAAGTGCTTTGCTAGTAATTTATGTCTCACAGTAAAATATTTGAATTGATAATTGAAGATCTTATTCTGACCTGCGATTTTGTAATTTTGGAGAAAAGCTAATGCTTCAATCACCTATTTTAGCATAATTGCTCTGCCTTTCATTTTATTAATCATATGTAATATTTCTGTTTTATATTTGACACAATCTATGCTTTTGTAGTATTGAATTGCCTTGAATCACATAGAAAATCAGAATTTTGAGCAGAAAATAAATGATAGTATACATATAAAGATGTGAATCACTCACCTTGTGAATGATGTAGAATGATAACTTGCTTGTACATGGATGTGTTGATGTGAACCATGGGGGCAGATAACTTTTTTATTATTAAAAAACTCAAAAATATAAGTACAAAGAAACATAACTCAAGGATACAAAATGAATTGGAGGACTGCAGGGCACTATGGTTTCTCACCTTATTTGCATATAATTGTTTTTCAACTACAAAGGATAAAACTCATGCAATCATTTGAAGACAGGTATTGTTTTAAAAGAACTATCAATTAAAAAGGGAAAATTTGGGGATTAGGGACCACATTTTATGAGAAAGATGGCTCTTATCTAAACCACTGAAAGAGAGGACCCTGGGATTCCAAGGCTAGAGATAAGAAGAATCAATGGTTGAGATTGAATAAACAGATAGGGGTACAAAAGAAGGGCTGCTGCTGCTGCTGCTGGTAGCTAGAAGCAGTCAGCTGTCAGAAGGCTAGAAACAAGAGATTCTTAATTATTGGGAGAGACAATTTATTAGCTCGGCCAAGAGCTTCAGTGTCAACTATTGGGCTCTGGTCCCACTGATGTTGCCAAAGAATATGTGCTGTTACTTATGATTTGAAAAGGAAAAGAAAAGATGAAGACAGGCTTTGTAGTTGCCTTGTGTCCAGGTGTGCTGACTTAGTCTTGCTTAAAGAGTCCATTTGAGATGGGGTTTTTGAGCTATTTTGAGGTCTGTTTTGATTGGATAATGTATTATGTGGGTGAGTGAATAACTTTCTGATGCTGTTTGAATAATACACATATAGCTAGGTAGACAGCTCTGCAGGAATTGCTATTCACATTGAGAAAACCCTTTTTAAAGGTGTTTGGTAACTTGAAAGTACTTATAATTGCTATTAAAAATATAGAAGAAAAGATTTGCTCAGCTGATGGAAATTGAGGGCCAATAATTAGGAAGCAAAGAAGCAATTTGTTTTTAGAGCAGTTGTTCCTTAGTGGTCCAATGACATGTGTGTGATGGTATTAATATTTCTTTTTGCTTATTGTTAGGAATTGGTTATTTTTAAGATCCCAAAGTGTCATTATTGTGATTAGTTGGTTTGTGTAAATGTAATGTTCAGTGTTATGTTGACTATACTATGTGGTTTGTTATGTTATCGATAGCTAGCAGTGTAAAGTGGTAAGTAGGAGCATTAAATTTCCCCTCAACAGAGTTATACCTAGAACCTGAGAGAATCTGAGTGTAACCATGAGATTGTGATCCATCTCTCAGAACATATACCCACTACAGTCAATTCCTGTTAGAGTGAAAAAGTTAAATCTAAACAGTGAATGGACATGTGAAGGGTTTTATGAGGAGGGTAAAAGTCCACATCAAAGGGACATACTATGCCACTGGCATTAAAATTACAATAAATACATTTTTCTTTAATTTTTTTTTCGGGTTTTTTTTTTTGGTGGGGTAATAGGGGTTAAGTAACTTGCCCAGAGTCACACAGCTAGTGAGTGTCAAGTGTCTGAGGTCAGATTTGAACTCAGGTACTCCTGAATCCAGGGCCGGTGCTCCATCCACTGCACCACCTAGCTGCCCCCTTTCTTTAATCTTTTTAAACTGAGTTCAAGATTTACTTTCTAGCCCTGGACTTTGATTTATAATTTTAACATTTTTGCATATTTATTAATCAGGTACTCGATAGATTTTAGAACTAGAAGGGATAGTAATGATAAGCTCATTTTAAAAGATAAAGAAAAGGGGCAGCTAGGTAACACAGTGGATAGAGCACTGGGCCTGGATTCAGGAGGACCTGAGTTCAAATCCAGCCTCAGACACTTGACACTTTCTAGCTGTGTGACCCTGGGCAAGTCACTTAACTCCAATTGCCTCACCCCCCCCCAAAAAAAAAAGATAAAGAAAAGAGAGGGTAATTTGTTGAGTATCACCAAGGTATCAAGCAGCAGAACCAGGATTTGGTCCCTTGTCTTCTGACTCCAAATATGTCCTGTTTTCCATTTGATTCTAAGGTCAAGTTAACAAACATTGATAATTCACTTATTCTGTCTGGCACTGTGCTAAGCAAGGGGGATACAAAGAAAGGCAAGAATGGTCCCTGCCTTTAAGGAAGTAACATGAATATTTCCATTATGTTTATATACTTTCATTGAGTTGCATGTGATAACAAAATTAACATTTGTTTAGCTACAGGTCTAGCTACAAGTCTTCTCTGAGTTCATTAACTCTCCTTGAGTGCAGGAGATTTTTTTTTTTAATGATATACAAAGCATCTGTCTATGCAATCTGTGGCAGCATCTTTGTCCACTTTCTTCTAGCTTTTCATCCCAATAATTACAACTCAATGGGCAAATCTGCACTCCCTTTTCTGACAGAACTCAGCCTGCATTTTTTTCCTTTTTCCTTTTTTTGGGGAGTAAACACTCAACAGATCATAGGAAGCTGATTTGTTAGTAACTCTTTAGGTTTTTCTTTCTTTTCTTTTTTTCCTTTTCTTCTTTCTTTCTTTTTTTGCTTTATTTACTTTAGATTTTTCTTTAAACTGATAACATAATTGGATTCATTACTGGTTCTAGGATCCCTTACAAATTGTGAGGGTCACTTGAAGTTTGGAAATGGATTTTTCTTTAGTTTAATTTGAAAATTAGTTTAATAATCTTCAGGCAAAAGGCAGTTGACAGTATTGACAGTGATAAATAAGATCATTCTGAGTTGTTTTTGCTCTTGGTCTAAACGTGATGAGAAACTGTGATATTGACTGTAAACTGGATTGACCATGTTATAGGCCAGGGATTTCTCCTCTTTTGATCAGTTGCAGAGGGCTAATTCATCTTTGTCTTGGTCTCTCTCTCACACACTAATCTGTGATATTGATTTTTAAAGTTGTCCCCTTGGAGAAATTTGGAGAAAGTTGTAGTCACTTTCAAATTTGCTTCTCTTCTCCAATGCTCAGGATTTTTAATTAACCTTGACATAAGACTACAAATAGGGTCAATATGAGCTGGGCACATTTGCCTATTCAAAGGCCTCAGAATCTTGAGTGTTAAGAATAAGGGAGTAGTATGTTATTAATAGAATAAATTTAAGTGTTATGGCTTTATTCCTCAAAGCACAAAAGTACTTGAAGCTTCTTCATGGGTTACATGGATTTCTATAATCCATTGCAGCACAGATTATTTATATTCAGTTATTATTTAATGTTAAAATGGCCTAAAATCAGTAACAACACCTTTCAGAGTACTTTTTATCGCACAGATTTGCCAACTAAATCTTTTTACACTTATTCTGAATCATTAGAATACTGAAGTACACATGATACATCAACATTTGTGTACTTTTCAATTTTACTGGTTTATATTTTTCTAATTATTGAAATCCATTTTGTATAGTTAAACTGATGACTATCTTCATGTATTTGTAGAGCTATGCTTACCATGGCTCTGTAGATTTTTCTCTCTTAATATAAAGGGGACATTTACTAGTTCTTTAAAAAACCACCACCACCACCAATTACAAAGTTCTTTCCTCATAAAACTTTGTGATATACCAGTGTTATTACCCCTATTTTAAATATGAGTAAACTGAGGATCATAGAGGTTGAATTATTTTTTCCCAATCACATGCTTTCCATAAGGTAGCATGGTAGAGTGGAAGGGCTGAATCTGGAGTCAGATTATCTGGGTTCAAATTCTGAATGTACTACTTTATATAGTAGTGACATTGGACCATTCTTTTAAATTCTCTGGTGTCATTCCCCCACATTTAAATTGAAGGAAGTTGGGTCAGATAACCTCTGAGACACTTTCTAACTCTAAATCTCTGACCTATGATTACATGAAACAGGGATCAAACCTAAGTCATCTCAGTGTGAAGTTCTGTGTTTATTCCACTATTCTTTTCTCCTCCAATCTTTGGCTTTCAGGGCAAAGTCTTTTCAGCAAGTGTTTTATTTGATGCAGCTTTAATAAGAGTGTAAATGTTTGCTCCCAAAGAAAAGCACTGGAGTGTCAAACATCTTGCATTGACCCGCAGAGAATATATAATGCTTATATTTCTGTGACCAACAAGTGGGTATTATCTTTTCTAAGTGCAGGCTAGACTCTCTCCTAGAAAATTATTTAAAAGGTATTGAATGATTTCTCACTGCTTTTTAGGTTATATAAGATAATGAAATGTTCCTCAAAAAGAAAGAAAAAAAATCAAAGAAAGTATATTACTTCATTGTGGAAAAATATTATATATATTTACATATATATTAAGCAATATACATATAATACATAAAAAGATATATTTAATATATTTTACATAAAAGCAATCTGATATGGTAGAAATGAATCCTTACCTGTGTCAGGAGGTTAGAAGATAGAAGAATGCCACACAGAGGAGAAAGAGAAGAAGGGTCACAGAACTTTTGTTAATAAATGAATATATGGCTCTGTTTGAAGAGGAGGGAGTCAGAAACTCTGATGTAGAAGTTACCTGCTGATTCTCCAAAGAATGATAGTGTGTACCCACAAACACAGAGATTATCTAGATAATCTGTGGGGGGTCCCGAGGCAGTTATTGTTGACTCTATAGCAATGATGGGAGAGTCTTATGTCTTTCCAAGGCATGTATCTAATATCTGACAGTACCTTCTGAGACCTGTTAGATTTTAATGATTATTATTCATGGGGAGTCATATGGGCACAAATCATATGGTAGGAAGGAAACTAGAAAGTGTCCTTCAACAAAAACTGGAAGATACTAGAGTTGCCATTGTTTTTGTAAGTGGTATTTACTGACATCAAGAGATTTGGGAGAGAAAGGCAGAGCTGGGTAATGAAGAGATGGTTAAAAATACATTGTCTGAGGATGACATTTGGATGTCTGAACCACAGTTTAAATTATGGAAATGTGAGGCTCTTGACTAGTGATGGAATAGTATGAATATATTTGCCTAGAGTTCTGAAAATATCATTTAAAGGGTTTCAAAGTGAAAATGAAGGGGAAGAGAACTGCATACACATACACAAAGCTAAATACCAGAGAAGAGGCATGATATAGGAAGAATAGAGCTTGAGTCACCCAGAAATTCATTGGAGACGAGATCCAACAAAGAAGTTGGTATTAAATTGGTGGCCTCAGATGTCACACATAGTGTTACTGTTAACAACATAAAATAGACATGACAAAGTAAGGGGGAAAACATGATCTATTGGTATCATTGGTGTTTAATGGAATGAGATGAATGATTTGAATATGACCTGTAAAGATATACTTTATTTAAAAGATAGAGGGGACAGCTAGGTGGAACATTGGATCAAGAACCATTGTCAGGAGGACCTGATTTCAAATCAGGCCTGAGACACTTACTAGCTGTGTGACCTTAAGTAAGTCCCTTAACACCAAATTGCCTTGAAAATAAAGAAATGAAAGATATAGAAGGGAGGAAGGTAAAACAAGAGAAACAAAGAGAGAGAAGTGATTATTGAAGCATACTAAGAATATATGAATCAAGTGAATAAATCTAGGAAGTAAAGGGAATAAACATGTAAGTGTTTGAATGAACATCAACAATGTCAGAAACAGAAAGAACATTGATATTGGAGTGTATTTACAAAAACCAGGATGGAAAGAAAAAGGGAAATACATGACAAGTTCAGGAATTAGATCACAAAAAGGGCACGGAGACATGATATAGTTATGTGGGATTTAAATTATCTGGAAATCTGCTGGAGCTTTCTTTTAGACAAATATAGAGCTACAAAAATTTTCCTGAATTGCCTTAATCATCACTTCATCCACAAAAAGAGGAATCAACAGAGGGAAAATAATTTTCTGGATCTGATTTTCCTCAAAGGAAAACTAATTATTACTAAAATATTGGGAACTTTGAGGGAAAGAATTTTGATATAGAAGGAAAAGTAAGTTGGCCATGGCTTGACAGGAATCACAGATTTGGGGATTCAAAAGGTTCATAGAATGGAAAGATAGGAATATATTTGCTAAAATTCTAGGAAGTCCTGAAAACATAAAAGACAAATTATTCTAATAAAAAAGTTAGTTTTTTCAAAAGAGCACTGCAGATCCACAGAAAGCTCAGAAACCAAGATTTTAAAAAGGCATGTGCAGAAGATTAAAGCAAGAGACAGAAACAGAATAGAAATGTAGCACAGTCTTCTAAGAATGGTGTTAGGCATGAGTGTTCAATTTGAACAAGAGCTGAAAATGGCCACAAAAGTTCAGAACGACAAAGATAGGCTTTTTAAAAACTCTATTTAGGGAGAGGGTAGAGTCCAATAAGGAATAGACACCGATTGGGATGGATAGGACAGTGACCACCAAAAGACAGGAATAAGGCAAAGCTCACTGAATCTAAATTTGGTTATGTTTTCTCTTCCAAGTAATGTGATCTTTGGATTAGAAAGCGCAGAACAAAAATGGCCTGCAGAGAATGGTATCCAGTAGACTTAAGGAGATAACAAGACAGCACTTAGCTCTCCCCTATGTACTCAAGTCACCTTGCCTAAATGATCTACAATCTAGGGTAATGTAAGAGGGAAAGTGTGTGTGTGTGTGTGTGTGGGGGGGCAGATTCTTAATGATAGCAATTCAAAAGAGGAATTGACTTCCTCAGTAAGTCATGGATTTCCTCACCATGGAGGCTCTCAAGCAAATGCTGGATGACCCTTTACAAGGAAAATGGATTCTTGCTCAATTATGGATTGGACTAGATGCCTTCTGAGAATGCTTCCAACTCTTAGGTTTTGTGATTTTTCTATGATTAAAAAAAACACAAGAAAAAAATACTTCTGGGTTTGGCTGAAATAAACATTTCCTTTGGTTCTGTAAGAGAGCTTGAATCTTTTCTGATTCTTATTTTAACTGAGGAGTTGTAACAACTGGCAGAAAATATCTGTAAAAACATACTTCTAGTAATATATAATTAAATATTTTGAAAATACTTTGACATAATTTGAAAGCTCACAATCCCTTAACCCATGAACTTCTTCATCAGTAGGATTTCCAAATATAGCCAAACAAAAATGTTTCCATCTATTTTGATTAAATGACAATGAAAAGAATTATTTTAAAAATAAGCATTTTTTTTTCAAATGAGGCTAATTGGATCTGAAGATAGGCTACCCAGTCCTGGAAATGGAGGCTTCTTAAAGGTTAAAACCAGGGGAACATAAGTTCTGGACGAGTTAACCAACACTGGAATCAAGTAAGTTACTGGACACTCTTCAGTAGGACACTAAGTTCAGATAGGCTCCTCACCCGAAGATAAGGTGGTAAGATTTTACATTTTTTTTTCAGCTGTAGCAACTCTGATTATTGACTAAGTCAGAAAGATGCTGTGATCTATGAAGGTGAAATTACATATCACTTACAGGTTTTCAAAATAGTGATTTATAATATTATGGGTACGGGCTAAGAGCAAAAGTTACTGTTTCCCTACTGAGATTTCTCATACAAATACACAGTTTTATAGAAATTGTCACATGGTATTTGTTTTCTGAAAATAAAAAAAAGATAGTTTTGTCCAACATCAGCCAATATATATAAAATGTATAATAGGATAATGGATTGAGTGAGCATTATTACAAGTTTATAATACATTTTTACTTTATTTTAAACATATTTTGCATGATATAAAAATATTGATCACAGTGAGCTTTAACAATTGTTATTGCCATAAACAGGAATGCTGCACAATATTTTTAGTGGAAATAAATTATATAGTCATTATCTTTTTTTAAAAATCACAAAGGAGAAAAAAACCTAGGCTGTTTGGTCATTGGCAGAAAATGGGTCCTTAGATGAGTTCTTTATTGCAAGTGAGTTCCATCTGCATTGCTCAGGAAAAATCAGTTGTGTCTTTATCATGGCCCCAGAAAGGTCTCTATTAAGAGTTCCAAATGATAGCTATATAGTCTGATTTTCATCATGGAAAAACTGTATGCTCAACTGGCAAATGATGCTGTTTCCTTAGTTCATATGTGGTCTTTTCCAATGTGAAGGGACACAACGACATACTTCTTCACTGAATGAAAATCTTGGCTCACAACGCTTCACTTTACCCAGACATGGTAGTCTGTAACAACTGGGGGAAAAAGAAGAAGGAAAAAATACATATTATTCCTGTCAAAGTTGTATTCAAATCACAATTTCATTAATGCTATCAAATATAAAAGAGAAGGGGAGAACTCTGCCCAATGTATTGGAAGATGACTTAAAAACTAGAAGGATGTCAATGAAAACTCATATGATGGGTAGGTACATTATGAAAATGAAATCTTTTTGAAGTGCAACTCTGTTTTGTGATGAAAGTACCATGTAACAATTTATGAAAGGAAATATTTAAGGGCTGCTGATTTACTGTGATCACATAATCATGGCAGAATTTGCAGGAATTGGAGGCTGGAATGAACCCCAGGCTTTTATGTTTTCAAACAGAGCCATGCTATGACTGAGTGAGCAACCACACCCTCACTCCTCTTCTCCAGTTAGCAGATTGTTGCAGGATGTCTCCCCTATTCCCACCTTCCCATCCTCCTTCCTGCCTGGAAACATATAAAACAAGGAGGAATGGGATTCAGGGAGAAGAATAAAGAACTGTACTTTTTTTCTTATCTAATGAGAAAGTATCAACCTTCACTCCAATTATAAGAAAAAATTGTAGGATGGATAGAAAAAGCAGAATCCCAAAATATACCGTCTAAAAGAAAGAGGATGAATTCAGATAATTTAACGCAGATTAATATTTAAATGTTCCTCTAAAAACTATCATGCTCACAACTCACAAAAGCCATATTGTCATTGATCATAATGGATTAAAATCCAAATAACATATTGACAGATTAACAAGGACATTATATTATCTTTAGAGGTTATATTTTAAAAAATGCATTATTTTAATTACACATATACATTTGTGTTTTAAAATGTGAAAAGTACAAGCTTGTAATCTTATGAGAAGTAATAAATCTTTAAATATATGTAGTAATAGTGGGAAATTATGACAAAGTTGAATAGACTGCTATTTAATAGTTCATCAGTCAATGTATGTTGGTCAAGCACTAGAGGAAAAGAATATGGTGGTCTGAGAGTTAAACAGGAGGAAGAGAGCCAGCTGTATTATATTTGGGAAATTTGATAGTACTGATAATGATCCCAAATTGTTTCCTGACACAAAAGTCCATCTGCTCAACACCTATATTCTATCTGTTATGTGTTGGGGCTATAAATCATAGAACTGGTAACCACAGCCACTGAAGAAACAATTAGGGGTGACTCAAAGGACAGCAGTTGGATTTATACTGGGTTTAAGTAGTCTCCACCTCATTTCCATTTACTATATATTCATATGCACAAATCATTCAACAAACATGTCATGCTCCTACTTTGTTTACACTGGGTGAGGTTCTAGGGAAACAAAAAAAAAATGAAAACATCCTCTTTCCTAAAGGAGTTCATAAAGGGATACACAGAGACACAAACATACAGGATATCTACCAAATAAAGTTTGGAGAGAAAATACTAGAGCTCAGTGTATCTAGAATGGTTTCATGTAGCAGGTTGTGATGCATGCTTGAGCTGAGTCTTGAAGAAACTATGTATTCTAAGATTTGGAGGTGAGGAGTGAGTGCTTTCCAAATATAGGGGACAGTTGGTGCAAAAGTATTCAAGATGGATGATTTCAAGAGAGAAACAACGAGAAGACCAATTAGGTTAAACTATAGAGTAAGAAAAGGGACATTATATGTAATAAGGCTGGAAAGGTAGTTTGGAAGCAATTTTAAAAGGTTTTTGAGGCTAAACAGAAAAGTTGGTATTTGTTATCCTAGAGGCACTAGGAAGCCACAGGAACTAATTGAGTAACAGAGTAACACAGTAATCAGATCTGAATTTTTGGAAAATTGCTTTGGCAACTGTGTGAGTGAAGGATGTATTGGAAAAGAGAGATAAAATGCAAGGAGACCAATTAGGAGGATACGGGAATATGTATTTGAGGTGATGATGGCCTTAACTCAGTACTCATGTGAATCCAGAGAAGGGGCCAATGTGAAAGCTATTATGAGGGGAAAATGTCATAAAAGATAGGAGGAGGAATATGTATGAATGGAAGAACAAATGGGATGGTCATATATGTATCAGTAGTAGGAATAATAGCCATCAAAAGTATTTTACTGGTATTCAGAAAATTTATCATTTTTTAATTTAGAAGATGACTGTCAGTGTATAAATAGATTCTCTAGTAGATTCATTGAAAGACTGGAAAAATACTTATTGGTGATAAGGAGTAGATAGATTTTAATCTGGACTAGTGGAGGAAGTACCCACACTGATGGGACAAGAGACCTATTAAATTATCACAATATTTGGATTTTTAATTTTATTTTATCAGACTATAATAAATCTAAAGAAATGTTAATAAAAAAGAGTTGTAGAACTAAGGGAGAGCTCTGGGAAATAGAAAAACATGCATTTTTCCTAATTATACATGGAAAATATTGTTTAGGTTACAATAAAGACCCAATGGCAAAAAGGAAAAAAAAATTCGTTGCGCTTCATCTGAAAAACAACAATATAGAAAAGTAATGAATCAATATACCAAGAAAAAAGAAACATAATGTGAGCAGAGATTAATATTATTGAAAAAAATTAAATGGAGTGAAATATAAAACTGTGGTTTCTTTTAAAGACCCCAAACAATTGTTAACCAAGTAGCAAATCTAATTTTTTTGAGAGAAAAAAAATGAAAACCCAATTACCAATGTAAAAAATGAGAGAATAATGCCTATGGAAAAAAAATACATTGGGAAAATCATCAGTAACTCTAACATATAGCTTAATGCTAATAAATTTGGGGATTTTTTTTTTGGGGGGGGCAATGAGTGGCTTGCCCAGGGTCACACAACTAGTATGTGTCAAGTGTCTGAGGCCAGATTTGAACTCAGGTCCTCCTAAATCCAGGGGTGGAGCTTTATCCACTTCACCACCTAGATGCCCCTAAGTTTGGAGATTTTAAAGAAATGTATTTACGAAAACATAAAATACAAAATGTAAAAAAACAAGAAATATTTAGCCAAAATGGACCAATCTCAGGAGGGGAAATGAGCCAAGTAATTAAAGAATTGTCATATAAAAGCTACTAAAAAACCCACAGGAATTTGCTGGCAAATTCTACCGAACTTCATAACAAAATCTTATTCTATATTATGTAGATTGTTAGCACAGAATAGAGTGATAGGTTATCTAATTCCTTTTATGAGTCAATTATACTTTTGATCCCTAAATATAAGGAAATTGTAAGGACAAATATAATTGTAAGGAAGAAAGTTAAAGTGCAATCTAATGAATATAATTATAAAAAATAAATAAAACACTTGTGGAAGGAATATAGCAGGGTATCAAAAAATCCATTTAGATTAAATAAGATAGTTTTTACAGGAATGTGAGGATGAGAGGAAGAGAAAAAACATGATTTTTTTATTAGATACAAAGGTTGCCTTTAAGAAAATGTATTAATTTATGTTAAGGACACTAAAATGGAACAAATAACACTTATTCTTGGTGTTTAAAAATATTTGAAACTGAAATTTTATATTTATAAAATGGGAAAAATTATTAGAGGCATTCCCATTAAAACTGAATCTAAAGCAAAGCTTTCCATTCTCACCAGTTCTGTTTGGCAAAGTCTTAAAAATATGAATATTATAGCATGAGAAACAAATTAAAGGAATATATATGTACACATATTGTTGACTTTGCAGAAGTCAAAATATCCCTGGCTTCAGATAATATGATTATATAGAAAAGCTAAGCCTTGGTAATGAAAAATGAAAGTTATACACACATTTAGCAAAGTAGGGAATAAGATAAACCCACTAATACCACCTGCATTTCTAAACCAAAAGAAAGAGAAGTCCCATTTAAAAATAAAAATATTTTCAAATATTTAGTCATATACCAATAAAGCTATACAAGCCATTATTGTAAGGATACCTTTGAAATGATTTTAGCAAACATGAAAAAAAATTGAATAGAGTCCCTAAACATAGCTATGTTGAGTACACCCATTAAAAAAATCAACTTCCCAATTTAGATTTGGCAATTTAAATGAACATTTTATTTAAATCATATAAAACTAAGCAAAACATTAGTAGATTACTTAGTTGAATATGATAATGTTAAAGTCTAAAAACATGTGGACAACAATATTATGTGGAGCTAAGGAAAAGAAAAGAAAAGAAAATCTTTAATAGAGTTCAAAATCTTATGAATCGGTAACTATAAAAACTATGTAACATATGAAAAATAGTAGCCTCTGAGACATTGTGTGACAAGTTGCTTAATCTCTCAAGGTAATTTGTAAGCTCCTAAAAAAGAAAAAGAAAATTTTCAATGGCCTTCAGTTGCCTTAAGCCCCTTAATCATTCCATAGTGACTGGGAATGTTGTAGTAATTTGAAAAAAAAAGTTACCCTACACAAATAATCACATAACTTTTAGGTTGTCTTTAAACTTGAATTTAGGAATTGGTACTCTCAATGTGAGATCTTGACCAATTACCAATAAGTTGAAATACTGGAAGAACTGAAGAACAACAACATTAATATATTGGTAATAAACTAATCAAAAGATTGGACAGCTAGGTGGTACAGCAGATAGAGTGCCAGCACTGGATTCAGGAAGACTCATCTTCCAGAGTTTAAATCCAGCCTCAGACACTTACTAGCTGTTTGACCTTGAATAAGTCACTTCACCCTCTTTTCTCATCTGTAAAATGAGCTGGAGAAGGAAATGGCAAACCACTCCAGTATCTTTGCCAGAGAAAACCCTAGATGGGGTCACAAAGAGTTTAACATAACTAAAACCACTGAGGAACAAAAAAACCCCAAAAGATAAAAGAAAACTGAAGTTAAATGGAAAAAGGATTGTTCACATCTCCTTGGAGATGCAAGGGACTTTTTAAGATGAATCATGTATCCAAGGGCAGTAAAAAACATTTCTTCAAGTGGTACAATGAATAGAGCTTTGGATTAGGAACCCAGAAGACCTGGATTTTGAATCCTGTCTTAAAAACTTTAAATGTATGAACATGAACCAAGTTGCTTTAATCTCTCTATGCCTCAGTTTCCTCATCTGTAATATACGTATTTTAATAGCACCTTCCTCACAGGATTGCTGTAAGGATCAGATGAGATAATATGTAAAGTGTTTTGCAAGGATTAAATTGGTATAACTGCTAGATGTTATTTTCATGGGACACAATGATTCTGTCTTATTGCATTCAAGATGAGAATACATTTTTAAAAATGACAATTACAGGTTATGCATCCTCATTTCTTGAAGAGGAAGAAGAGACAGAATATTGTATGAAGAACTTCACATGTCTTGCAAACTAAGTCAAGATACACTCTGAGACTTGATGACTTCAATACGAAGGTGAGCAGAAGGGTGTTGAAATACATAGGCAAGCAGCTTCAGTTTAAGAAAGGAAAGGCCAAAGCCTTGTAGACTATTCAGAAGCCTCCTATCTATATATCATGGACACTTTCTTGAAGAAGAGACTGGACTCTTGGGGCCCCTGTTACATTTATTATATTTATATAGAATTTTAACATTTACACAATGCTTTGCACACATTCTTTTCCTTGATTTATTACAAGATTGATATTATTAATGTGTGTGAAGTCCAAACAGATGTTTTTGATTAACAACATTTTTGAAAAATATTGGAGCCATTGCTATTTGCTATCTTGAAAAGAAAGGAAATCCTAAGGCAAACATGACTTTTCAATCACTTAGAAAAATCATCTGGTGCTAAGTATCCCCACAATCCTGAGCAAGTTATTTAATCTCTCTGGGTCTTGTTTTTTTCTGTTGTAAAATAATGGGGTTGGACAAGGTGATTTCTAAGGGACTTTGAAGCTATAACATTCCATTATTTTTCTCTCAGCTATGCAGCACATGTAGTAACAATCATATTTTTATTTAAGCAGTAATGAATTGAGAAATGGAGGAATATCAGTGGATCTAGAAGATTTTAACTAATTTTGCCATTGATGTGAATAAATTTAATTTCAGGTGAATTCATTACAACATAGGGGTCAGAAGGTTAAGAAAGGCTGCCATTATTGCAGTAAACTGATCCACAAAAATCTTTCCCATTTCTCTTTCAGAATAAATATCAGGGAAAAGAGAAGTTTCTCAAAGTTTCTCTGAGATATTGTTCTCCAGGCTTGCACCCACATAAAAATGCTTATCTCACATATAATAGAGGGTAAAGAGTATGACTTATAGCAATGAATACAATTTAATGGACTACTCCATGGCATTGATGGAAATAAATCTGATTTAAAATTTTTATAGTGGTTCAATCTAAAAGTCCATAGGCAATATGTATTAACTTTTAAGATTACTTTAAATGACCTCTGGTATTTTTATAGTTCAATTTATTAAAAACAATAGTAAATGAAATAGGAAACTAAATGTGATAAATAAAGTCAGTTAATCTGAGACTCTGATTGGATCTACTGTATTCTCATTAAGTACATTTGTGGAATATAATTTTTGAGCCAGTAGAGGGGGAAATTCATATAATCTATTTATTTATATTTATCACTTCAAGCGTGAATGGAAAATATAGTGGTGTATAAAATACTTTGAAATTTACCAAAAAAAAAATAAAGAATGTAATTATCTACATGTGGAAATCTAGATTTCTGTGTGGAATCTTTTTCTCTTAAGAGACTGACAGTTGTCAACGTTATAGATGAAGTTTGATTAGAAAAGGTAAAACATAAGATCAAATCAACATAATAATATAGAAAATGTTTTCCTTAGTGGTTCTTGTGAAAGCATAACACTGGTTACTTATAGGGTAAACAGAAATAATGAAGGTAAATGAAATCACCTAACTATTGGGGGGAAAAAGAAACCCAATGAAGATAATTATAAGCTCTTGTCTACTAACTTAATAGGTGTCTTCAAAATTTATTTTAATGAATATTTTAATTAAAATTTAATTAAAATGACTTTTTACTTTAAAAATAGCAAGTATACCTACTATGGTCCCCTTATTGGATGACATGGATGGATTGCAACTTCAATCATTGAAGGGAACATCCATATTGATGAGAACCACTAACCCCATTTAAGACACCAAAACAATGTATTGGTTACACAGTTGTTGCAATGGACTCAAAAACAGAATCAGTATTTTTTTATGAAGGAAATTTATGGGGAAAAGCTCAAACTAGCACTAAAAAGCATTCCTAAAAGATGTTTCTCATCAATTTATTTTTGTGGAAGGGAGAGTTTTTTAAAGCATGTCTGCTATTATCGTTCATATAAATTTATTCTGACAATCCATATGATATACTGTGCCAAATAGCTGTTTTGCCAATTAATGGCATTCTCTGATAACTGGCAGTGAATCAGGATAAGTTTCAGGTTTCAACATGATTGCTGTCTAAATCCTTTTAAATGATGCTTTTTCATGTAAATGGTAATGATTTATTCCAATAATTTTACTAAATGGTTTGCTTATAGCCTCCAGTTTCTAGATACCACACTATAATGTCTTGTACTCAAGTATTATCAGTGTTTCCTTCCTAGAGCAATTTCAATGTACTTATTTTATGCTGTCATGATAGAGGTTCATTTCAGGGACAGTAATGGCTTTATAGAACTGGAAATATTTTATGCCACTTACAAGTCTATAAGCTGGTTGTCTGGATGCCCAAGCATGTGCAACCTGAATTCAGTGCATGAGATCAGTAATAAAGACAATGAAAACAGAGCAGCTCATCCACCTAAAAGAAAGTTCTAGCTTGTTTGATGTTTTAACTGTGACACAGGCTTAATTTGCTTGCTAGCTGAACAAAGTGCTTAAATAGGATTCTGAAGGACTTTTTAGTTTAAGAAGATAAAGATGACAAATTCTACATGGGCACTATTTTTTAATGGTTGGATCTTGTCCAGTGTAAATGACAACTGTAATAAGCAATCAGATTCTCTGGCTCCTATAGATTTTCCTGTAAGCATTTAACTTATTCTCTAAAAATTGAGTTAATTTTGTGAATACATTCTTTCAGGAAGACTTCTAGTGGTGTTGTTGTTCAGTTGTATACAACTTTTCATGCCCCTATCTGGGGTTTTGTTGGCAAAGATACTAGAATGCTTTGTCCTTTCCTTCTCCAGCGGATTAAGGCAAACAGGTTAAGTGACTTGCCCAGGGTCACACAGATAATGAGTGTCTGAATCTGAATTTGAACTTAAGTCTTCCTGACTTCAGGCCCAGCTTTTTATTCATTGAGTCACCTAGTTGCCTCCTCCTAGGGTAACACTAATTAAATCATGACTTTAATTATTATTTGTTTCAAGAAAGTACAGTTATTAGTTAATACCAATTCTCTTGGCTATTTTCTTCTAGATTTTGCTGTCTCAATCACTCAGAGTGAGCAGTTTATATTCCAGGAGAATGCAACTATTGAGTGTGTAACAAGCAGGAACTTAACAAGAACTCAATCTACATGGCCACTGAAATTCCTACCACTCTGGAACTATGATGCTGTGAGAGAGTATGTTTTGATGTTTGAACACTGAAATATCCTAAATATATCAACTTTCCTAAACTTCCTCTGTATTTTTTATTTATTATTCTATCACTTATAAATATAGCCACTGCACAGTTTTCATGAGCAAGAAGAAAATAGCAATTTCATATAAATTCCATTCAAAACACTAAAGGTAGAAATGAAGGTGCAAAATTCCCCACTGGAAATGACTCATCTTATACAGGTTAATGTTGAAAAAACATGTTAGAAATTCTCAAAGGACACTCTGAAAGTAAAGAGGGTAGATAAAGTAATATTCCTACAGCAGAAGAAATCTAACCTATAGACTTAAGGGTAGGGGAAAAAGCAATTTAAGTTTCACAATGCTGGAACTTAAACTAATTTTTAACCTTTTAATGAGAAAAGTTGTGCACATAGTAAGAGTTCAATGGTCGGAGAAAATAAATTTTGGGGGCAACTAGGTGGTGCACTGGATAAAGCACCAGCCCTGGATTCAGGAGGACCTGTGTTCAAATATAGCCTCAGACACTTGTCACTTACTAGCTGTGTGACCCTGGGAAAGTCACTTAACCCTCATTGCCTCACAAAAACAAATAAAAGAACAAATGAATAAACAAACAAATAGAAAAATAAAAGAAACAAATAAAGTACAAGTCATGCTAAAAACAAGAAAAAATGTTTTATCTTGAAAGCCCTTCATGAATAAAATCATTCTTATGATATGAATATTTATCCCTATTTTATAGTCACAAATGCAGATCTGAAAGTGAATGGGGTATAGTAGAAAGAATACTGGGCTTAAGTCAGAAGACCTGGATTTACCTGTCATTTCCTTCACTTATTATTTGCATGATCATAAGCAAATCACTTAGCTTTGGTGAGCATCAGTTTCTTTATTTTTAAAGTGGGGATGGCAGTACTTGTAATAATTAACTTCCTGGGTTGTTAGAGGGAAAGTGTTTTTTAAACTGTGAAATATCTTTCTGGGGGCCTGCTAGTTTATGATGCTTCCAAGATTGTGTGATCTAGGGAGAGATTTATTTGCTGCCCTCCTGGTATGAGCTCTGCAAGTTCCTGACTCAGGTTTGGGTCCATTGGACTGTTTGTGGTTGACTTTCAGTAGATCACTGTTGAATTCAGCTACTATTCACCTGCTGGGAAGTTCTGCAGATTTAGAACAACATGACTGACTTCCCTTTGGTATTGATTCCCTGCCCTAGTTATTCCACTGCAGCCATATCTATAGAGCTAATGGTTAGAACTGAGTTCCCATTCGCTCTTTTTTTTTTTTTTTTTTTAGTGAGGCAATTGGGGTTAAGTGACTTGCCCAGGGTCACACAGCTAGTAAGTGTGTATTGTGTCTGAGGCTGGATTTGAACTCAGGTACTCCTCGCTCCAGGGCCGGTGCTCTATCCACTGCGCCACCTATCTGCCCCCTACTGCCTGCTTTCTATATGTATCATGCTCCATTTTCCTTGTTTCTTCCCTTATCATCTATTCAGGCCTTATTGGTCTCTATATCTTAATAATTCTTGTCTTATCTTATTTCCACTTAAATCCCAAGCATTCCAGGTCCCTATTAGAAATGACATTAATCAGTATGCAGATCAGGAGTTTTTAATCATTTTTGTTTGTTTGTTTTGGAGTGTGTGTGTGTGTGTGTGTGTGTGTGTGTATTCCTCCTAGAATAAGGTTTTTAAAGGCATAGAATAAAATATGTAGGATTAAAACCAATTATATTCAAATAAGGATTTATAAAATCTAAGTTCACTAATCCCTTGAAATCTATCCACAAGCCCCTTGGGGGTCCATGGACCCTAGATGAATAACCCATTATCTAGACCTATTAGCCATTGATGGCCAACAAATTGAGTCAATCAATAAGTCAGTCTATGATGTAAACAGAAGGTGCTAGGCCCTTCTAGATTGCCCAACCCTATCACACTGTACATAATACAAAAACTTCTGACTAGACCCTATCTTTTGTTGTTGTTGAGTCTTCTCAACCATGTCTGACTCACTGTGACCCCATTTTGGGCTATCTTGTCAAAGATACTGGAGTGGTTTGCCATTTCCTTCTCCATTTTATTTTACATAGGAGAAACTGAGGCAAATAGGGTTAAGTCATGGCCAGGGTTACACAGCTAGTAAGTGTCTGAGGTCAGATTTGAACTCAGGTCCTCCTTACTCCAGGACTGGAGCTCCATCCACTGGTGCCAACTAGCTGCCCTAAACCCTATTAGGAACATGCAACTCTTAGTCCTGTATCAGCAAGAAAATTCCAGCAACACCATCTTAAACTTCGTGTATTCACCCCTTCAGACCAATCTGATTCTGTATTTTTCCAAATGATATTGTAAATTCATACCTAAATGGCCTAATCAAATCATATGACCATTCATCCTATCCTTTCATGGAGTGAGTGTCTAAAGCAATGGCTGATGGACCTGACAAGCCCTCAGAGTTATGATCTATCTTAATTCCCAGATTCAGTCCCATTTGGAATGGAGGCCAGTAGTTTTCTTTCTTGGTTAGGCTAGGGTTCTTAACATGGTATCCATAGATTCCTAAGGGTTTGTAAATACATTTTGGAGAATTTATGAACTTGTGTGGGGGAAAAAATATTCCTTTTTTCAGTGTAATTTGTTCCCTGTGTTTTGTTTTATGCACTTAAAAACATTATTCTGATATAGGGTTCTTAGACTTTATCTGTCTAATAAAGGAGTCCGTGACACTAAAATGTTAAGAGTCCCTGGACTAGAGTGTGTTTTATAATCTTCTTGCCAAACAGGTAAATTTCCAAGAACCATGAATGGAAATAGGCTCTTCCTCTTATCATGGCTTAGCTATGTCCATTAATATAACTAAATCTCTCTATCTCCTCTGGGATCCAAAAGCCTACTTTTTAAAAAATTTAATCTTTTAAATAACAAACACTTATTTTTCTCTTCCTGGAATTCCTACTTCTCACTTTAAAGAAAAAGAAAACAAAACCATTTTTTTTTGCAGGACAATGGGGGTTAAATGACTTTCCCAGGGTCACACAGCTAGTAAGTGTCAAGTGTCTGAGGCCAGATTTGAACTCAGGTACTCCAGAATTCAGAGCTGGTGCTTTATCCACTGCACCACCTAGCTGCCCCCAGACAAAACCATTTTTAAACAAATATTCATCATAAAACAAAAGAAATTCTCTCACTGGCTCTATCCACAAATACCCCCAGCCTTTCTTTCCCATTCAGTGAAAAAGTATAACCCAATAGCTTCCCATGAACCACAAAACTCCTTCCTTCTCTCTTCTAGGATTTGGGTCCTGTCTTATTATTCCTATGCTAGGAATTGGAGTTTTTCCTTGTAATTACACCCTTATAGGCACATCCCTGCTATGTTCTTTCAGACCTTTCTAATACCAATGGCAAATATCTGTCTGCCTGGATCTTGACTATGATTTTCTACTTGAGTCCTCCCTCCAGCAAGAGGAGAAATTTCACTTAAGTTGAGAAAAGTGTATCAATGTTGGAAAGATTCAGATGCACTTACCTGCAGTTCTGTTGCCGAAACTTCTTTCCTTTTGATAAACATCTACTTGGAGATTCTGTACATTCACAGGTACACTTTCCAGGATTTAGAGGCAGATGCCTGGGACAGCTTTTCTTGCATACACACTGACATGTGTTTTCATCAAATTCTTTGTTGGCTCCACATGAGCTGGGTAGAAGTTTGTTTTTACACACACACTGGCAGGAATTTCTGTCTAGTTCTTTGTGGGGTCCACAGCTTGAAGGCCGAAGTCCTCCTTTGCATACACACTGACAGGTTTCTTCATCCAATTCTTTGTTGGGTCCACAGATATCATGGAATCCATCTGAAGTATCTGGGGAAATGCCAGACAAAAAAACACTGTAAGGATACCTTCCTTTGTTCTGGGAAGGGGATGAAACACACCTTAGTTCACCTTATAAAAAGGTGCCAGGGGTAGCTAGGTGGTGCAGTGGATAAAGCACTGGCCCTGGATTCAGGAAGACCTGAGTTCAGATCCGACTACATACACTTGACACTAGCTGTGTGACCCTGATCAAGTCACTTAACCCTCATTGACCTACAAAAACAACACAAAAAGCAACAAAAAAAAAGAAAAAGGAAAAAAGGAAAAAAGGTGCCATTTTATGCAAATTTTTTAAAAAAGTTCCTCAGAAACATTTAAAAAAAATAGTAATTATGGGGCAGCTAGGTGGCGCAGTGGATAGAGCACCAGCCCTGGATTCAGGAGGACCTGAGTTCAAATTCTGCCTCAGACACTTAACACTTACTAGCTGTGTGACCCTGGGCAAGTCACTTAACCCCAATTGCCTCACAAAAAAAACAAACAAATAAACAAAAAAATAGGAATTACAATCTTCATGATCACATCTTTTAATAATCAATAACAAATGCTGTTTTAATATTTCCTTCCTAGCTTTAATGTGATTTTAAAATATATTTTATTTCATTGAATATTTCTCAGTTACTTATACAAAATTATTAATATTTATTTTTAAATTGAGTTCCAAATTCTCTTTCCTTGCCCTCCCTCTTTCCTTGACAATAGCAAGCAATATGATATTGATTATACATGAGAAGTCACACAAAACATATTTCTACATTAGCCATGTTGCAAAAGAAAACAAAAAACTCAAGAAAAAATTTTAAAATAATTTTTAAAAAGTATGCTTAAATCTTCACTCAGAGTTCATCAATTCTTCCTCTAGAGGTGAATAGCATTTTTTTCCATAATAAATATTTCATTATTTTCCAGTTACATTTAGAGATAGTTTTCAACATTTGTTTTTACAAAATTTCTAGTTTCAAATTTTTCTCCTCCCTTCCCCCTCCTCAAGACAGCAAGTAATTTGATATAGGTTATATATGTACAATCACATTAAACATACTTCTGCATTAGTCATGTTATGAGAGAAGAATCAGAGCAAAAAGGAAAAAACTCAAAAAAGTAAAACAACAACAACAAAAACAATATGGTTCGATCTGAATCCAGATTCAACAATTCTTTTTTTTCTGGATTTGGAGAGCATTTTCCATCATGAGTCCTTTGGAATTATCTTGGACCATTGTATTGCTTAGAAGAATCAAGTCTATCACAGTTGATCAACACACAATTTTGTTGATACTTTGTACAAGTGAATAGCATTTTTCATCATGGGTTCTTGGGAAATGTTTTGGATTATTGTCTAGATCAGAGTTCTAGCTTTAATTTGAAATTACTTTATATTTACCAAAAAACTAGAATCTGTGCATCTAATCTTTAGAAAGTCATTTTGCTTACCACTGTCTGCAGCACTGGAGGAGAAAATGAAATCTTGCTGAGCCAGGCATCTGCAGATGTGATTGTTCCAGATATGATTTTTTGGGCAAGTCTTGTTTGTTGCATGACACCTTTGAATAAGATACAGAATTTAAGGAATATCAAAGCAATGATAGAAAAAATTGGTGGATTGGGAATTATGTATACTGTATACAACAACTTTCAACCAATTCATGTCTTTATAACATGACTTTTATAGTATGACATAAAGTAGATTATATGGAAATGTACTTGAAACTCATGTAACAAGCACATCATTTAAACTTTCAGAACTTCAGTTTTACTGTCTGTAAAATTTCTCTCCTAACTGTGCTTCTGATTTTGGACTTCCCAGACTTTGAACTTCTCAATCTAGAAGTTCCCTCTGGCCTTCTAACCTTGGAACACCTCTTTCCCATTGTTACATCCTTCTATAGTTGTTGATTTTTTTCTGGAACCATTTTGAGAAAAGGCTCAGGCCAGCTATTCTTGATTCCTTTCCCAGCTTGGCTTTTAACTCCCTAGACTTTGGTACCATTTCCTTATATAAGTATTTCCTCTCACTCGCATTTTTAGCTCCCTTTTATGTGATGTTTTCCTTCATTAGACTGTAAGCTCCTTGAGGGCAGGGTCTATTTTGTTTCTCTTTTTTTTTTTGTATCTCTAATGTTTAGCACAGTGCCTGGAAAATAGAAAGCATTCAAATGCTTACTGATAAAGTAGAATGGGGAGAAAAGAGAGATATGAAGCAAAAATAGTGCAAGGAAATTGAATGAGAGAAAGATTGCTTTCATTCACTGTTGGTGGTAGACAGATTATGGATTTCATGGAGGAGCTGGACCCTCAGGAGAATATCAAAGGATTCTAGTGGGAAAAGAGAAGAAATTGTGAGAGATTAGGGTGGAAGAGAGATGTTCTGTGTAGATATGTAACAATGGCTAATAGGATCATAGATTTAGAGTTGTAAAGGATCTTAGAGATCATTGAGTTCAACTCTTCATTTTACAAATGGGAAAACTGAGGCTCAGAGAAGATATTTGTTCAGGTTCACACAGTAAGCCCCTGAGGCAGGATTCAAATCAAGTTCTTCCTCATGGCAAGTTCAGTAGCCTTTCCCCTGTGTCACACTGCCTCAGAGAGGACAGGGAGAGACTAAGAGGATAGGATGAAATCACAGAATAGTTGGTTGCCAGGTTGTCTGGGACACAATGTGTGAACAGGAAAAATACAGTAAGGTCAGAAAGGTAGATCAGATAACATTTAGGATGGCCTTATAAGAAATGCTGAAGAGCTTTTCTTTTAGCCTATAAGTATCAGGGAGCCCATTTATGCTGGGTTAGATATTGGAAAAATCACTTAACCTTTTCAGCCCTCAGTTTTCTCAACTCCTGGGCTGCTGAATGTTGATGTCATAAATCACATAACTTTAACCAAGTTCTCTCTAAATTTGGTAATGTGATTTCAGCTGAGGCCTCCCTACCACATACTAATCCTAAATCTCTAATTGGCTATCTCATCCATTCCCCACACACAGATTATCAGTTTCAAATCATCCATACTTTTCTCAATCTACTTATGCCACCCCCTTCCTGCTCTTTCTCATAGGAGGATCTCCTCTCCTATTTTACTAAGAAAATTGAGGCCATCTGTTGGAATCTCCGTCTTTTTTTCCAATTCTACATCACAAATCAACAAGACATCAACCTTCTATCTTCCCCAGCCCCCCAAAGTTTCCTTCATTCTAGTCTCAGAGGAAGAATGGCTCTTCTTCTTGATATCACCTGCCTTTCTATTGTACCTTTGATCCCATCTTCTTCCATTTCCTCTATGAGATTCCCCCTTAAGTTGTCCCCTTGCTTTCTCCATAATATTCAACATCTCCTTATGCATTAGCTTCTGCCTTACTGCTTATAAACAATCCTCAGATCTCCCCCAGCCTTAACATTTTGTTTTGATCCTATCAACCAATATTTTTCTTATGTCTCTCCTCCCTTTCATAGCCATATTCCTAGAGCAAGATACTTGTTTTTCGCCATTGCTTTATTTCCTTTACTTACTTCTCAGCCTTTTTCAGTTTAGCTACTGATCTTATCATTAAATTGACACCAATACTTCCAAAATTACTAAGGATCTCTTTTTGTTTGTGTGTTTGTTTTTTGCAGGTCAATAGGGGTTAAGCGACTTGCGCGGGGTCACACAGCTAGTAAGTGTCAAGTGTCTGAACCCCGGATTTGAACTCAGGTCCTCCTGAATCCAGGGCCGGTGCTTTATCCACTGCACCACCTAGCCGCCCCATCCAACAATCTCTTAATTGCAAATCTGATGGCATTTTTTAAGTCCTCATCTTTTTTGAGCTTTCCTCTGCATTTGATATTGTGGACAACCTCCATCTCTTATACCTCTTACACTTCCTAAATCTCTTATACCTTTTCCCCACTCATTACTCCCTTGCATTTTTGTGACATTGCCCTTCACTAGTTTTTCTCCTATCAGTCTGATTATTCCTTCAGTCTCCATCCTAGGCCCTCATGTCTTCTCTATCTATACCTTCTCCTTGGTAATTCATCAACTTTCATGGGTTTCATCTACATGCATAAGACTCACTGCAAAATACAGAACTTGGTCTTGAACAATCCAGATTATTCACATCTACCATATAATTGCCAATAGCTATTACCATCTTCTATGAAATCAGCCTTAAAATAAACTAAGTTAACCTATGGAAAAGGTAGTGTACCATTCAACCTTTGTATTCAAAGTCATTCATTCAACATTAGTGCCTACCATAGTGTCTTGTGAATAGTAGGAAATAAATAAGAGCTTGTTGAACTGTCTGTTGTTGAAGTATGAAGGGCATTGACTTAGACCCTGTAAAAGCAAGTGAAACAGACTCATGCCATTTAAAAGGCTTTAATCCAATTAATTAAATGTTTCTTTATTATTTTCTTATTATTAATCAGCAGACAATTAACACTTAGCTTTCCTTTACTTTTTTTTTTAATTTTTAATTTTTTTTTTAGTGAGGCAATTGGGGTTAAGTGACTTGCCCAGGGTCACACAGCTAGTAAGTGTTAAGTGTCTGAGACCGGATTTGAACTCAGGTACTCCTGACTCCAGAACTGGTGCTCTATCCACTGCGCCACCTAGCTGCCCCTTTCCTTTACTTTTACAAGGTAGGATCAAGGCAACATGGAGGCAACAGAGTTATGGGTGTTTTTTTTTTTTTTGAATCTCTGAAAAAATGCCTTAGACCCTGAAATTTCTTCATTTACAGCAATTTTGGGAAACCCAAATAGCTCATCCATTCAAATCAACAGACATTTATTAAGCACCTACTCTTTTCAAGGCACTATGCAGGTGATGAAAATTAAAAAAAAAAATAAACAACCTTCCCTCAAAAAAAAAATCTTTAAGCTCAAGATTTTATTTTTTGGCTGAGTAGAACATAATATGCACTTATTTAATATTTGTTTATTGGATCTGACTGGATAATTTCATGAGTTTTTGTTCAGTCATTCAATTGTGTTTGACTCTTTGTGACCCTGTGGACCATAGCATGCCAGTGCTATCCATCAGGTTTTCTTGGAAAAGATACTGTAGTGGTTTTTCATTTCCTTCTCCAGCTCATTTTATAGATGAGGAAACAGACAAAATGGTTAGGTGACTTGTCCAGGGTCACACAGCTAGTGAGTGTCTAAGACTTGATTTGAACTTGGGTCTTCCTGACTCCAGGTCCAGCACTCTATCCACTGAGCCACTGCCTTGATTTCATGAGTATCTGTGGCTAAAAAAAGCCAACAATAAATAGCCCAGTCTCTAGTGCTGGGCTTTTAAAAACTTAATTAACTGGTCTTCCAACCACAGATATAGTTGAATCCATATATGAAACCTATTCAGTAGCTCTCAGAGAAGAGGAGGCCCTCTTCTCTGTCCAGAAGCCAGGGGAACTTATAAGATCATTATGTTAGATACTTTGAAGGGGGAAAAAAGAGGGTTCAGGACCTGATAATAATGCTTGCTTACCCCTGAGAGAATTAAACCTCTGGCATTCTGTGTAGAAGACTTCAACTGAGGCTAGCATGATACCCTAGACAAAGATTGCACAGAAAAAATGTCACAGCTCCTGATTATTTGTGACCAAGAAATGTACACATTTAACTGGAAGCTTTATTGCCACGTGCATTTCTGCTACTTTGCATTTTACTGAAATCTGTTTTGTAGTTCCATTTTTATTATCTGGCTCTTTTTTTATACAATCCCTTTTTTTTTTCAAAGCCTCTAAATTAAAAATGAAGAGAAAGGAAACTTAAAAATTGAAAAAAAAAACTAACAACAAACTAATGGAGAGTCAAGTTCCTAAGCATTTGGGCTGAGTGTCTGTTATAGATTAACAATTCAAAAACACTGAGGTCCTATGTTCCATGTCAAAGCTGCCCAACCTATAAATTCCCTCTCTGTTCCTTAGTAAAAGGAGACGTGTTCTCATAAGGATGAAATTTTCCTTAATAAACCCCACTATTTGTAACTTCTTATAAGCAAACAAGTTTTATTTAGTGTTGCAGTAAACATTACAGACATTTTTACAAAAGAATTACAAGATTGTAAACACAACAAACTAGTCCTGAAACTAGTTTTAGCCTTTTGTGTCCCTCCTTTTCTATCCCTTTCTTTATAACCACACAGTCCCTGATGGTTTCTAGATCAGGTTGAAAAAGCATAAACCTTATTGACTCATTTTCTCAATCCTATGGCTTACCTATCCTGATAACAATCATGTCACCTTCCATAACTTCCCAATGCCTACGTGACAAAGTCCAAACTCTTTAGTCTATTATTCAAGACCTTTCACAATTAGAACCTAATGATCTATCTGACCAGATCTTGTTCTACTCTATGTGGATTCCTCTTTTTTATTTAGCCAGACTATTCTACTCATTATCCATGACCACAAACATTCATTCTTTTTCATGTTCATCAAACATAAAACATAGTTACTAGGCATTTTCATTCTCCTTTTCAGCTCACTTTCATTTCACTTTTCACTGACCAATTCTTCCTAATCCTTCAAGATCTTCTCAATTACTACCTTCACTATGCAAGATGTTTCAATCCATAGGATATCATTTTCCTAAGAACTCAAAGCATTTATCATCCTATAATTCATTTGACTTTACTCTAGGTGTTCATAGAGCATTTTGTGAATGCTATTCAGTAACAACGTTTACTTTGTTATTTTATGTGGTGATTTAATTTTTAGGATATGTTTGTCATATCTTCCCTGTTAGACTATAAAGGTCAGGGATAGCACATTAAACTGTCATCTTAACTGATTATAGCACGATGTTGTATATGTAGTAGATATTGGACACATATTTGGTGAATGGCTAGATAGATGCACTGTGCCACTGAGGTCCCATGTTCAAAGGGCACATCCTTCAAAATACTGTATCACCCTATTTTCTTTATATAATTATTTCAGAAAATATAAAAGTAATATTGAAATGTATAAAAAGTGATGAATAGTATTTCTCAAAATAATGTTCTGACTTTGCCTAGTACACAGAAATGAGTTGTTCCCATTTAACCTTGAAGAAAACTAGATGGTAAAAATATTAAGGGATTTGGAGTAGGAACTTTTATGTATTATCATAGATTTAGAGCTAGAAGGTACCCTCGAGTCATGCCCAATTACCTCCTTTTTTAACAGATGAAGAAACTGAGTCTTCAGAAGATTACGTTACTTGCCCAAAGTCACATAGCTCATAAGCAGCAATACTCAGATTTGAATCTAAATCCTCTTTCCACTAAACCAAAATTTGACACTGTTGATCACCTTTTTTTCCTTAATACTTTCTTCTCTCTAGGTTTTTGTGACACTACTCCATCCTGGTTGTCCTTGTCAGTCTTTTATTGAATCTTGTTTCAGGACACCACTAAAGGTGTGTTCTCTAAATCTCCTTCCTTGGCCATCTTATTCTCCTTTTATACTATTTTATTTGGTGAACTCATCAGCTCCCATGAATTAAACTATCATCTTTATCATGATGATTCTCAGATCTGCTTATCTGGTCTGTAATTTTCTCCTGACCTCTAGAACTGCATTTCCAATCGCTTACTGGCTGTCTCAAACTGGATGTACCACAGACATCTTAAACTTAGTATGTCCAAATCTGAATGTATTATCTTTCCTCTAAAACCTCCTTCCTCAAATTCTCTATTTACTGTTGAATGGTATACTCATCCTCCCACAACCTGGGTGTCATCCTCTATTCCCCATTCTCTCCCAGCCTTCCATAATCATTCTGTTGCCATGGAGGCCTGCGTCCACACTTTTGAAACACCTCTTCTCTTGTCTTACTCTGCCACCACTCTGGTATGGTACCGGCCTTCATCATCACACTGCTGGATGGTGGCACTGACCTGCTGGTTCATTTCCCTATCACAGTTTCTCCTCACTCCCATCCATCTTCCATTTATTTGTCAAATTAACCTTCCCTAAACCACAGATCTGACCATGTCACCATTCTTCCTCTCCCACCCCATTCAATAAACTCCATTGGTTCCATATTCCTTCCAGGATCAAATAGAAAATCCTTTGTCATTCAGAACCTGTCCCTGGTCCCATCCTGTTTTTCTAGTTTTCTTATGCATTCTTCCTCTCCTCTTCCCATGTATGCTGCAATCCAATGATACTTGTTTCCTTAATATTCCCCAAATCACACACTCCATCTCCCGACGTCAGGCATTTTCACTGTTTGTCCCCTAGGCCAGAATGGTATCCTTCTTCATCTCAGTCTCCTGGCTTTCTTCAAGTCCTGGATAAAATCCTAGCTGCTACAAGAAATTCCGGATCTCCCTTAGTATTAGCAACTTCCCTCTGCTGATTATCTCCAATTTATTCTGAATAAGTCATACATTCATACATAAGTCTTGTTTTCATGTTGTTTCTTTCATTAGATTGTGAACTCCTTAAGGGCAGGGGCTGGTTTTGCCTTTGTTTCTGCAGTGCTTAGCCCAGTACTTGGCACATAGTGGGTGCTTAAAAAATGCTTATTGACTGACACCAAACTATCTTTTTGTTGAACTCTTCAAATTACAGTTATTAGTTATAGAATATTTAAGGGCAGCTAAGTGGCACAGGGGATAGCACTGGGCTTGGAACCAGGAAGACTCATCTTCCTGAATTTAAATCCACATTCAGATACTTCGTAACTGTGTGACCCTGGGCAAGTCACTTAACCCCTTTACCTTAGTTTCCTCATCTGTAAAACAAGCCAGAGAAGAAAATGGCAAACTTTATTATCTTTACCAAGAAAACTCCAAATGGGGTCACAACGAGTTGGACACAACTGAACAACGTTTATTTAAAAAACACCTTCTAATATATTATTTTAATTTATTTATGTAAACTTGTATCCTATACATCTAGTTTATAAATATAAGTGCTTTGTATTTATGTCTTTTTTCTGTTTCTGTGCACATTTCTTTAGTGCCTATATATACTGAAGAACAAAATGTTATTCAGAGTTGGGGGAGAGGAAAGAGGAGACATGCTAATGCCATTTGTCCATTGGTAATGGGTAAGGACTACATCTCCATCTTCGGCTCAGCATCTAAATCTATTTCCATGCCCTTCTATCTGACCTTGGATCATATATGCTGCCATTTCTGAAACTAATAAAAAAAAGGCTATAGGAAAATAGAAATGAAGAAATGGGGCTATGGTTCTTCTTGAAATTTAAAAATTATCTACATGCATTTGTATATGTATATGAATGTGTGATATAGACCTCTAAATTTATAAGAATGGGAAATGTCATGGAAATAGTAACAGATTTAATTATAAGCCAAATGTTTCCATTTCCTCTTGTCCTGGAGGTGATCCTTAGTTCATGGAGGATATTCCAAGGGAGTGCAAGTTCTAGCAGGTCCAACATATTTGGAAAGGTTTTAAGGATAGGCCCCCAGCATGAGACTGTATTTCTACTATCCAAGGTTCAGCTCACATGAATCTGAAAAGATCCTTCACTAGATTAATCGCAGAAACTCACAAATACCATTCATGGTGATACATGATGCTAGCATCAGAACTTACACTGATAGAGCCATACATCCTACAACAAAGTACAAATGAATTTAATATTAAATCAAATTTATGATGTGTTTGCTTTTATAGGAGAACTGTTATGAATCTGATAATTTCCCTGTTGTAATTTACTAGAACATTGGATCCATGGGTTCTTTTCTTTATGAATTTTTCCCCATTATTGTGTGTATTATTCATAACTATATTAGAGGGGTTTCTGTAAAAGTTTAATTATACTTTCATAGCATCCTGTACATTTGAGCATACCTTAGCTTTGGACATTAAGCAAATCAGAGTCTGGAAACTTCTTTAAGGATCATTCTGATCAAATTGTGACTTTCTGGATTTTTTCATATTGGTGGCAGAAGATTCAGAAACAAAGACTCAGCTTATACTCACTGTGACTGTGTCGCTGGCAGGGAACGTCTAATGATCGAATGAACTTGTCTATAAACATCCAATTTAGACATGCATCGGCAGGAGGTGTGATTGGCAAAACTGATTGTGACTGGCTTGGGGCCATGGGAAAGAGGCACTGTAATTTCAAACAACTATAGAGAAAGGAAAAAAAAGAAGCAGCAATTATATAGATTCTGTTAACAAATGTAAGTGAAATCCAGTGGTTTTGTTTTTATTAAATTTTATTACACGCATGATGCATGAGATACCTTTAATTTTGATGAATGTTATATAAGATCATTTACTTATTGCCATCTATCACATTAGTGCCATTTCTATCTCATTATTGTGAATATTTCATATCTTTTTAGTGATTAAAAAAGAACAATTTGGGCATTATTAAATAAATGTTGAATACTTTTAAAGGAACCTTTAAAAAAAGAGTTACAAATGCATTAATCTTGGCCATTCAGTCACAAAATTATGGGTTGAACATAAACATAATGGGTTTAAATTGAAACTTTTTTTGGGGGGGGCAATGAGGGTTAAGTGACTTGCCCAGGATCACACAGCTAGAGTCAAGTGTCTGAGGCTGGATTTGAACTCAGGTCCTCCTGAATCCAGGGCCAGTGCTTTATCCACTATGCCACCTAGTTGCCCCCTAAATTGAAACATTTAATATTATTTGAGTGTACATGGTTCAGTTACCAATTTATTTTGTTATTTGGGATCAGTTTTAGAAGATCTTCCTTAAGAGGCTTCTTGATACTTTGTGAATCAATTCATATCATATTTTAAAATAAAGAAGAAACAATGATGAATGCCTACTAATATGCATTACTAATGAGTAGCCAATGCTATTTTGATGGAAAAAAAGTTTCAGTTATAGTGAGAGAGATTAAGCTGAATATCAGACCAATCATTTCACTTAACACTGAGGGCAGAGATTTAGAAAGTGGTTTTAGACATAACAAATCTGTTTTGGATTTCCTATTCATGAAAAATTCCAATTTTTCTCCCCTCTAAGAATATTTATTTCTTCTGAAACATACAAATAAGAAAATGTTTAAGTGAAATAAAGGAGATTTGAAATTCCAGAGCCTTTCAATATAAATTCCAAAAGAAGAATAATATTGCAAAAATGAAATGAAGTGCTAAATGCCTGATGAGGTTACGCTTTGAAAATTTAACTATAGTTGGACTGTGTTTTCATACTGACATTTTTTGTACTGAGATAATGGAAATATCCTTAGAACGAGGAAAGCTATGTGCCTTCAAGTCATTTAGACAGATTTAGGGAAGGGGTTGCATTAACTGGTGTTACTCATAGCCATAATTAACTTCAATAGTATATATACGGGCAATAACTTCAATAGTATAGGTTAATCTAGCCCCATCCCTTAATTTGTTTTCTAAACCAAATTTTATAACTAAGTATTTATTTTTGTACTTAGAAAATATATAATAATATGTATATGAATATAGACTTTTCAAAATATCTTTCTACATATACATATATTTATATATGTATAAGTATTCGTGCATATACATTTATGCAGACATATCTACATGTACATGTGTGTTTGGGGGGTGGGTATATTTGGGGGTCCAAACCTATGATTTCACTTCAACTTCAACTGTGCAAATGTTGTTTCATTGAAACTCTCTCTACTGATTCATATCAGTAACTATATGTAATATAATTTTAGAGAGTTTCAAGGGGCCATCAGTATATGGTAGAAACAGGTATTGAATCTTGGTCTTCCTCAATCTAAGGCCAGTTTTGCCATATATTTAGAATATAGAAGTAATTTCTTTTTCTTTTAAAAAAAGTTTGTTGTTTTTTTCATGTGGGGATAGGAATTGGACCTTTGATTTTATGACATATGAAACTCCCAGCTAAGGAAATACTTTCACAAATTCAAGTTGGCATCTTCTCTGTGACACAGGGCATAGAGAATTGTCTAGACAATTGGGAGGTTAAAGAACTTGCCCAGGTATATAGATGGCTACTATGTGTCAGAAATCGGATTTGAACTTAGGTCTTAGCTCTGAGGCCAGCTCTCTATCCACTGTTCTTGTTTGGTCATTTCAGTCATGTCTGACTGAAATGACCCCATTTGGGGTTTTCTTGGTAAAGATACTGGAATGGTTTATTATTTCCCTCTCCAGTTCATTTTACAGGTGAGAAAACTGAGACAAATGGGTTAAGTGACTTGCCCAGGGTTACACACCTATAAGTGTCTGAGGCTGGATTTGAACTCGGGTCTTCCTGATTCCAGGCTCAGCACTTTATCCACTGCATCACCTAGGTGTCTTTTCAAACCACTATACCAGACTAACTCTAATTAAAAAGCTGTGATTGTCACTAAAAGATTTAGCTACTCTGAACATGTGTTTATATCCTTATGTTCCTATTGCTCCTTTTTTCTGCATATTTTTTCTGTGTATAAATAGTATCCGTGCACAATGAGGAAGTTAAAAATATGCTAATAAAGATCAGTGTTGTAGCTTTTGTCCAGTTTTATTTTTAGAAGCAGTGAGGTGGCAAAATGGATAGAATGCTGGGTCTGGAGTTGGGGGTCTAAGTTAATTGGGCCTGAATTTGAATCCATCCTTAAACACTTACTAGCTCTGTATAGAGCAAGTCACTTAACCTCTATTTGTTTCAATTTTCTTAACTGTAAAATATGAATAATACTATTATTAATAATTATGTTGTTGATGATGATGACGACACTAACACCCAATCCCCAATGTTTTATGAATATCGAATGAGATAATATCTGTTAAGTGCTTTTTAATATTGTAAAGTACAAAGTAAGTAGCTTAATAAATGCTTGTTATCTTCCTTCCACTAAAGAAATTATATCTTAGCCATAGAGGCAACCCATCCCATAAGGTAGTGTAATACCCCTTAGAGAATGATGGTAACAGCAAGAAGGGAATCAATTAGTGACATTTCCATGATGTGTAAAGTCGGCAAAACACTTCATGTGCATTCTCTCATTTAAGCTTCACAAAAATGCTGTGAAAGCACCAAAATACACTATTATTCCCAATCTATACATGATGCTATGGGAAGCCAAGGGATTTAATAATTGCCAGAGGTAGGAGTTTAAACCAAGTCTTTCTGGCTCCAAGTCCAGTCCTCTAATATAGGTGTTCATTTGGGCTAATACACATACAACTACAGTTCTATTCATCAGCGGAAAGAAGATCAAATAAGTGAAAGTCCTTTGAGAAATCTGCTACTTGACTATGCATATTTATTTTCTTTATTCTGTTTTTCAATGGGCAAGACAAGAGAAATGGATTTATGTTATCTTAAAAAGCAGAGAGGAGTGGGTGTTACAGGTGCGAAATGTGGTCACTGGATTTTAACTGTTTTTACTTTGTTTCAAAATATGTCTCAAAAAGCTGGAGTAATCTGTAAATGACTAATATAAAAACAAAACAGATAAAAATCAATGATGTTATAGTTATTTAAAAAATCATATTAGGGGCTTTGGTTTAACTGGGAAAGGGGAGATATGATGATAGGGCATTCTCTGTGTACATAACCACTTAAACAGGGGTGACTACCGGCTTTATATCCACTGCCCTTTCACAAAGTCCTACTTTTGAGACCATCATTCATTGCTGGAGGGGACCCTGGGTTTTCAAAAACAATGGCAATATACTGCAATCCCTGGCAGGTTTTTAACAAGATGGAAAGGTTTTGAGAAAAGACTTGGTGATGCACTGTGTCCTTTAACTGTAGTACAACCTAATTAATCACTTCGACTCATGATCAGAAAGTGACCATCGGTTTAGCCTTCATGACACATCAAGATGAGATGCAAAGGTCTAGAGGGGTTTTGATCTGTATCAGTAGGAAAAGAATACACACCAATGAAATCTTGCATCTCATGGTATTAAATCAATTTATCCTGAAATTCAAATTATTCTTTTAGTATTTTGAGGGCAAGGGAGAGAAAAGGGGGGAAATCAAAGATTTTATTTTGGCTAAGGAAGATAAAGGAAATTCTCTCCCTATCTACTTTGAATAAATGAAACAGCTCTGCCATGGGAAGAAGCCTGCTTCATCAACTGCTCAACAAACATATTAATTCAACAAACATTTGTAAGCAAAGTTATTCTAATATATAGGTGCTCTCTGCATAATACACACATATATGTACAAACATATGTGCATACATGCATGTATGTGTGTACATATATAGTCTCTCTGGGGAGAATGGCATGCCAAATAACATAGGAAAAAGAACCTTGAGATATATAAACATAGCACTTGCTACTTGAGTTAAGTTTTTTTTTATTTTATAAGTACTTGCATGATAGTTTTAAGTGCTGTAAAAGAAGAAAAGTCATCTCCCCACACAGAGACAAAACAGAAAAGCATATTATATTATAACTGTACAGATAAAGGAAATAACTGCAAGGGTTATTAGTGAACAAAGTCTGTTTGGATTGTGTTCATGGAGTTCATGGACTGCACACATTCAGAGGAAAGCAAACCTTCACTTTAAATTAAAAGGAAGGAGCTATATGGTGTGGTGAATAGGAAATTGGAAGAGTTAGCAAGGAAGGACGCTAATTTGGTACTATTTTAGCCAAATAACAAAATTCAAGTCATTTCTCTCAGTTGCAAGGAAAATAGAAGGCTTTTTGGGGGGTAGCTTATTAAAATAACTGCTTAAGGCAAGGTAATAAATCTGATTATGTTTTTAAAAAAATAAAAACAAAATTCAATCGACATAAGATGGTCAAATGTATCAAGTAGTCCACACAAAGTACAATGTTTATGCTATGCCTCAACACATCAGTGCAAGACTAACCATGTGGCAATGGGAGCCAATGGGATCAAGAGGGATAGATGGTCCCCAAAACAAGCTACAACAAATTTCTTTAAGTGGAAAGCATAGAAAAATATATGTCCTACTGAATTGTAGAAAGTAAAGAATAATTAAGAAGCTTCTTGATGAAGGAGAAAGAGGAGAATGTAAAGGCTGGCATGAATCTTAACACTAAAAAAAGAAAAACAACTAAGATTTTGGCAACCAGTCTCATCACTTTCTGGAAAATAAAGGGAGAAAGAGATGGAAGCAGAGTCAGATTTTATATTCTTGGGCTCTAAGATCACTGCAGACAGTGACTGTAGCCATGAAATTAAAAGACACTTGCTCATTGGAAGGAAAACTATGGTGAATCTGGACAGCATACTTAAAAGCAGAGACATCACTTTGCCAACAAAGGTCTATAGAGTCAAAAGTATGGTTTTTCCAGTAGCAATTTAGGGCTGTGAGAGTTGGACTATAAGGAAAGCTGAGGACCGCAGAACTGATGCTTTTGAACTATGATACTAGAAAATACTTTTGAGAGTTCCTTGGACATCAAGGAGATTAAATCAGTCAATACTTTAAAAATTAATTCAGGCTCTTCACTAGAAGGTCAAATGCTAAAGCTGAAACTTCAATACTTTGGCCACATAATGGGAAGGCCTTGGAAAAGAGCTTGATATTGGAAAAAATTGAAGGCAAAAGAAAACTGGGATGGCAGAAATTGTGATGGATAACTAGTGTCATGGAAACAAACAACATGGACTTGGACAGACTTTGAGAGATAGTGGAGGATAGAAGAGCCTGGTTGTGCTTTGGTACATGGGTCAGGAAGAGTGAGGCATGACTAAATAACAACTGAATTATAGTCATTTGGCAAAGACATAAATGTAACAGATATTTATTGAATGCTTCTTCCAGGCACTGGTCTACTTTTCTTTATATTGGATGATGAAAAATTCTATATATTTCATATACAAAGTGACTTTTTAAATGGTTCTGGTGCTACCATGTACATATTTTTTTAATGAAATTGATAAAAAGAATTGAAAGATGGGTTTTAGGATAAGTCATGCCACTAAGTCTTGCCATCTAAATAATGGGTATAAAATACCAGTGAGAAATGTTCAAGTTGTAACTGTTGATATCCAAGTTGTTCAATAAAGGAATCTTATTTAATTTGTTTCCTATTGATCAGAGATGCTACTTTTTAAAAATGTACTTTAAAATTTTAAGTGGTGCTAAAATCAATTTTCTTTTTAAAATAGTATCTGATTGCTCATTACAGTAAAATTACAAGAGTCACAACACAAAGTAACAGGAAACATTCTAATATCTGGCCTCCTAGCTGTAATTTAATGCTGTTTCCTAATGAGCTATTGGATGGTGCATTTTCCCTCCAAAAAAAGAGAGCAAATATAGTGGGGTGTTCAAATCAATGGGGTGTTTATCATTGTTTAGCAAAAGCTATGAAGTAATAATTTCTTTTTCCACTTATCTTTTGATCTCTTCAAGAATAAAGCATGGTGCTTCCTTAATGTCAAGAGTCTCAAGTATAACTGTATGAAAGGGAAAGTTTGTTTCTAACAAGGATGAATGGGAACCACATTTTGCATGTGTGTTATGTATGCAAAAATGATGATGATGATATTAGCTCATATTTACATAGCATTTTACTGCTTACAAAATCCTTTACACATATCTCATTTTATCCTCTCAAGATGATCTGGAGGTAGGGTCTACTGTTATTCCCATTTTTTTAGATAAGGAAGGAAACTGAGGTACTCAGAGGTTAAGGGACTTGCCAAACAGATAGTTAAATGCCCAAGGGCAGATTTGAACACTCGTCTTTTAGGTCTAGCATTCTCTTTCCACTGCACATATATGCATAGATTTTATGTCTATATATCAGTAATAGTGAGTCAGCCATGAAATTCTCAGTGTCTGTTATGTGCCAAGTGCTAGGGATGCAAAGAAAGGCAAAAAATGCCTTGTTCTCAAGGGACTTTTGGTTTAATGGGAAAACAAGAGGCATAGAACCAACTATGTACAATAAGTATATACAGGATAAATTGGAAATAATCAACAGAGGGAAGACACTGTCATTAAAGGGAGTCTTAAAGGCTTCTTACATAAGGCAGATTTTAGCTGGGACCAGAAGGAAACCAGGGAAGTCAGGTGGCTGAGATGAGGAGGGAGAGCACTCCAGACATGGTGGGCAGTCAGTGAACATGCCTAGACTCTGGAGATAGAACAGCCAAGAGGCCAGTGTTACTCAACTGCAGAGTATGTGAGGGTGAGTGAAGCGGAAAAAGACCAAAAAGGTGTGGGCAGGTGAAAGTTATAAAGGGCTTTGAAAGCCAAATAGAGGATTTCATATTTGATTATAGAAGATTTAATAGAGGTGTTGGAGAGCCAAGGAAGTTTATTGAATAATGGAAGAAGTTTGTGATATGGTCAGGCTTGCACTGATCTCTGAGTGTGGATGATGGTGTGCTGTGGGGGAAGACTTAAGGTAGGGAGATAAACCAGCATGAACTTTGCAGTCATCCAGGCTTGAGGGGATGAAAGCCTGCATTGTGCTCATATAGCCTCCTAGTCTAAGTGTCATATTCAACTTCCTTCCTTCCTTCCTTCCTTCCTTCCTTCCTTCCTTCCTTCCTTCCTTCCTTCCTAACTCCCTCCCTTCTTCCCTCCCTCCCCCCTCTCTCTCTCCCTATACCTTCCAAATCCATTCTGTTGCCAAGGCCTCTTTATTTTACCTGCATAACATCTCTCATATGTGTCCCTTTCTCTCTTCCGACATTGCAACCACCCAGGCTCAGGGATTTCTTCCCTAATTCCTGGAAGACTGCAGTAGCTTGATGCTTCATCTCCCTTCCTCAAGTCTCTCCCCACTCTAGTCCACCCTCTACTCAGGTGTCAGATTCATTTTCTTAAAAGTACAGATTTAGCTATGCTACCCTACTGCCTCTAGTCAATAAACTTCAAGGACTCCTTATCACTTCCAGAATTAAATATCAAATCCTCTGTTTGCCATTCAGAGTCCTAAACAATTTGGCTCTCTCCTGCTTTGCCTCTCTTCTTATACCTTACTCCCTAGTACATAGTCCTTGATCCAGACACACCAGCCTCCACACTGTTCTTCCCAGAAGACACTCCATTAGCTAACTCTTAGTATGTTCGCTGGCTCTTCCATGCCTAGAATTCTCTCCCTCCTGGCTTCAAGTCCTAGTGAAAATCCCATTTTCTACAAGAAACTTTTCCTGCTAACCCTTACTATTACTGCCTTCCCTCTATTGACTATCTCTACTGTATCCCGTATATGTCTTGTTTGTTCATGGTTATTCTCCTGATTTCTTCCTCATTAGACTATGAACTACTTGAGGTCAGGGACTATTTCCCCAGAACATAGTCCAGTGCCTGGCATATAGCTGGCATTCAATAAATGCTTCTCGACTGGTGGATAAGGGGAGCATAAATGTCCTACCATGAAGGTAAAATGGATAGGAAATTGGCGACAGATTGGACATGGGGATGAGAGACTGTGAAGTCAAGGAAGACACTTAAGTTTTGAGCCTGGGTGACTGAGAGGATGGTGGTCCCCTCACCAGTAATACAGGAGTCAGGATATTATGAATTTCCCATTCTTTTATTTCTCATCCCCAACAAAACAACTGGGGTGACTGGACAACATTCTAATTTGGTAGGAAAAATGATACAATGGTAGAAAGTCAAAGGCAAGGCCATATAGTCCTGTAATGATGAGAAGGGGAGCGTTAACACAGTTCTTAGTGACTAGCAGAGTACCCCTCACAGTGCATGCAAATAGAAATCAAATAAGTTGAGGGAATCTATATGTAGAACTAACATGACAGATACACTCATTTATAACAGCTACACTATAGGAATAATCCCAATGGGGGTATACAGGTAGATCTCTGTGACTACGATGGTCAATTTTTAATTCTTTCTGAAGTATTCTCACCTTATATTGATTATTTTATTGCTTTGGGGGTTGACATGACTTTGTAATGTGTGTATAGCTTATGTCCTCTATTTTTAAAATAGCTTTAGCTTGTTTCTGCATTACAGACTCAGCCACTTGCAATATGTTCTTAACAGTGTAGTATCCTGTGCTACAGGAAAGAGTCATGCAAAGTAAATGTTTAATTCATGCTTATTCAATTACTCATTGACCCAGACTGGTCATGCCCTATGATGTTTTCTCACCATACAAATGAATACAGCCCTGAGGTTTAGTTTGAGTAGATGAGTGAAATACTTTCAATTAAAAGTTAGAGCTAGCTAACTCACAGATGCCCCTGTGGCACTTTGCTAAAGTAAATATTCTCCCAACCTGTGAAAAGCAGTCAGATCTAGATAGGCAGAATGAGAAAGAATAGTGTAAAAATTATGGATTGGATTTGGAATAGCTCAGACCAGAGCACATTTTTCCTAAGTGGGATCTATGTCCCCTATGGGGATGTGCAAGACAAACAATTAGAAGTGTCAGAAGCAAAAACTGAAACTTGCATTTATATTCATATTTACTTTAAAAATAAATTAATTTTTGTTAACATAAAATATACTGATGATACTGTCACTTTGTTGTTGTTTGGTTGTTTCAGTCATGTCTGACTCTTCATGACCTCATTTGGAGTTTTCATGGCAAATATACTGGATTGCGTTGCTATTTCCTTCTCCAGCTCATTTTACAGATGAGGAAACTGAGGCAAATGGGGTCAAGTGACTTGCCCAGAGTCACACAGTTAGTAAATGTCTGAGGCTGGATTTGAACTCAGGAAGATGAATCTTCCTGACTCCAGGCCCAATGCTCTATGTAATGTCTCACCACTGTCACTCTAATTCAACCCATGTCAGAACTTTGTGTAGCATATAGTATGCTGGGTATTCTGAGGGAGGAGTAGGAGTTCAATAACATGGAGGGTTTGACAGCTGCACCCTTACTCATTTCTCTTTTAGTAGACTGCAATCCCAAATGGGGTCACAAAGAGTTGCACACCACTGAAAATGTCTAAACAACAAAAATGTAAATGTATAATTCTGAGAAAAATGTATATCAAGTAAGATGATCAGATATTTCTGTTTGGGAAAAAATTATCTTTTTACAATTATTGGACATACTTCATTTGGGAATTGCAGTTCTACATGATTAATGAATTCCTCCCCTCTCCTATGTCTCCTTGTGATATGGAGATGGTCACATTGCTTCTTAAAATTGCTGGTGGTTAAAAACAAACTTTACCAGTTCCTACCAAGCTAGAATGCTTGAAGGAGGGGCCTAGAGATACCTGTCCATTGGCTGAGCACTGGCTTAACCTCAGAGAGTTCATGAGGTGACAATTTTTTTCTAACCACAAGTCATGAAGACCACCTTGTGAATACTTAGAGGGCTTATGATCTGCTTTCATACAAAGAAGATACACCATGCTAAGAAGATGAAAACATGATGAGCTGCCTCTTTACTTTCATAAATGTTTAAATGGTGTGGAAGGCTTAGATCTTCAATGTGGTTCATTAAATATTTTTCCTTTTCTCACATCAATCATTACTTTTTGTAGCTGTCATTTTCTCACTTTCATAGGAAAAAAAAAGCTTAACACTCTTTTTCCCTTCCCCTCATTTTTCATATGAAACTTCTCTTTTTCCTATCAATGTGTGCCAGGATTCTCCTTGGCAAAAGCAGCTGAATTGAGAAATCTCTTTATAGTTCATAATTGAAATACTTTTTGAGTCAGTGGAATTATTGAGCCAAAAGAATAAAGGACATAATTATTTTTAGAAATGAATCAATCATTTCTCTGGAACCATACCTGTTTACTTAGAAACAGAAAAGAACTACCATTATGATCTGACCCTAAACGTTTGTAACTACTACTATATTTCAAGCCTATATAAGTATACATATGTATTGCATATACATATCTATTCATATCTCTGTATCTAAACCATTTAGGGATAAGTTTAATCTGGCTCCTACATCAGTTAGTTTAGTGTAATAGAGTTAGAAGATAAGAAGGCACCTCATTCATTTACCAATTCTCTCTCCAATAAGCTGTGTGGCCATAGGAAGCCCTTTTCATTGTCTCTGGGAATTCATTTCCTTGTCTGGAGTATAAGGATATTTGACTAGCTAGATGTTCACTAATGCTCCTTGCAGTCTTGATGTTCTATGATCCAGAGCAGTGAAAATAAAGTTGTTTTGTTTATTTTTTCTGCCAGGGATTTATTTCCTTTTGATGAATAAATACATATAAAGCAAAACCCTACTTATCCAGCTGGCAACATCAACCATCAAAAATAGCAGTGATTTTGGAAGTGAAAAATCATCTGTGCACGACATAATGAAAAAAAACCAGATGTTAAAAAAATCCAACTACATTACTATGTAAAAAAAAAAAAGTGAACAAAATCTTTTTTTTTGCGGGGGGGGGAGGGGGGGTTAATTTTCCATGAGATGAAGAGTAGAAGCAGCTACAACAGATTCAGATGCAATGGCAATGTGAGGGGCTAGAAGCTGACCAGTAGTCAGGAGTAAGAAATTAGTGGAAAATCATAACAGCTTCCTGAGAAGAGCTGAAGAATTGAAATGTCACAGTAATCTAATCTGAAATAGTAGCAAATAGTCTTATGTAATTCAACAGCCTCTGACATTATCAAAGTATAATATTAGATACTATTAATAATGATTTTTATTCTCTTGTTTCAGTTGTATCCCACTCTTCGTGAACCTATTTGGGGTTTTCTTGGCAAAGATAACAGATTGGTTTGCCATTTCCTTTTCCAGCTCATTTTACAAATGAGAATATGAAGCAAACAGTTAAGTGACTTGCCCAGGGGCACACAGTTAGTAAGTATCTAAGGCTGGGTTTGAATTTAGATCTTCCTGACTACAGGCTAAATACTCTATTCACTGTGCAACATAGTTGCCCTATTAATAATTATACTAAATTATCAATACAGGAGTTAAAATTAGGAAATCAGGAAAACCTGGCTTTTTAATTATTGGAAGTTTGACCTTGGGCAAGTTACTTCTCCTCTCTGATTTCAGCTTCCTCATCTATAAAAAAGAAGGAGTTGGATTAGTTGATGTCTAAAGTCTTTTAAAGCTCTTATAGTCTGTGTTTTTATTATCATGTTGAGTTTAATAATGATATTAAGTATTCCCTGTCCTGCTATAACGGCTCAATGCAGCATGGAGTTCCTTGGACCTTCTAAGGCAATTCTAGTGTTGCTCAAGCTTTGGCAAGACCTAGTTCCATGGGAATGACTGCATATATGAGCAGGCTAGTGGATTACATGTATATATCCAAAGCTCAGTGTAACTATGTTGAGAGAAGATAATGAGGGAGCATTACCTACATTGTGACCAGTCTCGTTAGCCACAACATTTCACAAAGACATTTTTGTAAGGGTGAGAATTGGCTACAATCTCTTTTTGAGGAAGGAATAAATGACAGATTCTAACATGCAAATGGTTAAACCTTAGTTATATGGAAAATCAATGCATTCAGCATACCTTATTCCCAGAACATTTCAGCTAACCAGAGGAAATATTGCACCCATTTGGTGTTTGTTCATTCTTGAAGAGGACCATGAATGGGGTGATTTCATGACTTGCACTGAATTGGATTTAAGTGAGGTTGGACTGTGCAAATTCATTAGCCTTACTCTCTCCTCTAGAGCCATCTGGGTCTAGTGGCAAGATATATATTTGAACTCAGGGCTTCCCATCTTCAGAGCCACTGCACCATCTAGCTGCCCCATTGGACCCATTACAAATATAATGTGTAATTGATGCTAAAACACTTTAAGATTCAAATTACTCAGATGATCTAAAATGGTTGGAAAAATTTGTGCTTGCAGAGACCTACAAAAATCAAAATTATTTTGGATGCTTTTTTTATTGATTCAATAGATGTTTGCAAAACTTATTTTGCATGCAAATGTGTTCCTGGTTTTCCATGGGCATTATTAGATTGATGATCTTGTCTGTACTAAGATATCCCTTTTATCAAGAGTGTAGAACATGATACTGTGGAGAGAACACAGTAGGAATTAGAAGACCTGGTTTGAATCCTTGCTCTACCTTTCATGAACTGCATGACCTTGGGGTAAGTAATATAGCCACTGTAGCATTCTATTTCCTCATTTGTAAAGATGAAAGTATTAGATTACATGATTCATAAAGTTTCTCTCAGCTCTGAAAAATTATAACAATGCCTTTGGATACTTGTCATATACATCGGAACTTTGTTATTATGGTTTTTAGGGACTCTTTTACTCACTTTTAGGTAACTTTGATTTATTTTTGATGATCTATTTCCTGTTTGTCAGGTATTTTATATTTTTAAAAATAATTATAAATCCATTTATTTTAAATTTTTGGTTTGTAGTAATATGTCATGATGAAGTGGCAGCAATATGCCATAGTGGGGAGAGGGCTGGACTTAGACTCAGGAAGATCTAACTTCCAGCCCTGCCTCTGACATATATCCTCTTTCTTTTTTCTTTCCTTTCTTTTCCTTTTCTTCTTCTTCTTCTTCTTTTTTTTTTGGTGAGGCAATTGGGGTTAAGTGACTTGCCCAGGATCACCCAGCTAGTAAGTGTCAAGTGTCTTAGACTGGATTTGAACTCAGGTCCTCCTGACTACAGGGCCAGTGCTCTATCCACTGCACCACCTAGCTGCTCACTGACATATATCCTTTGTGTGATGATGGGCAAATCAGGTCATCTAAAAAAGAAAGAATGTGACGCTATACTTCTGTGGTACTATAGCATAAATAACAAATATGGGGTGACCTACAATTCAGAACATGTCTTCATTACCATATTTATGGAGATGTTATGTCTTCAATGCTCAGAAGCAGGTTTATTACGTTATTATAGGAGGTATATTGTTGTAATATGCCATTTTCATTCATTGCTAATATTCTTAAGTACCATTGGACATTTTGTCAAACTCTGGGTTATTTTAATTACATTTTGATTCAATAAACCATTGCTTACTTTTTTATGTTTTATGTTAGGTCAGAGAGATGACTAGCAAGGGACCAATGAAGCTTCCACCATGGGCACTTAAATTTAGAGGGTGCTAAAAGCATTCTTTTAGCAACAGAGAAATGATTGAGTTGGGTACTTTGCTAGAAAAATAATTATTTAAAATTGGCAGGAACCATATAGTACATCTTTCCCTTTTGCAATGCAACAGAGATGAATTTGGACTTTAGAGGACTGAGCTTTTCACCTTTGAAGCAAATCCCTTCACTTCTTTCAACTTGAATATTCTAAACTGTACAATGATAGTGCTAGATGAAATGAGTTCTAATGTTCCTCCCAAGTCCAAATCCATGATTCTATTAATATAGCGCAAAGGCAGGGGAGTATAACTTTCTATTTTCTGCAAAAGGTGGGCTACTATGACCTGAAATGATATAAATTGCTTAGAGTAACAATTCAGTGCTATAATAGGAAAAAAGATATGATTGCCACTAATTAAGCTAATTATATAAACTAAGAGAGGCACCTAGATCTGGTGGATAGAAAGCTAGTCTCAGAGTCAGGAATCCTTGGGTTCAAGTTCCCCTCTGACAAAAGCTGACTTGTGATCATGGACAAGTCATTTAAGTTCTCACTGCCCTGGGCTACTGTCTAAGCCTACAAGTTATACAGCTGGTACTGACCTGCTTTGGTAGATGTAGTTACTTCATCAAGAGTTCCCTATCCCAATGAATCCTGGGTTAGGTCTAAAAAAAGTGGTCAAAACTAATTTGCAACTCCGTCAGTTACTACTGAATATTTTACACATGATGAAATCAGACATACTATTTCATAGTTATCAAATAAAAATGACACTATTCACTCAGATACCTTAAAGAGGACACTAGAATTTAACTTTCAATAGCAGGGATGAGCATTAGTTAAAGAAAATGTAAACTAAATAATGCTTAAAAACATTGTTCTGCATGGCCAGCTTCTTTGAAGTTTTGAATTGAACTGTTCAGTTACAAATGCAGCAAGTTAGTCAAATGAGCACTCAGCAATTCATTCTCACTGGTGGTGGTGTACATACATATTGTCTATCACAATATAGAAGGGTGTAGAAGACAAATCCAAGACTCTTGAAAGATTTAAACATTGATGATTCAGGAATGGTCTTCAAAAATCATGACTAGCTTCCCTCCATAGCCACTGAGCTAGACCATTAGGAAATGGGTTTAAACTGAAGCATAAGGGATTTAGGATGAGCTTAAGGAAGAATTACTGGACAAGGTTGTTAAACATGGAAATATTTTAGTGAGGGCAGTAGGGACACCTCTTGATTTGGGAGTTTTTTCCATTTAGGACAGCTATCGAAACTTTGTGCTAAAGTGAACTGGGGATGCTGTCTTAGATCTTCTAACTTGCTTATTGAATGGTAATAGTTTGATAGGATATCCTATAGTTGTATGCCAGTATGTTGTATTTATAGCTCATAATGTTCCTCATCTGTTTTTAACAGAAAAGCCCTGCTGGAATTAATTTTAAACTCTTTGGAAAAAGATGCTTTTCTTCAGAGATGGTCCCTGATAATGTGAGTGTTTTAAATAGAGTTTCTAAGAAATTACACCCTCAAGGTTCACTGCTCAATTTTTCATCTTCCTTTGAAAAATGTTGATTCTGAAAGATCTACAAACCTTTCAAATAAGGTATGTATTGGCAAAATTACAACTCCCCTGCTGGGTGAAATTAACTATAAAACTTCTTGCTTTTTTCAGATCAGAATTTATGAAAATTTTGAGAACTTATTCTAATAAAAAGATATGAAAAATAGAACAGCAAAACCTCAAGTAAAGATAGTTTGTCCTTTATTAGCAAATGTTAATAAAGGAGAATCCTGTATGTTTTTAGGAAATGAATGATGCCAAAATTATTTTTAAAGGTAGCCTACAGTACAAAAATGGATTATTTTCCAAAAAGTGTGCTTACAAATGAGAAAACTGTTATTTAGTAAATGTATGGAAATAATTTTTTAAATGATCATTAGGCTCCTAGGCAACATATAAAAGCAAATTTAGTCAATTAAAATTCATTTATTAAGTGCTTACTGCATGCCATGTGTTGTGCTAATCTATAACACCAGATGTCACAAAAGTCATACTACTGCAGTATGACTTTTGGAACACTCTGTATGGCTGCTACCATTCTATTAAAGTCTTCCTTTGATGCCTCATCATAGTGAGTAGGCGATCCTGGGTTCTTAAAGATTTGCCTATGGAGAATAGTTTATGGAAGCTCCTACTAAGACACAATGACAAAGCACCAGCCCTGCACCCAGGAGGCCCCAAGCCCAAATCCAGCCCCAGACATAAGACACAAAGAACCTGAGGCTGGTAATGGACTTTATGTAATTTATACAAGGAGCAACCTAGCAAAGTTTTGACTCACCATAAGGTGATTGTTATTTTTGATATGGTCACTCCCAAATATTAAACAATCAATAATCATTGATTAAGCATCTACTATGTGCTTAAAGTCTTTGGAGAAATATGATTTTCTTCAGATATGGTCCCTGATAATGTGAACATTTTCTGCTTTATGTTTTTTGTTGGTTTTTTTAGGGGGATGGTTAAACTTAATTTATTTTTGGTATTAGATAAAGTTCCACATGATTGGTGGAGCCTGGGCCATCAAACTGATTTCCTGACTCTATGACCTCTTTGTTCCTTTGCATTTTAGTACTTCCCCTTGCTTCTTTATATTAGCACAGACACTGTACTAAGCACTAGGGATAAAAAGGATGCCAAACACAGTCCAGACCCTCAAGGAAGTCACAATCTTATAAGGGAGATAACATGCAAACTAGTAAATAGAAGACAAATACAAAACAATTAACAGAGGGAAAGCACTAGAATTAAGAGACTTGGGAAAAGCTTTCTATAAAAGATGAGATTTAGTAGGCAGAGATAAGGAAGGAGAGCATTCCAGTCATGGAGGCTAAGCAGAGAAAATACTTGGAGCTGTGACATAGAATATCTTTTTGTGGAAGAGCCTGTTGGCCAGTGACCTGGACCTAAGGGTTCATGTCAGGGAAAAAGGTGGAAGAAGACTGGAAAGATAGGAGGGGAATAGGTTATAAAGGGTGTTGAATAATAATCAGAGCATTTTTTTGGCAGGGCAATGAGGGTTAAGTGACTTGCCCAGGGTCACCCAGCTAGTAAGTGTCAAGTGTTTGAGGCTGGATTTGAACTCAGGTCCTCCTGAATCCAGGGCCAGTGCTTTATCCACTTTGCCACCTGGCTTCCCCAAACAGAGCATTTTTAATATGATCCTGGAGGCAAAAGGGAGCCAGTGGAGTTTATTGAGTAATGGGATGACATAGTCATGCATGTGCTTTAATAAAATAACTTAAGTGGTTGAATAGAAGATGGATTGGAGTAGGGAGAGACTTGAGGCAGAAAGATTCATCAGCAAGCTACTGCAGTATTTCAGGCATGAAATAAGAAGGGATTGCACCAGAGTTGGGGCAGTGATAGAGGAGAGAAAGAGACATTTGAAAGATGTTGCAAAGGTGAAATCAAAAGGCCTTGACAATAGATTGGTTATTGGTGGGGTAGGGGATATGTGAGATAGTAAGAAATCTGGGATATCTCTGAACCTGAGGGAGCAGGAGGATGAGGTTGTCCTCTACAATAATAGGGAAAGTGAGCAGAGAGTTTAGGGGGTTAGATAATGAATTCTATTTTTGGACATACTGAGTTAAAAATGTCTCCTGGACATCCAGTTTGAAAAGTAATTGGAGGTGATCAGTGAGGTTAGGGAAGGATATGTAGATCTGAGAATCACCAGTATAGAGATGGTAACTAAATTCATGGGGAAGATGATCACCAAGACAAATAGTATAGAGGGAGGAGGAGGCCAAGGACTGAACCCTGTGGGACATCTTAGGTGAGAGGGCATAATCTAGATAAGGTTACAGCAAAGGACACTGAGGAGTGGTGTGATAAATTGGAAGAGAATTAGAAGAGAATGGTGTCCTGAAAAGCTAAAGAGAAGAGAATATCAAGGAGGGAAGGATGGTCAAGGAGAAGGAGAACTGAGAAAAGGCCATTGGATTTGGAAATTAAGAGATTTACTTGTGAGGTCAGAGAGTCAGAAGCAGAATTGTAAAAGGTTAAGAAGAGACTAAGAAAAGAGAAAGTGGAAACACCTATTGTAGGTGGCATTTTCGGGGAGTGTGGCCACAAAAAGCAGAAGAGAGATATATTGACAGCAGAGATGGAAGGATCAGGTGAGGGTTTGTTCAGGATGGGGGAGACATCACTATGTTTGTAGCCAGTAGGGAATTAGCCAGTAGAAAGGGAAAGATTGAAAATAAGTGATAGAATGGAGATAATAGAGGGAGGCATCTGTTGGAAGAGATGGGAAGCAATGGGATCACTTGAGCAAGTAGCCTTAGTAAAGAGTAAGGCTAGCCCATTGTGTGAGACAGGGGTGAAGGAAGAGATAGTGGCAAAAGGAATGTGAGATAAGGAAGGAGGGAAAGGGGAATTTACAGCAAATAGCCTCATTTTTTTCTGTAAAATATGAGCGTGGAGGGATGTGCAGCCATGGGATGTTTGAGAAGGGATGGAGAGGTTTGGAAAAGCTATTGTGGAGAGTGGGATGGAGAGTTGATAAGGCAGGTATAGAAAGACTGCTTAGTAGCAGTGAGGTTCCAGTTGAGGTTGTGTAACATACATTTTTAGTAGATGCGGGCATAATGGTTTGGATTTTCTCTTTTATTCAGTAGCATATCTGTGGGAGTGAAGGTGCTAAAGATGCATGTCACAAGGCCAATGCTTGAGAGGGCATGATTGGTGATACGATAAGGAAGCTAGGGATCTGAGAGAGGAGTAGAGTGTAGAGTTGACTTGTTTCACCAACGGATTGAGATGAGGAAAAGAGGAAAGAATAGATAGGACTGGGGAGATGGCTTGGGAATAGAGGGGTAAAGGAGGTCATGGCATGGATGAAAAAAAGGGTTTTATAAGAGAAGGAAGAGGAGAGGTGAAATGATCATGATTACTTAAAAGGATTTGGGGATTCTCGGTAGAGATGGGTTATGCAAGATCAAGTCTATGACCGTCTTTGAGTGTGGCTTGAGATGAGACAGAGCAATAGCTCATAGTAGTTGAGGAACCAAGTGGTTATGATGGTTCAGGGTAAGTCAGTATGTATTTTAAAGTCCCTCAGTAAGAAGTTGGATATTGGGGAGGAGAGAAAAATTGTGAATCATGTACCAAACTCATTGAAAAGGGAATAGAAGTGACCTGTGGGTTCATAGACAACAGCTACCAGGATTTTATTGTGTATTATTGTTCTTGTTGTTGATCTTTCATTTTTGAAGAGGCCCAGCAACATCACAAGGTGATGTCTTGACTTGAGTGAATTGGTTTTAAGTCAGGCAGAATTGCACAAAGTTGTCAGCCTCATTATCTCTTCTGGAGTTGTTGAAGTCAAGTGGCTAGACAAAAGTCTACTGGCTACAACTGGTGATGGTCTGGAATGCAATGGATAAACTTTGTGTCTTCAATATCTGACAAAAACTCTAAGCACTCCAGAGCATCTGCTTCTGCTGCTTTCATGGCTTCTGAAACATCCACCCATTCTGTCAGGGGAAGTCTTTCACATTCCCTATAACTTACCAACAGGTTTGATTGGATGGTGGATACAAATAGTATGGATCTCAAAGTAGAAGTTGTTGCTATTTGTCCTTTGTTTTTGAAGAGGACCAATGACATCACAAGGGTGATATCTTGACTTGCATGTGAATTGAATGTAAGTGAGGCAAAGTTGCACAAAGTCATCAGCCTCATTCTCTCTTTCAGAGTCATTGAAGTCCAGTGGCAAGACTAAAGTCAAGATGATCAGTGATGGCCTATGATGCAGTGGATGACCTTGGAATCTTTGATATCTTACCAGTCTCTAAGTATTCCTCAGTCCCTGCTTCATGACCTTTGGAACAATTTGTTCTCATTCACATATTCCACTGGGGAAAGGATTAACATGCTTGGAATTCCCCTAACTCACCATTGGGTTTGAGGTCTGTTGACTAAGCACAACCTGGCTTAGCCCATTTGTGAAGATGGTTTTACTGGGGTGTGGCCATTGCACATGCTCTTGCTTGTTGGAGCTAGCATGTGGACACCAAAAGTAGATGAGTAGTCCTGCAAAGGACTCAACAAATCCTCACAAAAGAGGTGGTAGGGAGAGAACCTTGAAGTAGCTATGAAGGACAAGAAGTATTTCAACCCCCATACTGACCAGTGCATTGAGGGGAATAATATTGAGTGGTAAGAGATTACATTCCATAAAGATGCTCACATTATGTGCTCAGGCAGTGAGAGTCTGGGCTGAGTAGGACTTCTACAGTAATAGTTCCAGAAGCAATGAGAAAGGGAGGGCTGTGATAACTTTAGAGTCATTGGATGTATTCTGACACAAGTAGGAATAAGGGAAAGATGGCAAACAAAATGCAGTTAAATAAAATTTCTTATATTCCTGAAACATGCAAAAAATCATGCCAAATGCCATGGACACCAAGACAAAATAATCCTTGCTTTCAGTGAGCTATCATTCTACCAGAGACATATACAGATGAGTGTGATTTAGGGAGATGTCCCCCACATCAGGCAAAAGGCTCTAGGAATATTTGTTGAGGGAGAGAATATTTTCAACTGTGCTGATATGGGAAGGCTCTGTGGTTACTTCCATGGTCTCTGAACTAAGCCTTCAACTCCTGGAAGGTTGAGAAAATGAGGGTTTGTTCCCAAGGTCTAAGAGAATGCAAGAAGATGGGAAATACCATGTTGAGTTTGGACAACTACTAGTAGTTTAGTTTTGATATGTAACTGGCCTTTGAGATTAGTTACAACGAAAACATCAAGTATGTGAAAGGAAGCAATGTGAAATAACTGTGGAACTAGGCAAGTTGGAACCAGGTTGGACAGGGGCTTAACTGCTTGGATGATGGATTTTGTCAGCTGTGGGAAGTGTAAGCTTGAGAGAGAAGACACTGGGATTCAGGGAAGGCAACTGGGAGGCTACTTCAATAACTCACAGAAGTGGTAATCAGGGCAGAAATTCAAGTGACAGTAGCATGAGGGCACAATTGGTGAAATTCCAGGGCTATAGGAACATAGCTCTGGAGCTAGAAGGAATCTTAAAAGGCATCTAATGCAACCCCTTAATTTTACTGATGAGCATACTGAGTGTTTGGCAAGGTTAAGTGATTTGCCTGAGGTTGTGGGATTTGGCAAGTGACTTGACATGAAAATGGAGGATGGAAAGATGGGCTACTAGGTGAAGGAGAGGTTTCAAAGTTAGTTGAGTACAAGAATGGTAGTGCCCTAGGGAATATTGGGCAAAGGGCAGATTTAGGGGAAAGATTATAATTTCAGTTTCGGACATGTTGGTTATGGAGTTCTGGTGTAGCATCCAGGTGGAGATCTTGCCTACAAGGCAGTCAGGAAATAGGACTTGGAGATAGATTAGGGCTGGATAGAGAGCACTGGGAGTCATGTGTATATAGGTGATAACCAAACCCATAACATGGATAAAAATGACCAAATTATAATAACAATGTTATCATAATTATTTTAATAATAGCTAGTACTTTGATAGTACTTTAAATTTTGCAAAGTTCTTTCTATATGTTAGTCTCATTTGATTCTTATTTCAATCCATGGAGTTATTTGCTATTATTACTGTTTTATAAATGAGGAAACTGAAGCTGTTAAGTGACTTGGTCGGGGTCTAATAGCTAGTTAGTATCTGAGGTAGAATTTGAATTCGGTTCTTCCTGACTGCAAGTTTAACATTCTATCCACTTCACTACCTAACTACCTAGGATAAAAAGAGAAGAGAGCTTAAGAGAGAGTCACAGGTGATATCCAGTCTTAGGTGGCAGCAGATGTATGACAAATTTGACTTTGGCATGTAGTCAAACATACAATAATATGCATATACAGCTTTAAAAAAAACTACTCTATGCCTGTCATGTTCCCAGCTTGACCTAAGCCTAACACAGCAAGGTGGCAATATAAAATTGACTTCTGCATATTTGACTGTTAAATGCTGTTTTCTTAAGCAGGACTGATGATTGATATTTATTTCCTGAATTTTTTCAGCTTAGGTCCTACCTAATGCAAGGCCTCTTAATATTTTCCATGTTGTGTTCCCTTGTGGCAGTCTGGTGAAATCTCTGGATCCCTTCTTAGAATAAGGTTTTTAAATACATAATATAAAATATGTAAGATTATATAGGAAAGTAATGATATTGAAATGCATTTATCAAAATAATAATGAAGAAAATCAGGTTCAAAAACTGAGGTTCAAAACCCCTAACTAAAAGTTGAGGTTTCAACATGGCTTATATCACAAAGAAACTAAGATAATATTCCATAAGGAGAATGGAATTTGGGGTTTTATTGTTATCAGCTAACATGGAAGATTGAGTATTTTCCTTACTTTCAAAAAGGAAAGACGGTTAAAGGTGATACAGTTGAAATTTTCAACCATAAATCATTGAAGTACTTATTGTTTGATGAAAAGGTCAGTTTTTCTCATGGCAACACAGAAGAGTTAAATGTAGACCAGGAGAATGTTTTTGCGCATCTTTGATGAGCTTTCGAAATTATTCCCAGTAGCACTCCTAACCCCCATGACTGAAAAATTGGCTGTGTGTTTGCTGTTGCTTACTGAAAGCTTTGAGCTTTCATTAAACACATGTGACTTGCCTTATTATGAAATAAATATCAATGTGTCATGGAAAGTGACATTTTCTTGGCATTAAAAATAAAAGCAATTTTTAAAATGTCCCTCGTGTAGCTCTGCAAACTACATCCTAGATATCTCCTTACTTTGCCTACCCCTATTTGCAGCTTTGTTTAAACTATATTGTTCATGGTACAGATGATCAGGAAATATAAAACTTTTAAGGAGATGCTTTTTAAAATATTGTGAGAAAAGTAATTATACATTTGTAGGTGTCATGCAAAATGGTTTCCCTTTAAGAATCCTATGGAATAGATGAAAAAAAAAACTCTATCTCTATTTTACAAAGATGAAAAAAGGACTTCTAAGCCAGGTAGTTTGTCCATTATCAATCAGCTATGAAGTATCCAAGACATGATTCAAACCAATGATTTTTGACACCAAGTTTAGCATTCTTTCGTATTAGCCAGCATGCCTTCAGCGCCCAAGCCAAGGCTTTCAGACAGGCTTCTAACATATTGAGCCCCTGCTCCAATGTCCTTATAAGGGATTTGTCAGACATGTACTCAGCCATTTATTTCCGCCATGGCTAAGTATACAAATGAGTAACTATCCTCAATGTGAGGACACAAAGAAGTAGGATAAATACAGACAAACAAAATGACTTTGTTTTGGAAACTCAAGGTATTGACAATATACAGCTCATTTGTCATTATGCACATTGTTTAACTGTGGTATAGTGACAATACAGCAACAAAAACACATCTTGATAAAAGTTGCTCATCCTTATGCCTAAAGGTGTAAATTAGTCTCCCAGCTAGAGAGGTACAGTAGTTTAAAAAAACTAGAGCATTTACTCTACCAATTACTAAAGGTATTAAGACATATTAGAGAAGTTGGCTAAAGTAACCTAAAAGGATGCATTTTGCCTTTTTTTGGTAAGAAAGGATCCTTAAAACCTGTAACATTTTCTCCCAAATTTCTCCTTTAAGCCCTTTCCAGTACGTGCCATTCATTAAACCAATGCATATCAACAATTTCTCTGTAATTTACAATTATACAGTTACATAGTTCACTGAGAAGTTAAATAACCATTTCTAGGATCATATAATTACTATGTATTAAAGGCAGTGCTCAAAGCTGAGTCTTCCTAAATCCAAGCTACTATATTACTCTATATCCTTTACCACATTTAACAATGTATGAGGTCAAATCTTTAAAAAATACTTTTCAGACAAAATAAATTTAAAAAATACATTTCAGAAGATCAAGCAGCTTGATGTGGCTTTGATCCAACACTATAACAAGAAATAATACATACTTTTCCAAATTAGAGTCCTGCCATCCTCAAATTCCATTTTCATGGATATAAATGAAACTATATAATAATTAAAACTGCATTTTTCTTTAAATTGGATGATGGGGGAAGAGGCAGAGCAGGTAGGTACCATAGTGGATACTATGTACCCTGGGCTTGGTTTCAAGAAGAATCATCTTCCTGAGTTCATATCCCAACTCAGACACTAGCTGTGTGACCTTGGGCAAGTCACTTAACCCCATTTCCTTATCAGTAAAATGAGCTAGAGAAGGAAATGCAAACGAATCCAGAGTCTTTGCCAAGAAAACCCCAAATGTGTCATGAAGAGTCAGACACAACTGAAATGATTCAATAACAACAACACGGAGGGGTGAACCCTTTGGAAAGAAATAGTCTCAAGAACTATACTTTTCTGATATTATATCCAAGAAAATATCTATCTTTCAATTTCCCAAAGATCTGGATCATCTATTTGTTTTTTCTAGGATTTTAGGATCACCAATTTATAGGTTGAAAGGGCTTTTTGAGACCATCCAAATCTGCCCCCTACATTTGACAAAATGAGGAATAGGGGAAAAGCAAGAGAACAATTGACTTAGGATCGATCACACAGCTGGGGAGTAACTGAAGTGAGATTTGAATACAGGACTTCCTGACTTCAAGTTCAGCATACTATCTACTTCAACATTTTCATTTATAAAAAATCCAGAAAGTCCCATGTTTAGAGCAGAAAAGCATTGAAGCCAAATTCTTACATGTATAACTTAATAGTAATGTGAAATAGCAACATTTTTGTAATAGTGATAAATTTTGCATAAGGATGATCCTTTTTGGAGAATGTTTGAGCAACATAATCATTTTCTATTTAATAGTGGAATGAATCAGTGACTTAGAAAATAGAGATTCCAAGTAGTTAATTGATAATGCAGTCCACCCTTACCAAAGCAGGAATTTTAATATTTATAAAAGGATTTTGGAAAGGATGTTTATGCTTCAGTAATAGGATGCACAAGCTGTACCAAGTAAAATCTTGTTAAGCTAATATCAACTTAGTCAAAATAGTGTATAATTTCAAGCAATGATTCCTGAGCTGATTGCCTATTATTTTAATAAAATATCTTTTGTAATAAAAAATATTTAAAATCCTCCTTTTTTCCTGGCCTCTTGCATTTAAAATTTGTACAATTTTACTGGGATTTCTAACTTTTACATATCAAAAGTTTAACTAATGAAAAGCCTTCCAAGTTGATTATAACTTTTACTGATAACAAACAACAAACATATGGTTCTGTGGGTAATACCTTATTTATCAATTTCTTTCCTTTATAATATGTAACATGAAAATTATTACATCATTTTTTTCTATATGGAGTAGTGCAATGGATAGAGTTCCTGTGTTGGAGTCAGGAATATTTATCTTCCCGATTTCAAATCTGACCTTGGACAAGTCACTTAGCCCTGTTTGCCTCAGTTCCTGATCTGTAAAATGAGCTGTAGAAGGAAATGGCAAACCATTCCAATATCTTTGTCAGGAAAACCCCAAATGACAGTTAGACACAACTGAAAATGACTGAACGACAATAAAATCAGCCATTCATTTGGGAAATGTTTAAAGACCTATAACTTTGTTTAAAAATCTTTCTGTAGTGGGGCAAATATAGGAAGAATATAAGGTCCCAAATCACCATATACAATTTTTTATATTGTAGGGTTTAGGCCCAGGAAAAATTCAGGTTTATAGAATTATTTTTCCTTGCAATTCTTATCTGAAAAGTATAGAAAGAAAGAAAAAAAAGAAGATAGGTTGACTGGTTCTTTCAAGATGATGGTGAGTAGATATCGCAGAAAACAAGTCAACTAGAATTTTATATGATTGATTCTCAACTTATTTCTTGCAAAGATGAGCAGTATTTCACTGAAGACATCATTAGTGCCATAAAAAAGGTAAAATGCTTCTACCTAGGTGACAGAATGCAGGTGGGGAAAATGAAGAAAGAGAGCATGCATCTGATTAGAGCTCAGGCTTCTCTTTGCCTTGGTGCGATCACTGATATGTCTAGTGATTATTTCAATGAAAAGTCACATGCCATACACAAATAGTGGCTAACATCAGCATTACATGCACCAAATTCAGAAGAGAAAGATCAGATTTTCAAATTACCATGCATTTAACATAAAGGATGAAGCTTTTTACTGAGATCTTGGAGGTGAAAGAGAATGTGACCAGATTATGTTTTAAGATTGATTTCAATTTTTTCCCTGTCAACCCCAGCCTTGAAAATGGGTTGGAAGGGGGCAGCTAGGTGGCACAGTGGATAAAGCACTGGCCCTGGATTCAGGAGTACCTGAGTTCAAATCCGACCTCAGACACTTAACACTTACCAGCTGTGTGACCCTGGGCAAATCACTTAACCCCCACTGCCCAGCAAAAAACAAAGAAAAAAAAAGAAAAAAAGGAAAAAGAAAAGAAAATGGGTTGGATAAATCTTTTAGTACCACAAGAATTTTCTTTGGCTGGGTAGAATTTAAATCAGCCCTGCCTACGTCACCAATCCCCTACATATCTTTGCCTATAAACACTTTCGTTCATACCTCCATAAACAATATGATGCTCAGTTGCTTAGTTATAACAAGCCATATGCACAGCTGCTTGAACAGAGAAACTCTTCTTCTATATATTACCCATAAACACAGAAACACATGCATTTAGACATTACGTTAGTTATGAATGAACCATTCATAAACTTAAACTTAAGACATATTCTCCTGCACACCAAAAACCTTACAATTTAAAATTAGAGAAAGCACAGGTTAGACAAAATGCTTGAGATATAGTATAAGAACTATTTGGTTTTGACTTTGTATTCCCAATGCCCAGTACAATGCCTTGCTGATAGCAGGCACTTAGTAAACGTTCAAATGATCATGATTTTGTTGAACTCTTTAGCTTATATTAATGAATTTCTATTCCATTGATTATTCCATATAACCTAAATTTGTCATCTTTCCAAGTGTAGGAGAGCTAAATCTGTACTTAAAATAATCAAATAATTATATATGTGTGTATACATACAAGCACCCACACACATGTGTACCTAAATGATAACTTTAATATCTTACCTAAAATAATTAAAATTTTATTTAATTAGCCTTGTACCAACCAAATCAAGCATCACTGCCTCTCTTTAGGGATTCCTAACCCCAAAAAAAGCATCATGGGGCAGCTAGGTGGCACAGTGGATAGAGCACCAGCTCTGGAGTCAGGAGGACCTGAGTTTAAATCCAGCCTCAGACACTTAACACTTACTAGATGTGTGACCCTGGGCAAGTAATTTAACCCCAATTGCCTCAACAACAACAACAACAACAAAAGGCATCATAATCTTAGTAAGAAATACTCTGCTGCACTTTGATCTCCAAAGAAAATACACCATACATTCTGGACTGGTTTGATTTCTATTCAAAGCCATTATAAATATATAACCAGCTTTTGCCTACTATGACAAGAATATATATATACACGCACACACACATATATATACACACATATACATACATATATGTATATATATTTATTTATTTATCAAGAGTAATCTCAAAACATGACTTAAATACCTACCGTCTTGCTGAGGTAACTTGTGCTGGTGTTCATACACTGCAGTCCCTCACTGTTGCAGCAACCCCCACATCTGTAGATGGATACACATGGAGGTTTAAAGAAGGTGTTTGTTGCTGCTCCAAACTCTTTCCCCACATCTATACACACCTCACGTGGCATGCACTGAGTCTTTCTCCACTCATTATCAATACCTGCCGAGTCATAGGGAAGTCCATAAGTTATAAAGAAAACATGGCAGCAGGAGGTCACTCACATTTAGAATAAAACCAACATGTTTATACTCTTAGGTGCTTTATTTGGTGACATATGGAATTTTAATGAAGAAATGGAAGCTAGAATCCCAAATACTGGGATAAGGAGCAGAAGAGCTCACATACCACCTGAAGAATTTTTCAAAGGAAACCCCTTTCTACAAATTTCAGACAATCTAAGGTTTTACATTTTATGAAAAACCACAAAGACCAGTCCATGGGATCTCTGTGCAGTTCTTTCCTTGCTTCAGAGAATGAGAGTTTAATATTTGCTGTTTACAAATTCTACAGCAATGTAATCATGCCAGTTTTCTTCAGCATGCACTGTCTTTGTGGTTTTCAAGTAAAAACAAACAACATTATTGCCTTGTTCTCATTAAACCAAATGTAAATGGGGAGATGGTCTGGACGCTGTCCAACACCAAACTCAGAAGAGCTTTCTGGGAAATCTAGGAAGTGGCAATGCTGCATCTGCATAAAGTGGAAGTATTTCTACAAATAAGGTACGATATCCTACTCCACCTCTTTTTGCAAACTAATCATCTTTGTGCATGGTACAATGGAAAGAGTCATACACTTGTAAGCTAAAGACTTATCCAAAGACTTGGATTTGAATGCTGGCTCTGCTTTTTATTGGAGTTCAGTTTCTTCAACTGTATTTCCCCTTTTGGCTCTATTATTCAGTGATTCTAGGCCATTTACTTTGAATTACCCTGTGTTTCTGAGATGCAAACAGCCAATCTATTGGCCCAAATATTTAAATTATACCCCTGTTAAAATTGATGCTGCTTTCAAAGTTCTAGGTTGCTCCCTACTGCCAAAAAATGCTTTGTTGGAGAAAAAAAGATATTATTGATTCATATTAAGAAGCCTTGATTTTTGCTTCAAATTATAAATACATTAATGTTTTATATTAATATTATGAAAGTTATATTATTTTACTTAACAAATGAAGAAAACTGTCTAGAGTGCCATTAATTCAATATAGCATCATCCACTAAAGGAAACTGAGGAACAGTGAGCAAAATACACCTAACTGATTTTTATATGCTTATTTTCCCCATAGGGCTCACTTAGAAAATGTCATTGGATTCACAAGTAGCCAGAATCATGTTTTTCAAGCTGGGAGTGGTCTCAGGGGCCATCTAGTACAACCCTTTCATTTTAAAGATGAGGCACCTGAGACAGAGAAAAGTTAAGAGACTTGTCCAAAGTCGCACAGAAAGTAAGTGAAAGAGGCAGGATTTGATTCCAAATCCAATATTCTTTTTCTCGTATCACCCTGCCTCTACTGAAGCCAATCATAGCTCTAAACAATCAGCCATAAAGCACCTTTTGGGGAAAAAATGACTGTTTTCTCTTCCCATTGCATGTAAATGGATCATTTAGGAAACCTTACTTGAAAGAATGAACAGATGATTTACAAGATGGTAAGAAGGAGCATGCATGTGAAATATACACTTATATGTATATACATAAAAGGGGATTCACTGCTCCATCGTACAGCAAATGAAGGAATTAAAGCATCATGAGAAACACACAAGTTTTATTCCCAGCCAATTTGATTGTAGTAAACAATACTACTAGATTATCTATATATATACATACACACACACACACACACACACACACATATCAGTCCCTTTCTTTGACCATAAGAAAATCTAAAGGTTGTATAGAAAAGTACAGATACTCAATTGTGGAGGGGCAGGTTGAGAAAGGATATCTCTCCCCCCCGCCCCCATCCCTGGTTTTAATTCCAGGACTTATGTTATATGTTTTCTTTTCTGCACTTACTTTTCAAGATCTCTGCATTATAATGTGCTGCAGCAAATTTGACATTCTCTTCACTCGTTGTATCAGGACTGGGGTGCTCCCCATTTTGCTGCCAGCCCCCTTTCCTCAACTGACATTTGAACATTTTCCAATATTCTGGATAAAGGACTGTCATAAGTTCATCCACACTGGACACAGACCGCAACTGCTCTTCCAGATCTCTGCTTGCATTATCCTGTTAAAGAAAAATGCAACATGAATTATTTTTCAGATTTTCATGATTTAGAAGGCAAGATGCTAAAAAGCTAAAGTTTGCTGTGTTCTTTTTCTTGAAGGACGAGGCTATAGTGACTTGCACATATTAGGTGCTAAATAGAGGTTTGAAGAGTAGATGAAAAAAAGTTCTTATTTTTGTCTTGGCTACAGTGTTCATGATAAAAACATTACCTTATGTTTTTAACAAATAAATTCCAAACTTTTAAAATTGTGAATAGTTTTCAGTAAATTATTGTTTGGAGCTAGAATTTGATAGTTAACTATAACTTTTTTGTGTATTTCTTCAATAAATATTTGATGAATGAATAAACAAAGTATTTCTTTTTTCTTGATTGTAGAGTTCATGCTGAAAACATTTTAAATTATTAGTAAGCTATTAAAAGCTTTTCAAACCAGCTATGGCTTTTTTAAAAAAGCAAACTACTTTTTGGAGTTATAATTTGATGATTAATTTTAACTTTTTGGTTATTTCTGTTCTTTATAGAGATGGGTATTTTTACTAAAGTATTCTTCAAACAAGAAATATATGATCCTAACATCAATTTTATAGATAGTTGCTTTTAGTAGTTTGACAATTAGAAGTTTGCCCTTCTATTACCCTCCAGTATAAGTCAAACAAAGCAGCAACTATTATATTACTTTTATTTTATTCAGAGATATCAGTAACAAAGGAAATCTAATACAGATTTTGAAATAATACCAACAACCTAGGTTAGAAGTTGTTGCCTTAGAATCACCAAATAAATAGGGGAGTACACAATTCCATTTAAAAAATGTTATTTCCCATGATACTCAGGACAGAGACTTTTGAAATGTTGAGGGAAAACAAACACTCTTCCTGTAACTGTTCTGAAATTGTTTAGCTGTCAAAATATATATTTTAAAAAACATAAAATTGTATTTAATGGTACAAGCATTTAGACGATTTTATATTTGTGTTTACTAAATAGAATACTTTGAAGCATATTCTAAATAGTCACTACAGCAACAAAACTCATAAAACTTTTCTAAATCTACTTGAAAAGAATGGAAATAGGGGCAGCTAGGTGTCACCGTGGATAGAGCACCTGCCCTGGAGTTTGGAAGACCAAAGTTCAAATCCGGCCTCAGACACTTAACACTTACTAGCTGTGTGACCCTGGGCAAGTCACTTAACCCCAATTGCCTCACTAAAAAAAAAAAAGAATAGAAATAAGTGGAAGAGTTTAAAAAATATTTCTTAATCTGAAAATCCTGGAAAAATATTTAAAAAGTCATTTTTTATAGTGTAGTATGTACCCTGGAATTTTGGACTTATAATGAGTGAATTACTCTCTCCATAGCAGGAAAAGCAGAGAACACCTGAAAGCAAATTTTACCACATCCTATATACACATATGTGTATGCATGTATATGTACACACATGTACAACCATATAGACACATATGCACACCCATCCACCTCTCTCACTCTCTTTGTATATGTGTGTGTGTGTGTGTGTGTGTATGTTTGTGTATAATTGATTTGTCTACTCTAAGTATCATTCACTTGGAAAGGAGTTTTACCTTTACACAACATAATTGCATAACATTGCCATGTGATCTATTTCCATAAAGCTTGTTCCATGTCTATTGATAGACTGCTAAATCACTGAGATTGTTAAATGAATTGCTGGAAATTGAGGCAATTAGAAGACTAAATTATATTTTTGGATTTTAATTTTTCAAGTTAGTTTAAATCATGATAACCATGTTAATTTCATTCTGTAAAGATAGGATTTTTATTTCCTAAGAGGTACCATACTAAGATACACAATTTCCATATGTTAAAGTGACTGTGATCTCATGGATGTCAATACCCCATCTGTTGATATGCTATCAATTTTGTGGTCCAATGTCAAAGAAGCTATTAAAACCAACCTTGGCTTATAATATTGACTAGTTGCCATTCCACAGCATGTGGATATTTTAAATTCAACTAATAACTTACACAAAATTGGTGCTATGTGGCAATGTATTAAAATCAATTAATCAACAAGCATTTATTATTCACCTACTATGTGTAAGGAACTTTGTTAAGCACTATGATACAAAGTAAAAAAGAAATGAAACAATTTCTATCCTCAAAGAGCTTACACTCCATTGGAGGAAACAATACGTAAACATACATATGTATATACAGAGACATATATACATATGCATATCAATGTACATGAATATATATACATATAAATATATGTATATTTATATAAACACATGTATATACAACAAAATACAAAGTAATTTTTGGTATGTGAAAGTGATTGAAATGTGTGAATTATTTACAAATCAACTAATTGCTTATTTCACAGAGGAAGGAAGCATAGTTAGAGAAAAATACATTGGAAAGATAGTCAAAAGAAGGATTATATGACAGTCTGGCATTTTATATGTTAATAGACAACTGGCTACTTCAATCTGTAATATTTAAGAATACCCATTCTTATGTTTGATATCTACCTATTTACTAAATAATGAAATTATAGTAAAAGGTGGTCATTTCATCACCTTCTCCCATAGTTTGGTATGAAGAGCAATGTTGACAAGATCAAAATAAAGGGTCATTATATTTATATATGTATATATATTAACGATTGGAGTGATGCCACCTAAAGCTCTGCCATGAGGAGAAGGCGTCTGAGGGCAAGCCATGCAGCTTTTCCTTGCTCATGGGTACTGTCTATCAAAGCTACCAGCCAATTAGCTTGGAGCTATGTTTGCGTGTGGACAGGATATTCCCAGTTTCACAGGAGGCTTCTGGGAGAAAGAGGAAAATGTTTGGTCTTTTTGGTTCCTGACCTTGCCATGGCAGGTTGGATGATGGGGTCTCTTAGAAATAGTTAGATTTTTAACTTTCTCTCTGATCATTAGATCCTAATGCTCTTTAATAAATACTTAAACACTTAAATACTCTTGCTAAAGCTTATAATTTATTGGTGACCACTCATTAGATATTTTAGACAGTATAGCTAGGATTTTAGCCCCTTACAATATACACACACATACATTCATATACATATGTACATACATGTATATGTATATAAGCATATGTATGCTTTTATACACACACACACTATATATGTATATATATATATACACACACACTATCAAAATATAAACATACATATACTCATCTACATATGTTGCTTCAAAATGTATTTCCTAAGCTTAATTTGGGCAGCAAGAGCCTAGCAGAAAGCAGGATAAAGTTTTGTGATTGAAGTGGTCATGGGATACCATTATTATTTAAAAACAAGGTTAGAAAGCTCAAGTGCCACTCACTCCAGAGAAAGGGCAGGTTGTTTTTAAAGGCATACTTCTAATGTCAATTCCTGAATTTTTTTGAAAATTCTGTAGTGTTTCTTCTATTTATAAACCCTAAAAATTCACTCATGTGAAAAGAAAATAGAAACCAGGACACTTGAAAATGATGGCATAAGAAGAATGTGTCTTGACATATTAGGTGTGGACTATCTCTGCATGCAGAGAACCAGATCACATGAAGGGCCAGGGAGGTCCAGCAGGCTTGATGCCACATGGGGTTGGTTTTAGGAATAAGAGAAGTTTAATAAGAATGCATTGGTTCCAAGAAGAGGGGCTAGTACCCCAGGGACCTAAGTTAGAAGCATTGAAAGCTAAGGTTCAGTGCCAGATCTTCACACAAGTATGTCACATCTCTCTCTTTTGCCATGGAGGTCACCCTAGAGAGCTCACTCCCTAGTAACCCTTTGCCACTCCTGTCTTATTGACACCATTCATGGTCCTGAGCTTGTCAGTGAAGCAAAACTAGGCACTGAGCTGCATAAGTACGAGTATCCAGAGCCAGCGGTCCATTCAGCTGACTTGCCAAGATTTCTATGAACTGCCTCTTATGACTCTGAGAGTGTCACTCAGTGACTGAGCAGTCACTAGGAATCTTTAGACATTCACGGGAGGAAAAGGATACACATGGATCACGTTAAAGTAATTTGCCACACCTAAAAGCACATGTCCTCTTCAAATATTCGGGATCAGAGAAAAAGGAATTGGTAACAGACAGTGAAGTTCGCGGCTGTAGCTATTTACTCAAGGCCTGATTCCGTAACTACATCCTCATGCTGTGGCTACAAAGGGTCAACTGGGTGTCTAGCAAATCTGAGTTTTTAAGGGTGATCTAATATGAAGAGAAATGCAGTTTTTCTCCTCTGGGAAAAGATACTCAAAAGTCCTTAAAGCTGAATGGGATTTCTCAAAGGCTACAAGGTTAAAGATGGAATAAATGCTAGGCAGCACAGGTCATTCCCCAAGGTAAAAAGATAGAACTTTGCTGTTCCCTACTAGGGTTTGCTGTTCAAAGAAAGCAGTGTAAAAACATAGATTTCCTTTTCTTCTCTCCACACTTGAGGCGGGAGGCGGGGGGGGGGGGGGGGGGGGTTAGGGCAATGAGGGTTAAGTGACCTGCCTAGGGTCATACAGCTAGTGTCAAGTGTCTGAGGCTAGATTTCAACTCAGGTCCTTCTGAATCCAGGACCAGTGATTTATCCACTGTACCACCTAGCTGCCCCAAAACAAGCTTTTAAAATGGGAGGGGACAGTTTTTTCTTCTAAAAAGAAACATGCTATCCTTTTTACTTTGGGGTGAGATGAAATGGAATTGACCAGAGTAAGATGAAACATGTACTTTAGCACTTCCATTTCTAGGCATCTAATTTCCTTTTTCTTAGTAGCCTTCAAAAGTTTCAATCATAATCATAATAACTACAGAAACCAATTAGTCCACTCCTCCCCCAACCCCTCTTTATCCTCCCCTATGCACCCCTTTCAATATCTGCCCTCGGACAATTGGAGAAAAATCCCACCCCACCATAATAAAAGATTTCTGCTTTAACCCTTCACCTAAAATTAATTTAGCAGGAAAAGCATTGGATTATTCCCTTCTCACCTGACCTCAAGCAACTTTCTCCCTAAAAACAGGTGAGTGGACAAGTAGTTCTCTGTATTGTTGATGAAATTATCAATGACAAGTACAAAGGACATAAGACATATTTTGATAAAGAATCAAAAGAACTGGACCCTAGTTATACCGTTTCCATTTGTAAGAGGTGAAATCTTGGGAAAGATATTTCATCCTTTTGAGCCTCAGTTTATTCATCTGTAAAAGAAGAAAGTTAGACTAGAAGATTTCTAAAGTCTCTTCCAGCTTTAAAATCTATGACTTAAACATAATGTGATTTTTATTTATCAAAATATTTTAGATGCTTAGGAATTTTTATAGGGAGGGAGAAATAGGGAGCAAAGTGTAAGGGAGATGACTAGAGATTCCATCTAATTTCATAAATTCTAAACACATGGGTTTTTCCTTCTAAAGATCACCACCTGGAAAATTCATTTGTATTTATTATTATTACTTATTGTTATTAATGAATATAATACTAACTCATATTTCCATAAATGTCTAAGGTTTACAAAGAATTCTTTCTGATGGCATTCTGGAGAGGTAGGTAGCAGAAAATGACTACAAGGACACAATCCTTAGAGTCTCAAAGATGTTTGTCTCCTCAAAAGGATGAAAAATTAGTGATTTATTCAAATCCCCTTAGCAAATCCTTTTGATTAAGTTTTACAATGAGTTGATGATTAGGGCCTTTATTTACCTGTCAGTCATTTTTATATTAAGGTTTTGGTATCCTGCTGAAAAATCTATTCACTTCTTAGCAGCTAGATGCACGGGATGATAATCCCTGTAAATTTTGTTTTGTGAAGTAACCCTAAAGACCCATATGAATCTAAAGTCTCTGAAGTGGCTAGAAAGCCAATTCAACCCAGATGATTGAATTGCCCTATGACAGATCTTCTGGTTGTGAAATGCTAGGTATTTTTCATTGCTATATTCCCTGACCTGTAACAGGGAAGAAGATTCACACACATACTGTCTTCTGCATAGTGCCTCATTTGGGTGGGTAAATATCAAAACTTCATTATTGTTTTCACTTGAAAGATGACATTTTAACACTCAAATATTTATCTAATTTCAGAAACACAATATTGCTATAATAAAAAAAAGTTCCTTAGGAAGATAAATGCCACCTTTTAAATTAAAACACATTCAGTAGACCATTGGCCAATCTCTTTAGCTTGACATTTAAAGACATCTAGGCTTCTACTATTTTAGTTGTTAGTACAGTTTCACAGATGTACCTGGGATGACCTTGCTTTCGACAATGGTACTTATGACAAAAATCCACTCTTTGTCTCAGGACATTTCTGCACCTCCCCTTCTCTGTTTTCTAAAAATCAATTCTCTTTGTCTCTGGCTTAGTGCTCTGTGTCTATCTTTGTTTGTCTGTCTGTCTCTCTTTACTCTTCTCTTTCTCCCTGCCTCTCCCTTTCACTTTCTCTGTATTCCTATCTCTTAGGACTGTTCTCCGAGGCTGTTTTTGTTGTGTCCTGTATTTTAGTGTTACTGCCTGTGTCTTGATTTCTTCTTGTCTCTGTTCCAGTCAGATTCTATTTCCATGTCTCCATCATTGTCCTGTTGTGTTTCTAAAATACCTGGTTTCTATATCGCTGGATGTCTTTTTTTGGTTTATTGCTGTTTGTCTGTCTGTTTGTTTTTGGTCTCCATGGAGGTTCTAAAATACCATGCAAGCAGAATGTAAGATTTTTGTTGGGTTCTGAGTTTCTAATGAGCTAGAAAATTTTTCGATACACACACATGTATATAAATGTATATATACACACACATGTATATGTATATCATATGTGTGTATATCTGTATGTATGCATATGCATATATGTATGTGCATGTGTATGTAGGTATATATGTGTGTAGGTATATATGTAGGTATATATGTGTGTATGAAGGAGGGAGAGAGAGAGAGAGAGAGACTTAGTTTCACTGATAAACAATGAAATCTCTAGCCTTAAGACCTATGAAATATAGCAAAATCCTAAATAGCCCTTGGTTTTGTGTGACCCACTTTCACTTCCAAAGTAGTTAGGAAAGGACAAAAGGTGCTAAGTATCTCATAATTCATGGACTACTTAAAAGCATTAATTTAACTCAGTAATTCTCTCAAAGTACAATTTTTGTCCAATGACAAGTAAATGGATATATTCGTGGAAATAGAGAACTGCATACATAATAGCACACCATATTAAAGAAAAATAGCATGAAAATGTGACTAAATTGAAGGGGCAGCCATTGTTTCTTTTTTGTATATGGAATTTAATAAATTCCAATGTCTCCTTGTTATGTTGAGCATGTAAATTTCTACTTGGCACTTTTAAAAAGTCTCTCCACAACCTAGCCATATACTTCCCAGGCTTTGTAGAAATCCATTCTATGCACATAGTTCACCCCAACTGGTCTTCTTGGTATTCCTTACACATAAGACTCCATCTCTTGTACCTGCCTTTGTACTGGCCATGCCCCCTGGGAATTCACTCCCTCCTGGAATCCCTGTTTTCCTTCAGTATTGAGCTGCAGCTCTGCTTTCTGCATAACACCTCTCTTGGTTCCCCTAAGGTAATGGTGCCTTCCAAGTTGCTCTTGTGGCAGCTCCACTTATATTTTTTATTTACCTTTAGAAGGGTATGTTGTCTTCCCTATTAAAATATAAGCTACTTGAAGGCAGGAATTGTGTTGACTTTGTATGTGAGTACAGTTATCTCTCCTACATAGTATGTAATTAAAATGGTTATTGATTGATTAATTATATGAGATTACAGTTATCCCTTCCATAGCACAGGGGTCAGAGATGCAGCACCCACAGGATTTGGAAAATAGGTGCAAAAATTTTTGGCCCACCCTTCATACCAGAGAAGTATACAATTTCTTTTTCTTTTATTGGGTGTTTACAGTACCTTATTGTAAAATTTGGGTTAACTATTTGGTCATAGGCTCTGCCTCATCTTCTAGCCTTCATATGTTGTCTGTAGCTTTCACAAAATTCCCCTACATTTTCCAGTTAATTTTGTGCCAACCCATGATATATCAAAAACCCATTGGGGAAAATTGTGATGTGGAAGGGATAACTGTACTTTGAAACCTAGGAGTCATCCTGAACTCCTCACTATCTCTCATCTCTCTCCTTTTCCAAGATGATGCAAAGGCCATCCGATTTCACCTCTGCAACCTCTAGTGCAGGCACCGGAACTGTGCATTTTTGCAATAGCTTGATGGTGGGTCTTCCTCTGCCTTAAATCTCTCCCCTTCTTCTATTCAGTAAAGTGATTTTCCTGAAGGACAGGTCACCCCCTATTCAGTAAATTGAAGTGGCTCCCTACTGCCTCCAGGATCAACTACATATGTATAAGGGTGTATCTATTGGCTTGCATGTTGTCTCTTCCATTAGATTTTAAGCTCCTTGAGTTCAGGATCTGTCTTTTGACTTTTTTTTATCCCCAGTGCTTAGCAGAGTGCCTGGCACATAGTATGCACTTAATAAATGTTTATTGATTGGTTAATCAGTTTGTTCACAATGGAAAAGTGGATGGAAAACGGGTAATGTTTAGAGTATGACAAAAAGCAGAATGTAAATCCCATTTAGTCCATTAACATACATATCTTATATAGTCACTCCATCAATAAATATTTATTAAACACTTGCTATATATGTAGTATATTGTAGACACTTTGTGAGGTGCTGGTGTGTGTGTGTGTGTGTGTGTGTGTGTGTGTGTGTGTGTGTGTGTGTGTGTGTGTGTGTAAAGAAAAGCAAAAGCTCCAGGAGATTTTAAAGTGGTCACCTTCTAATGGAGGAGACAATGTGCAAACAACTACATACAAACAAGCTATGCAGGCATACCTTGTTTTATTGCACTTCTCTTTTTTTTTCAAATTGAAATTTTGTGGGAACCCTATGTCAAGCAAGTCTATCAGTGCCATTTTTTCAGCAGCATGCACTCATGCCATATCTCTGCGTCACAGTTTGGTACTAATTCTGGCCATATTTCAAACATTTTAATTATTCTGTATCTGTCATGGTGATCTGGCACCAGTGATCTTTGATGTCACCATTGTAATTGTTTTGGGGTTCCATAGACTGTGCCCCTTTAAGATTGCAAACTTAATTCTTGTTTGTGTTCAGACTGTCCCACTGACTGATCAGTCCCCATGTCCTCAGGCCTCCCTATTTCTGCAGATGTAACAATATTGAAATTAGGCCAATTAATAACCCTACAATGGCTTCTCAGTGTTCAGGTGAATGGAAGACTCAGTTGATAACAGCAAACTTCATTGTTGTCTTATTTTAGGAAGCTGCCACAACCACCCCAAACTTCAGCAATCACTACTCTGTTGAGTAGCCTTCAACATCAAGGCAAGACCCTCTAATAGCAAAAAAGACTATGACTTGCTGAAGCTGATGATGATGATTTTAATCAATAAAATATTTTAATTAAGTCATATACATTTTGACATATTATTGGATACTTAATAAGTTACAGTTTAATGTAAGTGTAATGTTTATATGTCCTGAGAAACCCAAAAAATCCATGTGACTTATTTTATTGCAATATTCACTTTAGTGTGGTAGTCTGGAACTGAATCTGCAATGCTTCTGAGGTCCTCTTTAGATTATCAACAGAGAGAAGTCATAAGAATGAAGGAGAATTAGGAAAGGCTTCCTGTAGAAGGTGGGATTTTATCTGCAACTTGAAAAAAAAATCAAAGAATCCAGGAAGCAAAGAAAAGAAGAGAATTCCAGGTATAGGGGACAGCCAGCAAAAATGCCTGGCATTGAGAAATAGATTGTCATGTGGCAGGAATAGCAAGACCAGTGTTACTGGACTGCAGAATGCAGTTGGGGATGGGATGTAAAATGTAAGGAGACTGGAAAAATGTAGGGAGCAAGTTATGAAGACCTCTCAATGCCAAACAGATGTGCATCTAGAGAATGAGCTAGCTCAAGACTTTACTAGTAGAAGAGTTGCATGGCATATCATAAAACAGGTAGTATTTTCAAGGATCTTCTTTTTTTTTTTGTGAGGCAATTGGGGGCAAGTGACTTGCCCAGGATCACACAGCTAGTAAGTGTTAAGTGTCTGAGGTCAAATTTGAACTCAGGTACTCCTGACTCCAAGGCCAGTGCTCTATCCGCTGCGCCACCTAGCTGCCCCTTCAGGGATCTTCTAATACTCACTTTTGCAAAAGCTCATCCTATTAAACACCAATATTTTCCGTGAGTATGGATCCTGAAGCACTATGATTTTTTTGTAAAAAATCACAAGAAGAGGGATCCAAAAGACAAGAGAAACAAACACAGAGAGCAAATTGCATTATGCTTCCAACAATAAATTGTGCAAAACATAAGTGTTTTAAAAGACATTATTGAAGACACATATGAGCAAAAAAGGAAGAGGACAATTCATATTATTTGAGAGGCAATAGCATAGATGAACTGCATTGGTATTTTTAAGGTATTGAAAGAACTAAAAGGAGACACTGAGAACACTTGGTGAATACTCCCCAAGATTTAAAGGCATGGATAAGAATTTTAGAGGTGGAGAAAGTATGGAGGGGTGACACTGTGCACCAGTGCAGAAAGTAATCAGAACAATAAGACAGAGGCTCACTTACATATATAAATAGTAATTTATGACAAAAGTTTAGATTTTATGGTACTTCTCTATATGCAGATGTTAACTGATTCCTTCAAGAACATCTTCCTGATCCAACTGCTAGTGTCCTCTCTCACAATCTAGCTTGTGTTTTATGCATATTTTAATTTAATCACTTTACATTTTTCCTGAACATATATGTTTATGCACATATGTTCATATATACACTCAGACATTTGGTATCACCTTCATCAGAATGTAAATGTAAGTTCTTTGAAGTTGATATTGTTGAATTCTCTGGATTTCTATATCTAGCATTTAGCATAGTACATGGAGCTTGTTGATTGGGTGACTCCAGAAACCAACTTATAATTCATTTAAATCCAGAAAAAAAAATTTATTTTCCTAAATTTGAAATTCACTTACATATTAATAGTTTTTTTAAAAGTCTCTTTTCTTCCTCAATTCTTCCTGACTTAAAAAATATTTTTTCTTGTCGCAAATTGAGAGGTGTTGAATAATCAAACTAGTTAGATGTATTGCTTCTGCATAATTGCCTTCTATGTCAGACCTTATGTTTTATTAAAAAGTCACAGAAGAAAAATAATGAAGTATATTTTCAAAGCTGAGGTTCTCAAGCATTATTTTTTTCAGTCTACTAGGGGAGCAAACAACAGCAAAAACTGATAAGCAGGGCAGCTGGTGGCACAGTGGACATAGCACCAGCCCTGGATTCAGGAGGACCTGAGTTCAAATCCAGCCTCAGACACTTGACACTTACTAGCTGTGTGACCCTAGGCAAGTCACTTAACCCTCATTGCCCTGCCATAAAAAATTGATAAGTAAGTTCCTAGTCTTTCAAATGAATGAAACCATTTGTGTCCATCACACCATTTGGGCAGGTCACTTCAATATTCTGGAGCTCCATTTCTCAGTGAGCCTGGACTCTAGGCCCTCTGAGGGTTTGAATATGTTAGAAAGAGTAGTTTGGAGGAACTAAGTTTGAATCCTGGTTCTGTAACTTATTCAATGTGGGAATTGTGACAAATTCCTTCCTATCTTTGGGCTAGAGTTTCCTCATTTGGAAAATAAGGTAATGGACTAGGTCATTCTAAGTTTTTATTTTGTTTTATTTCATCCATCTATCCATCCATCCATCCATCCATCCATCCATCCATCCATCCATCCATCCATCCATCTGTGTTTGTTTGCTTATTTACTTAGTTCATTCATTCATTCCTCTATCTATTTATTTTTAGCTCTGACTCCTATGTTCCTTTTTCACTTTTACCAATGCCAAAAATAATAGCTAACCTGCATATATACTTATGCATACATACATACATATATAGTACACATACATGTGTATATATATAAATAATTTTTACAGTTTGCAAAAGACTTCCCATTTTCTCATAATATTAATTTCATCCTTATAACAATTTTGAGAGCTAGGTGTTATTATTATCCCCATTTAACAAAGAAACTAAGGCAGACAGAGGTTTAGTTACTTGCCCAGGATCACAGTTAACAAGTATTTAAAACTGGATTTGAATTGAGCTCTTCCTGGCTCCAAGTGTACCATTCAATCCAGTTTGCCTCCTAATTGACTCTAAGTAATGGCAGTTGTGATAATAGCCTCTTGCTTTATGGGTGAAATGATAAAAGGATAAGATAAGATAAGATGGATTGCTATATAAAAGTTACTTCCCAAATCACAAACTTAAAGATGGAGAGACTTTCGAAATCATCTGGTCTAACCTTCTCTTACAGATAAGGAATCTCAGGACCAGAGAAGTGAAGTGAGTTTGCCAAGGTTATACAGGTTGTGTCAAAGTTGGGATAGGAATTCATTTCCTCTCCCTCCCCTAAACTGCATAACACTACCCCTTACATTAATCTCAAATTAGATGTAAAAAATAAAATCTGATGAGCTGACTGACTGAGTGCTGAGGGCTACACAATTGCCTTTTTAATGAAAGACATTACAAAGATCATGAGTCTGGTATAATTTCAAATGGCTGTGTAGATTATTTGGAAATCTGAGCACACTGTACTTTTCAGCTCTCAGTCTGATCTTCACAATACTGTGAGCTTAAAATGCACACCTGTTTTATATATTGCAATTAAATCCAGATGAATTTGTGATTGCTTGTGTGCTTCTGTCTCGAAAGGATTCCAGATTCCTTACTAACATAGCAGGGAGGACAGTTGGTTGCTATGAAACATTGTTGAGTAAAACAAAGTTGAATTATTTAACCAGAAGTGCTACATCTGAAAATACCATAATTTTGTCTCCTGTTTTTTAATAGTCCCAGAACTGTTAAATCTTCCTCAGCACTTATGATCTACTTAAAAATTCATAGAACAAACAAATTCACAGACAGTGTTGCAAAGACATTTAGAGTAACTTGTAAAATGTGGGTGCTTTTTCTTGTGTCTCCTTTTATAACTCCCTTTCCTTTCCTTCCTAATAAGAGTTCATAATTTTAGGAGACAATTATATTGAAGGGTTTTTTTAATCATTTGAACTTGATTTAGTTTATTTGTAGACGTCTATAGAACTAAACTTTTTTTTTTCAGAGATGCTGTAGGGGAATGAACATTAGCAAATTCACATATGAGTCAGTGCTTAACACAGAGCCAGGTACATAATAGCTGCTTAAGAAATGTTTAATGATGGATTGATTGTCCCAAATAAGTTGCCAACTGGCTATGGGACTTTAGGAAAGTTACTCAGTATCTTTGAAAGTCCTCCATTGGTAAAATGAGAAAGTTGAAGTAGATGACATCTAAAGTCCCTTCCAGCTCTGAAATGCTGTGATTCATCAATAGGCTCTTAAAAAAGTATTCCTCTAAGCAGAGTTAGTTTTGTGTCATGGAAACTTTCAGCAGCCAGGTGAAGCTGATGGCCTTTTCTTAGAATGAGGTTTTTACAGGCATAAGATACATAGGTTTGAGGGGACAGCTAGGTGGTGCAGTAGATAAAGCACTGACCCAGGATTCAGGAGCACCTGAATTCAAATATGGCCTCAGACACTTGACACTAGCTGTGTGACCCTGGGCAAGTCACTTAACCCTCATTGCCCTGCCAAGGAAACATATTGAAAGGCAAGTACCAATATATTTAAAATTTCCAAGTTCCAAAACTCCTTGGAGGCTTATCCTGAAGAATGTGGTCTTGAAAATGAATCTTAAGGAAGCCAGGGATCATGGGGGGAGGGAGGGGGAGCAGGGGTTGAGGAGGAAGAGGATTCCAGGTATGAGGGACAGTCACCATAAAGATACAATGATGGAAGATCAAATGTCATGTGTGAGGAACAGCGAGTAGGCCATTTTGATTGAACAACAGACCACGTGGAGAGGAATAATATGTGCAAAAGCAAGAAAAATATGTTTCAGATTTGGAAATGTCCTTCTTGCTCTCTCCACACTAAAAAGCAGGGGCTGTCAGTTCAGTACTTGGGGCCAAATATGTACCTAATCCTAATTTTCATTACACCCCCTCAATTACTTAAGACAGTCATCATGCCTATCTCTCTCAACAAATGCGAATTTCCTCAATCTAAACATCTTGCTTCATTCAACTGAGCATCACATGGCAGAGTGTTCAGTTCTTTCATCATCATGCTCACTCTTTTTAACACATTCCATTCTATTTCATATTCAGATAGGTGTGATAAGGGTCTGAACTATAGTTGTGCTGCACCAGTGGAAAGAAGGTGACATAAACAAGAGATGTTATGAAGGTGAACCAAGATGAAGGAATAGATTGGATGTGTGGTATGAATGAGAATGAAGAGTGAAGATAACACCAATGTTGTAGGCTTGGATGATGCTCCTGTCATCATAAAGACATTTTGGAGGCAGTCAGGAGAGAGTGGGGGAAAGATGATGAGTTCTGGTTTGAATATATGTTGAGTTTGAGATGCCTATTGGAATCCAGTTTGAGATGTCAAAGAAACAGTTAGAGATAGGTCAGGAGAGAGGTTAGAACTGGATAGAAAGATCTGAGAATTGTATGCATAGAGATGATAATTGAACCCACAGGAGCTGCTGGGATTGCCAAGTCAGATTTTGTTGTACATTCATATCTGTCTCTTCATGATTTTGTGGACCGTACTGTCAATGGGGTTTTCTTCGCAACAATACTGGAGTGTTTTGTCATTTCCTTCTCTAATGGATTAAGGCAAAGAATGGTTAGGTGACTTATCCAGGGTCACATAGCTAATGAGTGAGTCCAGATTTGAACTCAGTTCTTTCTGACTCCAGGCCCCATGTTCTATTCACTGAGTCACCCAACTGACTCCTAGGCAAACAGATGTTATGTGACTTGGCCAAAGTCGCATAGCTAGTAAGTGAGCTTGGTTTTGAACTCGTCTTCCTGACTCCAGTCCCATTGTTCTATCCACTGAGCCATTTAGCGGCCCCATATCAAGGGAGATAGTATAGATTAAAAGGAAAAGAGGGCCCAGGAAAGACCCTTGAAGAACACGCAGAATTAGTAAGTATGATGTGGATGAATAACCAATAAAAAACATCAAGGGAAATATAGGAAAAGGACCAATGCAGAGAGCTCAAGACTGATCTGGTTTGAGGAAACATTTGCAATTATGAAATTATTGATTACTTTGGAGTGGGCAGTTTCCTTTGAAAGATGAGGTCATCAGTCAGACTGTAGAAGGTTTAGATATGATAAAAGGGAAATGAAGACACCTAGTATAAATGGCATTCTTAAGGAAATTAAATATGAAGGGGAGGGCAGTATAGTATAATAGATACTAGAGACAGCTGGCTTATTAAGAGCATTTTAAGAAGTAGATGAAGAATATCCCTTGTACATATGATTATCTGCAGTTTGATGGCCAACCTATAGAGCTTGCCCATGAATATATTTTTATTGGACAGATTGTAAATAGAATATGAATTGGGCCTAGAACTTAAAAAGAGAAGAACAGATTGTTTTGATTACAAATCTTCTTTCATGACTTCTAATTTCTTCGAGAAACAAAGGCAGCCACTTTATCAAAACACAATTCCTGTACTTGAGTTGTTGCATGCAATACTCTAGTCACCAGAGAATTGAGAATGATACCTCAAAGGGCAAGGAGAAGTTCAACATGGATCTAAGGAAACTGTATCAAAGAAATAAAGAAGGAAGAGGAAAACTAGTAAAGGAGGTCACTAGAGAAATGTATGATCAAGAAATAAGATTACCAGATCAAGTGGTAAGGGCAAGGAATAACTGGCACTCAATCCAGATGTTCCACTTTTATCCTCATTGTGCTGGGAGAAATCAAGGAATTCCCTAGAACATTGGGTGGACCCTCAATGGTGAATCTATTGGAAGATAGAGACAACAGTCTCACAGGATGGGCAGGCATAGATGGATGACAACTAGTGCCATTGGAGGGAATAGCTCTGTCAAGGTCACAAGTCTATTTGAGTACAAATACTTAGCGTATTCTAGTTCTAATAGTACTTTCTCAACAACTTTAATTCTACACATTATGTGGAGGTGGGAGGATAAATTAAGAAGAGAAAAACCATGATTGATCTGCAATACTTAATTCTTTTTTTTCACTTTCTTATTCCGAAAAACCAGTTTATCAGAGATATAAAGCCATCACAAATATTAGTTCACATTCAGTTATGTGAACTGAGCGCCAATCCTAAATGTCAGCACAAATAACAAGAATTAAATGTTTGCTTTCTATAAAGTAGAAAAATGTGCTTAATATTTAAAATTGATGCCTTTTGTTAATATCTTTTTGGTTTTAGATCACCTATAATTCTCAATGTATTCCCCTTCACCTCACAGAGAGCCATCTGATATAAAAAATGAATAATAGATAAAAAAAAGTTCAGTAAAACCAACCAGGACATCACAAGTTTGATGTTATATGTAAGGTTCTGAATCTATGGACTTCCTCTCCCTCTGCAAAGGAATAATGGGAGGAGTCCTTTCATAGATCTGCTTTGGGCTAATCTTGGTGTGTGCACCTATAGAAAGATATAGAGTATTCATTTATCTATATCTTTAACTGGAAACTGAACATTCCTATCTTTCACAGGCTCTGGAAATACAGTGGTCCCTTACAGCACACTTGCTGTTGTTCACTTGTTTCAGCTGCATCTGACACTTTGTTACCCTATTTAGCGTTTTCTTGGCTAAAATACTGGAGTGGTTTGCCATTTCCTTCTTCAGTTCATTTTACAGAGGAGGAAACTGAGGCAAGCAGATTTAAGTGACTTACCTAGGGTCACACTGCTAGTTGTGTCTGAGGCTGGATTTAAACTTAGGTCTTTCTGACTTCAGGTCTGGAGCTCTATTCATTGCATTACCTAGCTTCCCCCAAGAAGTCCAATAGCACACTACTGATTGGTACAGAAGCTTTGACCAGTCCCATTTATGACCTGGGCTATTTTATTCCTCCTTAGGCAGCTTGCTGCTCCCAGTGATTCACTATATTGGTGCTAGCTAGACTTAATGCCGACAAAAAATTGGATTAGCAAACTGCACCTTAGAACTTCTGAGCTCAAGCCAACCACCACACTGAGCATCTCTCAGTATCAGGGATTACAATACTGGACCCATCTTGGACAGTATAATTTCATGACGTTCATTGTTGGTTATTTTGTTCTTTCCATTCACTTTGTTTTACTCATGAACACACACACACACACACACACACACATATATATATATGTGTGTGTATATATACATGCATGTATGTATACACATACATATATACTTTACTTCGTATCAACTCATATAAGGTTATTTTCTGTATTCATTAGATTCATCATTTCTTATGGCGTGCTAATATTCCATTTCATTCATATACTATATTCGATATTCACTCCCCAGCTGATGGGCATCTTTCTTTTAAAATTATTTGTGACCACAAAAAAATGCTACTATAAATATTTGGGTGTATAGTGAGCCTTTCATTTTGTTAATGACTTCCATATATATATGCCTAAAAGTGGAATCTGTGGTTGAAGCATATGGACAATTGAATCACTTTATTTACATAATTCCAGATTGTTTTTCAGAATGCTTATACCTATTCACAGCACTACCAACAATGCATTGGTGTGCTATATCCACTCTAATAATCACTATGCTCATGCTCTCCCATTTTGGCTAATTTTCTGGGTACATGGTGAAATCTCAGTATTGTTTTGATTTCTATTTCTCTAATAATTAGTGATGTGGAATATTCTTTTATATGGTTGTTAACAGTTTACAATTCTTTTGAGAATTATTTGTTCATATCCTTTGCCCACATATCTACTAGATAATGATTAAAGTGCTTGGTTGTCAAATTAAATCTTTATGTTGCAGGTTATTTAAATTTTTTGATAAACATTTAAACAAAAATCACTGAGATAAAAGCAAATATTTTCTGTGGTTTAGAGAGTCTGAATCCATAAATAGAATTCCTCTTTAAAGCTACTCTCAAAGTACTTACATGAACTCACACATTAACTTTACCTAATTTGCTGGTTAAAAAAGGCTTTAGGGGCAGCTAGGTGGCACAGTGGATAGAGCACTGGCCCTGGAGTCAGGAGGACCTGAGTTCAAATCCAGCCTCAGACACTTAACACTTAACTAGCTGTGTGACCCTGGGCAAGTCACTTAACCCCAATTGCCTCACTAAAAAAAAACAAAAAAAACAAAAAAGGCTTTATAAAGATGTGATTATAACATAGACTTTCTCAAATTTTCTCCTACAAAATATTTGTGGCAAATGTACAATAGAAAACTTTATTTTAGTTTATAATGCTAAGACTTATTTCTAGATTATGCCTTATTGTGGGAGATATATTTATTGAGTAGGCTTTTTATCTTAGGATAATTATAATTAAACCTTTATTTGAAGCACAGGGCAATTTTTTTAAAAGTGAGGCAGAGACAATTGAAGAACATTTCTCCCCCTTGTATTGATATTCATCTAATAAAATGAAGGCAATAACAATGTTTAACACTAACAATATATGCCCTAATATGTATGAGGTAAAAGTTACAAGTTCAATTTCCATCATAGTCAGCTCAAAGCAAGGAAGAAAAGGTTTTGGGGAGCAATGAACAGTACAAATATGTGCTTTTTAGTCACACTAGGCACTTGGTGTCATCTTTCCATCAGAATAAACTGTAACATAAATATAAATATATATTTGAAGGCAAACCAGTTGTCTAGATAGTCAACCCAGCTAGGCAATGGCAGCCAAAGGCATTTCATGAAATGAAATTGTCATTGACCGTGGACTCAACCTCAAAACCACAAAGATTTTATCTTTCCCTCTAGTTATTGGTCTATCACATATGAATCAATCTAAATCAGTTATTATTACATTTTTATAATTTTTAGTTTTTAAATTTAAATTTAATTGTTTGCTTTTGGGGGGAAAGGCGGATACCAAATTCCATAAGGTTTACAACCTTCAGAGCAGGATTGTTGATTTTAGTGTTTAAAAAGTTCCCTCTCTCACTTTTCCCCCTTCTCTCTCTCTCTCTCTCTCTCTCTCTCTCTCTCTCTCTCTCTCTCTCTCTCTCTCTCTCTCTCCTCCCTCCCTCTCTCTTTGGGTATTGAGGGTTAAGTGACTTTCCCAGGGTCACACAGCCAGTAAGTGTCAAGTGTCTGAGGCTGGATTTGAACTCAGGTCCTCCTGGATCCAGGGCCAGTGCTTTATCCACCTGCACTACCTAGCTACCCCCTCTTCTCCTTTTAAGGTATTACTCCAATCTCATATCTTGATTATTCTTGAACAAACCTGTATCTGTCTTATCCATATCCTTTTTAAATTGGATAATTTTGATGAGATTTCAGACTTGTTAAAAAAAACACACAGAAAAGTAAAGTCAGAACTAGTACCCCATACATTCAAATCTCAAGAAGTATGCTTCCATTCCGTGTGTTTGAGAGGGAGGACTTTTGACCTCTCTTCTCTCCCTTCAATGCTACCCTTCTCAAATGACTGCCATTGCTCATGGTCCCCTGATTGTTAGTTCCTTCCCCTGGGGGAAACTTTCTACTCTTACCAGGCTGCTTTTACATTGCCTAAAACCAATACATTCCCTCTCTTTTCATGTCCACCACTTGGAAGGCTTGGTTTTCTTCAAGTTTAAATACAAGTAGCACCCTTTGCTTTAAGACTTTCCTGGTCCCATCCCCACCCTCAAAGCTATTATTGCCTCCACTCTCTAAAGCTACCTTGTATGTACTTTATAGGTATTCTATATGTTAAGTAGAGTGCCCCAGTGAGACCAGCACAAGCAGAAAATATGTAGGTACTAAAAGCAAATACATTAAAGTATAAAGGGGAAAATTTCTAGTTGCAATCAGAAATTCCCCCTTTAGAAGGCTGCAAGGTTTGAACTACAAAAACTGCTGGCAAGACAAAAAAAAATTGATTATAGGGACTAAAGTAATGCCTTTGTTCCGGGAATGGCTTAAGAAGGGAAGAACTTTTGGGTTAAGATACTTTTGTTAGGAAAGGCACCTCCTTCTTAGAGATGACAAACAGATTAAGTTCTAAGGATGTCAAATGTAAGAATCTTATGTCAGTCTTAAGGTAAAGGTTATCGCTGCAGCTTAAAGAACTGTGGAGCACTTCAGTTGAAAAGAACATGACAACTCCAAGCAGAAGGGAGAAGGGTACCACATTCCCTAGTAAGTGGCGGAAAGTGGAAAGTACACAAGCATCTTGCCTGGCTCAGCCTGGCAGCAGTTACCCGACAGCAACATGACCTGCCTTACACTGTCTGGCAGTGAATGGCAGAATGCCTGCTGAGTCCCATCTGGCTGCCACTGCTCAGCATCTGTCTAGCTCAGCAAAAAAAAAAATATTGGAAGGGATCTGGGAAAATAGGTCCACTATTGTGCTGTTGGTGATGCTGTGAATTGGCCTGAAAATGCTGGAGAACAATTTGGAATACCCTTTGACCCAGCAATACCAGTACCAGGTCTATACCTCAAGGAGATCAACAAAAAAGGAAAAAAAAACCACGTGTACAAAACATTTATAGTTGCATTTTGTGGTGGCAAAGAATTGGAAACTGAGGGAATGCCTATAATTTGGGGAATGGCTAAACAAGATAGGTATATTAATATTGTGTATTGTCTAGCATAATGCTTTTTAGAATAACTCAAGATTTATATGAACTGATACAAAATGAAATGAGCAGAACCAAGAGAACAATTTACAGAGTAACAGCAATATTATAAGATACTCAACTGTGAAAAACTTATTAACTCTGATCAATACAATGATCAACCATTATTCCAAAGGAATCATAACATAAAATGCTATCTGACTCCAGATAGAGGACTGATGGTCTCATTATGTAGAGTGAAGTGTGTATGTGTATGTGTTTTCCTCTCATTAACTTTCTTGTTTTCTTTTTAAAAACATGACTTATACAGAAGAAATATGTTTTACATTACTGCATATGTATAGTGGGTATCCTATTTCTTGCCTACTTAGTGGTGAAAAATAGAGAAAATTTAGAACTAAAAATAAAATTGTTATACAGATTTATTAATTCAAATCAATATATTTAATCTCCATAACCTGACGTCTAGTCTGAATTTTGCAATTGGAATCACATGATTTTTGAGCTGGAAAGATCTTTATAGATCATCTATTTTTGTCCACTGGAAGGCATTAGTAACTCCTTCCTAAATTTTTGTATAGCACTTTCCATGCACTTTGTATTGTTTCTTACCCTTTTTGCCCCAGAGACAAATATAATCTCATATATAATAAGGACATAAAAATATTAATTGAATTGAATTCTTCAATTTTGTCTTTTTTAATTCACTAAGTATGCAGTAGAAGAATTATGTAACCATTTTTTGTTTTGCTTAAACTTGCCATTTGTCATTTTGAAATTAAAATTTGAAAGCTAATATAGCATTTGGCTAATTATTTCATTATGGTGCCATTTAAATTGTCTTGTATTGGATGTCAGTAATCTGAAATAGTTAACAGATCTAGACCTGTGATTTTACCTGGGTAGTAAGCTCCCAGTTTTCATAGAAACTGTTTCCAGTCATTGAGTCAGAGGCAAGGAAGGACCTGAACTCGGATACCTTCCTAGCTGAAATTTTCATTTCTCTCATTGACTTTCACATTCAATTCTAAATCTATGCAATGAATAAAAAAATTGACAATTATTTTTATTTTATTTGTATAGTTTGCTCAAGGTTCATCAACTGTATGTTGATAGTGAACTGCTGACAAAGTTTTTCTTTTCTTTTTTTTCCTTAAAGAGTAACTCATGAGAATAAAATGCAAAAACAAATCAAAACAAAAAGCCCCAAAGAGGCCAAGTCATGAGCAACAGGAGAATGTTAAATGCAACTGAAGCCAAATTAATGAGTAGTAAATTAATAAAATCCCTAGAGTTTCCCATCACAAATCTTTTAAATGGCCATTTTCCAAACACCCATTTCTATCCCTTTTTTTCTCTTTATAGCACAAAGAAAATAAACCAGATGGCCTTAACAGTGTACCACAAAGGCAGACAAACTTCAATTCTATTAGAGAAAATGAAAAGAATTACAAAGTCAAGATCCTTCACAGAGAATGTCAAGTTCTGACTTCAGTTTTCTCAAATTAGGGGTTATATGGAACTGCCAAGAGTATTGAGTTCTTTTATGGTCCTGCTCCTTTAGTCTTTCTCTTATTCCTACCTAGGAATCCCAAGGCCAAAAATCATCTTAATGTGTACTCCTTTCTTGTTCCCCATTAAATCCTGCTCTATTCATTGTGGCCAGAGGACTGATTTAGCAGTGCCCATCTTGCCCCCTCCTTATAACTACAGTTTCTACTCTAGAAAAACAAAGAAGAAATATACATAAGTATGTATAAACATGCACAGCAGAATGGAAAAATGTATTGAAAGCCTCTCATATAGGAAGACCTGGGTGTGAGATCCACCTCTAACATGTTGTGTACTGTTTATGTGACCTTCATCAAATGTTTACCCTCTCAGTGCCTCAGGAACTTCTGTGACATTAAGTCCCACCATGATATAGAGATAGAGATCTAGAGCCAGATATAGTGTGTATGCATACATGTATATATTGTGTATACATGTATGTATATAGATGTGTGTACACATCGACATGTGTACACACCTGCATGTATCTATATGTGTACACATCTATACCTATGTATCTACATGCAATCTATTTCTGTTAAGAGTAGGTCTTTACTGGGGGATATACACAATCCCACAGTCAATCCTCAACTTTTGCAGAGGTAATATTCCTGGAAAATGGCATGAAAATGAAAAAAAAAAGATATGAATGTTGGATAATGAATTTATGGGAAATATGAAGGTAGGTTCCCGCAACCAACAACAGCTATAATCTTTTGGTAATGATTATTGAAAATATACTTTTCTGCATACAATTCTTTATATTAAAAATTAATTGTGATAATACGCACTTTTCCTAATCTGGTAACCATGAAATAACCCATAAAATGCAGTAGGCAAAATAAACCTGGTAACTTGCAAAACATTTCTTCACTAATAATTCTCTAGAATTTTGTAACCTTTTGTGGTAACATCTCAACAAAAATAATTTTAAATAATATTCATTTTTCATAACACATGAAATCTACAGTACCATAAATACTGCATAAATACAGCAGATAAATTCTTTAAACAAAAACGTTAAAAAACCTGAATCTTACCGTCTAGATGGCAGTGTGAGGCTGTTTACTATATACTATACTGCTGTTAATCTCTCTACCTTGGCAGACATCTGAAACCCAATGGAGATGTTGCTAGGAATGAAAAGTCACTCCTGTCAGTAGACACTGAGACTGGTGAGGTCTCAACATCACCTTAGAACCCAAAGGACTTGGGTTCTTAGGGGCATAAGTGTAGCACAAAACTTGAGTTTGAAAGGTAAACAATGAAAATCTATAATGATTGCACCAGAAGCTCTTTAAAACAATAGGGTAAACAAGACCAGTGAAGCACCTAGCAGGATACCAACTACTTCATAAACTTTCTCATGTTGTACCTCTCATTAACCCCCTATCCCCTAATAGGCATAATCATGAATGTGCACGGTTGCCAATGCAACGATGAAAATGAGGTTACTACTAGAAATCCCAGGTATAACCAAAGTCATGAAAGTTAAATGGGCAACTGTTGAGGATTGACTGTGTATATACACATATACATATAAGTATACAGACATGCATACATATACCTATTCTGATGAGTGCATTTATATATTTATATCAATATTTTTAATATGTTTAGTGGTGATTAGAAGGCACATTATATAGAGCACAGGACTTGGATTCAAATCCTGTATCAGATACTAGCTATATGACCCTGGCCAAGTCACTTAAGCTTTCAAAGTGTCAGTTTCCTCAGCTGTGAAATGAAGGTGTTGGCATTTGATGGTCATTATGGTACCTTTCAACTCTAAAATCTATGTTTCTATAATCTTGTTTACATAAAGATAAAAACAAACCCACAGGTACATACATAGAGAGAAGATCTAAGTTCAATCTCTAATTCAGATACATATTAGCTAGGTGATACTAGGCAGATATGCAGAACCTGGCATCAGGAAAATTTGTCAAATCCAGCCTCTGAGACTTAATAGCTGTGTGACCCTGGGCATGTCTCTTAGCCCTGTTTGTATCAGTTTCCTCATCTGTAAAATGAGCTGGAGAAGAAAATGGCAAATCACTCCAGTATCTCTGCCAAAAACAAAAAACAAAAAAACAAAAAAAAACTCCAAATGGGGTCATAAGGAATCGGGCATGACTGAAACAACTGAACAACAATACTAGGCAAGTCATTTAATCTTTATGGGTATCAGTTTCCTCATCTGTAAAAAATAAAATGATCTCATCTAAGTTCCCTTCCAGCCCTAAATCACACAGACACACAGACACACAAACACAGAAACATACTCCTTCAATAAAATCCCACTCCTATGAGTGCATGTAACTGTCCTTTTTTACCCCTTGTCCCCAAAGTACTGCAAGGATTTACTTGGCATAATTTTGATTAGAAATGTGGTGTTATTCAAGCATAATATTTAACCTTTCTAGGCTTCATCTGGTCCTTGTTTCTCATATTCTGGCTACATTAACTGCATCTTCTTATTATCAATCCTTCTTAAAGTTCACACTGTTTCTTTATCACATGCAAATCTTGAACTAAATGGAACTCCTGGTAATGAAATATACTGATTTTATTTCCTACCTCCTTCCCTTTTCACAGACTAGCTTGTTTCCTGATCAGCAATTAAGTCAGTTCTATCAAAGCTGAATCAAGGTGTCACTTCCTAAAGTCTTTCCTATTGTCTAATTGTGCTCTACCTCAAATTATCTTCTATTTAAGTATTTAAATAAATATTGTCATATTGTTGTATCCCCTACACTTTGGGGGGGGCATGGAAAGAGTAAGAAAGCAGTTGAACAGATAACATTAATATGTTAAAAACTACACAAATTAGGGTTTTCACGTTGCGAAGTAGCCGTTGGAAAAATACATATATAGGCATCTATGTTTATATAACTCTAATAAAATATCCTTCATTTTCAATGAGGACCATGACATCAGGGTGATGTCATGACTTGCAGTGAATTGGATATAAATGTGGAAAGGCTGTGCAAAGTCACCAGTCTGACTTTCTCCTTCAGAGCCATATGGATCCAGTGACAAGTATACATCAGGACTACTGTAGATGGCTCTGGATGGTTTTTTTGTTAAAGGCAATTGGGGTTAAGTGACTTACCCAGGGTCACACAGATAGTAAGTATCTGAGGTGAGATTTGAGATCAGTTCCTCCTGACTCCAGGGTCAGTGCTTTATCCGCTGTGCCCCATAGCCGCTCGCTCTAATATGTTACTCCTGAGTTAAGAAAGCAATAGAAAGGGGCAGCTAGGTGGTACAGTGGAACAAGCACCAGCCCTGGATTCAGGAGGACCTTAGTTCAAATCCAGCCTCAGACACTTGACATTCACTAGCTGTGTGACCCTGGGCAAGTCACTTAACCCTCATTATCCAGGAAAAAAAAAGAAAAAGAAAAAATAAAAAAAGCAATAAAAATCACCCTTAAATAAATTAGTTGTGAGCTTGAAGTGGAGGAATCAAAATCAAATAAAAATAACAGTGAAGGGCAAAATGAAAGCCAGACTGTTCACTATAATTAATACTCTGGTAAATTCTACCAATTCTTTTTAAAATTTATCTTTGTGGGCAGCTAGGTGGCACAGTGGATAGAACACTGGACCTGGATTCAGGGGGACCTGAGTTCAAATCTGGCCTCAGACACTTAACACTTACTAGCTGTGTGACCCTGAGCAAGTATCTAACCCCAATTGCTTCACTTAAAAAAAATTCTTTGTAAGGAATCAGTATTGAAAGAATGAAATTAACATCTCTTGCCAGTGCTTTCCACTATCAGTAGTTATTTGCTATGACATTAAAACCTAACATACTCATTTCTCTGGTGGAGAAATTTTTTCTCTTTTTACACTTGGAAATTCCTTTCGATTTTGGCTACTCTGTATGTTCAGTGCTTATCACGGTGCCTGGCACATATCTCTTAATAAGTACTTTGTGACTGACTAACTGCTGGAAAACTCCTTTAATAATAAATAAAAACAAAACACATTTGTTAAAAGCCACTCCTCCAAATGGCCTACTTTTTAGGAACAGACTAGTTACCTCTTCTAAATTCACTGACATGTTGTCTAACCACTTCCGCACATTTGTCATGGTCTTCCTTTCCTTATTCCCAAAAACTTTAAAAGGAAATGAAAAGTTTTCCTTAATATTTAAGCCTGGTAGGCATTCAAAGTCATCAACATACCTCTCAACCAAGGTTAGTGGTTATGGGCATAAAGCCCTTAATGCCTTACATAACAAATATTGGTGGTTTATTCATTTTTATTATTCAGAGCACTATTATTTACTGTTTCAGCTATATTGAGGTGAAAAAAAAGTTAGGACTCAATCTTTTAAAGGTTTAGCCCTGCTTTTTGCCTTCCATTTTTAAATGCAGAAATGAAAAGCACAAAATAAGGCACAGAATCTTGACATCATCATCTTTCTTTTTCAGCACTTCTATTTTGGACAGAGAAGCTTAGAGAAGGAATCTCTCTGATAATTTGCCCATTTATGCCTTTTCATTCCACCACTTTTAATGAAAAAAAGGGAAAACAGAAAGAAATATTTTAGAATACCCTCCCAAACTTTAGTTAGATTTAGCACTAATCAATTAACAGATTCAGAGAGGAAGAGGGAGAGCATTCTAGAAAGGGGGGGATCATCAATACAAAGATATGGAGATGGGAGGTGGAGAGTGAGTTAGAGCAAGTATGGCTTAACCATAAATGTTATGGAGGGGAGTAATATGTATGAAACTAGGAAGGGGTCAGGTTTTGAGGATCTTTAAAAGATAAACCAAGGAGATTTTATTAGTTCCTAAAGGTAACAAGGAACCACTGGAATTTCTTGAGAAAGGGAATGACATGAACCTAAAATTAGAAAAAAAATTTTTTTGAGAGCTTAATGGAGGATGGGTTAAAGAGATTTATTAAGCATGTGCTAGGCATTATACTAAGTGTTGAGGATACAAAGAAAGGCAAAAGACAGTCCTTCCCTTCAAGGAGTTCACAATCTAATGGAGGAGACAACATGCAAACACGTCTAAATAAACTATATACAGAATAATTAGGAAACATCAACAAAGGATAAGAAGGCTTTGATAGTAGTTCAGACAAAAGATGATAAAGATCTGAACTAGACTAGTATCTATGTGAGTAGAGAGAAGGCGACATGTACAAGAGATATTTTAGAAGCAGAAAAAAAATGTGTTTGGTGATTATGATTAAATAATGTGGCAGACCTCAGTGACTAGAAAGATGATGCTTCCCTTGACAGTAACAGGGAAGTTTGAAATGTGGGAGGTTTGAGTAAAGACAATGATTTCTGGTCTGGGTATTTTGAATTGAAGATATCCATAGGACATCTGGCTTAAAATAGATAATAGGAAGTGATGGGGTACTAAAACTTAGGTTACAGAAGAGGATTGATATTTAGATCTAGGAATCAGCAGCATAGAGAATTGAACCCATGTTAGTTAATGAGAGCATCAAATGAACCACCATAGAGAGTAAATACAAGGAGGACACGTATTTAGGGGATGTGACAAGGCTAAAGATCCAATTTACTGAGAAGCAGTAAGAAAGGTAAGAGGAAAATCAAGAGAAAGAAGTATAGAAAAACTCCAAGGAGAAAGTATCCAAGAGAAGATGAAAAACAAAGATAAAATTCTGTGGAGAGTTCAAGAAGGATGAGAACTGAGCAAAGGCCATAAGATTTGTCAATCAAGAGATCATTGATAACTGGAGAGAGTCCAGTGAAACATGACTCAGATAGGAGAAGTTATAGAAGAGAGTAGAAAGAAACGTGGTAGAGGCAACTGGTGTGGTTGATTTTTCATGAAATTTAGCTGAGAAGGAAAGTAGAAATTAAGAAAACTACAGGGTGCAAGCTAGGTGGCACAGTGGATAAGGTACCAGTCCTGGATTCACTAGGGCCTGAATTCAAATTTGACTTCAGATACTTGACACTCACTAGCTGTGTGACCCTGGGCAAATCACTCATAGCCCTGCCATAAAAAAGAAAGAAAAATACAGAGAAAATATGGAAGATAATGTGCTAACATAGTAATTCCAAAACAGTATATTTTATATTTTTGTACGATGATGCTTTAAACTTTTAATATCCTAGCACTTTATATACACACATCTATATTTTAAACTTTTTCAAAAGCAATGTTCATTTTTGCCCTACAATTTCAAATAAATCATTGATTTCCTCTTGATCTATAACTATAAAATGGAATTGGGGCACTGGTCAAATAGGTTTAGGGAGTGGACTTCTGATTCCCTGGCTGTAGGGAATGCCTGAGGAAACCCTCTGCTATCAATACATGTCAGCATTGCTTTGCAATTTCCAGTTTTAGAAAGATGAATTCATCACTGAGAAGGTAAAGGACTTACTTGCCCAGGAAGCTAAGGTGAGCTTTCTACTCAGGTTTGTAGCTTCAAACCTGGCTTTCCATCCCCTCTACTGGACTACATCTCTTTTAATCTTTATGTGCACTAGATTTCAGTTTTAGAAAAATTTTCCCTTAAAGAATAAATTACAGATGTGATTTTTTTGGTAAATTTTGGATGTTAAAGGAATGAGATGGATTGAAAAGCTTATGAAATCGAAATTTAAATGAAGATTTAGAGGGTAGGTGATTTTATTGGCACAACCAACTCGTGAATGAAGAAGCTCCCTCTACCAATGCAGGTGAATACCTTTCCTGCAACTTTAACCTTAGTCATTGTTAGTCTACAAGCATTTATTAAGCATGTGCTAGGCATTATACTAAGTGTTGAGGATACAAAGAAAGGCAAAAGACAGTCCTTCCCTTCAAGGAGTCCACAATCTAATGGAGGAGAGAACATGCAAACACATCTAAATAAACTATATACAGGATAATTAGGAAACATCAACAAAGGGAAGGCAATAGAATTAAAAGGGCTTGGAAAGTCTTCCAGTAGAAAGTTGTATTTTAGTTGGGACCTGAAGGAAGCCAGGAGAGTTAGGAGATAGAGATGAAGGAAACTACCATTCCAGGAATGAAGGACAGCCAAGGAAAATGCTTGGATTAGAGAGATGGAGTGCTGTTACTCTAACAGTCAGGAGGCCTTAGAAAGTTTCCTAGACCAATGAGAGCTTGACATAGGATCACACAACCAGTAAATGTCAGAGTTGGCCTTGGAATCCAGATTTCTATCCACTGTACCACACCTAATAAATTATTGTGCAAATAAAGTTATACTCCAACTCAATCTTTGTTTTTCATAATCAATTTTGAATGGAATTTGTTGTTTCTGTTCTTAATTGTTCATGTTTTATCAATAGCTTTGTTCACCTTATAGGACTATTTCCATGCTTCCACATTTCTAATAGCTTCATTTAAAAAAAATCAAGAATCACTACCTCAACCTCTACATAGATAGAAAAAAATACAGCCTAAATATTAAGCAAGCCACCAAGAACTTATTTGAAATAATTTCATTTTTAATGATGTACTTCAAGCAAATAATCTTTCCTGTTCCCAGAATAACAGTGACTGTAAAAGTAGCAACTATTGAGCTTTATTGCTAAACAAAATGTCAGAATTTATTATTAGTGTACGAATCTTCATCTCTCAAACAACAGACATGCAGTTTACAGATCTGAGTAATAATATTAATTAAAAGACTGCCCACATTGTTTCACTATCTAAGAAACAAATAGAAATGTAAACCAACATTTGAAAATTTTTATAAATTGCCACAAATCGGATTAATGGAAGTGTAAATAAAAGAGTGTTTTTCTTAAATCCTCTCCAAAAATTCTGGAGCTTTTTTTTAAGAGGGAGATAATTATTCATTTAACAAAATAATATTTCCTGAAGGATTCTTTTTGAATAATTAAATTACTTCTAATCAATGATTATTCACAAAAACTTTTTCACTTGTTAAAAAGTAGGTTCCAAACTAAAGTGCTGTATTTTGTATTGTTTATAGTAATAGTATTGTTTATAGTAATAAAGAAGCACTCAAATATTCTAATTAATCTGATTTGTGATTTAAAGAATAATAGAATCTGGGTTGAAAGGGCATTTGGAGTCAGTCAATAAGAATTCACTTACCATACTTTTGGAGACAACATAAAATTGACTAGACACACACAAAGAGGCTCCCCCTCAGAGGGGGAGGCATTAGTAATTAAGACCCTCTGAGAATGACCTCTGTCAGAAAGTAGGATTTAAGCTGAGCCTTGAAATAAGGCAAGGAAGCTAAGAGGTAGAAAGAAGAAAAGAGATCATTCCAGGCATGAGAAAGCTATTCCACATTGTAGAATTCCCCTTACATTTTTTGACAGATAGGCAGATTCTGCTTTAAGTCACAGGGAACTCTTTACCTCATCAGACAGCCAATTCCATTTTTAGCAGTCCTCATTTTTTTTTAATTCTAATACAGTATTTAAACAACATCCATCACTACTCTATTAACTCCTACCATTTTATGTTCAGTCTAAAGGTTTAAAGATTGCCTAATCCCTGTTCTAGATTACCATGCTTCAAGTATTTAAAGATATGAATGGCAATCTCCTAAAGTTTTTTTTCAAAACAGTCCTGGTTCTTTCAATCATTCCTTAAATGCAGAGCTGAGAATAATGGAAAATTTGGAAGGTAGCTCCTTATAATTACAAAAAGCAGTGGACAGATTTTTTTTTTTATAAACAACAATTTTGAATATCAAATGATTCTGCTCTCTAACGTACATAGTTATTTATTTTGTGATAGATCAAGCTTCATTCACTCAACAAGACTACACTAGACTCTAATACTTGCCTAATACTAATTTCAATACTTGATTTATTGTTTTATTTTTTTTTTAGTGAGGCAATTGAGGTTAAGTGACTTGCCCATGGTCACACAGTTAGTAAATGTTAAGTGTCTGAGGTCGGATTTGAACTCAGGTACTCCTGACTCCAGGGCCGGTGCTCTATCAACTGCACCACCTAGCTGCCCCTTAATACTTAATTTCTAATCCTTAATTTTGAAATGCATGTGGGTGGTATTTTTCTTTTTCTTTTTCTTTTGTTTTGGTTTTTTGGATGGATGGTATTTTTCAAGCTTTATACATAGTACATCAATGCCCCATCCCAGCTGTGGTTCTAGGACATACTAGTGAGCCCTGTCTCCTTTCAGGTCATCATCTACTATGTGTAGATATTTTTCAATATCCCTCTTAATATGTAGTACCCAGAATTTAAAACCAAGTGTAGTATATGGAGTGTAGACTACAGTGAAATTATTATTTCTGTCCCACAAATAAATGTAAACATATTAGCAGGAAGAATAGATTACCATAATCTATCTCTATGTGTACATGGTAGAGGCACACATGGGGAAGAACAACCCATGTCTCTGTTGCTGTTGGATGACAGAACTGATATTTCTTACCCTGGTCCTGCTGACCTCTGTTTCACAATCTTCATTTTTTTTTTAAAGAGGAAGTGGGGGCAGCTAGGTGGTACAGTGGATAAAGCACTGGCCCAGGATTCAGGAGGACCTGAGTTCAAATTTGGCCTCAGACACTTGACACTTACTAGCTGTGTGGTCCTGGAGCAAGCCACTTAACCCTCATTGCCCCACAAAATAAACAAATAAATAAATAGATGAATAAATAATTAAATAAACAAACAGATAAATAAATAAAAGAGGAAGCATTGTTGCTGATTCCTAGTCTCTTTCTATCACCATGAGAGAAGGTTGTGTTGTCTTCTTCCATTTCATTTATTCTACTTTGAAGGGAGGGGCTGTCTTTCTATATCCTCAGTGTGTGGCACACCCTTATTAAATGTTCACTGAATTCAATTGAATTGAAAGTATAAACAACAGTACCCACTTAGATGAGCTAGCGGCTCATTTAAAATTTCAATCTGTGAGTAATGGGTGGGAGTGGGAGATATTTGATTAGGCACTCTTTTATCTATGATATGCCCCCCAAGCCACTCAATGAGATTGTAGAATGTAAGGGACAGGTAATAGAGAATAAAAATGTAAGAATTATTCTCTTTCAGACTTTGGAGTGAATTAGCTTTACCTTGTAAAGAGAATATCCCTTTCATACTTCCATAGGCAAGTGTAAAAGAAGTATATAATAAATATTTAGCACTTTAAGGAGTATGAAGAAACTACATAAGAAACTTATATAGGTCTTTGTGATTGGATGAGGTCAACTAACATCACCTAGGGAATGATCTAGTAATTTTTAGTCTCCTGTATTAGATTTTCAATCAGTTTATGCTTATTATAAGAGGAGGAGGCTAGAAGACTCCCTAAAATGCTCTATCTTGGATTCTTCTATTCTCCTATACTATATCTCACTCGATGATTTCATCTGCTCCCATGGTTTTACCTTTTCTATGCTGATGGTTCCCAGCAGTACATAGCCAATCCAATCTCACTCCTGATCTTCAGGCATATCATGAATGGCCTTTTAGATATTTCACATTAGATGTCCCATGGGCATCTCTTAGTCTATATATACACACACATACACACACACACACACACACACATGTATATACACACATACTGTAATGATTGGAATGATGCCACCTGCTGGAGAGCTACTTTAGGAAAGCTCCACCATAAGGAGGTGTCTGAGGGCAAGCCATGCAGTCAGGTCCTTGGTGTCAGGAAGTGATGTTTGCTCATGAGTACTGTCAATCAAAGCTATCAGCCAATTAGCTTGGAGCTCTGTGTGTGGGGACAGGACCTTTCCAGTTTTCACAGGAGACTTGTGGGATTGAGGAAGGGGTGGTTGGTGCTCTTTTGTGAGGACTCTTGTGGAGAGTGGTGCTAAAATGCACTCTCCCTTTGATAGATAGATGAATCTAGGCCTTTTTCTCTCTCTTCACCAAATTCTTATTCTCCTTAATAAATGCTTAAAAGTCTGTTACTAAAGCTTATAATTTATAGGCAGCCACTCATTAAATATTTTAGACAGACTAGCTAGAATTTTAGCCCCTTACTATATATATATATATATATATATATATAGAGAGAGAGAGAGAGAGAGAGAGAGAGAAAGAGAGAGAGAGTTCATATATATATACATTTATATATACATATATATGAATGAACCAGAAATCATTCTATTTAACCCCACCCTTCACTTTTTTTTGATTCTCCTATTATTCTAAGAGCATTATCGTAAATCCAGCCATTCAAGCTCATAGCCTTATTATCTTTGATTGCTCAAATTTACCTAACCTATATAATCAGTTGTCATCTTGTCATTTTTATCTTCGCAATTTTTTCTGGCATATTATTCCCTTCACACAGCCACCATTCTGGTGCAGGCATGAATCATCTCACACCTGGGCTATTACAATGGTCTTCAAATTGGTTTCCCTGCCTGAAGTGTCCCCCAACTCTAATCTATTCTCTTCTTAGATGCCTAAGTGATTTACTTAAAGGGCAAGAAAAGCCATGTCACCCTTACTTCCTCACTCAACTCACTCCAGTGGCTCCCAATTACCTTTAGTATTAAATTTAAAATCTTCCTTTTGTCATTTAAAATCAATCCCAACCTGGCCCATTTTTACCTTTCTAGTAATTTTTTTTTAATATGTTGCCCTCCCAAACCTCTCTTTCTTACTATATGAACCAGATACACTGGTCTACTTGTTTCTCACATACAATGTTCCATTGCTACCTATTCCAATTTCCCCTTTTCCTATTACTAGAGTCTTTCTTATGAATTAACTTCCATTTACACTGCATATATCTTTTATATATAAGTTATTTATGGGTCATTTTCTCCATTAAACTGTAAGCTTATGGTGAGGGATTGCCTTTTTGCCGTCATATCCTAATTCCTGAGTACAGTGTTTGAACGTGGGTAAAGACTTAATAAATGTTTGTTGACTAACTGATTAGCTTAGAGTATCAACTATGCCCCTTGGACTTATAAGGTAGCTCTGAAGGAAGGAATTATGTAAGTTCAGATGAGAGAGTGTCACTCCTCCTTTCCCATTTTCCTCTTATAGAAGGTAGCAAGGGAGAAAAAGGAATTTCCCATCACCACAAGCCAACCTTCAATGGCATCTTGTAACTAATACACAGAGCAGAGTATAGCTGTTGGGTCTAGTCAATAGAGTTCAGTCTCTATTCTGGAATCCAGTTTGTGAGATGATAGATCCCAAAGCTGAGACTACTCCTATTATGGCATGTGCTTCATTTCTTTCCAAAAATTGCTTAGAATTTTCACAGATCTTGATATCAGTTGGAAGCAGTGAAGGCTATAGATGAACACTATAGCAAAACTGAATGGAGATTGTGAAACAGAGGTCAGCAGGAGCAGTGTAAGAAATATTAGCCCTGTCATCCAACAGCAACAGAGACATGGGTTCCCCTCCCTTGCATGTGCCTCTACCATGTATTCTTTACACATATACTTCTAATTGCAAACTTTATGGTAATCAATTCTTCCTGCTAATGTATTTCCACTTATTTGTGGGATAGGATGTCCCATGCTTATAGGGGTGATGTTGTATTACTATTGTTCTTCCTATATCATACCAGACTTTGCTTTAAACTAATTATGTCCTCTGACTGACTAAAGTAGAGGTACATGTACCAATGGGGCTTCATGAAACTACAACAGTTGTCTACCAGTGAATCCAACCTGTTGAATTGAGGTAGACACTGTCTTATACTGGGAATGACAAAATTAAGAGAGTTAAAATTTTTGTTGTAGTTCCATTATCAGTAGGCTCATAACTAACCTATAGTCAACTATAATTTTGATTTAAAATGTTTTGAATTGCTGTCAGTTTACATAGGTGGCATAGTGGATAGGGCATTGGTACTGAAATTGGGAGGACCTGAGTTCAAATCTGTCCTCAGATACTTACTAGCTGTGTGACACTAGGCAAGTCACTTAACCCCAATTGCCTTAAAACCACCCGAGGCCATATCCAGTCGTCCTGATATATATCTTGCCACTAGAGCCAGATAGCTCTGGAGGAGAGAGAGTGAAGCTGGTGACTTTGCATAGCCCTCTCTCACTTAAATCCAATTCATTGAAAGTCATGACATCACCCCAACATCATCATCCTCTTTGAGAATGAAGGACAAAGAACAACAACCTCCATCTTGCAGTTTTGCAATTGGGTTTTAAAACTGGAATTAAGAACATTATTGGATAATATATTGAAAAATGAAGGGAAAAAAGAAAAAGAAAAATTGAAAGACCTCAGAGACTATTATTTACATCTCCTTAATCCAAAGCTTCCAAAAAGTATGAATTGATGTCAGGCCATGGAAGTGCTCAAAAAGGAGTTTGAGGAGAAAGTAGGAGAGATAGAAGGAAGATTTGGAGAGGTGGAGGAAAGAATGGAAAGGGAAATGAGAGCCATGCAGGAGAATTATGAGAAAAAAAGTCAACAGCTTGAAAAGCCAAATGGGAAAGGAAATATAAAAGCTCTCTGAAGAAAATAATTGCCTAAGAATTAGTATTGAACAAACGGAAGCTAGTGACTTTATGAGAAACCAAGACAGAGTAAAGCAAATCCAAATGAGTAAAAAAATGGAGGACAATATGAAATATCTCTTTGGAAAAATAGATGACCTGGAAAATGAAACCAGGAAAGATAATTTGAAAATCATTGGACTACCTGAAAACCATGACCAAAATAAGAACTTAGACATCATCTTCTAAGAGATTGTCAGGGAAAATTGCTCTGATATTCTAGAAGCAGAAGGTAAAATAAAAATTAAAAGAATCCATAGATTCCCTCCTGAAAGAGATCCCAAAAGGAGAACTTCCAGGAATATTATAGCCAAATTCCAGAGGTCCCAGGTCAAGGAAAATATATTGCAAGCAGCTAGAAAGAAGAAATTCAGATGTTGTGGAGCCACAGTCAGGATAACACAAGATCTAGCAGCTTCTACATTAAAGGACCAGGGCATGGAATATGATATTACAGAGGGCAAAGGAACGGGGACTACAACCTAAAATCATCTATCCAACAAAACTGAGTATAATCTTTCAGGGGAAAAATAGGACTTCAATGAAAAAGAAGACTTTCAGGTATTCATGATGAAAAGACCTGAACTGAATAGAAAATTTGACTTTCAAAGAAAAGACCTAGAAAAGCATAAAAAAGATAAACAAGACAAAGAAATCAGGAGGGACATTAAAAGGATAAACTGTTTACATTCTTACATGAGAAGATAATACTTCCAACTCATGAGAACTTTCTCAGTATTAGGGAAGCTGAAAGGAATATACTTAGAGAGCACAGGTGTGAAATGAATATGAAGGAATGATATCTGTAAAGCATTTATCCTTGTTTTTTGTGGGGTAGACAGGTTGGGGTGGCTTATATCTGGGGATGGATTTGGGCTTGGGGCTTCCTGGGACCAGGGCTGGTGCTTTGTCCACTGTGTCACCTAGCTGACCCATGATGACATCTTTAAAATAAAGCTAAGGGGTAAGAGGAATGCACTGGAAGAAAGGGAAAGGGAGAGGTGGAAGGGTGTAAAGTAGTTCACATAAAAGAAACAAGAAAAAGCTTATGGAGGAGAGGGGGAAATGGGGAAGGGGTGGAGGAGTGAGTGAGCCTCACTTTCATCAGAACTGGCTCAAAGAGAATAACATAAACATTCAAGGGGATATAGTAATATATTTTGCCCTGAGGGAAAGTGGGAGGGGAAGGGGAAAAGTGGGGGAGAGGTGAAGGAAGGGAGGGCAGATTGGGGGAAAGGGCAGTAAAAAGCAAAACACTTTTGAGGAGAGATAGGGTGAAAGAAGATAGAAAATAGAGTAAATATCAATGGTAGGGAATCAATGGGTAATATGGTTAGCAATAGTAACTGTGAAATAAATGATGAGAAGGATGCTATCATAAGGACATATGAAAAATGCAAACCATCAACAGAGGAAAAACTAATGACATTTGAATACAGATTGAAGTATAATTTTATTTGTTAGTTCCTCTTGCTAAAGTTATTCCGTCTATTTTCTTTCACAACTTGACTAATGTGAAGATGCTTGGCATAACTGCACGTGCATGACTATATTGAATTGCTTGATTCCATAGGGAGGGGTGAGGAGGGAGGGAGGAAGAAAATTTAGAACACAAAATTTAAAAAATCTATGTAAAGAAAAAATGAGTAGGCAGATTTCATAGAAACTTGGAAGGACTTAAATGAATTGATGCTGAGCAAGATGAGCAGAACCAGGAGAACATTGTACACTGTATCAACAACATCGAGTGTTGATCAACTGTGATAAACTTGACTCTTCTCTGCAACACAATGGTCCAAGATAGTTCCAAAGGACTCATGATAGAAAATGGTCTCCAAATCCAGAAAAAAAGAACTGTGGAAACTAGATGCAGATAGAACCATACTATTTCTACATTTTTTTTGTTTTCTTTTTCTGAGGTTTTCCCCTTTTGCTCTGATTCTTCTTTCACAGCATGACTAATGCAGAAATATGTTTAATGTGATTGTATATATATATAACCTATATTGGATTGCTTGCTGCCTTGGGGAGGGTGGAGGGAGGGGAGGGAGGAAAAAAAATTTGAAACTAGAAACCTTATAAAAACAAATGCTGAAAACTATCTCTACATATAACTAGAAAATAAAATACTATATAAAAAAGATTATCCATTCACATTTTGTTATTTTGTTGAAAAAAGTATCATGAGATTTTGTTAAATACCTTCCTAAAATCAAAGTAGCCTATGATTGTGTCCAGTAGTTCTTTCTCTCCTTCTGGTCCAACTCATCAACAAAGAATTAGGTTCACTGATTGGGTTTTCAGAAAAAATCCATGTCTTTTTTAAATGCCTATTTCCTATTTGTGTACAGGTAATTTAAGAAATGGGCAGCTAGGTGGTACAGTGGATAGAGTACTGGTCTTGAAATCAGGAAAACTCATCTTCCTCAGTTCAAATCCATCCTTGGAAACTTACTAGCTATGTGACCCCTGGAAAGTCACCCAAGCCTGTTTGCCTCAGTTCCTCATCTGTAAATACGAACTAGAGAATGAAATAAGAAACCAGTTGAGTATCTTTTCCAAAAAAAATTCAAAATTGGGTCATCAGGACTCACGTAACTGAAATGACTGAACAACAATTACAATATAATTCATTCTAGACTTTCCTGAGTATTAAAGTCATATTTATTGGTCTTCACTGTCTAGAGACTGTCTTTTCCTTTTTTAGAAAGATGAGTATGATATTTGCCCATCTCCAAGGTCTTGCCACTACTCTTATTCTCCATGACACAATACAGCTGACTTTATGAAATTTATAGTTGATTTAGGAGTAGGGGAGTAGCAGTAGAAGAATTCATCTACTTCACCCAGAAATGGAGAGAACACTGGTCGCAGACTCAGGAAGAACTTAATTCAAAGCTTACCTTGGAAAATTACTAGCTTGGTAACTCTGGGAAACTCACTTAACATCTGTCACAAACTCAGTTTCTTTATGTATAAAATGGGAGTGTTGGACCTTTACGATCCCTTCCAGATCAGACTCTATGATGGTGTGACTTTGGCAAGATTTTTCTCTCCCCCCAATAAAGAACTCTCAATACTTATCAGGAATTTATTTGGGGGTGGGTGAAAGGGAGCATTTTGTTTTGTCAGAAAAGTATTTTTCTTTAAATCTATTAGTGACTTGTAACCAGTAGTTCATAAAAAAAAATATCCAATCGCTGTTTATTCAAAATTATTATTATGGCATGAGACATGCACTTATGAAAGGGGAAGGAGGACAATGAAAAGCTATAAAATGAAATGGTTCTTCCAGCATTTTTATTTGTTATCAATCTTAATAGGAGAATGACTTCATTGTTACTCTACTTCCTCAGTACCTGATGGACACACTGGGAATTTCAAAGACATTTAAGATGAAGTTAGAAAGAATGTTTGAAACTGATTATCTTGTACCTATAGAAAGAAAAAAAAAATCTATGTGTGATCCAGCTATATTTAAAACACACTCAAAGGATCAGTTTTTAAGATTTCTCAAAGAGGATGAGACTTTAAAAGAAGGGAAAGGATTCTATATTCTGCTTTCCACCAAAAAATCACCAGCAGTGATTTAGTCCTACATACCTATTTGTTCGTTTCTATAAAATCGTTATGATAATGATCTGTGCATCTATCAAGTCAACTCTTAAGGAAAACATGAGAAGGGAATAGCCACATTTTCACAATGAATTACAGAATACTGTATCTGTAGATGTGGGAATTATAACAGCTCACAACAACTATTATTAAAACAGTATTTAATTAAGGATAACAAAATAGAGGTTTAAAGACTCTACCACCAAGATTTCTTATGTATTTTTCATATATGATAAAATGACACAATATTCTAGGACAGATATCACTATGGAATAGTTTTGTTTAACAATGATCAAGTGAGGGATAAAACAGAGGCATCCATTTTTCTAAGGTCAGGCTCTTTTAGGATATCTTCCTACACAGGGGAAAAACAGAATGAAGATTTAGATTTTCTACATGTTCTGATAAAATATAAACTCTTTGAGGATAGGCATGGCTTCATTTTTTTTTATCTATTACAGGCCTTCAATAAAGTTCCTATAACAAAGTAAGCACTTCACAATTACCTTTTGACTGATTGGTACCATGACAGACTACCCTGTGTGAAAAACAGTACAAGGTTTTCTTTATGAAAAGTGTAATAATTTGAAAGATATGTATTTACATATACATTAGGAAAAAAGCCAATGCAAAACTGCATATTGCTTACATCATGGTATATACTTAGACAAGGTATATAGTGAATTAGTCTATGTAGTTTTTAAATGGTGACTATAGACTGCTAACAAGCTATGCTGAAATTTGAATAGTAGAATGAGATTAGGGTGGATTGGGTTTGGGAAAATGCATTTTTGCAGGCAGCTAGGTGGCACAGTGGATAAAGCACCAGCCCTGGATGCAGGAGGGCCTGAGTTCAAATCTGGCCCCAGACACTTGACACTTACTAGATGTGTGGCTCTGGGCAAGTCAATTAACCTTACTGCCCCACAAAAAAATAAAGAAAAAGAAAAGAAAATGCATGGTGATTTTAATTACCCCAAATGATTCCCTACTAAAAAAAAAAGCCCATTTCTTCAATATCAATATGTTCCTTGTAACAGTATGTGGGTATAAATCCTAGAACACCTTAAAAAAGTCAAAGTAGAGGTAACCCAATAAGCAATATAAAGGTGTATAATGTGTAAGGAAGTGCATTATATTAGTACAGAAGAATTGTATTATAAAAGTGGTATGGTGGATATCATTAGGGAAACAATACCCAGAGATATATTTTGTGTGTGTATGAAGAGTGAAGACTAGCTTAGCAATACAAGATAGCAAGAAGACTCGAGTATTGAGAATTTATTCTAGAAATGAATGAGTAATACATAAGTTGTAAGACTTTTGAGGGATTGTGATTTTCATTAGTGGAGTGACTACTCATATGTCACAAAGTCATGGAAGTAGCTAAGAGTTATGGTTATGTGAAGCAGGGAGCAAAAGGGGAAAGAATCTTCCCTTCCTCTGGGAGGTTGGGCAACCTCAACAGTAGTAATACAGCATTATATATGCTGAAGTCACTGTTTGCTGATGATAATTATATTAATAAACAAATTCTAAGGTATTTCGATTCAACATATCAAAACAGCATTAAGCATAGTGCAAGAAGAAGAATAAAATAGACTTTATCAGAAAAGGTATATAGCAAGAAAAGTTGAGCAATAAGGCTAAAGTTTCCATGTTAAAAGGGCAGGTTGTTATCAAATGTCTTATTTTGACCTGAAAAGTAATAGATTCTATTTAATCATATAAGGTAGACAGTTGACCAAGGAAAAGTTTTGGGAAACTTCTACTATCAAACCAAGAAGTCCATATAGCTAAAGCCAAACTGTGAAATGTTAATACTACCTTTGTAACTCAACTTACTAAATACATTTTACACATCTAAGGGTTTACCAATTTGTCTATTTCTTGAAACCATGAAATTTAATGCTGGGGGCACTACCCAACCATCTCAACTACTCATCCCAACCACTCTCATTGGAGGATAACAAGAGAAGCTAAAGAAACTGGTTCTTCTAATGGAGGAGTTCGTTTCAAGAATCTGAAGGAAAGCAGAAAACAAGGTCTTTTCAAAAGCAAAGCCTTAAATTTCCTTTCAGAACCAGTATATGAAACAAACAAAAATTAGGCTCATGTTTTTAACCAAAAATCACATCCAGCTGGATCAACCAACCAATTACATAAACAATTTGGGATTGACTATTTCCATAGATTAATTCATCCCACCCCCCATAAGGAACACTATTTGTCATTATCAATGTTGTTTTGAAGGTACCATAATTTTGTTGTTGGTGGTATGTTGTTATGCATATGATATCCCCCCATGATATTTTCTTCTGTGTAATTCTTTTATATGCCTTTTCCCATAAATCCTCCATAAAATTTCCCAGAGGAGAGGGGGCAAATTCTGGTTCTATGAATAACTTTTGGAAATACCAGTCTAAAACTCAAGTTATTCATTTGTTAATTCTCATTCTTACATGATTTGGTTTGGGGTGGGGGGTATCTAATCTAGCAAAATATTTCTAAACCTAGGTGTTCATCTGTTTTTGGTGATTAACATTACAAAGCCCATTTTTTTTTATAATGTGCAATGCAAGTGCTATAACATGTAATTTTCATGATGGAGTGCAGAAATTTATAATTTTACTTTTTCTCTATTTGAGGTTGTGAGATTGAAGCATAATTTTTTTGTTAGTTCCTGTATCTGAAGTTTTGTTTTTGTCTGTTTTCATTCACAACCTGGATAATGTGGAAATGTTTTGCATGATTTCTCATGTATAACTTATATTGAATTTCTTGAGTTCTTAGGAGGTGTGCGGATGGAAGAAGAGAATTGGCAATGCAAAGTTTTTTAAAAATTGATTTCAAAATTTGTTTTTATATGTAATTTGGGAAAATAAAAATTCTAAATAAAAAATATTTGAGGTTGTAAGAGATGGTTTTTAGAGTCATGCTAATTCTTATTCTACCACTTATGAGATTTCATATAGTCCACTGAGACTCCTTCCTTCTTCCACTTCCATTTGTTAAATAAGCTGTTGCAAATTTATCACTAATACATAATAATGTTTGTAAATATACATCTGTAAATATGATTTCAAGGCTTCCTCAGTAAGATCTACTACTACCCAAAAGGCATTGGCTTACTAGAAATACACACTGGAAAGCCAAAGTGAATGAAGAATTCAGTCTGCCCAGAAAATAATATACAGGTAGAGTAACCTATTGGATTAGTCTATCAGTACTAATATTTTGGACAGGTACTGTCAATGGATAGTAAACTGGAACCAAAATAGAAGAGGAGAATATTAGGTATAAAGACATATAGGAAATGGTACAACACTTTAAATGATACCAAAATCTTTTCTGGAAAAATAAACCCAGACATACAGCTTTTTAAAAAAATATCAAGTCTTCTGGTAATATGAGTTAACCTATGTAAAGCACTTTGCAAACCTTAAAGTGATATATAAATGCTCTCAGAATATGACTCCAAAATTTAGAATACTATGATTTACGATGAATAAAAATTCTGGGTGACCAGAAGAGCAATAGAAAAATGCATAGTAGGTAGCAGGTTGTAGAAGAGATAAAATCAAGAAAATGTGCCTTTAGAAAAGGAGGTAGGATGGATATATGTCAAAAGTAGTAGTGTTATTCTTTTATACATGAAATGCTAAAAAGAATTAGAGTAAGGAATCCAGCATGTTGCTATAAACATTTTAGAACATGTAAGTTCTTTTCCTTTTTCCCTAATCAGCTTTGGAAAGAGACCTAGTAGCGTTTTTGCTTGGTCAAAAGGTATAGACAGTTTAATAACTCTTTGGGCATAATTTCAGATTGCTCTCCAAAATGGTTGAGTCCATTCACAATTCCACCAATAATGAATTAATGTCCCAATTTCATGTTGGAAAATCCTTTAGAGTTTATGGGAGGACATGAATGAAAGTCATATATAATGAGAAGGACTGAATGGGTTACCATCTGAACAAGTGGAAGGAGTACTCACATTGATAAGATCAGGGATATTTTAAGTATTTATGCATTTGCAGATATCATACATCAATCAACTGGCATTTACTAGGCATCTATTCTGCAACAAGCAATATATACCACCCATTTGAAAATGTTCCCTGTTACTCATCATCATAATAAAATTAAAGATTTAAAGAATGAATCTCACTTTTATGTAGAACAAAAAGTATAGTCATTTACTCTGAGGACAGGAGGAAGGCTCAGTACCAGGAATGTACCAAAACAATGTTTTGTGCCCTTGAATAGCTACACCAGAAAAATCCTGAAAGAGGAAATACAAACTGACATTCTTAAATGTGGTCATGAATGAAATAAAGCCAGGAGGAAAAGGAATGGAATAATGTCCATAGTGATTGTAAATTTCTTGAGGACAAGAAAAATATTTTCTCTGGGTTCCTTTTCTTTCTTTTTTTTTCCGACAACACTTGAGATGATATAATGTTTTCCCATTACTCACTGAGTCCCATTTATTTAACGTTTAAATCACTGGACTTAAATTGTTATTTTCTGTGACTACATGGTCCATTATCTTTACCATGCCCATCCTAACCTCCTTGTAAATTCTATTACCTAACATTTTGATTCTTAAATTTAAGCCTTCAAGCACCGGTCTTTATTACCCGTTTCTCCATATCCCTACTTGAATGTACTATGTTCCATCCCTTGGTCTTTCTTTAAATATAAGTTAATATTCTTTTTTCTATATGAGGCACTTTATGACTAAGCAAGTGCAAATGTGACCAGATAATGTAACATAGTGGATATATTGCTGAATTTGAAGTCAGGAATATATTGGTTCAGTTTTTGCCTTTGATACTCATAAATTGCATGAATGACCAGAGGCAGGTCACATGACAACTCTCTGTCTGAGCCTTCTATAAACACTTACCTCATAGAGTTGTTATAAGGATCAAATGAGATTATGTAAAACATTCTAGAGGACAAGAGACACGAGGCCTGTGATTTCACTGGTGTAGAGAACTCCCAGATGAGGAGACTCCCTCTAATAATGCAGCTCAGCACCCTTTCTCAGAGTTGCCTAGAGCATTTTGAAGTTAAATGTTTAGTTCTGGTCATACAGTCAGTATGTGGCAAAAGGGAATCTTCTACATCTAAGGCCATCTCTCTAGCCACTCCACCCTACTGCCTATTAAGAGAAAAGTCTTTTTTGCCAACTTTACAATGCTATCTAAATGCCAGATTTTCTTTCTCAATATTTTTTCCTTCCCCGGTGCTATTTGTTTCATGAAATGCACATGTAACACAAATATCAAAATATCTTATGACTAAAGTAAACAAGAGTTGACAAAAAGACCAAGAAGCCCTTATGTAAAAATAACCCTCTTTAGCCATTCTCTTCTCTCTGGTGAAGAGGTCTATGGGAACATTCATTCCTTGGACACAAGATCTTTGACTGTGACCACCATAGCTGTCACTATGCCTACTCTAGCCTTGTACATCTGCTCATTTCTGTGGAGATCCTATGAGCACAAGAATGGATGTAGCAAGGAACAGAGATACCATAATAATTTCTGATGATTCTGGCATTTAAAAAAAAGATTGCCCAGGGGCAGAAACCATGTAGTAGAATAAAAGGATGCAAATTATCTGATTTTTTTTTCTTTCTTCTTTCATTTCTTTTCCTCTCACCTTACAACCAGACTTCTGGAACAAGGTGGCAGTAGCAGTGGTTGAGATGGAAGCAAGGGAGTGGTGAAAGTAAATTGGAGCAGCAACTGGGAGCTTCAAAGAGAAATGAGATCCTGAGTTGTAGATAAACTCCAGTCCCCTTCAGCTGGAGTGCTGGGGAAACCTACTTATATCAAATGCCTGAGGGTGTGTGTGTGTGTGGGGGTGAGACTTTTCCTTTCCCATAGTCCTTTTCTTTAAAAGTTTCTGACATACCTTTGGAAAGGGGAACAGTTTCCTTGTCAGTCCTGACAATGTTGCAGACTTCCTATATTTTTCCCTAACACTTTTTTTTTACGTGTTTCAAAAACCTATGCCATTATAATTTAAGTGTTTGAATCTATGAAGACTGTGGGAAGTAAGTGGGATTAATGAAAGATCCCTCTGTGGTGGAAGCTCAGAGGTTTTTTTATCTTTGTCAAACTTCATATTTTAAACAATCTTACATTTCATCTTTTACCTTAATAGATAGATAAGTGGTCAAAGGATATGAACAAAGAGTTCTCAATGGAAAAACTAGAAATTATACATGATGATTTGAAAGAATCTCTAATGATAAGAAATGCAAATCCAAATATTCTCAATGTTTCACCTCTTAGAAAATTGGTTTTAAAAAAGGCAAAAGATAGAAATAATCTGTGTTGGAGAGAGTATAGAATGACAGACACACTGATGCATTGTTGATAGAGCTGCGAATAAGTCTATAACTATTCTGTAAAGTTTGAGCAGCTAGGTGGCCTAGAGTCAGGAAGACTGATCTTCCTGAGTTCAAATCTAACCTCAGACACTTACTAGCTGTGTGATGCTGATCAAGTCATTTAACCCTGTTTGCCTCAGTTTCTTCATCTGTGAAAGGATCTAGAGAAGGAAATGGCAAACCATTCCAGTGTGGGTCTTTCCCAAGAAAATCTCAAATGGGTTCATGAAGAGTTGGACACAACTGAAAACTATTAAACAATCAATTTTGTAAAACAATTTGGAATCACGCTAATAAAAGGCCTAAAATGTCCATACATTTTGACTCAGGGATTTCAGTGCTAAGTATAGACTTCAAGGAAATCACTAACAAAAGGAGAGGCACCATATTTAGCAAAATATTTAGAAATGGTGTGATAGATGATTAATTGGACCCCCATTTTATTGAACCCTTAGTTTATTCTAATTAACATTAGTCAGTTTGATAAGATTCCATAGGTATAGTGATTATGAATTCTGTATATTAGGCCTAAGAGCTATGAACTGCATATCTTAAGTTCACTTGCTTAATCATAGGAAGCTAACTAGAGGACCTCCACCCTTGTTTTTCCTTGTTATGGTGACCAAACCCAGCATAGCAGAGGTGACTCAAATTACATGGAAAGCCCCCCAGCTACTTTTGTTGCCCCTCCATACCTTGTCATCCCTCTATTGCCTAATGTGGAGAGATGACCATGAGTCTTGACCAATAAGTGGCCCTGGTTGCTGGCCTATAGCCTCCCTTTCTACCAGACAATGGGTGTCCTCATTAGGACTTCCTAACAGATATGTCTATTTGGGTTTGCCCATTAGCCTATTTGTCAACCAATGGGATTCTGTATTTTGTGTAGATACTCCTGGAGGACCATTGAGATTCTGTATTTTTGGTCTGTTCCACCTTTATTGTCTGAGTATCAAGCACTATAAAACTAAGGCACTAAAAGAAAGGGGCATCTCAGATCATGAGGAATATCCGAGGTCCACTTCAGTTGGGGTGGCGGTGGCAGGGACCCTTTAATAAAGTGTCATTGGCTCAGAGCTCTGCCTCAGTGGGTTTTCCTTGCAGATCGAACAAATTAATCCCCACAATGCTATCAAAGAACTGGAAACAGAATATGCTTATTGTTTGGAGAATGAGTAAGCAATTTTGATCTATAAATATTATTATACTCTAACAAAGAAACATCACAAATACAAAGAATCACAAAGATTTATATCAACTGATTTGAAATAATGCAAACAGATTCAGGAAAATACACACGATGACTACAGGGATGTGAAGGCAAACAGCAAACATTTAAGATCTATGGAAAGGGGAAGAGTTTCTGGGGAGGGGGAAAAAGGGAGAGCAAGGTGGGAGGAAAGAGAGAGAGAGAGAATATCACAGAAGTTAAAATGGACAATCTTGATTATGCCACAGTAAAAAGATTTTGCACCAATAAAACCAAAATAGCCAAAAACAATGAACTAGAGGGGAAAACCTTAACATTTTGCAGCAAGTTTCTAGTATACACATGTGTGTTTCAAATTTATAAGAATGAAAACCATTCCCTAAATGGTTAAAGGATATGAACAATCAGTTTGCTGAGAAATCCTTGAAGACTTGTGTGAAGTTAGTAGAACTGTAACCATCATTTATACAATAACAACAACACTGTAATGACAAATGACTATGAAAGATTTAATTACTCTGATAAAAGCAATGACCTAGTACAGGTCCAGAGGACTGATGATGAAGCATGCCGCCTTCTTCCTGGCAGATGGGTGAGGGTCTCAAGATGCAGATTTCAACATATATTTTTGGACATGACAAATGTGAGAATTTATTTTATTTATTTTGTTGGGTAGGGGAGGGAGGAAGAGGCAAGAAAATAAATGCTTATTAATAGGAAAAATCTATAAAGTTCCTCTTATGTACAAAATACTGCATGGAACTGGGGCAGCTAGGTGGCACAGTAGATAGAGCACCAGCCCTGGAGTCAGGAGGACCTGAGTTCAAATCTGGCCTCAGGCACTTGACACTTACTAGCTGTGTGACCCTGGGCAAGTCATTTAACCCCAATTGCCTCACCAAAAAAATAAAAATAAAAAATACTGCATGGACCACTAAGAATAAAAATATTAAAAATGAAACAGACCCTAATATACAGAAGCTTAATCATCAATGTCAGGTGGATTTGTTTATAAAACTGTAGAGATTTATCATGGTGATACAATTCCCAGTCATTGCCACTAAAATTGTAGAAAAATAATCCTTAAATGCAGTGGATAGAGCTCTGGGCCTGGAGTGAAGATATGAGTTCAAAGTTGGTCTCAGACACTTACTGGCTATGTGACCTGGGCAAGTCATTTAACCCCATTTGCCTCAGTTTCCACATGTATAAAATGAGCTGGAGAAAGAAATGACAAACCATTCCTGTATCTTTGCCTATAAAACCCCAAATTGTTTCACAAAATGTTGGACATGACTGAAACAACTAAACAACAACAAAAACAATGATCTTTAAGGAAACTGGATGTACTGATAAATTCAAATTATGAAAGGAAATTGTAGGGAGTATTTCACACACCACAGTTGGATTTAAAAAAAAAATTAAAAGCTTATTAAAAAAAGACACAATTATACTTCAGAAACTTGTTATCTTTGATCAATATAGGATGACAAATCCCCTTGTTAAGAAATGCAAATGCAAAAACATCCTTGGTAATTCATCAGCAGCAATAACAACAAAACCTGTACTATAACAACAACAAAACCACCACAAAAACAAAACCTGCACTAGAATCTGAACAACATCACAGACAAAACTCATCCACAATTGCCCAGTCATAACATCTATTCATACAATTTGATAATTCTTTTAATGGTTGCAGAGAAAATATACAATTTCTAAAGTGCATAGAATAAAGTTTCTAAAATGTACAAGACCAGAGGAAAAAATGAAAATCATGAGGAAATAGGATGAGTTACACACACACACACACACACACACACATATATATATAATTCCCATTATCCCATCTGCTACTGAAGTTTTCTCAAAGACACTTTCATTGTACTCATAGAAAAGGAGCTTGTATCCCATTGCTTTTATTGAATTACAGAAAACAGTCGTTTCATTCATCTACTGAGTAGTCTACAGAATATTAACAAGAGAAGAATAAAGAGTAGAATGGCAACCTGTCCCTGGATTGTTTCTATCTGAAATGACGATGATGGTGATAATTCATATTTATATAGTGCTTTAAAAATTGAAAGCATTTTCCTCACAACAAGCCTTTGAACTAAATACTGCAAGTATCATTATTTCCATTTTACAGGTGATTAAATTGAAGCTTCGGGAGTTCAAGTGACTTGTTAATGATCATATAGCTAAATAAATACCCAAGGTATAATTTAGACACATATCTCTTGTGTCTAAATCTAGTTAAATGAAACTGAGACAACAAGAAACATAATAAATAGCTACTATTTATAATGGGCAGGAAATGAAATGCAGAAGTAAGATCTGACAAAGAACTATGAGAAATTGGAACCTAAATAGTAATGATGAAAACTTGATCATTCTCTTCATGGAAGCCACTTTGAGACTTCAGTTCTCTGATTTGGCTAGCTTGATTATTCTAACACTCGGATAATTGCCAGAGTACCATTCTGTTTTATGTTGTGTAGATGAAGCTTCAGACTGTTATTAAAAAAAATTAAATGAATACAGTCCCTGGTATGCCATACATCTTAAACACATTAGGCTGTGGCTAATGAAAAAGATAAAGTGTAACCTTTGCTTGACAAAACATTTAAAACACTTGTAAAGTTACGTGTTCTGTGCAACTGTTTCTGATTGTACTGATTATTTTTATCTGAGCTTTAACCAAGAGCTACATAAGGAAAGTGAAAGGTAAACTGGGAAACTTTCTGGAATTTATCAACATTTTCCAAAGAAGAAATCAGTCAAGAAAAAACGGTTGTAAAGGATAGGGGATATTCATTTCATTCAATTCTTTGGCGAGGATTCATTTCAAACACAGCACTGTGACTTCTCTGCTATGTTGTTCCAATATGAAGTTGCTCCAGTTTTCTGAGAAATAACCATACTCTTAACAAGGGTCATGTTCAAAGTGAACGTCTGGTTTCCAGTGCCCATATTTAACAAGGCGAACACTAGCAACCCTTGGACTAAGAAACTTCTATGAAGCATTAATAAAACAATTGTGACATAGTGGAGAGAGTGCTGACCCTTAGAGTCAAGAAGACCTAAGTTCAGGGGCAGCTAGGTTGTCGCAGTGGATAAAGCACCAGCCCGGGATTCAGGAGGACCTGAGTTCAAATCCATCCTCAGCTACTTGACACTAGCTGTGTGACCCTGGGCTAGTCACTTAACCCTCATTGCCCCGCCCCCAAAAAAAGAATTAGGGGGAAGCTAGGTGGCTCAGTGGATAAAGCACTGGCCCTAGATTCAGGAAGAATTGAATTCAAATCCAGTCTCAGACACGACACTAGCTGTGTGACCTTGGGCAAGTCACTTAAACCTCATTGCCTTGCAAAAAAAAAAAAAAAAAGACCTAAGTTCACATAACTGTGTGACACTGAGAAAATCATCCAATATTTCCAGGACTCAGTTTCCTCATCTGTAAAATAAGTGAGTTGGACTAGATGGCATCTGAGACCCCTTCTGGCTCTAAACTGAATTTCCTAAAAGGCCAAGAACAGATCCCTAGATCCCTTTGATCTACCCCCCACCCCAGGCTTTTTCCACCCAAACTTGATAGCATCCTGTTAATCATTACTCTTTGAATCTAGCCATTTGGGTGTTTGGAATCCACCTAACTATATAATTGTCCAGCCATTGTCTTTCCATCTCATTCACAAAAATCACAGCAGAGACTTATCAAATGTCTTAAAATCTGAACATGATGTATGGCATCTTTTAAGAAGCACAAAAGAGTCTGTGAAGTGGCATTGTGGAGAGTAGGCTGGGTTTGGAATCAGAAATTTCTGAGTATGAATTCTGTCTCAGATAATCATTAGCTACGTGGCTCTGTCAGCTTCAGTTTCATCATCTATAAAATATGAATACCAATAGGACTAACTTTATAGGGCTATTATGAGCTTGAAGTGACATAATATATGTAAGTACTTTGCTATTGTCATGGTTTTTTATTGTTGTTGTTAGTATTATTATTACTTTTCTTGATTAGGCTGGATTTCAATGATCATCAATTCCCTTCTCAAAGGCTCACACATAATTTCTTAAGTAATACATTCCAGGACATTGTCAGGAATAGAGCTCAAGTTCACTGGCTTAAAGTCTAAAGATTCCATAGCTTGCCTCCTCTTCTTCCTCCCCATCTAGAAGGAAGCAACATGACACAATAGAATGAGCACTACCAGAGGACCTAGGTTCAAATTTTGACTTGGTGAGACTCTGATTGGTGTCTGATAACTAACCTCTCTGGACTTCAGTTTCTTTATCTGTAAACTGAGTAAGTAGGAATAGATGACTTCCAAATGCCTTTTCTATATTTAACTCTAGGGTCCTCTGCTTAAAATTATTATAATTCTTAAGGGCATGAGGACATTTGATAATAGATAATACACAGAGGCACACACATTTCAAATTCACTATGTTATCTTGCCATATAAAATGACTCACTTTGCATACTCTCCTCCTTCATAATTTAATAACTTTTTAAAAGTTCACAATTCTAAATAAGACTTACCTAATACATTTAATGAGGTTATAGGAAAATATTCCTTCCCTCTTCTTGGAAGACTATGAAATTTTATTTTTTCAAAATTCACTCAACTTCTAAAAGTTCTGCTCATCATCTATCATGTAGTAGAGAAGCATTACACAAGGTGACAGCTTTGTCACACAGGTACTAAAGTTTCTTGACCTTAGTCTAATTATTTGTCTTCTCAAAACTCTCACTTCTTTATCTGTCAAATGGGGGAGTTGAACTAAATGATGTTCATGGTCTCTTCTTTCTCTAACATTTTGTGAAAAAAGAAATTACTCTGACAGAAAAAAATTGTTGATTTTTAAAATTTTATTCATCCATTCTCAAATTCACCTTCTGGAACAAAACTTTCCATGCTTGGGGGCAATGATGAATCTTATACACAGAAAAAAGAGCCTCACCTTCTAAACCTGAAAAATAATATATCATTTTTGGATGAGTCTTAGATTTACAGCCTCACTCTTCTGTGACTTGCATTAACTCTTTAGTGACTTAGTAGGATATTTGTTGAATGACTGCTTTGGTATACTTGGAAGGAAATGACAAGGTACTTCAGTGTCTTTGCCAAGAAAATCCCATATGAGGTCATGAAGAGTCAGACAAGGCTGATATGATTGAACAAAACATAATTAATATACTAGGGTCACTCATGATGGCTTCCAGCAATGTGAAATTTCTAATTTGTTGCTGGTGGAATCTGAGCTACTAACAACTACTGCTGAGAGACAGAGCCAAGATAGTGGAATATAGGCCTGTACTCAGCCGAACTCTCCCAACATTCCCCTCCATACAACTTTAAAATAATGCTTCAAATCAAATTTTGGTGTGGCAGACCTAACAAAAAGTTAAAGGGAGACCTTTTTTTCTAGTCCAAGAAAACTTAGGAGCTACACAAAAGTGTTTTGTAACACCAAGGCAGGCACAGGCCTGGAGTGGAGCAGGAGCACAAATGGTGGGCCTTGGAGGTGGCCATGACAGAGACAGCAGCACTTTCTGGAGCTCTTGCTCTTTCTCTTACTCTCGCTCTCACTCTCGCTCTCTCTCTTTTTGGTGGGGCAATGAGGGTTAAATGACTTGCTCAGGGTCACACAGCCAGTGTCAAGTGTCTGAGGCCGGATATGAACTCAGGTCCTCCTGAATCCAGGGGCAGTGCTTTATCCACTGTGCCACCTAGTTACCACTGGAGCTCTAATCCCAGAAATTTGCAGATCCCTACAACTAGTTCTAAAAACAGAAGCACAACCCTCCCACCCCCCAATTGCTTAGGACAGTGACTCGACACTCCCAGATGAGTAGAGCCAAACTTTAACATTGTTAAAAGTAAAGAGATAGGCTGAGAAAATGAGCAAACAACATTAAACAACAACAAAACTTGAGCATAAAATGCAACTACAGTGGCAGGGAAGACCAAGACATAAACATAGAAGAGGATTACACTGTGAAAACAGGTACAGGCAAAGCCTCAAAGGAAAATACTCATTGGACCCAATGCCAGAAAAAATTTCTGGAAGAGTTCAAGAGGTAAGAGCGATGAAAGAAAAATTGGGGAAATACATGAGAGTTATGTAAGAAAATTATGGAAAGAGAATTAACAGCTTGGTAAAAGAGACACAAAAATACTGGAAAAACACCTTAAGAAACAGAATTTTCTAAGTGTTAAAAGAGCCACAAAAATTCAAAATAGAAAAAACTCCTTAAAAAGCAGAATAAGCCTAATAGAAAAGGAGATATAAAAATGCATGGAAGAAAAGACCTGCTTAAAAATTAAATTGGCCAAATCAGAAAGGAGATTAAAAAGTTCACTCAAGAAAATAATTCCTTAAAAGTTAGAACCGGGGGGCAGCTAGGTGGCACAGTGGATAGAGCACTGGCCCTGAATTCAGGAGGACCTGAGTTCAAATCCAGCCTCAGACACTTGATATTTAACTAGCTGTGTGACCTTGGGCAAGTCACTTAATCTCAATTGCCTCCCCCCTCCCCCCCAAAAAAAGTTAGAATTGGGCAAGTGAAAGCTAATAATTCCACAAGACATAAAGAAACAATAAAACAAAATCAGTTTTTTCCACTTGTGTAGAGGATGTCCAATACAGAGTTTAAATATGAGTGATCAGTGAAGGCCTCCAGATGTTCCCATGGGAGGATAACAATGTGCTAATCAAACCAAGCCCATAAAACACTGAAGAGGCTCTTAATTGAGATACTTAATCATTTGAAAGTATTCAGCCTGACTAAATGGTTGAAGAATATTATTGTTCAGACTATGATAAACAATGGATGGACAACCAATAGAGCTGGTGCATTAGTAACTATATCTTGGATAGATGCTAGAATTCAACAAAGAACTACATTCAGAACTGAATAAGAAGAGTAAAGGGAGCTATCCTTTGGTAAATTACATAGTACTCTTATTGGCTCCAAGCTTCTCCAAGAAACAAGAGCCTGTGTTTTAAAATATCAGTATTTTATTGGTAACAACTCTTGGTTTTTCTGGCATCCTTGAAGACTCAAATAAATCTCACTTTCTGTAGGACTTTCCCAGTCCCACCCTCAGCTGGTAGTGCCTTCCCTTTTTTGAGATTACCTTACATGTACTCTGTAGATATCTTCTATATACCCAATTATTTACCTTTTGTCTCTCCATTTGAATGTGAGCTACCTGAGAGCAGAGGCTGGTGGGTATTTTATTTTTGTCTTTCTTTGTATCCTCTATACTTAGCACAGTGCCTGACCATATTAATCATTTAATAAATTTTTATTGGCTCAGCGACTTGCTTTGATTCATAGATCACCATAGTCTCTTCTAAAGAATTAAAGGGGAAATAGAAAGGTTATTGGTGAATGTGAACAGTGTCAAGGATTTTATCAGAAAGAAGGCCTGTAAAAGAAAAAGCATAAAAGAATACCATCAGAGAGATGTATAAGTAAAGAATGAAGCAGGATTATTATTTATTAAGAGTGGGGGATGATTGACAATATTGATAATAGCTAATATTCAGAGAGTCACTTAAGATTTGAAAAGTTCTTGTTCATGTGCTCTCTTTCATATTTGTCCTTCATTTCAAAGATGACCAATGACATCACAGAGTAATATTTTGACTTACACATTAATTAGATTTAAGTGAGGCAGAGTTGCACAAAGTTGTCAGTCTCACACACCTTTCTAGAGTCATCTAAGTCTAGTAGCAAGACAAAAGCAAGGCCACTTGTGATGCCCCAGGATGCAGTGGATGATATCTTGACATCTTTGATGTCTGACCAAGCTCTAAGCACTTCATAGCACCTGTTTCAGCTGCCTTCAGAGCTGCTGAAGTAAATTGTTTTTTTCTACCCATTCTACCATAGGAAGTCTTCACATGGCATATGTATCTCCCTAACTCACTAATGGATTTGATGACGGCCAATGATCTTCAACCTTATTTACACTTTGAGATTTTTCCAGGGTGTGGTCACTGGTATGACTTCTTGGAGCCATAGGTGAGAGTTGGGTGAAAGGTCATCAAAGGGACATGATCCAGCAGCCCTGAAAAGGGTTTGGCAAGCTCTCCTGCAAGGTGTTACTCCTCCTTGAACACCCCATACATCTCCATCTCCTTCTCCCTCCCTCTCCCTCTCTCTCTCTCTCTCTCTCTCTCTCTCTCTCTCTCTATATATATATATATATATATATATATACACACACACACACACAAACATATACATACGCATATATACATACCTCTATATCAAGTAAATATACATACACAAATATAAATAGATATAAAGATCTATATACAAGGTTTCTGTGATCATCAAATCAATGTGCATTTACTCTTCTGATTATATATCTATCTACCTATCAAAGAGTATATGCGGTCATCAAATGAGTGTATATACATACCCATATAGTCTCTTTTGATTTTATATATACAGAGAGAGATCTATAGATCCCTACAGCTATCTATATAAAATCAAAAGAGTATATGTGTGTATAAACATAATCATTTGATGGTCAAAGAAATCCTGTGAGATAGGTACTATCATTATCCTTATTTTGTAGAGATGAGAACTGAGGCTGAAATGTTGAGATTTTAGATGACTTGCCTAGGGACACATAGGTAGTATGTGTTTGAGGAAGGAACTGAGCCTAGATCTTCCTAACTCCAGCCAAGTGCACTATCCACTGTGCTCCCTAGCAGCTTTAATTGATAATTAACTATTCTTCATAATTTCCAAATAATGAGCAGAAATACGGAGGAAGCCCCCTGAAATGTTAAGTAGACTCTGTGCAGGTTTCATAACAGGATATGAAGAAGAGTTCATAGGATCACAAACAATGGATACATTGAAATTTACAGCACTTGAAGTAGTGCCCACATCATTAATATTATAGAACCATTAAAATATTAAGACTTTCTAGAGTAATGGGTGTTCTCTAATATAGGAATATGATGAATTGTGAATTAGGTTCTCCCTCGTCAGAGTTTTCAAACAGAGGCTGAGTGGTCATCTTTCAGTGATACAGTAGAAGGTAACTGGCATTGACTTTTACCAAGAAATGTCATCAAGGAATATTTGCATTTGATTAGGTATCTCTTGGGTGTTTCAACCCTACTAAATCATAACCTTTTTGAAATACTAAAATGATCACAGATTGCTATTTTAATGTTTTCCCCCATATTTGTATTTAGAGAGGTTAAATGGCAATTAGCTTACAAAATAGATAGCCTTCTCAATTTTGGAGGATTGGCTGCTTTCTTCTACTGAATGACATGTGAACAGTAATCTAAAAATGTATGTATGTAGATAGTTATAGCCATATCTATAGTTATAAAGGTACATATTACTTCCTTTTCATGTGGTTATATCTTCTACTTAAATATTACACTTCTCATGTATGCTTAGGCTTTGAAAAATTGAACAAGTTTGAAATACTTGCTTAAGTAACTGACCACACTAGAATGTCTGAATAGAAGAGCTTTGATTTTTTTGTAGATGTTGTGGGTTTTCAGCATGCATATAACAAGTAAGAAGGTCAAGGAACAGATAAGAATATCAAAATGTGTTATATTGTGCATAGAATATAAAACCTCTGAGAATACGAGGCAACAACAAACATTATCAAAGGTCACCATGCACCGGTTGTTCACATGAAGTTACCAAATAATGGCAGATACCAGATGTTGATAAAGTCTAGCTTGCTGAATATATTAACCAGATTCAGGAATTTGCTTGTTGCTTGACTGCCTAGATAGCATAGCGATATACACCTTATACATATGTAGATTGGAAGACAGATAGCACTACATGACTATGCATACTGAACAAGTAGCATAATCTAGCTTCATTTTTTTTTACTTCATGCAGTCCAAAACTTTCATAAAATGCAAATATATAAGAGTTTTTATCATGTAACTTCATGCATAAAATTTAACGTGGTCAATGAAATATTAAAAATGAAAAGATAATAGGGAAATTAGATGCACTTAATAATTAACCAAGATTCATATGAATCATGTTCATGATCTAATTTTTTTCTATTAATGAATTAGAACTACTAATCACATTTGAATTTGTCACTCAACAATGATAGTATATGTCCTTCGTTTGATACCTGTTATATTAAGAGGAATATTTTAAAATTTTATTTTTAATTTATAAAACAAGCATTTTCAAAACATAGTACAGTAAAAATATGATTATACCCAAAATTGCAAATCTGCTATGCACAACTTGCTATTCTTTGCAAGTATGCAACAAAATTGTGTAAATTTCTTTTTTTCCTTCCTTTCCCCTACCCCAGAGATGGCTACCATTAGATACAAATTGGTGTGTGTATGTATGTGTATGTGTGTGTTACACACACACACACACATATGTAAAATTATTCTATACATACTTTATCAGTTTTTTTCTGGATTCAGATGGTGTCTTCATATTACATTAAAGTTAATTTGGGCATTTAAAATAGAAATAATAATTTATTCACTCAAATGTCCTTCTTAAAAAATATTGCTATTATTGTATCAAATATTCTCTTGGTTCTGCTCTGTTTCCTCATCATTTCATGCAAGTATTTCTATGTTTTTCTAAAATCATTGAGCTCATCATTTCTTGTAGTAACAGTAGTATTCCATCAGAACCATACACCAATACTTCTTTAGCCATTTCCCAAGGGGTATATAGGAAGTTTAATAACTCTTTGGGCATAATTCTAGGCTGCATTCCAAAATGGTTGAAACATTTCACAATTCCAACAACAATGAATTAGTGTCCCAATTTTTCCACATCCTCTTCAGCAGTTGTCACTTATGCTTTCTATCATTTTAGCCAATCTTTTAGGTATAAAATGGTATCTTCAGGTTGTTTTAATCTATATTTCTCTAATCGATAATGATCAAGAGCATTTTTATATGACTATAAATTGTCTTGATTTCTTCACTGGAAAATGTTAAATTCAATTTTAAGAGGAACATTTTTAAAAATAAAAAATAAACAATGTTCCACAGTGAAAGACTTAGCTACTCTGATCAAGACAACCATCTAAGACAATCCAAAGGCCCCATGATGAAAAATGCTCTCTACCTCCATCCAGCAAAGGAACTGATGAATTCAATGAAGATTGAATCATACTTTTAAATTTTTATTTTTATTGTTTTACTTAGCAACATAGCTAATATGGACAGTTGTCTTGCATATTGTTTTTCTGTTCCAACCTACCTAGATGTAAATTTGTAAACAATACCATTTAAAACATTTTATCACCAAAGACTCATTTCCATTCAAATAGTCCAACATAAATAGTGCAATGTCATGATTGTTGGACTTGAGAAAGGTAAACCAGAAGCTGCCACTTCCTTTGTATCACTTTCCAGTGTCAGCTGTACCATTTCCATGCCTCCAATATACCTTTCAAGGTATGAGTCAGAAAAGCATTTGCTTGCCACTCCTGCTCTCAAACACAATCCCTACCACTAGCATGTCATACCCTTTCGTCCTTTCATGTTCACTTTATCTATATCACCCACTCTAGATGCTTGTTGCTATAAACTCAGGTCCCTCTCCCTTCTTTCTGAATTGTTTTAGTACAGATTTTGTAGTCTTCCTTTCTTCCCTAAGCTCTTACCTAATAGTTCTGAACTTTGATATATTTGTTGATGCCCTGTATACACTCTGGCCTTTCATTTCTTTCACTTCTTCAGTTCTCATGATCTATATCTTAACTCTGCCTCAACCATCCATAAGGTTAGTCATTTTTCAATCTCATAATCATCCCTAACTTTGTTACCTCTGTTTTCTTAAATACAGAAATCGTCACCTCTGATCACCATCTCTAATCCTTCTACTGCTCTATACACCCCACTCTTGCTCTGTTTATGTATCATTATCACCATAACCTCCTGTACCTCCATTTTTCCTGACCTATTATTCAGCCTTACTCTGTATGTCTTCTTTCAGCCCTGGCCCTATAATTGACACTGTCCTGTACCTTTGATTCCCTTTTCCACTTCTACCACTAGTGTGAACACTTTGCCAAATCCCTAGCATGGGTCATCCCCAACCACTGGCTTTCAGTCCTTCACATATGCTATTGAATGCCATTATCAGAAGTCATACAAGGATACTGACTAGGTCCAGTACAAATATATGTCATCTCATCTCCACTGAAATCTCATTATTGTTTTCACAAAATTCTCTGCAAATCTTAAAGTGTCATATAAATGTTATATGTTTTCCATCTGCTTGGATAAATGGGTTTCTTTTATATTTTTTATGTGTTATGGTCTTTGTGTAACTGATGTTTGATGGGAAAGAAGTCAAGCCTTTAGACACTGCTCGGGGTATTCCATCTCTGTTTAGGGAAATAATCAACAGTGGGAAGGTACTAATATTTAGGGGGATAGGAAAGGCTCCTTATAGAAAGTGAGATTTTAGATGAGGCTTGAAGGAAATTAGTGATGCCAGGCCACAGAGATGAGGAGGGAAAGAATTCCAGACATGGGGAATAGCCAGTAAAAATGTCTGGGGTTGAGAGATGAAGTAACTTGTGAATGGAACAACAAGGAGGTCATTGGATAAGAGAATACTTGGGTGGGAGATGGGGAGCAAGCCATATAGAGCTTTGACCACCCAACAGAGGATTTTATATTATATCATGCAGGTCATTAAAGTTTATTGGGGAGGGGTGGGGACATGGTCAGAACTGTGCTTTAGGAATACTACTTTGATAGCTGAATGGAGGACAGAATAGAGTGGACAGAGATTTGTGGGAGACTGACAAACCAGCTATCTATTGAAATGAAGTAATGATGGAACAGGGTAGTGGCAGTGCCAGAGGAAAGACCCAGGGAAATGCTGGAATCTCTTATTAATGTAAGAAAGGTAAAAATCAGCAAGCCTTCACAACAGAATCAGTACAGTGGGCAAAAGTAAGGATTAGAGAACAACACTAGGTCATGAGCCTGGGTAGCTAGGACAATGGTTCTCTGAACAATAATGGGAAATTTGGGAAGAGGGCTCAAAGGGAAAATAATGTTAAGTTTAAAACGTTTATGGGACATCCAGTCAGATATGTGAATAGGCAGCTCGAGATACAAGTCTGGAAGTGAAGAATAGATAGTTTAGGGCTGGGTTAGAGAATAGTTTAGAGAATCAACAGCCAGAAATGAGAACTGAAGCCATAAAAGATTATGAGATCACCAATATAGAGAAATGATATAGAAGGAGAACTTCCAAGATACCACTCTATGGTTAGTGGCTATGATCTAGATGAAGGTACAGCAAAGGAGACTGAGAAGGAGCTGTCCAATTAGTAGGAAGAGAACCAGGAGGTGGTAGTGTCAAGGAAACTTTGAAAGAGAATATCAAGGAAATGGATCAACAGTGTTAAAGGCAACAGAATTATCAAGAAGTATGAGGACTGATAAAAGGTTTGACAATTAAGAATATTAGTAAATTTGGAGAGAGCAGTTTTGGTTAAAAAATTAGGTTAGAAGTCAAACTGTAGGGAGTTATGAGAATGAGAGGAAAGAAGTGTTGTAGATTCCAAGTTCTATATTCTTTTGAATAGTCCAGGTTGCCTCTCCCCAAACCCCACTATGGTTTAGTAGGTGTTGATGTTATATGCACACTCAGTAGAGTAATTTGGTAAATAAATGCAAGGTATAGAGTTTGCTGAGCAAGAAGAAGAAGGGTAAGTAGACAAAAGAAAGTGAGTAAGTGTATAGGTGAAATTGAGTAGGTGAATAAAACAAATTTATTATCAGCAAATGCCAATGATGACAATATATGACATTTATATACTTTAAAGTTTACTAGGTATTATAGAGACATTGATCCATTTAAGCTTCATAATACCAACCCTATGAACTAGTCAGAACAAGTATTAGTGTCCCAATTTAGAGTTGAGGAAATGGAGATTCAGAGAGGTCAAGTCACTCACCCCGACAGCTTGTAAAAGTCAGGCGTGGTATTTATACCCTAGTCTTCCCTGACCGCAACTCTATCTTCCATTCCACCATGCCGCCTGATACCAAAAAATAAATATTTATTGAACATCTCCTAATTTCTGGGGTGCATAACAGAAGGCAGGCTCCTTGAGAGTAAAGAAGGACTCATTTATGTTTGTGTGCCCCCTTCTGCCCTGGCATAGAGTCTTCCAGGGATTGTGTACTTAAAGCAATACTCATTGAATTGGATTTAATAGACTGAGAATATAAGGGAATATCCTCAGAAGTCCTATTCTGGTTGAGGAGAGAGAACACAAACACACTTATAAGAGCACAAGGTAATTATCTTCCAAGTGTCAAATGAGTAGGACAAGCAACAATTGCTTCAGGAGTTTCAACAGAGGCAGGGTCAGCAGATGAGCCCAATAAGCCCAAAGATCCAAAAGCAATTAAACCATGCATATGGTTTAAAAAATACTCATTAGGATTATTACTACTGGCTGGTAGACAAGCAATTGTAAATGTAAGATTATAGACTTCTTGACCATATGCATCTATATGTGGATATACATATAGATATATACACACACACACATACACATGTGTATATATATATATGTGTGTGTATATATATATATTATATATGTGTGTGTGTGTATTATATGTGTGTGTTCATATGTATATGTATGTGCCTTACATTTAAATGAGTTTCAAGAACTTAGAACTTCTGATTTTGAATCTAGGATAATGCACAGCATGTCACATATTAGCAGTGTGTTAACCTAATTGTTCTACCTCATTTGTACCCAAGCATGAACCATGCTACTAAACATGAAAATAAACTTGATAACATGAACATTAGAGGATGTCAATACTAAAAATCCCTCACCTAATCCTTTGACCTTCTTAGTTCTTGACAACATTTAGTGATTACTCAGCACCTTTTGAAAGTGAATTTCAATTCATTCATGAATGTTTGATCTTTCTCCTTCTCTAATTCACACTGTCAGTGCACTTTCTGGCAGTTCCCTTTATTCTTTTCTCAGTTGCTCCCTCTGCACCTTCTCTGATATTTCCTACATCTATAGTTTATCCTTTAATCACATACCCCAAAATTTTATCTAACCAAAGAATCAATGCCAAATGGAATTTATCTACCTACTTCTTTAAAATCAATGGAGGAGGGGGCAGCTGGGTAGCACAGTGGATAAAGCACTGGCCCTGGATTCAGGAGAACCTGAGCTCAAATCCGGCCTCAGACACTTGACACTTACTAGCTGTGTGACCCTGGGCAAGTCACTTAATCCTCATTGCCTAGCCAAAAAAAAAAAAATCAATTGAGGGGACAACTAGGTGGCTCAGTGGATGAAGCACCAGCCTTGGATTCAGGAAGAACTGAGTTCAAATCCAACCTGACACTCGACACATACTAGCTATGTAACCCTAGACAAGTCACTTAACCCTCATTGCCCTGCCAAAAAAAATCAGTGGAGACAGATTCCATAATTTATCTTAAGAATAAATGGATTTGAGAGATGAAGTAACTTGTTCATGGAAGAACAAGGGTCATTGAATCAGACCTGTATTTATTTGGCTATTGGTAAGTGTAGTTAGGTGGCAAAATGGATAGAGTACCTGTCCTAGAGTCAGGAGGATGAGTCTTTCTGAATTCCAGTCTGGGCTCAGACATTTACTAGCTATGTGACCCTGGGCAAGTCACTTAACCTTGGTTGCCCCAATTTTCTCACCTGTAAAATAAGCTGGAGAAAGAAATGGCAAACCACTTCAGTATCTCTTGGCCAGAAATCCCTAAATGTGGTCACAAAGAATTAAACATGAATGATAGTCAAGAAATGCTTCCTATCATGTAACCAATTCTTTTTGGAACACATCAAGTTATATTTGTAAAAGCACTGAGCAAGAGGGCAAAGCCAAGATGGGAGAATAGAGGAAGCAACCCAGCTAAACTCTCCAAGAATTCCCCTTAAAATAATTTTAAAATAACATCTAGAGGCAGCTAGTACAGTGGATAAAGCACTGGCCCTGGATTCAGGAGTACCTGAGTTCAAATCCGGCCTCAGACACTTGACACTTACTAGCTGTGTGACCCTGGGCAAGTCACTTAATCCCCATTTCCCAACCCCCCCGCAAAAAAAATAACCAATATCTATATCAAATTTTGAAGAAGGAGAGCAAGAAAAGATCAGGGTAAGATATTGTTCTAGCCTACTATAATTTAAGGGGTCCGCAGGAGAAGTCTATGACACCAGGGTGGGCACCAGCCAGAAGCACAACAGGGTAGCACCAGTGGTGGCAGCTTGGAGGCAGCTATCATACCTGTACCAGCAGCAACTTCAGAAAGTCTCAGCTAGGAGATGGTAGGATGGTCAGATGACTTGGCAGAAAGAAGTTATGGGAACTATTTTCTGACACTGGGTACATCTGGTGCTGACTGGCAACTCTATTACACATGTTCTAAGCTGCTATTGATTAGAGAAAGGCAAATGAAAATAACTCTTAGGTACACCTCAAACCTATGAGATATGAGAAATTCTGAAATAGATACGGGAAAATAGGTTTATTAATGAGTTGCTGGCAGAGTTGTAAACCAGTCCAACCATTCAGGTGTAACGATTGGAATAACGCCACCTGCTGGATACTTACTGTAGAAGAGTTCTGCCCATGAAGGGAAGGTCTTTGAGGGCAAGACCAGGAGTCTTTTCTTCAGGATTCAGGAAGTGATGCGGACTAGTGGGAGGAGGAAGGAAGAGACTGGCGCTCAGTCTCGGCCTCTTTCCTCTGGACTCTGGCGGAGAAGGGAGCTAGAAATGTGCTCTCCCTTTAATAGATAGGAATCTAGGCCTTTTTCTCTCTCTTTACCAAATTCTTATTCTCCTTAATAAATGCTTAAAAGTCTAACTCTTGCTAAAGCTTATAATTTATTGGCGACCACTCATTAGATATTTTAGACAGTTTAGCTAGAATTTTAACCCTTAAACAGATGGCTGACCACGAAGAGGAAAGCTAACCCTCAGTCTTCTGATCTGCTGGTTGGGTAAGAAATTTCCCCTCCCTCTCCCTTTAACTGCTAAGTACTGGCGCACTGGCTGTGTTTTCCTTTAAATTTTTTCGAATGGACCTTTTAAACTCCCTAATTACCCTATTTTTGATTTTAGTCTGTTTAACCAGACAAATGGGAGATAAGATCATGTTAATGCTTTGTTTTTGTGGATTTTCTATTTTTCTTTTTATTTTTGTTAAAAGAGCCAGCAACTTACTCACACAAGGAAATATCTCTCCCTCTCCCAACCATGCTTTTTCAGAGAAACCTGAAGAGATTCCTGCAGCTTTTCCCAGTTCTAACACTAATTGTTGCTTTAATTTTGCATGCCTGGAGGCAATGACCCACCCTCTAGAAGCTTTTAATCCCCTAGCACCTGGAGGCAAAGTGGGGGAAGAGGAATCCAGGCCTGAGTTCAAAATCAAGTCTGATTCAAATTGCTCTGGTCCCTCCCCCCCTCTCCAGACTCCACCCTCTATTCCTCCCATGGCCAAGCCCATTGTTTCCCCTGCCTGGGAAGTCCAGAGATCTGATGCGCATGCTCAACTTTTTCTACCTGCATTTGCAGCTTCAGGCTCAGCCCTTCCCCGGCCTGGCTGTGCTTTTGAGACAATCTTAGAAAACTCTTTAAATTCCAGATATGCTCGTTTTGTTCATAATTTTGCTAACCTGCTTTTGTCTTTAATTAGTAATCTTATAAAGCATTTGTATGGTGAAAAGACTGACAGACAATATAGAGGGGTTAAAGAAGAAAAACTTAAGCTGAATAAGAATGACAATCAACATAGTTCAAGACTCTGCCTCTTTTGCCATGGAAGGGTATATATTTTACAGAAATGTAGAAGTAAGCAGCAAGGTATTGATATGAGTATTGGGGATTTTAGATATCGGAATCAAAGGTGTTCTGAATTCACTCAGAGTATTAATGTCAGTTCAGAGGTTACATAGGATTTCTATGCTATTATATATACATTTTGAAATTAATGGTATGGGTTTATTTTCATAGAGATTTTCATGCTTTTGAGATTGTGTCTTATACTTAGTTTCTAAAACAAGGAGAATATTTGTAAAAGCTTTTTATAGTCATGTGATCAAGTTTAGGAGTATTGTGCTCCCATATTCTGAGTTGTTTGTTTTTGTTATTTTTTCTCAACTGATTATTTGATCAAACTCTTTAAAGCATTTCCCTGGCAAATTGTTTGCCATGGCAAGTGTAAATTGATTCTAGAAGTATTATTTTTGATAAGCATATTCCAAAAAAAAAAAAAAGAGGGGAATGTTTGTAAAAGTTTTTTTTTTTCAAAAAAGTTTTCTTTGAGATTCTGTTGTGCTTTAACTTGTATTTAAGTATGTTCTGATTTTTCACAAAAGTAATTGTATACTAAGTAAAAAAAAGGGTATTATTTGAAATTGTTGCATAATTATATATTATATTTTGAGTCAAGATGTATTCACATTTTTTGCAATCATTTATTATCCTCAATTTTAAATCCATATGAGACTTGGATTATGGGAACTTATCATTTAAGACATTAATTGCCTTTATTCTGAGTTATCAGATGCCAGTTGGCCAAGATGCCATCCAATCACAAGAGGAATACATGCAAGAGCAGACACTGAACTGTCACATGAGGGGAGACATGCATGAAGTCAAGGTATGGCCGAGGGAACGGCTTTTGACAAATGTTGAGGTTGGATTCTCTTGGTTTAATATTTTATTTTATTTTTCCCCACAATATTGTACAGATGGCTGGAAGTATTGATCCCACCCATCTCACTTCTACACCTGGCTTCTATGCTCCCTCCTATATGCCTGATGCCATGGACATCTCAATCCCATGCATCTGATTAAGTTTGACTCAGTTTCTTCCAATATGTTCGGTGGCATGGACATATATTCCATCCACCTATTTTAAGCCTGGCATACTGTATGGGCAGTACATATTGCTCAAGTGTGGGAATGCTCATATCCCATCATTTCTCTGTTCTTTTATGGTAACCCCCATAATTATCTCAGGTGTCATGATAAATACAGTGTTGAATTTGGCCTTGACACCTGTTACCAATTATATTAGATTTTTTAATTTCTCATAATGGCATGAGGATAATTAGGCAGATGATGCAAAAAGTGATGAAACAAAGATAAAAAATTATTTTTAATAATTAATATCGCAGCAATTGTCTTCTTAATTACCCTCCATAAAGGGGGGACTATAGTAATATTATAATTTTAAAGAATGTTTCAATTTTTGTTTTATTATATGTTTCATGTGTAACAACCAAGATTCTGGATTCCCTTATATATGTTTCTGAGAACTTTCATTGTTGGATTTGATTACTGACAAAGCTATTTTAAAGTTGTGTTAAGCTCAATTTTGTAGGAAATTTCCTGGCTGATTACCAGCATCCACACATCAACCCCTGAAAAGACTTCCATTCCACGACTACACCTAGAGGACATCTGAGAAAAGATTTTCAGAGACTTTAAATGAACAGTTTTGATTTGTTGTTTTTGTTGTTTTTTTTCTCTTTCTGTTATAATATACACCATCTGTAACATGTATTCTCTGCAGAGGCCCTCCCTTTGCAAGACTAATGTCAAAGCGTCGGTTCATGAGGACAAAAAAAATCGCCCCTCTGGACAAAACTTTCCTCTCTTCCTTTTCTATATTGTTGTTCACATATTATTAGTTAGCAATAGTTATTATATTCTTTTTACTGTTCCGTCAAGGAAACATTTTGTTTCTTGAGGAACAACAGGGGGGACTGTAACGATTGGAATAATGCCACCTGCTGGATACTTACTGTAGAAGAGTTCTGCCCATGAAGGGAAGGTCTTTGAGGGCAAGACCAGGAGTCTTTTCTTCAGGATTCAGGAAGTGACGCGGACTAGTGGGAGGAGGAAGGAAGAGACTGGCGCTCAGTCTCGGCCTCTTTCCTCTGGACTCTGGCGGAGAAGGGAGCTAGAAATGTGCTCTCCCTTTAATAGATAGGAATCTAGGCCTTTTTCTCTCTCTTTACCAAATTCTTATTCTCCTTAATAAATGCTTAAAAGTCTAACTCTTGCTAAAGCTTATAATTTATTGGCGACCACTCATTAGATATTTTAGACAGTTTAGCTAGAATTTTAACCCTTAAACACAGGAGAGCAACTTGGAATTATGCCCAAAGGAAAATAAAACTGTGCATACTCTTTGACCCATCCAGCTTTGTATCAAAGAGATCAAAGAAAAAGAACCTATATGTACAAAAATATTTATAGTAACTCTTTGTGGTGACAACGTATTGAAAATTGATGGGATGCCCATCAATTGGGGAATGGCTAAATACTTTGTGGCATATAGTTGTGATGGAGTACATTATGCTTTAAAAAATGAAAAGCAGTATGTTTATGTTTCAGTTTTTCTGAAACATTGGAAGATCTGTATGAACTGATGCAAATTGAAGTGAGCAGAACCAGGAGATCATTGTACATACTAACATCAATATTGCAATGATGGCCAACTGTTAAACACTTAGCTACTGTGATTGATCCACACAATGATCCAAGACAACTCCAAAGGACTCATGATGAAAAATACTACCTCCAGAGAGATGACTGATAAATTCTGAGTGTAGATTGGAGCATACCTTTTTTCTTTTTTTTTCCTCTGGAGCATACTTTTTAAAATGTCCTTTCTTTTTCTTGTTTGTGTATATGTATGTGAGTATATGTTATTGTCTTTTGCAACATGGCAAATATGGAAATAAGGGCAGCCAGGTGGTGCAGTGGATAGAATACCAGGATTGGATTCAGGAAGACTCTTCTTCCTGAGTTCAATTCTGGCCTCAGAAACTTATTAGCTTCATAATGTATGGCACATCACTTAACCTTGTTTGCCTCGGTTTCCTCATCTGTAAAAAGAGCTAGAGAAGAAAATAGCAAGCTCACTAGTATCTTTGTCAAGAAAACACAAAAGGGGTTATGAACAGTCATATACAATACAAAACAATGAAAAATGGGAATATATCTTATATGACTTCACATCAATTGTTAACATCATATTGCTTTCCCTCTCTACATCTGGGGGCGGGGCAGGCAGGAGGGAGAGAATTTAGAGTTCAATTTTTTTTTTGTGAGGCAGTTGGGGTTAAGTGACTTGCCCAGGGTCACACAGCTAGTAAGTGTTAAGTTTCTGAGTCCGGATTTGAACTCAGGTCCTCCTGAATCCAGGGCCAATGCTCTATCCACTGCACCACCTAGCTTCCCCAAAATTTTTTAAATAATGTTAAAATAATTTTTTGAGAAGAAAACATGGAGCACAGTGCCTGGCACATAGTAGGCCATATATATATATATATATATATATATATATATATATATATTTATATATCCTAAATCTCTTTTCTTCCTTCCCCTTTTGCCCCCCTTTATAACCTCTGACATTCATGCTTTCACTATTTCAACAAACATTTATTGAGCATCCATCCATCATGTGCAAGATATGTGGGGGATATGTAGACAAATAACAGACCCTGCTCTGAAGGAGTGTGCACTCTAGAAAAGAAGCTAAAAAGAAAAGCTAATCAGCAGAACAAATAGGCCTCAAGACTTGCACCTTTCCATGCTTAATAACCCTGATTGTTTTAAAACCCAAGTTCAGGACTTTACATTTATCACTATTAAATTTCATCCTGTTAGTTCAAGACAACCATCCCAGCCCCTTTAGCTTCTCTTCATACCTCTCATTTCTCAACATTGTGGGGGCTGTCTTATTTTGCTAAATTAAACTACTGGCTTGAAATAGCTATAACACACCTCCAAAAAGTTCCTAATCTATTCCCAGGTAGTAACTTCACACTCGAGGAATTTGGCTGAATGAGCTCCAAAGACACATTAGACACATCATGAAACATAATGTGTGTACTGGGACAACAGGAGAACAACCCTTTTTTTTTAAAGCACGGTAGTAGAAGCAGAAGATGAAAATTGAGTGCAGATATATTCCCACATTCTTTTCCAAGATCTAGCTATTTTTCTTTTCAAATGAGATGAAGGCACAGAATAACTTGGTGCGAATATCATCACTGTATACCATGTGTATTCTCAAATTATCTGAGAGATCAGAAATCATAAAACTCCGAGTTGTAGGAGAAATGGTATGGTCTAATCCAACATCCTTATTCCACAGCTGAGGAAACTGAGTCCCATGGGTTGTAAGCAACTGATGGAAGGTCACACAACTTTTTAATGGCAGCTCGAGGCCTAGAACCTGTTATAGATGGGCTGTCTAGCACATCTCTTAAACGATGAGGAATGAGTTTACTTCGTCTCCATCTTAATGCTCAGGCCTCAGTTGAACACAGATCTATACAGTAGGGTCCAAAAGAAGGATGGATGTGACGAATACTCTTTAGGTTAGTTGGGAACAATGTGATACAGGAGAAAGAGCACTGACCGGGCAGCTAGATGGTGCAGTGGGAAAGCACTGGCCCTGGATTCAGGAGTACCTGAGTTCAAATCCAGCCTCAGACACGTGACACTTACTAGCTGTGTGACCCTGGGCAAGTCACTTAACCCCCATTGCCTCACCAAAAAAAAAAAAAAAAAAAAAGAAAGAGCACTGACTCAGGAGTCAGAGGATCTCAGTTCAAATTTTGTCTGTAACATGTGCAAAGTGGAAACAGTAATTTAATCTTTCTTTTGTTTTGGTTTGGTTTGGTTTTTAGTGAGGCAATTGGAGTTAAGTGACTTGCCCAGGGTCACACAGCTTGTAAGTGTTAAGTGTCTGAGGCCAAATTTGAACTCAGGTATTCCTGACTCCATGGCCGGTGCTCTATCCACTGTGCCACCTAGCTGCCCTGGTAATTTAATCTTACTGGGCTTTGGTTTCTTTATCTGAAAAAAAGAGGGAGTGAATTAGATGGCCTGCCGAATCCCTTGAAGCTATAGTGCTATGATAATAAATCAGACCTACAACTGTTAACTACTCTGTTTCTACTAATTGAGTTTTATAGCCCCATCTTAAGTGTCTGAGAATTCTGCTTTGTGCCTTTACTTGTTCTGTTTCTTCTCCAGTCCAACAGTGGCTTTCTATTTCCAGGCTTTCTGCACACTGACCACTGGCTCAATTTGAACCTCAGTCTGCTGTCAACCCAACCCTGCTTAGATAAACACTTTCAACTTTGGACAATTTGGATCTCAGCTAATGGTGCTAGGGTCCTTCCCGAACAGAACATTTCATCCTACTCTGATAAGGGATAACATAGAATCCTGGAAAGGATACTGAATTTGAAGTCAGAAGACCTGTATTACAAACTCTAGACATGGTGGTGTCCCAGGTCTGATGATTCCTACTAGGGGTGTATGTGTATCTGTGTGTGTGAAAATCATTTAAGCATCCTGAATTTCAGTTCCATTATCTATAAAATGGGTTTAATTATAAACCTATAGACCTCGAATTGTTATAACAAAAGTATTTTGAAAAAAAAGTACAGCACTCCATAAATGTGAGTTATCTTCTAATTTGGTATCTACTTCCTCGGTACCTCTCTCTTAAATAATAAGTCCTTTGGCTATACAACCTTTAGGAATCTCTCAATTTTTCTAGTTCTGTTTATTCTTTCCAGGATTTTGTTTCTTCCTATGTACCACATTGTATATAACACAAAATTTTGTAACCTGAATAATACTTGAAAATCATAGGAATTTTTCTTGTGGAAGGGATTTATCATAAATATCTTTGTAAATGGAAGAATTGGGCAGTTAGGTTGCACAGTAGATAAAGCACTGGCCCTGGAGTCAGGAATACCTGAGTTCAAATCCAGCCTTAGACACTTAACACTTACTAACTGTGTGACCCTGGGCAAGTCACTTAACCCCAATTGCCTCACCAAAAAAAAAATGTAAATGGAAGAATTATGATCTAACTTCTTTTGAAACACAGATTTCCTTATATTGGGCTTACTTAAAGTGAGATATGAATGTATAATATTAAATGGATTTATTGCATCTCTAAATAACAGGGAATAGAGAAGTTTCTATAGAACATAGTACTTCTGTTTTTACACTTAGAAACATACAAACTTCTCCCAAAATCAACTGCAACTTTTAAAGGAGAAGATTTATAGGAAGAAGAACAAAGAAGTTAGTTTTTTTAAATGCAAAAATATATGAAGATCTAAGATAAAATCTTATCTAGCTTATACAACTTCAGTGAGTGAAAAAGGCAATTTTTGTCAATATGTATTCCTTGCTTTATGTAGAGCATTACATAAAGATTTCCATTGCTCTATAGAGTACCTTTATAGCTAAAATTCAATTTGGATAAAGTATAACTGATAATTTTTAAGCACATCAAATTACAGAGTAGGATAAACCGACAAACATTAAAACAACCTTTTGTTTTCTTCATAATATTATTCCCAAAATTAGGTTAGGTTCCAAAGTAATGAGGTACTTCCTTTATGTGTCTTCAATAGGATAAAAAAAAACTACAGAGAATATTGGCTCATAAAGTATTGCTTTTCTTAATTACATTAACATTTCTGCCTGATCTATATGAAACTCAGGAATTGCACAAGGTCATTTTTTTCAGAGTTTAACTTTTTGTTACTCCTTTTATCAGAGAGACAGAGACAGAAAGAGACAGAGAAGCATTGCATTGAAAGCCAAGGAACTTGAGATTTACCTGGCACTAATTTGTTAAATAGCCATAGGCAAATCATTTCACTTCCCTGGATTTCAGTTTCCTCTCTTGTAAAATGATGAGGTATGACTAGATGATAGCTTAGGTTTTTTCTATTCATTACATTCTTTTCTTAATAAAAAAGTATTTGTTGATTGATTGAATATTCCCAGGTGAACAAGGACTAGAGAAGTTTCTATAGGACACTCAGTTCTCCAAAAGCACTTATCAATGCCTTTTCTCATCCTTACTCACTATAATACATCAATTCTTCAAAGATCTATGATTTCATGAGTGTAGATAGGAACTCCATCTGTTGATATGGACTGCAAATACCTCCATGCCATACTAGGCATCATGAACTGCTGGGACTGAAAGAATTCACTACCAGCTTTACAGTGGCAAGGCTTCCTGTGTTTATCTTTAACAAACATAGACAACTGGGCAGCTAGATGGCGCAGTGGATAGAGCACCGGCCCTGGAGTCAGGAGTACCTGAGTTCAAATCCGGCCTCAGACACTTGACATTAACTACCTGTGTGACCCTGGGCAAGTCACTTAACCCCAATTGCCTCACTTTAAAAAAACAAACAAACATAGACAACCACTCATTACATACTCCAGCCTTTTCCAGTTTGCTAAGACCTTGTTAAGAGCCAGTATGACATAGTGGATTGAGAGTAATGGAGGCTGAGATCAAGTCCTACCTTTTACAAATACCAGTTATGTGGCCCTGGCTGAGTTTCTTAACCTCTCAATGCCCTAGACTTTTGTCTAACAGCATAATTGCAGAACAAGTGTGTATCTGCATTGCTAGGAGTTTCCTCCCTAGAAATTTGATATAACAATAAAATCCAAAAAACAAGACTGGTCATACTATAAGTCTACAGCTTGAGTTCCTCTGGCATTATCTTTTGAAATGGAATTTTAAATGTTTTATTGATGTAATTTTTTTATCATATATTACTGTCACATCTCACTAACTTAAAACATTTCCTTCGACAATCCAAACCTTCCTTGTAACAAAAATAAGTATAGTCAAGTAAAACACAAGGACACATTGGCTATCTGAAAATATATGCTATGACCTTCTCTCCATGCTACCATGGGTTATAAGAGTATCACTTTATTAAGAGAACACCACTTCTAGCACTAATGAAACCATCCCAAACCTGTTCTATGGAATTAAGACAAACCTAGTCCTTTCCTCACTTAGTCTATGACTGCTTTGTTCCAGTGAACAGGATTTTGCAGAAGTCCTATTTAGCCCCAGTCATACTCCATTCATTAATAATCTCCTTCTGATTCCAAAACAAAAGAAATATTTTCACAGACCGGACAACAACCACATTGAGGCAGATCCAAACTGAATTAATCTGAATTAGACTGTAGTCTAAACTTATCCTTCCTGAAAATATCAGAAACAGTTGTTTTGCACATGGCTAAAGAACTCAAAGTCCATATAAAAAGGTTTGGCAAGCTGAAAGTCCAATCTCACGGGCAAGTAGCTAGGATATTATGAACTTGAAGTGACTTGTTGCCTGGAGTCTAAAAACTTTGGTAACATTTGCTAGTCATAATGATGGGAAAGCAAGTGATAAACACAATCAAACCAAACAAAACCAAACAAACAAACAACAACAACAAAATTCTGTAAAAAACTAAGTTTTAAAATAATTATTATCCATCTATAAGGAATTTGTCTATAATTTATTTTAAGAATATTGATCTATTGTGTTTGTACTCCTATGTACAAGCTGCCTATTAACATAAATTAGGAATTTATGTATCATTTTCCCCCATCAAAGACTGACATAGAAGGGGAAATATTAGTTGAAGGTCATAAGTTTATACATATGCATACACATTGTGTATATGTATATGTCTGTGTATATATATGCATATACTTGCATGTATATGCATGTGTGTATATCTATGTATATATGCATGTGTGTATATATACATACATGCACATGCATACATGCATACACATAAATTTATAGAGAACTATCTCATTTCAAATCCACTTACATTTAAATTAAATTTGTATATCATGGAACACAAAATTTAAACCAATTTGCAAAGTACTTGAGAAATATTAAATTATTTGATATTCACAACTCTGATAAGTAGATGCTATCATGATTTTAAATTTAATAATTTTAAAGCTGAGGAAACTGAGACAGAGACTGAGGGTGATTTGCACAGGATTGTTAGATTGGGAGTTCCTTGAGGTCAGGGACTGTTTTTTGTTTTGTTTCATTTTGTTTCCTTTCCTTTTGTTTTGTTTTGTTTCATTTCCTTTCTTTGTTTCTCCAGAACTTTGCACAGTGCCCAGCACATAGTAGGTGTCTTTGGTTGTTGTTCTGTTGTTCTCGTTCATGTCTGACTCATTGTGACCCCTGTTTGGGATTTGTTTGCAAGGATACTGGAGTGGTTTGTCATTTCCTTCTCCAGTTCATTCTACAGATGAGGAAACTGAGGCAAATAATATTAAGTGACTTGCTCAGGATCACATAGCATGTCAGTGTCTGAGGCCAGATTAGAACTTAGGTCTTCCTGACTCCAGGCCCAGCACACTTTCCACTGTTCTATCTAGCTGCCCTAGTAAGTGCTTAATACATATTTATCCACTGACTGACTGATCTCACAGTTATTAGTGTCCAAGTTCAGATTTCATTTCTAGTCTTCCTGACTCCAGGTGCAGTACTTTATTTAGCCAATGTACCACCTACGTGCCTCTATAACCCCAAAGAATGAAATCTCTTCACTCAGAACAAGCTTCCATTCTATTGAGGAAGACATCAAGTACAGATAGAAATAAATGCAGCATAAATATAGTTAATAAATACAAATTATAAAATGAGCTAAGCACAGGGGAGTTTGAGATGGAGGGCACTAATAAATGCATTAAATTCCATACTGTTAATTACTTATGGGAATAACAGGAATAGTAGAAAAAGCAGGGAATTAAGCAAAATGACCAAAGAAAAGAAGAGAAAGACAGGAAAGTTGCAGGGGATAGGAAAAGAGACAAAAGTTACTGTGGCTAAAATGGGTCATACCTGAAAACTTTCTGATGAAGGACTTCTCCAAACTTGGCCAGTCTAATTTCTAAATGCTAGATATTTATTGTATATCAAAGCCCATATTGGAAGCCCTTACTGGTCAATAAGACTTAGAATTTACCTTTCTTGCACTAGAGCTGTGAAATGCTATAGCCATTCTAGAAAGCAATTTGGAACTGTGCTCAAAAAGTTATTAAACTATGCACACATTCTGCTCCAGTGGTAAAAATACTAAGGCAATGGCCCAGAGAGATTAAAGAAAGAGGCAGGGGCAGCTAGGTGGTGCAGTGGATAAAGCACTGGCCCTGGATTCAGGAGGACCTGAGTTCAAATCTAGAATCAGACACTTGACACTTACCAGCTGTGTAACCCTGGGCAAGTCACTTAATCCCAATTGCCTCACCAAAAAAAAAAAAAAAAAAAAGAGTCAAAGAACCTATACATTATAGGAGCTCTTTGTGTGGTGGCAATAAAGGTGTTATTCATCACCTGGAGAATGGCTGAACAATTTATAGCATATAAATATGATGGTATAGTATTGTTTTGTAAGAATTGGTTAAAGTTGTGGGCAGCTAGGTGGTGCAGTGGAAAAAGCACTGGCCCTGGATTCAGGAGTACCTGAGTTCAAATCCAGTCTCAGACACTTGACACTAGCAGTGTGACCCTGGGAAAATCACTTAACCCTCTTTGCTCCTCAAAGAAAAAAAGGTTAAAGTGATGATTTCAGAGAAATATGAGAAGACCTGTATGAACTAACACAGAGTAGAGTGATCAGAATGTGACAAACATTTTATAAAATAATAACAACATTGTAAAAACAACTTTGATTGATTTAGAAATTCTTATCAACACAATGAACAACCATGATTCCAAAATACTAACTAAAGAATATTGCCTCCTGACAGAGGTTATAGACTCACTATACAGAAAATATATGAATATATATGTATGTATACACACATATACATATACACATATGTATGTATATGTGTGCAACATATGTATATGTGTATGTATAGACATGGGCAATGAGGGCATTTGTTTTGCCTAGCTATACATATCTCTTACAAGGGTTTTGCTTTTCTTTTTTTCTTCCCCAGTGGGGTTGGAGTGGGAGAAAGAAAATATGCGCTTGTTAATTGAACAAAGTAATGAAAAGGGAAAGTGGTTCTTGAGTTGAGGAGGGGCTCAGGCGAGTACATTCCTGGAAAGCAGGACAACCAATGCATAGGCATAGGGGTAAGAGGCAGAATGTCCTGTGAAATGTCTTATGAAATAACAAGAAGATGAGTTTGGTTGGACAACAATGCTCATAGTGAGGCGTCATTTTCAACAAACCTGGAAATATAGGTTGGGTGCTGGTTGTGAAATGCTTAAAATGCAGATCGACACATAGTTGTAATGCATTGTCTTAGAGTTACCTGGCATAGCCTTCCCAGATCTCAGAGTAATACCCAAATCATGATGGCACATTATTGAAGGATTTTAGTGGAGTTTATAAAAATCATTAGCTTTGCAGCAAAAGTAAAAATCAAGTAGTTATGGGACATTATAAAATAACTATAGAATATATAATATTTAGAACAATATGCAATATACAAAACTGAATAGCAAACTTAACATATATGTAAACACATAGACATCAATAAAACATATATATCATTTATTATCAATCTCTCTATCAACAATTTTTCTCTCTCTGTGTCCTCAAAGAGAGACTCATCTCCACTAAATTCTAAGTCTGATGCCTCATTGTGTCATAGAGATAACTATCTTCGACCTTTGAGAACCAACTTCACTAGCAGAAGAAATATCTTGGCAGATCCTACCAAGATGGAAGGGCTTTGAGCACAGGCCGAACAACAAACTATGCTGGCATCTGAAGGCCAACTTCAATTTGCAATATTTCATCACTAGTTGTCAACAGGGTGATATTTTTTTCAGACACACTGAATCTTAAAGACATCTTCCTGAATCATAGTCAGACTGTGAGCTGGATCAGTAGAACAAGTAACCTTACCAAGAAAATAAAATATACTGGAATTAGATATAATATCAAGAACTGACATTTGTTTAGAACACTTTAAACTTTTCAAAGCACCTTATATACAGTATCTCATTTAAGCCTCAAAATAGCCCGATGATATGATTACTATAGGTATTCTTATTTCCCATTCCCTAGGTATGGAAGTGAAGCTAATAAAGGTTAAGTGACTTGCTTAAGATTCAGTATCTGGTAGGTATCAAAGACAGAATTTGAATATAAATCTTTCTGACTCCAAGCCTGGCATACTAACCACTGCACTATGTTACTCCCAGATAGATAGATAGATAGATAGATAGATAGATAGATAGATAGATAGATAGATAGATAGATAGATAGATAGATAGAGAAAGAGAGAGAGAGAGAGAGAGAGAGAGAGAGAGAGAGAGAGAGAGATAAGATGTAAATGTGTAGGCAAAAAGACACCTTCAAATCCTGCCTCATCCTACATCCCAGCTATTGATATTCCTTCTAGCTCTTAATGCTAAATCAGTCTTCTTAACAACTCAAGGGGCAGCTAGGTGGCGCAGTGGATAGAGCACCGGCCCTGGAGTCAGGAGTACCTGAGTTCAAATTCGGCCTCAGACACTTAACACTTACTAACTGTGTGACCCTGGGCAAGTCACTTAACCCCAATTGCCTCACTAAAAAACAAAAACAAAAACAAAAAAACAAAACAAAACCAAGTCAAGCATGCTACCACTCTGCTACTTTATGTTGCCTACATACATATGACGTGTGTCTATATGAAAGCTATTTCATGTGTGTCTATATACAAAAGACATATTTCATAGCATTTCTAGCTCAAGGGACCTTGCACATGCTCTAGTATAATATCTCAGGGTTCAGAGAGTTAAATAATTTGCCCAAAGTCAAATGGGTAGTAATTGACAGAACCAGGTTGTGACACAAACTCCTCTGATTTCAGATCCAAAATTCTTCCTATTAAACCCAAGAGTTTGTTCCGTTTTGTGTTGTTCTTTATTATTCACCTCTATGAATGTGCTCAGCAGATATTGGAAATACAAAAATACCTTCAGCATATGTTGTTTTTAGTATTTTCTTGTAGGTAGAGCACAAAATGATATGGAAGGGAATCTGAGATCTGGGATATTTGTATGATCTGTGACATTTTAATGATCTGTGATAGTTGTATGTATATATGTATATATACACATACATACATACACACATATATATCACAAGTGGGAACAATTTCAGGAGGTAATGGGATGAGAAAATAACGAAAGGACGTGACAATACTAGACAGAGAGAGGATTAGGATGACACCTTATAGAAGCAAATAAAACATGTTTAGAGTTGAAGGGACATTGGAGGTCATCTAATTTCCTCCTTTTACAGAAGAGGAAATAAAGAGGTTAAGTGACTTACCCAAGGTCATGGAGGTATTAAATAGCAGAGGCATCATTTGAGCCCTGGGCCTTAGACACAAAAGTCAGCACTTCTTTCCAGTATGCCATACTGATTCTCCTTCTTGTAAAGAAAAGCAGAAAGGGGGAGGACTGAAGATAGGGAATGGCTTTTGAAGTGGCTACACTGTTCATTCCTGTTTTGCCAAATAGAGAAAAAAATACAAGGGGATTTGCCTAAAGCTAAATATACATAGAATGATAAAGAAAGATGATAGCTAGAAAGAGTTGATAGCTAGAGATGATAAAGATAGATGATAGAGATAGAAATGATAGATAGCAAAATAGTGATAAATAGAACAATAGCTAGATGCTAGCTAGAGATAATGGAGATGACAAATGTAGATAGATGATAAGTGATGATGATGTTGTTGGTAGACTGACTTAAAAAACAGTTCGATTTACATAAGACCATCTCTTTGTTGACCGATCTCAGATACGATGACCCAGAATTCTGACCCACCCTACTGTTTTCATGACTTCAAAAGAACCCAGTTGTGATAGGAATGGGATAGGGAAGGAGGAATCAGCTGGCATTATTTTGGTGGCATGTTTGTGTGATTATAATCATTCCAGGTGCACATTTAGAATGCCAAAAGGTTTGTTTACAGTCCTTAAACCCACAAGGTTTTAAGGATAGTCATAAAATAACTCATAAATGACAGCTCATATACTGAAAGTAACTTCCATTATTTCTGGAATCTGGAATTGTGAAATTTTAATCATTGAGTTTCTAATGATTCATTAAATTATACTAGATATATATGCATAAATATACATAGATCTAACATATTACAAATGTGGGCGAGGGAAGAGGACATAAATGGAAATAATTTATAATTTGTCAGCTGATTTCCAAAAGTTAAATTGACTTGAATTTGCTTTTGTTTCCTTAATTCTGAAGCTGGAACTAATATAAAAAAGAAATCACAGGACTAGGAATCCAGATTCCTGGGTTCTTTTCTGCCTTGCTCTGTCCCTAATTAGCTGTGTGAATTTGGACAAATCATTTAACCACTCTTGATTTGTTAGCCAAATCACTTCACCCCACCTCCATTCCTTCACTTTTCTCATCTGTAACATAAAGGAGTGAAATTCAATGATGTCTAAAAGTCTTTTCCATCTCAAAATCCAATGAAACCCATCTAGTAGTGTCACCTCTACCAGTACATGGCTGCCCTTTCAGGATCAGCTGCATCCAGGAAGTCTCTAGCCATTCAGCTAATCACACCTCCTGCAGATATGACAATCCCTAGCTCATTAATGGACTTGGGGATTTGGAAACATTGTTTGCAATGGCAGAAGACATAATTTAGTAGTTCCTTGAAATATAGAAAATTACAGTTTCACTGTGATGTCTCAAGGACCCTTTCCCTTTGCATAGCAGCTTCAGAAGGATGTTGGCTTGGCAGAACTGAGCTCAAGACAGCAACTCATCTTTCTCACCCTCAATAAATTTGCCCACAAGGCAGTCCCAGAAGCCTTTGCCTAATTCACTTTGAACCATTAAGAAACTATGTTGTAATGAAAAGAACAACAGATTTAGTCCATTCGAGTTGAAAGTGAATCCTGGCTTTTCTACTTACTGCCTTTGTGTCCACAGGCAAAGCATTTTACTACTTCCAGCCTACAATTTCTCAAATAGGGGAGGTTCCAAAATGCTGGAGTAGAGAGGGGTCAAACATGCTGCCCACTTTGAAACTGCTGCTGATCCAGGTTAAAATCTAATTGGCAAATACTTTACAAAATAAATAAAAATAAAATGGAATATAGGTAATGTTAGTATGTGGTTTTCTAAGTCAATATTCTAAGCTTTTAGGGATTCTTATATATTCTTCTGTTTCTATTTGAATTTGACACCTCTGTGGTAGGATAAAAAGGACAAGAAGTCTTCTGTTCTTGCATAAGATACCAGGATCCATATTCCCCTATTCCCTTTTACTCTACAAATCTGCATCTAGCTGTTCCACATGAACTGGATGAGAATGATTAAATGATTTGCCACTAGCCCTGGATGAACTTTTGTATCCTGGAAGTTTAAGAGGCTGGTGGAAGAAGCATTGTGTAATGTTCTAGAAAAACCCAGAGAAGACTATCCAAGTCCATTTAGCCACTGGAATCAATGTCAGTCCTTATTCCAAGTCTTCCTCCCCAATCACTCAATCAAGATTCCATTATTAGTCATTCTATCTGAAGAGAACTGCAAGCCTCAGCCCCTCCTTTGCTCCTATATTCTATAAATATTCTCATTTCATGGAAAACCTGAACCAAGCTCAAATTTGTCCCCCTGACCCTTCTTGATAGTATGTTGCTGTATTCTCTGAGACTGATATTCCTTTAGCAATGATTCTCCTTATTCCAAGAAAACTAATGCCAGCATGTCCCTGACTAGCAACAGGCTTCAAGATGAAATGCTGTTCACAAGCCCAGAGAAGTTTTGGAATCGTGACTGAGCACAGCTACCTACCTGTCTGATTTCTGGCTAGAACATCCACCAATCACTCCCTCTGCCCTTTCTCTGAGAAGTAATGTTCGAAAATTAGATGCCCTCAAAATGCAGGAGCCCAATTAATATCATCTTTGCAGGTTCCTGGACTCCCATAAGATAGGAGTAGAGTCTGCCATGAATCCTAAAGATTAGAGGGTTACACCTTTTCAAATTGATAACTGTTTCTTTCTTCTTTTAAATAACTACAACTTATTTAGGCTCTTCTTTAGAACTTAGGCTTATAAAACCTTATTCTGTTCAGTTCAGTATAATAGGAAGAAAAGTTTACAAATCTCTGAATTAGAGAAAAATTTTTATTCCTGTGGTTTTCCTTGCCAACCCAGCAACAATGAACATTCCTATGGGGATAGAGGTATTTACAAAGCAAAGAAAAAATGTCCACCAACATGAAAAGGAGACATTTCTATGGCCTTAAAAATTCCAATTAAGGGGATGATTTGAATATCAGCATAATTATCCAAAAACTTTTTGATTTAATTTCTCCTCTACCAATTTGCCTAAAATAGGGTTGGGAAAGTTATGTTTTCCACTTGACTTTAGCCCCTTTTGTTTTTGTTTGGTTTTTGGTTTTTATTTTTTGTTTATTTTTTTTTTTGCAGGGCAATGGGGGTTAAGTGACTTGCCCAGGATCTGAGGCCAGATTTGAACTCAGGTACTCCTGAATCCAGGGCCAGTGCTTTATCCACTGTGCCACCTAGTTGCTCCCTGACTTTATCCCCTTTTGCTGATACTTAGAATTAATAGATTACCTTTTAAAGAAGACACTTCAAAAGTATGATTCAATATATTTCTGACTTTGTCATTGTGGAAAGGGTTTTAGATACTGCTCTCTAGGGGGGGAAGAGATTTTCTAGCTAGTCATATCAAACAAGGTTGTTTTGTTTCAGTTAATGTTCTTCTATATAATTTTGGGAAGAAATTTCTCAAAACATGAATATAATTATTGCTAAGTAAGCAACATAGAACTGGGTCTTTAGACCATATTTCTAGACATATAATAACAATAGTAATGGATAATAATGATAATAATGATGACAATAATTCTCTAGAATTTATATAGCACTTTAAAGTTTGCAAAACACTGGGCTAATTAATGTGATCTTCACAACAACATTGGGAATTAGGTGCTACTATTATAACCACTGTACCTATGGGAAAACTGAGGCTGAGGGGAGGCTTGACCAGGGTCACATAGCTGGTATCATAGATAGGATTTGAAATCATGTTTTCTGTTTCTAATTCTAGCACTTTTATCCAGTGTGGCAATTACCTACCTCTAATATCTGATAGATTTTCAAATGGAACACACTGTCTTTAGATAGATAGATCGATCGATCGATAGATAGATAGATAGATAGATAGATAGATAGATAGATAGATAGATAGATAGATAGACATACGTACACACATAAAAAATTGTAGAGTCTTAGGAAACATGATCTATGATTGAAGGTATTTCTAGTGTGGTGAATCGACCCCTTGCAGCTGGTTTAGGCACTCCCATTACCCCAGGAGACATAGTATATTGGAAAAGTCCCTTTACCTCTCTCACTGGGCTTCCATTTCCTCATCTGTAAAATGAGGGTATTGTATGAGATGACCAGTAAGATGCCTTGCAACTGGGGGATCAGAAATGGCTTTGTAGAATATTGTGGAGGAAAGGCAATGAGCCCTCCAACTCATGACACAATCACTCCAAAAAGCATCGAAATAATGCCATAGAACAATGTCTGGAGCAGAAAAAAACCACAGAAGAAGAATGTACAGAAATCATCTTCTAACCAAGAATGGCTGGGAAGGTCAGAAGAAGGGAGCTCCTGTGCTGAGACAGGAGTGGAGCTCAATTCCCCAGCCACCCTGACACAGATCCAGTCCCAGAAAGGGCTCACTAGAGAAGGAGACCCCAGGAGCCTCTGAATCAACTGAAGCACCAGTGTCATCTGGAACTAAACTCACCATCTGGTGAGAGGGATGAGTCCTTGGCAGAGGGGACACTACAGGGGTCTATGCTGGTGCTGAGGCAAAACTTGGGTTTTTCACCCCTGCTGGGAATCAGGAGGTAGGCTTGAGTAGCAGTGGCCCAGGTGGGGGAGGGGCAAAAACTCCTCATAGCTGTCAACCACCACACGCAAAGCTGATGGATTAGCAAGTTGGGCTGGGGTCATCTAGGGCCAGGGAACAGGCCAGGCAAGTGAAGAACCTGATCCTCCTTAAATCATGCCACCTGGGAATTCTGAAGCTTGGGATACTGCAGCCTGGAAAAAGTGCCCCACTTTAAAGAGCTAAAAGTCAAGTAAAAGAAAGGCAAGATGAGCAGACAGAGAAAGGTGAGGACCATAGAAAGTTTCATCAGTGACAAGGAAGATCGAGGTGCACACTCAGAGGAAGATGTCAACGTCAGGGCCTCCACATCTAAAGCTTCCAAGGAAAATATGTATTGGTCTCAGGACATAGAGGCACACAAAGAGGACTTTGAAGATAAAGTTAGAGAGGTAGAGGAAAAAAATGGAAAGAGAAATGAGGGTGATGCAGGAAAAACATGAGAAAAAAGTCAACAGCATGAAATGTTAAATTGGCCAAATGGAAAATGAGGTACAAAAGCTCTCTGAAGAAAATAATTGCCTAAGAATTAGGATTGAACAAAAGGAAACTAGGGACTTTATGAGAAAACAAGAGACAATAAAGCAAATCCAAATGAATAAAAAAAAAAAGAGGGCAATGTGAAATATCTTCTGGGAAAAACTGCTGACCTGGAAAATAGAGCCAGGAGAGATCATTTGAAAATCATTGGTCTACTTAAAAACCATGATCAAAATAAGAGCTTAGACATCATCTTCTAAGAGACTGTCAGGGAAAATTGCCCTGATATTCTAGAAGCAAAAGGTAAAATAGAATTTGAAAGAATACACCAATCACCTCCAGAAAGAGATACCAAAAGGAAAACTCCTAGGAATATTATAGCCAAATTCCAGAGCTCTCAGGTCAAGGAGAAAATATTGCAAGCTGCCAAAAAGAAAGAATTCAAGTACGGTGGAGTCCCAATCAGGATAGCACAAGATCTAGCAGATTCTACATTAAAGGACCAGAGGGCATGGAATATGATATTCCAGAGGGCAAAGGAATTGGGATTACAACCAAGAATCACCTACCCAGCAAAACTCATATAATCTTTCAGAGGAAAAAATGGGACTTTAATGAAAAAGTGGACTTTCAGGTATTCATCATGAAAAGACCTGAACTGAATGGCAAATTTGACTTTCAAATGCAAGACCCTAGAGAACCATAAAAAAATAGAGTTGAGGGACATACCCGGGGTCATGCAATGGGGTCTTGTGTCTGAGGCCAGGATTTGGCTGGAATCTCCCTGGGTCCAGGGATGATGCTTTGTCTACTGTGTCACCTAGCTAGGTGATGACATCTTTAGGGTTAAATTGAGGTGTGAGTGGAATGCACTGAGGGAGGGAGAAGGGCAGAGGTGAAATCCTACATGAAAGAAACAGGAAAGGGCTTATGGATTGGAGGAAGAGATGGGGGAGGAGCAGGGCAGTAAATGAATTTTACACTCATCAGAAAAGGCTGGAAAACTTTAAACTCATCAGAGTTGCCTCAATGAGGGATTAACATACATACACCCAACTGGGTGGAGTAATCTATTTAATCTGGGCAGTAAATGATCCTAACATTCATCAGAATTGGCTCAAAGACCTCAATCTCATCAGAATTGGCTCAAGGAGGAAATAACATACTCACTCAATTGGATGGAGTAATCTCTCTAACCCTGCAGGAAAATAGGTGAGGAAGGGGATAAAGAGAGAGGGGCAAAAGAAAGAAGGGCAGATTGGGGCAGGAGACAGACAAAAGCAAATCCCTTTTGAAGAGGGATAGGATGAAAGAAGATGGACAATGGAATAAATATCATGGGGAAGGGAATAGGATGGAAGGGAAACAGCTAACAATAGTAATCATGAAAAAGAGAAAAGGGGGAAAATTGTACAAAAAATATTTATAGCAACTCTTTGTGGTGGCTAAAAAATGAGAATCAAGGCAATGTCTATCAATTGAGGAATGACTGAAGAAGCTGTGGTATATGATTGCAGTGGAATGGTATTGTGCTATAGGAAATGACAAACAGAATGATACCAGAAAAACCTGGAAAGAATCGTGAACTGATATATAGTGAAATGAGCAGAACTGGGAGGACATTGGGCATAGTGACAGCAGTATTGTTCAATGAGCAATTGTGAATGACTTAACTACTCTCAGCAATACAATGATCCAAGACAATCCCAAGGAACTAATGAGGAAGCTTACTATCCACCCCTATAGAAAGAACTGATAAAAAGATGACCTGTGGATTGTACATGTATAACCTGGTAGCTGTCTTGTGTAGGGAGGAGGAAAGGGAGGGAGGGAGAAAAATTTGGAACTCTAAATCTTATGAAAATGAATGTTGAAAACTATCCTTACATGTAACTGGAAAAAAATAAATGTTAGTTGCAAAAGGTAAAAAAAAGAAAGAAAGAAAAAAGAAAAGAAATTAAATTAAATTAAAATTTTAAAAAAGATTCCTTGCAACTCTAAAACTATCCTCCTTCTAACATGATGAGCTCTATGATCCTGCTTACCATTGGTGGGGCTTCTCTACCAGAGGATGCCTCTAGCTTGTCTCAACCTGGTTTTAGTTTTTTTGCATTTATATAATATGTGTGAAGCATTTATCACCATGCCTGACACATAATAGGTGTTATATACATATTTATTCCCCTCCCCCTTCCGCATTGCACTGGGAACTCTAAGGGAATTATAGGCTGCAGGAAGCTAACGGGATGGAGTTTTGATACTTTGGAGAATAGTAGATTTGGTAATAAATACTACATGTGTAAGAATAGCAAGCCCACAAGCTGTCACTTTGTTTGAATGCATCTACTGTTTTATCATCTGGTAGTAAAGGGAAAATACAATCTTATTTCAATTTGACTATTGTGTGGTATCCAGAGGCAAAACTGTATCATAACCATAATTTTCTGTGTTCTCAATCTCCCCATCCTGACCTTTCACACCAAGAAAACTGGTGTAATTTTCATTCATTTCTGTTATCTCTTCCAAACTCTGACCTGAATTCTCCTTCAAAATCAATTCCCAGATCTTTCCTTCACATTTGTTGTTTTTCCTTCATTCTTGGAGAGGACCATGACATGGAGGTGATGTCACTTGCAGTGAATTGGATTTAAGAGAGGGAGGGCTATGCCAAGTTATCAACCTCACTCTCTCCTCCAGAGCCATCTGAGTCGAGTGGCAAGATACACATCAGGACAAGTGGAGGTGGAACTGGATGCAGTGGGAGACTGAAATTTTTAAACTAAGCTATTTCCCAGGTCTCAGTTTACCTGAGGCAATGCCCATTCAGTGATTAAGGCTAGGTATGAAGGGAGGCAAAACAAATGAAAGAAATGAAAGAGAGGGAGGAAGGAAGGGCAAAGAAGGGAAGGGAAAGGAAGGGAGGAAGGGAAGAAGGGAAGAAGGAAGAAAGTCTGGGAGGGGAAGGCCCTCAAGGTTTCTGGCCAAAACAGAAGCAATTGCGATTTACCCTCACTCTGAGCCATTAAGAGGCAAGCAAAAAAAAATGGCCAATGAGTCTTGGGATAGGATCTGTTATTGACCAATCTATGAGAGTCAGAGTGATTTGGGGATAAGAATTGTTTCTTTAAAAATCTAGGTCCTAAAGCCCCAGATATCCTGTGAGATTTAAGCAATCAAAACTTTAATTCCTTTTAGCAGAGCACCTACAAGTAATTGTATGATTCCCTATATGGACAAAGGAAGGAGGAGAGGAAGAGGGTGCTGCCTTGCCCAACTGGAGCTTGCCAGTTGGATCCCCACTGGGGCAGCTTTTACTCACAGAATGTTGGTTGTTGTTTGTACTAGGCTGAAATGTGTGATAATGTTTTAAGTGTTGGGGTAAAGGTATACATTTAAATAAAGATCAAAGATAAATGTTATATACCTATCACTGAACAGGATTTCTTTGGTATTTTGATCTTCACTGGATCACTCAAATATAATGGTTTCTTATGCATGTCCTGTAGCCATAATTTGAGGAATTCCTATATTATATTAGTAATACCCTTTACAGAGTGGTATTTCTAAAACAATGACCCACAATTTGCAATCAGTGGCATTAATATATTTTTGGTCAGGTTGTTTGTTCTTCAGGAAGATTATAGAGATAAAAGCCATAATTGGTCTAAATCTATTTATACAAAATAAAACTTGAATGGGACCAGAGTAATTTGTGGGTTTAATTGTAGATATAAATCTATGAGATCTTATTTAAAGAAATTTACTGTGTAATATATTAAAGGGATGGAGCATTGCAGAAAAGCTAATCATAGGTTATAAGGAATAGGATATTCAGAAAGGAAGAAGAAAGATCTTACTATGTAAATTAATTCACTTGTCAGGGAGGAAAGAAAAGGGGGTAAAATACAAAGGATTATCATGAAATCAGGAAACGAAATAAATTGATAGAGATTAATAGTCCATCTGGAAACATTACTAGCTAGCATGTAACTGTTATGTTGCAGTAACAAAACCAGTGTTAACCTGGTAAAATAGTGGTAGGATAAAGGATCCATTCCCATTTCTATACCACACCTCTTCCTTCTTTCATCCTTGCCTCCCCAACCAATGGGGTAGAAGTTGGAGGCTTAGCTGAAAAAGTACCCAGTATAACCAACCACCTGTTTCCAACATGAAGCTGAATATCATCTGCTTAATCACAAATCTTAGTGTGCCAAGGACAGATGGGTGGTCCTGGCAGAAGGCTGGCAGCCTATTTTTTTTTGTAAAGAGACTCCCCACATTTGGGGCTTCAAGATACCCTGAAAATATCAGAAAATCATAAATGACAAGTATTTCACAGTTGGAAGAAACCTTTGCAACCATCTGATCCAACCCATACCCCTAACAGAATCTTACCATGACATATCAAAAAGGCGGTCATTCAAATTTGGCAGAAGATTACTACTATATCCTAATGCAATCCATTTTTGAATAGTTCTAAATGTTAGGAAGGTTTTTTTCCCTTACAATATTCCTATGTGGCTCACTAAATTTATATGATCAGCCTCAGGCAAAAGCATAAATACTCTTTAATTTTTATAGGGGCTTTGTCTTTATCCAGGTACAAACTAGGTAAAGAGACTTTAGGCAAGTCATTTAACTGCTCTGGGTTTCATTTCCCTCATCTGTAAAATAACACCTGTGGACCAGATGAGTTCTATGGTCCTTTCTAGCTCTAAAAACATTTGATCAAAGTAACCAAGATCAGAAGGAAAGAAGAAATTTTGGAGAAAAAATTTTATAGACAGATTCTCAAATAAAGGTCTCATATCTCAAATACATAAAGAATTTTGTCAAATCTATAAGAATATGAGTCATTTCCTAATTTATAAATGGTCAAAGAACAAGAACAGGTAGTTTTCCAATGAAGAAATTAATACAATTTATAGTCAAATGAAGGAATATGGTTTTCTGCATTTGCTAAGAACAACAGGCTGTTGAGACTTATAACAATTTTCTTCATTTGAAACAAAAAGTAGTTGGGGACAATTGAAAAAACTAGGGGATGTTATATCACATTATTTAACAATTATAATAGAAGCCTTGTAATTGACTAGGTCTGCCCTTTTATTGCCACTAAACACTTTAAAATCAATGTAGGGTCAGTTATTCCCCACATATAAACCAGTTCGTGCATTTATGCTTTCAGAACACAGTTTTTGCTTTTCAAAGCAATTTGTATTCTCAAAGTCTATTTATATTTTTGAAACAGCCTAAACATTTCAGTTTAAATATGGAAATTATCAGCCTATACAACCATTGCTTAGGGAATACATGAATAAATAGTGAGTCAAAGAGAGACAGCATGGAACAGGGGATAAAGACCCAGTCTTGGAATAAGGAAGAAAGGTTCCAATCTTGCCTCTGGTGCAGACTAGTGACTATATGCAAGAAATTGAACTTCCTAGTACCCCTGGAGACTCTCTAAGACTAATAGTTGTAAATCAGTTTCTGAACTGCATGAATGGAAGAAGTTTCCACACTAGGAAATGTGCTACATGGATAAAATTATATACGTATAAATTTGTAGACCAAAATTAATTTAAAAAAAAGGTTAAAAGATTTCATATTTGCATTGGTATCTTAAAAAACACTATCAGGCCAGAGCAGTAAGCATGAATTCTTGCCCTTGGGACAAAGTCAGTTAGGGTAGGGATTAAAGGGTAGGTTTAGAGGGCAATTTGGCTTTTGGTACAATGATGTCAAGAGAGAGGATAGTCCGTCCCCTACTGTGAAGAATGTAGGGGAAATTGGAATGTGAGAACAAGTTCCAAGGTGATAGGACTCCGGGTAGAGGGGGAATACAGAAGGAAGGAGGATTATGAAGGTCATAAGATAGAGAAAGTAGTATACCCTGAGAAATAAACATTCTGACCACATGTAATCCCCTGGAGGAAAATCGCCTTTAAATTCTCCCCCTCTGGTTAAATATGTCTAGTATTCAAGATTCAATTAATTAATCTATAAGCATTTATAAATCACTAATGTGCTAAGTGCTGCAGATGCAAAGAAAAAGAAAGAAGAAACAGTCCCTGCCCTGATCAGGCTTTCTAATGAAGAAGACAACTTTTTGGGGGGCAGCTAGGTGGATCAGTAGATAAAGCACTAGCCCTGGATTCAAGAGCACCTGAGTTCAAATCTGACCTCAGACACTTGACACTTACTAGCTGTGTGACACTGGACAAGTCACCTAACCCCCATTGCCCCTAAAAAATAAAGAAGAAGACAACTTGTCCATAAATCAATACATAGCAGATTAATAAAGAGTAGATACAATGTAGTCTAAGAGATACATCTGTACTGATGGAATAGATCAATAGAAATTTATTTAAAATTCAAGTATGAGGAGTTTATCAGATAATCACCCAAAAGGCAAAGAAATATGAAAAGTATATAGTTCATAATTTACCATGATAATTGCATGTGAAAATTCATCCCACAGTAATCTATCTCGATAAAATGATGACCCTATTTAAAAATTTTGTTTTGTTTAACTTTTTATTTTTCAAATTATCAGAGTAAAAATTAATACAGTAAAATTTTACATTAAAGAAGAAATTAGAAACAAATAAAACAAATAAGCAAATATGTTAAGAACTTGTCATCACTGGGACTCCTCATCTGGAGGAAAGGAGGAATAAGTAAATCATTATCTCTAGGTACATAAAATGAATATTTGCTAATGCTATTTTCCAGTTTCTACTTTCTGGTTACTAATACCTGATTAAAGCTTAATACTGGGGTGGCTAGGTGGCGCAGTGGATAAAGCACCAACCCTGGAGTCAGGAGGACCTGAGTTCAAATCTGGCCTCAGACACTTGATACTTACTAGCTGTGAGAACCTGGGCAAGTCACTTAACCCCAATTGCCTCACCAAAAAAAAAAAAAAAAGGCTTGGTACTACTCCAAGATACAATGATTTTAGAGGAATAGGTATATAATACATGTAGTGATGTTTATGGGAAAATATAAGAGAAGGAATTATGACAATACTCATACCCAACATCTATGCTATAGCTGACTCAACTTTGGAGTTTGGAGGGGAAACTCTTTGGAACATTCAACATATTTGTCACTATGGAAAAATATAATATGTAGAAACTCAAAACACAGATTTAATTTATTTTGACTTCTCTCGAAGTAGCTTTTTTGTGTAGGGGGGGGGGAGCAATGAGGGTTAAGTGACTTGCCCAGGGTCACACAGCTAGTAAGTATCAAGTGTCTGAATCCAGATTTGAACTCAGATACTCCTGAATCCAGGGCTGGTGCTTTATCCACTGTGCCACCTAGCTGCCCCTCAAAATAGCTTTTTTTTTGTGTGTGAGGCAATTGGGGTTAAGTGACTTGCCCAGGGTCACACAGGTAGTTAATGTCAAGTGTCTGAGGCCAGATTCGAACTCAGGTACTCCTCATTCCAGGACTGGTGCTCTATCCACTGAGCCACCTAGCTGCCCCTAAAATAGTTTTTTAAATAAAGATTTATTCAAATACTAAAGCTGAAAAAAAAAACTAACAGTAACTTAAATCTGGCATCAAAATTCAAGTTTTATAGAAAGTATCATTTAAAGTAGTTATTTTAAATTGCCTAAGAAGTAGTCTCTATGTGACTTTTAGAAGTCATTATTCTTTCTTAAGACCTCCATTTTTGAATTAGATTATATCTAATGTCCCTTCCAAGGTTAACATTCCATGATTCTAAACCACTATCCGTAAGGTGGGAGAATCGTTTCTATTCAAGTCCAGTAACCTACAAGTAAAACACACAGTTCTATTCTTTTGAGATTTTATATCCTTTTAGATGCAGAGTTTCAGCTCTGTACTCCATGCATAAAAGGCAAAGACTTAGGTTTCTAGCAGTCTTAACAAGAGGTTCACATATCTAAACTTCAACAACTCAAGAAGTAAAAAAAAAAGTCCATTTACTACAGCCAATCTGCATTCCCCACATGATACAAAAGTCTATTCGTTTATCCAAAATTTGGTTGGATCCATTTCTTTAATAGATATTTACATATTCTGGACCTTTATAAAATCATGGTTTTATCCTTTGCTAGTGCATAAGAAGAAAGGACTAAAAAAGAATAACTAAAGTACTTTAGCCACAGATTAGGACAATGTCTTCATGTATCTAATTAATTTAATAAGTATCAGATTACACCCTTTAGGGTAGAGAATCTGCTTAAATTTTCATCCAATCTCCCAACAGTAGATACCAGTGCTAAGTACTCAGTGTACCCGAATTACATCTTATTGGCTTACAGATATTCTATGACTTGTCAATTTAGCTGGTGGCCATTGGGGAATGATGTGACAAAGCTGAATTTAAGAAAGTCTCATTAAAATGCAAAGAAATGTTTAACAGTACAGAGGGGATGAAAGCAGGCATTAGGGAAGAGGCCTTTCCAGTGCAAGATAGCAATCTTTATCAGATTGCTGCAGCTTAGAGTACAGGCTCAAACTCAGACACTTGCAGACTGAAACAACTGTCTAATGGAAAGTGAGCTTTCATTTACTTTGTGTTTATAAACAAATGATTAAAACTGGCTTTTATTTGAAACTGAGACTCTTCCCCTTACTTATACTTTGGGATTGCTATTTTCGCCTTGAAATACTAAACCTAATCACTTTAAAAGGCAAAAAGAGCAGCTTGTGTATATTAAAAACTGGTATTGGACAAAGTATTTCCTAAGAATTAGTATTCTCTGTGTTAGCCAATCAGATTTTTTGAATCACCTCTGAACATTCCATTTAGTTTTATAATTGTAGTTAAAATATTTCATATGACATCTGCAAACACTTGCTGACAGACAAGAAGATAAGCTTTCACTCCATGAATTGTATTCCCCAGCTGTTCTAAATTAAAAATTAGCATACTTTCCTAATTTCTCATCATGATGAATATGATGAAAAACTCAACCTTTCAAAAGATCTACATTCGACTAAAGCCATGAATAGTCTAAAAGTTTAACATTTTCTCTCCTTTGGGTGAATTGTATACAAATACTGTTTTCTCACACGTTTTTCATGTCTGTTCCTAGACTCCACTTTCTACTTTCCTTACCTCCAAATCCCAGAGGGTGTTAGTAACTAATGACTTTTTCTTCCCCAACCAAATTACAGCTGGTTGTAGATCACTCAAAAGCTTATTCCTATTTTTTAACAGCCAGAAGGGTCAAATTCCTCAAAACTCCTATGATAGTTTACTTAATCAAATTTGAAATGTAGTCATTGTATGGAGACTCTCGAAACATGAACATAAGGCGAACACAACAGTTAAATGGAATCCAGCAGTTAAAATTCCCCTTCAATAAAGAGCCAAAGCACTAATTGGTAAAGAATGCTGGAGAAGAAAGATATAGCATACAAAACACCCCAAAGGTCAGCAAGCTCTGATAGAATAAGGCTAAAGAGAAGTTTCAGAATCAAAAGTGCTCCAAGGGAAACATTCTGCCTCGGATTTTGAAGACTATCAGAACAATGGGGATACTTATCCTATCCATATCACAGAGATATTGTGAGAGTATGATGAAAAAATACATATAAATCACGTTGTAACCATAAAGGAAAATGTAAAGGTGGACTGTTGCTTCCTATCCTCCACTATCTTTTGTAATAACAGAACAAATTTCATGTGCTAAGTTTAGGGGTTTCCAGGAAACTCTTATCTGAAGGATATGGAGAGACCTTCTTGGGCCAGTTCATATTTCCTAATGTGTTTGCTTAACAAGCTTGTTTTAAGTATCTCACAGCTTTCATCCACTGTCAGCAAGGGAGAGCACCCTACCAAAAATATAGATGATATTGGCCCCTTAACTAGCTCTAACAAAAGACGTGTTTCTTTTATTGTGGATGGATTCATTTAGGCCCTCAGGTATGAAATGTGACTGGAGTTTGAACCTGTTGACCTCTCCTTGCTTTCTTGTTCTGTCATTTTTCAGTCATGTCTGACTCTTCATGACCTCTTTTGGGGGTTTTCTTGGCAAACATGGTGAATTGGTCTGCTATTTCCTTCTCCAACATTTTACAAATGAGGAAACTGAAGCAAACAGGGTTAAGTGACTTGCCCAGGGTCACATAGCTAGTAAGCATATGAGGCCAGATTTGAACTCAGGTCTTCTCAATTCCAGGCTCAGTTCTCTATCCACTGAAGCACCCAGCTCTCTTTGCTACATACTACAATTGTGAAGCACATATCTATCTGTACCTAACATATTGGGCCACATGGAATTCTTACAAAAATGGGAGAAAATATAAAAGACACAAATCCTTCTCAAATTGGGTAGTGAATATAGTCAGACAACTGGACTTCAGACACTGGATCTGGGACAAGCTAACTGTGCAGGCTAAGCTTAGGTCACAGTATTCACATAAACGGAATTTATTAATGTAAAATGATGGGATTAGAGTAGTAGAAGGTCTCTGACATATTTCCCCTTTCTAAGCAATGTTATGGCATACTACCCTAAAAGTTAGTATTTCTGGCAGGAATGCTGTGGATTTTTAATTTCCATGGCTTTACTGAACAAATCATATCTGAAATAAGCGGGCCCCAACTACATGTAAAGGTTCCAATTTACACCTTGGGTCACTCTGAGAAAGGAATAGGAAGCTTTGAGGCCCAAGTATAATACACACCAGATGACAGATTCCAGAAAGAAAAAATCTACCACATGTGCATGAGATGAAACTTCCCAGCTGTTTTCAAAAGCATCGAAAAATTCAGCACAAAAAGAGACCTCAAATTGGAGGGCTGGAAGAATTGAATGTAGGCCCTTTGAGAAAGATAGTCACTAGGCATTGGCAAATGAAATGAACTGAGAACAAGCATTTGGATCAATTCCTAGTTCAGTACCCAGACTTTAACAGGTAGACTGAAATGTTGGCACACAGTTACCTCTAACAAAAACTTCACCATCATGGACTTGTTTTTGTTGTTGGGGATTTACAATGTCCAAAAGTGATGCTTTCAAATATGCTTGGTTATGGAATTTTGGATAAAGGGCAAGGCTTTTCCCCTCCAATTATATTCAACATTTCATCTTTTGTAAATGTTCTAAAACATCTAATTTTCTATTTTCTATTCTTTTCATGGGGTAGCTAGATGGTGCAGTGGCTACAGCAATGGGCCTGGAGTCAGGAACACTCATCTTCTTCAGTTCAAATCTGGCCTCAACTTGTACCAGCTGTGTGACCCTGGGCACGTCACTTAACCCCATTTGCCTCAGTTTTTTCATCTGTAGAATGAACTAGAGAAGGAAATGACAAACCACTCCAGTATATTTGTCAAGAAAATTTCAAATGAGGTCATGAAGAGCTGGACACAACTGAAAAAAATGACTGAAACATTACTTCAGTATAATTTATTTAATACTTAAAGCCTACAATAATAATTTATCTACTACAGCTAGGGAATATATTATTCTTTATCTTAATTTTGTAGAAAATTGAAGCTTGACCTTTAAGAATTGTGATAAAGTAGAAAAAGTACTAAAGAGGAGTCAAGAAGCCTGAGCTCTCATCCCATTTTTACCACTAACCAGCTATGTGACCCTTAGGCAAGTCATCTCTCCTTCCTGAGCTTAATTTCCTTATCTGTGAAATGTGGGAATCAGATCAGGTCACTTACAAACTAAATTTGAATAATCCAGAAAATTCTTCCTAAAATGGATTCCACATCCCCATACCTTACCAATCAGAATATTCTGAAGATTACTTTTAAGTATGAAGCAGTTTTGAAGTCAATTAGTATTATCATATGAAAAAAATACACTATGCTGTCCTTGGCAACTAGGTCATACAGAATCCTGGGTCTGGAGTCAGGAACACTCATCTTCCTGAGTTCAAATGTGGCCTCAGACACTAATGTTACTCTCAGCAAGTCACTTAACCCTGTTTGCCTCAGTTTCCTCATCTGTAGCATGAACTAGAGAAGGAAATGGCAAACTGTTCCATTATCTCTGCCAAGAAAATCCCAAAACTCACAAAGAGTCAGACATGACTGAAATGAGTGAATAACAAATGCTGCCCTTATGGGCTACTGAGATATCAATCAATTAGTGTCAACCATAGTGCCAAGTGTTGTGCCAGGTACTGGGGACACAGACAAAAATTCAACAGGACCTCCTCTTAAGGAGGTTACATTCTAATGTAAAAGACAATAGGCACAGGTATAGATATATCAAAGATACATATAAAGTACATGGATACAATAAAACTTTAGAGGAAAGCACAATAAATAGCCCTGCATAATTTATACTGCCCAAAAATGGGGGGGGGGGGAAGAAGCTGGGGCAAAGGCATGGAAATAGATGAGCAGTAGAGATTATGTAGGGCTATTCATTGCTCTACTAAAAGGCTCCAACCGGCTATTATTTGTAATTCTTATTTCTAATTTTTATAGTTGTTCTTTCTCCTACTTTGCTTTGAAGTTGCCCAAGTCTCTTCTTGCTATCTCCCTATACCTTTCTTCCTCTCCTCTCTTTTATATTGAAAAACCAGCTTCATTTGAAATTAAGTATTAAAAGCAAAGCATAGGAATCTACTACTCAGGTGAATTGGAATATAAACCCTTTCCTGAGCAGCTTACAGTGGAAGTGAGACCCCAAAGCTCGTGCACAAAAACAACACACATCATAACATAGGCTATGAAACAGAAATGCACAATCAGTACAATGAGAACAGTAGATAGAAGAGGGCCAAGAAATTTTCATGCAATTTTAAGCTATAATTTTATAACAGAAATCCTGTAGCATTAATAGGCAACATTTATATAGCAAATGCAGTGCTCTGCATGCAATATTCATTTTATCAAGAGTAGTTTAGTGGAAAGATCACATCCCTCTAGAACTTAATGAAATAAAATATTAAAGCTTATTAGAATTGTGTACAAATCATGAGTAAATAAGCTCCAAGGCCCTAACATATTCTCCTTTAAAAGTGCCTAGGTTTGGGGACAAGCATGTTGACTTCTTAGAAACCTTTGTTCTCATTCCTGTGCTCAGATGTCTATGCTTTCTAAAGGGTTGTTTGACATGCCTGACTTCCAAACACATGAGCCATTACTGTATTAGTGATTTCTAGAATAGTGTTCCTCAGGTTTCATTTAACTCTTTGAAAACTAATGCATCAGTTGCACAGGAAAGCTTCTTCAACAGCATTAGTTGCTTAACATAATCAAGAAATGTCTTAAATCTTTGGTTTTACCAAATTCATTCAGTTGGAATTTATAATTAAATGTTTAATTAATGAATGTGCTTTCAATTGAAAATTCAGATTATCTTCTGCCAAAGTTCAAAATGAGTTAGGGTCTTAGTTTTCATTTTAAAAGCTGAATGCATGATTTTAACATCACCTTCAAAAGATTCCTATACCTCTAAGAAGAACTGGAAGATAATTTTGGTAGGGCTAATCTTATCTTACCTTTTAAAGCTCCTTGTTTCAAAGTTATAGCTTTATAAACTTGTGACATCATGTTTACAAAATGTTGGTGAATAAATAGCATTATATACAACAGTGAAAGAAAGACTTTTATTAAAATTGGCCCCCAACACTGAATGTCCCATTTGAACTAAAACTAGCAATAAGAGCAATAATGTGGGAATGTCACCAAAGGGAAATAAGAGGCTCAGCAGGGGGCAAGGGGTTGAGGAAGCTGTGTCAGGGTTTTTCAAGTCTCTATAGAGCTTGGGACAGCTGGATGGCACAGTGGATAGAGCACAGGCCCTGGATTCAGGAGTACCTGAGTTCAAATCCGGCCTTGGACACTTAACACTTACTACCTGTGTGACCCTGGGCAAGTCACTTAACCCCAATTGCCCCACCAAAAACAAACAAACAAAAGTCTCTATAGAGCTTTCTCTGTAGGACAGCTAGGTGGCACAGTGGATAAAGTGCCAGGAATGAAGTCAGAAAGACTCGTTTTTGCAAGTTCAAATCTGACTTCAGAAACTTACTAGTTGTGTGACTCTGAGCAAGTCACTTAACCTTGTTGTCCTCTGTTTCCTCATCTGTAGAATGAGCTGGAGAAGGGAATGACAAAGCACTTCAGTATCTTTGCCAAGAAAAGTCCAAATAGTGTTGCAAAGAGTTGGAAATGACTGAAACAAATGAACAAGTAGAGCCCTTCCTCTGTTTTGAATGACAGAGGAAGAAAGGAACAAGGCAGATGACAGATTAAATTCCATGGTGCCTACTAGCAAACACTACAGAAAAACATGGAAAAGTGGGGGTCTGGTGAGTTTTCCCAAACTGGAAATTTCTTGGTTTCCAATAGCATCCTCAGCCAGGTGTAGCAGAATGGAATGGAAGAACTTAGGAACTCATTGTTTTCTCTGTACTTTTAGACAAAGGAAAAGATGAAGGTTCTTTTTTACAAGGCTGAGTCATATGACTAATGCTCATCCACAGTAGAGGGCTTTGTATAAAAGTTCATAGAGTACAATATAAATTTTCATTTTATTTTAAAAAATGAGAACCAAGTTCACTTTAATCATGTTTGTATTTTAGTCATTTGAAAGTAATGTAGATGTCAGAACCACCCCTAGGAAAAATGAGAGCTGCAGGACAGCCACGGGATTCCAAGGGCAGAACAAATCACACTCTCTATCCATTCTGTTCTCATTACTATTCCCTCCTCTCCCCAAATATTTCATTCATATTCAAATGAGTATCTACAACATTAAGAAAAAGAAATAGAAAGCCACAACAGGGCACATACTTCGATATTGGGTTTTGTGGTATGGGAACTTCTACTGACTCAGGTTGAAGCTCTGTAACTTAATCTATAAATTAGTTGTTGTTTCAGTCATTTTTCAGTCATGTCTGAACCTTTGTGACCCCATCTGTGGTTTTCTTAGCAAAGACACTAGAAGGGTTTGTGATTTCCCTTTCTAGCTTATTTTACAGGTGAGGAAAATGAGGCCAACAGGGTTAAGTGACTTGCCCAGGGTCATATAGCTAGTAAGTGTCTAAGGTGGGATTTGAATTCAGAAAGATGGATCTTCCTGACTGGCACTCAATCTACTGCATCACCTAGCTGCCCATAAATTAGTAGCTATGTCTTAGAAAATTGCCTGAAGTTCAGAGAAGTTAAATGACTTGTCCAAGGTGATTGAGTGTCATATGTGGAATTTTATACATATATGCACATGTATATATGTACATATTTTCAATATATGTGTACATACAGATCTATAATCCTAGATTTAAACACCCAAAAAAAGGATCATTTTCATTCATACCAAAAATCTTGATAAAAAAGGATTTTGTATGAAAGTAAGAAACTCCATTTCATACCACTTGATTTTTTTTAGGTATGTAATAAATTCTACATATTACTTTCAAAACTGTCCTGCTTATCTGTGCTTCCTTCTAAACTTCCTTCTGTTTTCCTCTGAGCATTTTTTTAAAATTCCACTTTTGTTTGTCATTATCCTTACTCAAATCCCCTCTCCAAGGCTTCCCCAATACTGGGGGGAACCCTGTAACAAATAAGTATTGGCAAGTAAAATAAATCCACACAGTTGCTGTGACTAAAAACAGTTGTCTGTTTTGTTCAGTTGTCCTTCTGTTCAGTACCTCACTGTCAAGAGGGGGATAACTGCATTTATTGCTGACATGATGGTTTCCCATCATTGGTGACTGGTGATTATGTCACAATTTGTTCACTTTGTATATTTTAGTATATTTTAGTAATAGCTAACTTTAATATAGCATTATCTCCTTAAAACAGTCTTATGAGGTAATGTCAGCTAGACAGCTAGGTGAGAGCTGGGCCTGGAATCAGGAAGAGTTGAGTTCAAATTCAACCTCAGGTATTTAATAGCTATGTGACCCCGGGTAAATCACTTGAACTCTCGTCTGCTTCATTTTCCTTGTCTATAAACCTCCTTCCTTTCTAAGGTTGTTGTGAGGATCAAATGAGATAAAATTTATGCATATAGCACAGTGCCTGGAACATGGTAAACTATATAAATGTTGACTATTATACCCATCTTCCTTAGAGATGAGGAAACCAAGGTTCCAGAGGTCATGTGACCTGTCCATGGTCATATAACTCATGAATGTCAAAGGGAGGTCTTGAATTCAGATGTTCCCTGACTCCAAGTCCAGAAGTCTTTACATTACCTCATGCTCATTCTCAAAATCACTCAAACTTTTAGAGAAAAGGAAAGGGTAAGAGAATAAGCATGTATTAAGCACCAATAATTTACCAGGTGCTTTGTATATACAGTTGCATTTGATCTTTTACTTGTAATAACACCAAGTATAAACAGATTCTTTAATCCTTAGATAATTTTGGCCTTGTTAAAAAAAATTCTAGCTTGGCAGTGGTTGTCATATTTAAAAGAAAGACCAAGAACTCAAGGAACACAAACAATGAATCACCATCATGTCAAAAATTAATAAGGCTGAAACCCAACAGGATTAGTGAGCTTTTTAGCGAAGACACGAGTATCCTGACCCATAAGCAAATATGAATTAAAATATGTGTTCCAATTTTTAAACACAAACTTGGAAGAGGTCTTTTTAAAAAGGGATAAAGTAACTAATTACATACAGCAGATACAAACACAAAAAAGAAAACAATTTCAAATATTCCACATAGGCAAGTGATATTGTAATAAAATAAACAATGTTGATTTTAAAGAGTTATGCATCTGGCAATTACTATTAACTAGCTGTTCCCCATGAAATAAATGTACCCAGAAAGCTCAGAAATCTGTTACAGAATATCCTTACCTAAGTAGGAGTCCAATGGAGAAAAAAAAATTAAACAAAAAGCCCTCAAGTGTCCAGTACAGCAGTTGACTCATTTATTGTCCATATAATAAGCAAATAGTAATTTGGGATATAAGTTGCTGAAGACTCATAGGAAGTCAAGCAAGTACCTGTTTAGGGTAAAACACAAGAAAAAGGGGCACAGTTTTCTTTCCTTTCTGTTCATCCTACACATTTATCTAGGCAAATAGTTAAATGGTCTTTAGTAATACTTATCAACTGATTGAGCAATATGACTATTTCTAAAAATAAATCAATACGAGATGAAAAGATACTTGAAATCATGGATTGTTTTAATGATATTATAATTATAATAACTAATGTATACAGTGCTTTAAGTTTTGCTACGCACTTTGCCTAATTTATTTCATTTGATTTGATCTTTACAATAATGCTGTGAGGTTGGAGTTATTGGTATTCCCATTTTTCAGATGAGGATAGTGAGGCTGGTAGAATTTAAGTGACACTCCTAGGGTCACAGATACATTAAATATCTGAAGGATTCACATTAAGGCCTTCTCAATTCCAAGTCTGGACCTCTATCCATGATAGAACCTAACTTCCTCATTGTCAAAAATAACTAATCTAGCACAGTTCATTACAGACAGCGTATGTTTCTTCAACAGGAGCTGCCATGTGATAAGGATGAGAGTCTATGGTCTTTAGTGGCAGAGACTATGGTTTCCTGAGCTGAGAATTCTGTAAAAGCTTAGACCAGAAAGTTCCCACTCATAAAGTAGGAAGACAAATCATGTTGGTTGGAAGTAGAGTTTTATTACCGAGCATACTCGTACAAGAACATTGACGTTCTTGTGGTTGTGTGAATGTTCTCATGGCCAAGTAGACTATATGAGATCGGCTCCAAGCTCTAGATCCTCCTTATGTTAGCTGTATACTTCCCATAGCTCCAATTTAGCTCCAGAGAAAGAAGAAAGGGAAAAAGAGGAGAAGAAAACAAAAAGGAAGAGGAAGAAGAAAAGAAGGAGGAAGAGGAGGAGAAACCTATCTCATCTGGTATGGAAGTGAAAAGGTCATTTATCTGACCCCAATGTTTATTGGTATGGTGTATTTAACCTGTTCTATTTTTCTGACCTGGGCTGGCTTACCCAAATTAGGTAGCTTGGTGACCCTCTAGTCTCAGGGTCTCAGTATATTGGAATCATGCTTGTTGTTTGTCCTTTGTTCTGAAAAAGGACCAAGACATTGATTGGGATGTGATGTCATGACTTGCAGTGAATTGGATTTATATGAGGAAGCACTGTACAGTCACCAACCTCGCTCTCTCCTCCAGAGCCATATGGGTCCAATGGCAAGATATACATTAGGATGATTGGGGATGGTTCTTGGAGTTTAAGGCAATTGAGGTTAAGCAACTTGCCCAGGGTAGCACAGCTATTAAATATCCAAGGTGAGATTTGAACTCAGTCCCTCCCAACTTCAGGGCCAGTGCTCTATCCATTATACTACCAGCTGCACCTACCGTACTTAGTGCAGACAAACAGATAAGTTTAGCCCTTCTGCATCTCTCAAATGTCAAATTCAAGCTTCAACTGTGCAGTGATTACAGGTGTGCATACTACTATATCCAGCAATTTAATTTTTAAATTTTTTGCCATTTAAAATTAATAAAAAATGAATGAAAAATATAAAAAGGCAATTATATATTTGGTAAAATTAGAGGCATAAGTGGGGTGCAGTGTGGTTCAATGAAAAGACTGTTGGATTTGGAGTCAAGGTTTGATTTTTTAATGCTGACTCTTCCACTTACTGTGACATTAAGGTAAGTCATTTAATCCCTCTGGTTTTCTTCACATGTAAAATAGAGATAAAAATGTCTATAGTACCTACCTCATAAGACTGTTGTAAGGTTCAATTAAGATAATGTGTGTAGCTTCTGAGTCATATGGACAAGACAGAGGATTCAACATTTCCTCTAATCCTCAAAATTTCTCCAAAGCCAACCCCCCACATACCCAAGAATTTTATGCAAGAGGCAAAGTCATTGCATCTGTCTCACAAGCCAAGAAAACAAAAAATCTAATGAGGTAATAAACTGAGAAATTAACACCAGAGAAGGCTAATCCTTTATCCCTAATGCACTCATTGAGAACTTCCCCCCCCCCTGCTAGCCTTCACAGTCCAGCTGAGTGGCACAACTAAACAATCTGCCTATATTTTGGAATCCATTCAGCAATTTGTTTGTTGCTGTCTCTGTTAGCACACTCTGATTTTTCTCCTCACACTCCTATTCTGTAGCAAAAATTTGAAGAACTCAACTTTTCTTCCAACGGTGAGGAAGTAGAGGTATGGAAAACAGAAGTGTGCTCTGACTGGGACTATGGTGTTTGTAAAGGCTAAAATGCTAGCTATACTGTCTAAAATATCTAATAAGTGGTCACCAATAAATTATAAGCTTTAGCAAGAGTTAGACTTTCAAGCATTTATTAAGGAGAATAAGAATTTGGTAAAGAGAGAGAGAAAGGCCTAGATTCATCTATCTATTAGAGGGAGAGTGCATTTCTAGCTCCCTTCTCCAGCAGAGTCCTCAGGAAAAAAGAGCACATCAGAGTGCCAGCCTCCCCCTTCTTCCTCCCACAAGCCAACGTCACTTCCTGACGCCTAAGAAAAACCACATGGTCCTGCCCTCAGAGGCCCTCTCCTCATGTTGGAGCTTCCCTACAGTAAGTCTCCAGCAGGTGGCGTCATTCCAATTGTTACATGTTACAGCACTCAGCCAGAGAACTAAGGGGGCAGGAAGGGGAGGGAAGAAAAGGGAAGAAAGAAAGGAGAGGAGAAATAAAGAGAGAAAAGGGGAGGGAGGAACAGAGAGAGAGAATAAGGAGGGGGGAGAGAAACAGAGACAGAGACACAAATGAAGAAATAACATAAGAAAACTTCACCAATTTCTAAATAAAACAAAACAAATTGAAAGAATACACAGATTTCCACCCGGGGTAGAGATATTTTTGCAAGACACATAACAGTGAAATGTAACAATTCCAGTGACAAACAATAAATTCTGCAAGTGACCAGGAAAGAACTTCAAATATAAAGGAAAGGAAATTTGAATAGCTATAATTTGGCATTTCCAGAAATCGCTGAAAGGAATGGCAAAGGAGCTCAAGAAGCAATTAAGCATAACATGTCATCCAAACTCTAGAAAAATTAATCACAAAAGATGGATGTTCTATAAGAGAGACATACAAAGCACTCCTACTAAAACTAAATGTGAACAGATTAATCACTTTTTACTAGCCTATTATCTTAATGATTTGTATGCTGATATATTTTGGGGGACCTCCTTTCCAAGCCTAAGTAGAAGAAATAATGGGATTGTGTATTGTTATAGTCATCCTTTTTGCTTCCATCTCCCAAGTTTATTCTCAAGAAAATTATTAGGGGGCAGCTAGGTGGCGCAGTGGATAGAGCATCAGCCCTAGATTCAGGAAGACCTGATTTCAAATCCGGCCTCAGACACTTGACACTTACTAGCTGTGTGACCCTGGGCAAGTCACTTAACCCCAATTGCCACACACACCCACACACATAAAAGAAAAAAAGACAGAAAAAAATTATTAGCACCTGAACAGGACAGGCAATCTCCCAAAGTCACTGATTGTATTTATCTTTAGATGAACTGTGAGAACCTGCCTATTATCATTTCCCCCTAGATAACAACTAAATAAGACTGAAAAGTCTTAAATGTTTACCAAGTTTGCATGATCCAAAAGACTCATGATTACAGAAAAAACTACCTATCTGTTGTCATGTGTGCTCTGACCAATTAGAATTTCCAAATCTCGCAGATCAATCAAATAATGATATTGACAGGAAATAATTACAAATATATACCTTTTCCTCTATAAAGGAACACACAATTAAACTTCAAATGTCATGGCTGCCAAAATGTTAGGTTCAAATGGACACCATTTCTTATATCAGCATGACAAAGACTGGCAGAGGACAGAGGAGATTTGCAGAGCCAGAGAAATGTGTCCCTGAATTAAAAACACACAAAGGGTCCTTAGTACCATTCAAGTCTCCTTCACATGTTATCCATGTATCAACTGGCAAACTCTAACTCCTTATAAGTCCCACTACATACACACATATAACACATGTATGTATGTATGTATGTATGTATGTATGTATATGTGAATGTGTCCACACACATATACACAAATATGTAAAATCTCATATACACAGAGTGGGCCAAAAGTCATAAATATTTAATAACACCTTTATTTTTGGTTTTTAATTTATAATACCATAGCATCATATATAGTATATATAGGAAATACTTTTACATTATGTGTGAAAAATCAAATCTTATACATGGAAAAAAATAAAGAAAAAATAATTTTCAAAAAGTTATTTCATCAGAACCCTTCATGAATTTTGACCCACCCTAGATGAATGGATAGATAGATGATAGATAGATAGATAGATAGATAGATAGATAGATAGATAGATAGATCGATCGATCTAGTTATAGATGTCTAGATATTTAGATATAGATCTATCTATCTATCTATTATTTCACATTGGGTTTTACCTTCATTTTTAGTGAGGTAATGTTTACTCCAAAACTCTCTCTGAAACACTGGAGAAGAACAAGGAAAATGTTGTGCACAGTGAAAGCAATATTGTTCAATGAACTGTGAATGACAACTATTCTCAGCAATTCAATGATCCAAGATAATCCCAAAGAACTAGTGATGAAGCATACTATCCACCTCCAAACAAAGAACTGATATTGATGGAACATATACTGAAGCATGCTATTTTTTACTTTATTTCTTTCATTTTTTCTTTTATTCAAGTTTTCTTGTACAAAATGAATAATATGGTAATGTTTTACACAACTGCACATGTATGACTTTTATCTAATTGTTTACCACTTCATTGAGGGAAAAGGGGAGAGAAGGAAGGAGGGATACAATTTGGAACTCCAAACTTTAAATAAAAATAAAAATGGTTATTATCAAAACAAAGGAAGGAAGAAAGGAAGGCGGGAGGGAGGGAGGGAAGGATGGAAGGAAGGAAGGAAGGAAGGAAGGAAGGAAGGAAGGAAGGAAGGAAGGAAGGAAGGAAGGAAGGAAGGAAGGAAGGAAGGAAGGATATTTGAAGACATTTAAAGACAATGCTGGCAGGGGCAGCTAGGTGGTGCAGTAGATAGAGCACCGGCCCTGGAGTCAGGAGGACCTGAGTTCAAATGTGACCTCAGACACTTGATACTTACTAGCTGTGTGACCTTGGGCAAGTCACTTAACCCTCTTTGCCCAACCAACAAACAAAAACAAAAACAATGCTGGGGAATGGACAGAAAAGCCTAAACCACTTCTCTGAACCTTTGAATTAGCCCCATGATCCTTGGCAAAGTTACATCCAGCTCTAAATATATAAATTTGTGAATATTATATCTAGAATGAACTTTAGAGGTCATCTAATCTAACTTCCTCATTTTATAGGTGAAGAAGATGATGTCCAATGGCAAAATAAGGAAAGCAAATTACTTAAGGTCACACTGGACCTGAAACTAGATCTTCTGAACTCCCAGAAGAATGACATCTTCTTAATTCAGTAAGTGCTCACCCAGTAACTTCTCAGTCTATCATGCTTTTTCCCCCTGACAGCTAAAATGTAATTTAGTTACTCTTATGACCAGACCTGTTTATGGTAGAGCACTCCATCTCTTGTGTAAATGGATGAGATAAGCAACCATATCATGACTAAAGATGGCAATGTCAACTTGTAAACAAAGGCTCCTAATAAATCCAATGAGTTATTTACCAATCTTTACAATCCTCTGGAAAGATGAAAGCACATGATTCAATATGAATAAAATACCACAAGCTCATTTAAATGGTTTGTGGCTAAGAAAAACTCTTCTAGATTTAGAATCTCCTGTCAGTTCCAATGATAATAATTTTCAAATATACAAGAGTAGAAATTACTTGTGCACACTTTGTCTAAGGAAAAGAATGTTCAGCTAAATTTTCGTTTGCTGTTAAAAGAAATTAATATAATTTTCTTTCTAACTTCAGGTTTATATTAAGTCCCCAACTATATTTCCTAAACTAAATCTTATCCTTTTTAAAAATTTAACATAATTTATTAGATTATAAATTCCTTGAGAGCAAGAACTGACTCATCTAAACTATTACTTACTATAGTACCCTGCACACAATAAGTATTACTATATATTTGCTGGGTAGTTTGATTTTCTGTTGTCAAAGAAAGAAAAATAAATAAACTCTCATTTCCCAAAGGAAAAAAAAAAGGTGGAAATATCTGCTTCAGAGAAAATAACTTTAGATCGATTATCATGGGTATGACTACATCAATGAGAAAATAGATTCAGGATCACAGGATTATAGATTTAGAGCAGGAAAAGATATCAGAAGTCATCTAGTACAACCCTTTTAGTGAGTTGTACAGATGAGATTTTAACCCAGGTTCTATGGCCAAAGCAACACACTTTCCCTAGGACCATAAAGTATAATTATCTTAACTGATATAAATATGTTTATTTAACCCTTTCTGTGCCTTATTGTCATCTATAAAATGAGTCAGAGATATCTCCAAATGACTCCTTCAGACTCAGAGTTGATGATCCTGTGATCCACTGCCAATAACTGTATTCTGTCTTAAATTAGAATTGAATTATTATCTACATTCCTCCCTCTAAATATGTGAATGTGTAACCTTATTTAATGGCTTTTTTTTTCTTCTTCCTTGTTTCAGTATAAAAAATAAAGACATGGAGGAAAAATAAAAGGTCCTTCTTGGATATAAGGCTAGTATTACAAGTGAAAGATACATTCACAAGCAACCATAAAGAAATAAATATTTTTCAGTTTCTATTTATTACATAAGCTCCCTAATTCCCATTTGATACTATTTATATGTATCTCTTCTTTGGTCCTCCTCCAAAATGGCATAGTACCATACACTAAAAACAGGTACATAGAACACAGTATGATTTTACACTCACAATAGACTACCAACTATCTGGCAAAGTAAGAAATGAAATAATTAAACAAAACTTACTGCCTTGAGGAAATAAGGGCATATAAGGGGAAAGAAATACATCATGGAAATAGAAAGAACCAGTTACATTATTCTAAAGCAGCTGAAAATAGAATGACTAGAACACACTTACAATCCTTCTAGACACTGAAACGATGGGAAATGTTGCTATAATTAATTGAATATCTTTACATCATTTAGCTCATCTAGATAATTTTTTTTTATTTAAGCCTGCTAAAAGTTTGGCTAAAATGAGTATTGTAATATGAAGTTCTGTGATTATCAAGCATATTCCATCTTGAATCAATAGAAACAGTAAGTATTCCCCACTCCAACCAATGATTCTTCTTTGTGTGATGCAGTACTGCCAGCTGGACTTAATGCAAACCATTAAGATGTCATAAATATATAGAATTTACATATAATAATCACTTGACCTCTAAATTAGCAGTACCAGAAATATCCAGCTCTAGATGTACCAGGAAAGTTAGACTAACCAGCCTAAGCACTATGGGGTTATTTCATCTAATTCTGTTCACTCAATAAGGGACCAGTGAAGAAAGCTTCCAGAAACTGTTAAAGCTCCCTAAAGCATAGAATTTACATCTGACACCATCACACTTTATGAAACTAAGGAGTCCTTAAGAGATAAGCTGGGAAATTACAGGAGACTCGTGTGTGCCCTATTGACTCTGCTAATTCATTAAGTGATAAAAATGCTCGGAAGAAAATAGAAAAAGTACAAAAGGCACACAAACCAATAGAGTGGTTTTGCTGTTACCTCATTAAATCATGTGTATGTATATATGTATGAATATAATTTATTTAAAGTAGCACCTAGCAAAAGTTTATAGTTTCTTATAAAATTCTTATATGTTTTATATATTGAAAATGTGTTCATTGATAATTTCTCAGTTCACAATAAGAAAGTATCTTTTTTTAAAGGGAGATGAAAGCCAATTTTGCTAGAGTAACAAGTAAATCTACTCAACATATCACTGTAAGAATAAAAGCTACAAAATTTCTCCCTATAAACTTGCATGGCAAAATAACCTGAATACCCCAGAGGTCCAGACTGAGGAAACCTAGTTAAGACCAAGGGCAGCTAGGTGGCCTAATGGATGGAGTGCTGGCCCTGGAGTCAAGAAGATTCAGCTTCCTAAATTCAAATCTGGACTCAGACATTTACTAGCTGTGTGACTTGCCCAAGCAAGTCACTTGATGCTTGTTTGTCTCAGTTTCCTCTTCTATAAAATGAGAATGAAACGGCAAACCATTACCAAGAAAACTTTAAATGGGGTTATATAAAGTTGTACATGAATGAAAATGACTAAACAATAAGCCAAGCCCCAAAGTACCACATTTGATTTCTTATATATCAGTCACTAGGTGGAAAATATATTGAGTTCACAAAAGAAAGACTTCAGGAATTGATGACTACCAAAAAAGAAGTATGCAAATTTATACATTAATTAACCCTAGAGTTAGGAAGACCTGACTTCAGACACTACTAGCTGGGTGATCCTGGGCAAGTCACTTACCTTCTTTTTGCCTTTGTTTCCTCTACTGTAAAATAATAATAATAATAATAATAATAATAATAATAATAATAATAATAATAACACCTACCTCACAGGGCTATTGTGAGGATCAGACAATAAAATATTTGTAAAGGTGCTTAGCACAGTGCCTGTACATAATAGATATAGATACCATATAAATGCTTACTCCCTTCCCTTCCCCACTTTTATGGAACAGAAATAAAATGTTCTAAATGAACATTTTTCTCTAGAATTCAATATCGTTTCAAAAACAATTGATATTTTAGTGACAGATTCTATATATTAAGATAATATAAATCAAAGCTTAATTGCATTTACTTGAACAATTCAATGTATTAAAACTAACTGCAAGATTCTATCTTTTGTAGTTCCAAAGGACTCATGATGGAAAATGGTCTCCAAATCCAGAAAAAAAGAACTAAGGAATCTAGATGCAGATTGAACCACACTATTTATACTTTTTTTGTTTTTCTTTTTTAAGGTTTTTCCCTTTTGTTCAGATTCTTCTTTCACAGCATGACTAATGTACAAATATATTTAACATGATTGTACATATATAACCTATGTCAGATTGCTACCTGTCTTGGGGGGGGGGGAGGGAGGGAGAAAAATTTGGAACTAGAAATATTATAAAAACAAATATTGAAAACTATCTCTACATGTAACTAGAAAATATTAAAATAATTTTATGATTTAAAAAAAAAGATTCTATCTTTTGTTGGATTTTTCTCTTCTTTCCAGATTCATACAGAAGTCATCCCCCAATATTCTGTCCTTGACTCTGTTCCATTATTCTATACTACTTTTACTTCTTTCTCTCTCTCCTCTTCCCCCCCCAATTTTATTTAAATCAAATTGTTTTGAAGGTGATCTCTATTTAGATAATTACAAAATCTGTGTCTCTCTTCTAAACACCAGACTCATATCTCCAATGATACCGCATCTGGCATACAGCAGTAGAGAAAGTGCTATACTGGAGTTAGAAAGGTCTGGGTTTGGGGCAGCTAGGTGGTGTAGTGGATAAAGCATCAGCCTTGGAGTCAGGAGTACCTGAGTTCAAATCTGGCCTCAGACACTTAACACTTACTAGCTGTGTGACTCTGGGCAAGTCACTTAACCCCAATCGCCTCACTAAAAAAAAAAAAAAAAAAGGTCTGGGTTCAAATACTACTTAACCCTACTCAGCCCCACTTTCTTTCTTGTGTAAAATGGGAATACAAAATAGAAATAGTCATTGCCTCATGAGGTGGGTTAGAGGTTTGAGCTTTCCTTCTGACTTCATGTTTTCTCTCTGTAGCAACATTATTTACCTTGTTATTCCTGTCGTAACTAAAGAATTTTTGACTCTTTTCTCTCCCCAACCCCTCATAGCAAATGGATTACCAAGTCCTTTCAATTCTACCTTCTCAAACACCTTCCTCTGCCAACCGATTTTAAATTCTAACTCCTGCCTCCCAAATACAGCCCCTCATTACCACCTCCCCAGAATACTGCATTAGCCTATTAAAGGTCTTCCTAAAATAAGTATCTCCCTCTCCAACCCACCCCACTACCATTTTGGACTGCTATTATTACTTCAGAGTAAGGACAGATTAATTTTGATAAGAGGCAGTAAAGCAAGAACAAGCTAGCTGGCATAGTAGGTACAATGCTGCATCAATAGTTAGGAAGAACAGTTCAAATCTGAACTCAGATGAGGGTGATAAGTAGACAACTTTGAACTGAGTAAATATAAATAAAACTTAATGGAAGAAGGACAGTAGCATCACAAAAGCAACCCTGGGACTACAATACTCCTAAATTTCAGTGTGTTTCTGTTGCTAAAAGTCTTCTGCCTTTCCAACCTCTGTAACATATCAAACACTTAATTTCTCCACCTCACCTCTTTTCCACTGTCCTTCCCCACAGAAGAATTCCTAGTTTTTCACATCTCTGTAGCTCAATCAACTTTAAAACACTACATACATGCATGTTACGCTTGTGCAAGTCCTGTACATATGACCATGATCATGCATGCATGAAGATGGACAGATGGTATATTATTTTATTTATTTTTTTTTGCAGGGCAATGGGGGTTTAGTGACTTACTCAGGGTCACACAGCTAGCAAGCATCAAGTTTCTGAGGTCAAATTTGAACTCAGGTCCTCCTGAATCCAAGGCCAGTGCTTTATCCACTGCGCCACCTAGCTGCTCCAGTGGTGTACTATTAAATGATTTTTTGGAGCAAAATGTACCCAAAAGCCCTTGTAGTCATCATAGATGTCTCTGCCAGTAGCTATGCTCTGTACTCTTTAACTACAAACTCCATGTGCCAGTAAATTTTAATTCTTGGGCAAGAATTCAGCATCGTTTAGCAATAAGTCATTATAATTGTTGCCAAATTAAATTCATAAGATGGTGTTAATTCCAGCACAGAAAATAATATCATTACCATCATCACTTTTCAAAGCAAGGCACAATCCTGCCTGTGAAAATGCAAATGAAGCCAGATTGCAAAAGGAAAAGACCTGAAAGCTGTTTAACTTGGATTATTATCATTTTACATTCTGGTTTGTGTTTGAGTATGAGACATTCTACAGTTAAATTGTTAGGATGCTTTCTGTAGACATAAGCATATAAAAGTTTGAACTTTAAGAGTAAATCTAGTTTTGCTCATGCTTCATTTAATTTGTATTTCAAACAGAAAATGCAACACTTTTAATTTAGGAAATTTTCCAGCATGGTATTATTTAGTCATTCTAAGAGTTCTAGTTTTCTCATCTATTAAATGAAAGGATCAGGCTCAGATGGGCTCTAAAATTAAGGTGAAGGGCGTTGAGTCCATGTTATATGAGAACTGGCTGTCCATTGAATTGGGAGGGTGATTTAAAAAGGAAAGTGACGGGTGATCACCACACATGTACTAGGACTTGTCTGATATATGATAGTCAGGGGAAAGTGCAGGAGGGGCTTATGCATTTATCCAGAAACTGATAGAATATATTGAAGGTATATTATAAACAAATTTAAGGTTTGATGCTATGGACAGTGTATCTGAATAATACCTGTTTCCTATATGTAACTCATAGGTGATGCTATGAGTTAAGTACTTACATGAGGCCTCTGTGCTAGGATAACAGCATACAACTTTAATATAGCTGTCATGTACTGTATAACCACCACACATGCTCAATAGGACCCCAAGGGACTGACATTTTTGTCATTTTGGTTTGTTTTTACAGAGGGGCTTAAGAAGAGGTTCAAATAGGACTGCCTTTTCTGCCATGATGGTGTCCTGACTGTGATCACTCATGGAAGAAATTACTAGGACTACATTTTCTATGAGACTATATGCCAATAGCACAGAAAGTAATGGGAGCAAAGTGACATGGGAAGAAGGTAGGATAGGATTTTAAGGGAGGGTTCTGTTCTGTTGAGGACCATGTCAAGAGGTCAGAGGGGCAACTAAGACTACCAATGGGGGTGTCTAGGAATGCAGGAATCCTGGAGTGCCCCTGAGGGCTCACAAAGCAAGTAGACAGGACAAATAAGCTGTAGATGAACTGCAGAGGCCAGCTGATTATACCAGCAGAGGTGTAGGCGCTCTGTGGTCAAAAGGAACCTTCCTACAGGAGTTGTGAATTTCGAGGAACTTTTTCCCCCAAACTACCCAAGGATGAAGGAGGAGGATGACATTGTGTTTGCTCAGGAATGTATGTAATCAGAAGATCACAGGGTTTGAGCTGGAAGAGTTGTTAGTGGCCCTTTAGTCTAATATTATTAGCCCATTATTTCACCATATGTTTCAGTCCCAGTTAAATATTTTACTATTTCAACTCTGTTCACTGCTTGTGTTTATAAGTATGGGGATCAAATGAATATCTAGAAGCAAATTCACTTTGTAGTTTTCTAGTTTCAAAATGGGGGTGGAAGAACAAAATGATTCAAATAAGATGAATTACTATTAAAATTCCCCGTGGTTTGAAACTAGGCCCAACAGAGCTGAGAGTAGATAGTAGTGACATAAAATAACAGAAAATATTTTTTCCTTAATGATTTCTTTTGTTCTTGATATTTTTATTGTGAGAATTTTTCAGGAAGTTAATATAACTTTGAGACTACATGGTACTCATCTTTCCTGTTGATATAAAGAATTGCCGTTTTCACCATAGAACATCTATTTTCATATATTCCTGCTTTCCTTTGTGTTCGTAGCTAATAAACTGTCTGATGGGGCAACTAGGTGGCACAGTGGATAGAGCACCAGCCCCGGAGTCAGGAGGACCCGAGTTCAAATTCTGCCTCAGACACTTAACACTTACTAGCTGTGTGACCCTGGGCGAAGTCGCTTAACCCCAATTGCCTCACTAAAAAATAAATAAACAAACAAATAGGTAGACAAATTAATTAATTAATTGATTGATTGATTGATTGATGAATAGATAAATAAACTGATCATTTTTAATCAAACCAAAACCTTATGGCAAGACATCTGCCTAATATATGCATCATTGTGTGTATGTGTGACCAGTATTTGTCCTTATTATGTTTAGAGCATGAGTCATAACGGCTAAGGCTCTTATCAATATATCTTAAACATATATCTAGAAACAACAATGAAAGGTCAATATAATAAATCAGAGGACAATAATAATTATTTTTTCTCCCTATAGTGACTTACATAGTTATATACACACACACACACAGAGTAGGAAATAAATTATTTGTCAAGAGAATGATCAGATTTTTCAGCCTTAATATGGAGTTGACTCCACATGAAAAATGTTTATGGGGGAAATTGATTAAATGGATTTTAAGCTAATGGGGAAGAATCAAAGAAAATGATTTCTGCATTATAATGCTTGATATGATACATGTTTATTTGAAAGGTTATACCAAAAAGGACTTGCTTCTAATCTGGTGAAAGTGCATAAAAAGTTGTACCACTGTGGCCAATATTAGTGAACATTGTTATCAGTAACTTAGATGGATAATTAAAGGCTTAATTGATTTGTCAATATCTCAGATGTAAAACTAATACTTGAGCACAAGAAAAACAGTTTTGGAAGCTGTATTAACCCATTTTGTGCCACTAGTGTACCACTAAGGAACTGGAAAAATCATTCACTAAAATAATCACCCACAGGTGGTTTTCAAGCAACCACTTGTGGAAAATCTTATAATGAATGCTTTGAAGAGCAAACTAATTAGAAATAGTCTCTGGTCTCCAGCAGATGGCTATATAAAAATATAGTCCTGGTGGATTCTATCTATGAGAATACTATATACTGAAATAGTATGCATTATCCAAGAACATGTGCAAGAAAGAATAAATGATAGAAAAAAATCATTAAAGTATCTAGAAGTTTTGGATAAATCAAACTTTTAAAGAAAACTATTAATATCTTAGTACCTGAAGAAATTCTATACTGATTTGTCATTATAGTCAATAAGCACCCTTTAATGTGTCCTGTATGTTAAACTAGATTTTCAGAAACTGCTTTTGTTTAAGTAGATCCCACATAGAAAGCATAGCTACCAGGGGTGATTCAATTAGGAAAAATTACAATAACAAATGCCTGGAAGAGAGAGAAGAAATCCAACCTCTGCTGGCTAAACCTACACCTCAAAGACAATTACTTGTGAAAGGTCATAGGGAATATTTCCAGCACTCCTATAGTGAAGTTACACAAAGAAATTAAGGCAGCCATCAAAAGTGACTAATTAGTTCTAGGAATTCTTATTGGGCATCACCCTAAGCCTCTGGATCTTACTGTACCAATAATAAATTAAATCTATCTCATAATCTCTCTTTAGTTAGAAAGTGCACTTAAGAAAGTCCAAGTTTATTTCAAGTAATTGACTTGGTGGGAAAATAGACTGTAGATAAATGATACAAGTTTGTTCTTCAATGTATTAGGCTGCTTTTCTCTGTTTTATTGATCTATTCCTCAGTGAAAGAAGTAATTTCCAGAAGAGTAACAGTAATGACTCATATTTAAAGTGAAAGTCCAGGCGCAGCTAGGTGGCACAGTGGATAAAACACCAGGTCTAGATTCAGGAGTACCTGAGTTCAAATCAGGTCTCTGACACTTGACACTTATTAGCTGTGTGACCTTGGGCAAGTCACTTAACCCTTATTGTCCTCCCCCCCCCCCAAAAATGTGAAAGTCCACTAAATCCTTGAGACCTTTCTCAGATGAATACTCTATAGCTTCCCAATTTTGTATCTCTAAATTCATTTTTTGTTTGTTTTGCTTTTTGTTTGTTTGGGTTTTGTTTTTGAGGGGCAATGAGAATTAAGTGACTTGCCCCGGGGTCACATAGCTAGTAAGTATTAAGTGTCTGAGATCAGATTTGAACTCAGGTCCTCCCAAATCCAGTGCTGGTACTTTATCCACTTCTCCACCTAGCTGCCCCCTCTCAATTTGTTTTTGAAGCCAAACATGGCTTTACATTTATTCCTATGAAATAAGTGTCTTTCACTGAATAGTAAGACAAATTATAATTGTTGTTCAGTTGTTTCAGTCCTGTTGAACTCTTGGTGAACCCATTTGGAGTTTTCTTAGCAGCAGTATTGTAGTAGTTTGCCATTTCCTTCTCCAGCTCATTTTACTGATGAGGAAACTGAGACAAACAGGGTTAAGTGACTCGACCATGGTCACACAGCTAAGACTGAAGCTGGATTTGAACTCAGGTCTTCCTGACTCCAGATCTGGTGCTCTATCCACTACCCCACCAAGCTGTTTATGTCAAATAGAGGATTACAAAATACAGTCACTTCCACTTTTGAATTGTAAGAAAACTTAAAGCTCCCCTAGTCCAATTTCTTTATTTTACAGTTGAGAAAAGTGACTCCTATTTCACTTAGGACAAGGATGCAAATAGTACCATATACAAATAGTCCCTTAAACATCAAGTGATTAAGATGAAATGTGAAGGGCATCTAGGGGACGCAGTGGATAAAGCACTAGCCCTGGATTCAGGAGGACCTGAGTTCAAATCCGACCTCAGACACTTGACACTTACTAGATGCGTGACCCTGGGTAAGTCACTTACATTGCCCCACCAAAAAAAGAAGAAGATGATGATGAAATGTGCCATAAGTCATAAGACTTAGGTTCAAATCCTGGCTCTTTATTTTCCATTTGTGTGACTTTAGGGAGGTCATTTAATTTGCATGGGCCTTATTTTCTCTAACTGAAAAATAGGAGGTTAGATAGATCATCTCCAGGTCACTTTCACCTCTAAATGTTATAAAAATAAGCATTTCAAGGTCAAACAGTACAAAATTAAAGAGCATGGATGAACATTAACCCAACTGAAATTTACAGTATGCTTTTGTTAAGAAACATGCCCTCCAAATCAAGACATCCTTTCTTCTGTTCTGTATTATTTTGGAAACATGTCATGTAAGAGAAGATGTGAATAACAGACAACATACAACGAAATGCCATTCCAGCACATGCATGTACTCAGGAAGTAGAACACAAAGGGAAGGGTGGCAATAGCCCAGCTCTCCACTGTTAGTTGTCTCTAGCCCAAATCACCTATAGCTAATTACCTTTAGAGGCTATAAGACTAGGCATCTTGGTTAGCATGGATATGTGTGAAATGTTAGGTAAGAAAAAGCAAATGAGCATTCTCTCTCTCTCTCTCTCTCTCTCTCTCTCTCTCTCTCTCTCTCTCTCTCTCTCTCTCTCTCACACACACACACACACACACACACACACACACACACACTCAACATTTCTGAATTCTTAAACCTCCTCGCCAGGCAGCTAAGAGTGGGCAGATGGCAATGATGATCTGTGGGAATCTGTAGAATGCCAGACAAAGGTTATTGATGCTGCAACACGTGGATGGCATAGAAATGGCACTTAGTAGATAAAAACTCCTACACTTTTTGGAAGTTATTAACAAGACGTGGAATATTAGGTTGCAAGGGCTTCAGAAAAGTTTATAGCCAAGGAAACAGAAGTGCAATGACTTGACTTCACATTGCACAGTGACCCAAGTTTATCTTTAAATTTTAATATCTTAAGTAACGGGATGTACTTACTCTATTTTGGTTACAGATTGTGGTAGTATTTTTTTTAATGTCTCAACATTTACTAAATATCATACTTAGTGTTGCACACAGTTTAAGTCCTGTTGATATAATTCCATTCTTTCCTTTTAAAGAAGAACAGATTATTTGATGGTTTTGGTTGAATTGAATTTGCAATGCTCACCTTGGTGATCTTATTCTTTAAACCTATTTCCAATCTGACAAATATACCAACTCATCAGCTTCTGCTATAACCCAGTTCCAGATTTTTTAATCATCAAGGGGACCAACATCACTCCAGTCACCTGGACTTGAAATCATCTATTACTTCTCCTTTTCCAACATACAACCAGTCATCTACTTGTGTCAGTAGAGTCTTCCTTCATCATCTCTCTCACAAGTCATTCCATTCATTCCAAGTCATTGCCCCAACTTCTTTTCACTCTAAACCTGGATTATTACACTAATCTTCTAACTTGCCTTCTAAACAATGGTCTCTCTCACCTTTCTCTCACCCTCCACTGATCCATCCTGGATATTGCAGCCAGATTAAGGTTCTTAAAAGATTACTCTATCCACCTGCTTAGGAATGTCAAAGAACATCTTGTAAGGAGCGGTGCTTGGGTTGATCCAGAACATAGTATGTAATAGACATGAAAGATGACATGATCACAATATGGAAAATGCCCTCCAGTTTTTGTAATCAGCCTGGTAAGAGGTTTTGGAACCAGACTGTGAATGGATTTGAATAACAAAAAGAAGAGATTGTATTTGATCTTAGCAGCAATGGAGAAACACTGCAGGTCCTTGAACAGAGTGTGGCATGGTCCACACTGAGCTTCAGGAATATCAGTGTGAGAAACATGTGGAAGATGGACTAGAGAAAGAGAGATTGGATGCAGGGAAATAAATTCAGATGTTATTAGAAGCATTTAAGGAAAAAGGGATGAAGATTGAACTAGGGTAAATTAGGAAAAAAAGTAAAGAAGGGAACAGGGCAGCTAAGTGGTGTACTGGATAGAGTGCAAGGCAGAGTCAAAGAAACTCATCTTCCTTCAGTACAAATCTGGCTTCAGACACTTACTATCTGTGTGACCCTGCTCAAGTTCCTTAACCCTGTTTGCCTCAGTTTCCTCATATATAAAATGATCTGGAGAAGGAAATGGCAAATGACTCCAGTATCTTTGCCACAAAAATCCCAAATGGGGTCACAAAGATTCAGACATGACTAAAAATAACTGAACAACAAAAAGAAGGGGATTGTTGTGAAAGATGTTGAGGTGGTATGATTAGAAAAAAAAAAAAGACTTGGCAACTTATTACCTGGGGGCAGTAAGTAAGAATGAAGAGTAGAGGATATATATATGTAGTTTACATTTTAATAGGTTGCAAGATTCGAAAGGACAAAATGGTAAAGTAGATAGAGAAGAGGCCTTGTATCCAGGACCACCAAGGGTCAAGTCGTACTTAGGACACATCCTGTATGAAAAGTCACTTAACCTCCCAATGCTCTAGACCAAAAATATCAAAAGTGTCTCCAGCACATTATGGGCTCATAATGTTCCCGAGTGCAATGAGAATCAAATTAAAATGTAATTGGGAAATATAGAAGAAAATAAACAAAATTATAATAAAATATAGTTATTATTACATTCTGAAACAAAGTTAATAGGTGGCTTGAAGAGATCCTTTTGTACAGATCAGAGGCTTTCATTTCTATTTGAGTTTGACACCACTGCTCTAGGCAACTTTTTATAAGCCACAGATGAGGTACTAACCTGCATAAATAGAGGGAGTTTCCTAATCAGGAGTTCCTTGATCTAATAGAATTTCAGATTGGGTCCCTATCCCAATTGCATTGCTATCATCGATATTTTGTACAGTGTTTGGAACAGAGTAGGTGCTTAATAAATGCATGATCTTTTTTTTTTTTTTTTTGCGGGGCAATGGGGGTTAAGTGACTTGCCCAGGGTCACACAGCTAGTAAGTGTCAAGTGTCTGAGGCTGGATTTGAACTCAGATCCTCCTGAGTCCAAGGCCGGTGCTTTACCACTGCGCCACCGAGTTGCCCCAATAAATGCATGATATTGATGCCCAAGTGGCAAAGCTAGATGCCTGCCCTTGACAGAAATCAGTTAGTTAAGAAAAATAGTGGTTTTAGTTGAGAAAGTGGAAGCCTGCTTTGGGAAATGTGTCTCCAACACAGAGGTAGAGATTTCTATCAAGCAGTTGATATTATGGAGAGATAAGGCTGGATTTAGGGTGTAGGGAGTCCTCTGTGGAGAAAAAAAGATTGAATTTGGCGATCTGATTAGAATATCAAGAGTATAGAGACAAAAGAGAAGAGCCCAGAACAGAATAAACTCCAAACTCCAGGTCTTCATATTCAGCCTCCAACCCCTCTCTCCACATTGATCTTCCTCACCTCCCTCACACAACTAAATTTGGCTCTAGCCAAATTGTTTTACTCATTATCTCCACCACAAGGGTGCCATGCAAATGACCAGCTCCACCCTCAGCTTACTGTCTACCCTTTATCTGGAATGCATTTGAGTACTCTCTCTACTTATTTAACAAAGTCCTGCTTGAGTTCTATCTTTTCTATGGAGCTTTCCTTAGTGGCCACAGCCAGCAGGGATCTCTGCTACCTCTATATTTGTGTAGTACTTATTGTTTGTAATATACCTTTAGTACTTACTCTAAGCTATCTCACATACATGTCTGTATTTCCTATGTGGACTTTATTTTAAATTGGATTGTAAACTCCTTGAGGAGTATCTCTGTAGCACATTACCTGGCACATTAAGTAGGCATTTAAACAAATATTTAATTATAAAGGGGTCCTGGACTGGGAGCTGGGAGAGTTGTTTTTTAGTCTTGACTGTCTTTAATGACCTGAGCCCCCTTATTTAAACCACTTAATCTCTATGGGTTGTTTCCTCATCTATAAAATTATATGCTTGGGCTAAATTAGATGATCTCTAAAAGATCCCCTTCTACTTATTGTGAGAATCAGAGTGCCACTACCCTTCTGAGAAAGACATTGTGAGAACCAGGGCAGATCTGCCCTGAGGAGAAAGCATGAGGTGACCTTTGGGAGATTTTGAAGGTCAGATTGGCATCCAGAAGTTATGTCTACAGCCTGTAAGTCATGTCAATCAATAGACCAGCCACTTAGCCTGGAGGTGCGTGTGCGTGTGCGTGTGCGTGTGTGTGTGTGTGTGTGTGTGTGTGTGTGTGTGTGTGTGTGTGTACTGCCCTCTTCTGGTTTGACAGGGGGTTTCTGGTGGAACTGAGGGGATTCACTAGCTGGGATAGCTAGGTGAAGGCAGCTTTTCCTCTCTCTCTCTTTGCTAACCCCTAATATACTTTAATAAATGCTTAATGCCCAAAGACTGCTGCTAAAGCTTCTAATTTAAGGCGACCACACATTAGATTTTTAGACATCACAGTTAGATTTTTTTAAGCTTCACTTTATAACACTGTGATTCTATGACATTGGTTATCAAAGAACACAGATGAATAATATAGAAAATATTTGATTTTAACTAAAAGATCTGGCTAGTAACTGAGTACCCTCCTAGATAATGTGAGATACATAAAGAGACCTCATGGTACAGTGGTGTTCTAAACTTGGAGTGAGAAAGAGATTAAAATTCTTCCTCAGACACTTTCCAACTTTTTGACCTTGAGATGTCAGTGGTTAGCACAGTACCTGACTCTAATAGGTACTCAATAAATGTTTAGTAATTGATTGATTAAATTCAGTTAACTTCCCTAAGCCTCAGTTTCCTCATTTCGAAACTTGGAATAATAATGGCACCTACTTCACAGTGTCTTTGTGAATATCAAAGAAGATAATATATGTAAACATTAAAACACTATATGAATGTGAGCTATTATCATTTTATACAAAGACTTATAAGACATGGCCCCATTTACATGTAAAGGCATACTTGTAATACAATGTAGAGGAGGGATATAGAAGATAAATACAATAAGAAAAATAGAATATCATGTGTATATGTAAATATATTAAATTTTACCCATAATAGTTTACTTTAGTATAAAATATTATAGTCAAATGCCTTGCAGCTTATTATTTTAAAATCATCATTACTATTACAATTGATGTTCATATATTGTTAGTCAATGTCTATTATATGAAATACATAATTCCTAATTTATCTACAATAGAAAGGAAAGAATTTGTTGTCATTCAGTTGTCTGACTCTTCCTGACCACATTTGGGGTTTTCTTGGCAAAGATATTGGATTGGTTTGCCATTTCCTTCTCCAGCTCATTTTACAGATGAGGAACTGGGGCAAAGAGGGTGAAGTGACTTGCCCAGTGTCACAAAGCTAGCAAGTTTCTGAGTCTGGAGTTAAACTCATGAAGATGAATCTTTCTAACTCCAGGCTCTCTACTACAACACCTAGCTGCCTCTTTTAATCCCTTCTATTTTCATAACAATATCAGAATGTCTCTATTAGCTCAGATCCATGATATATCGAACCTAGAAAGGGGTATACTGTCCAAGTTGTGTCTTCCTTATCATCATCTCCAGATATTAAATCCTAAAATATCCTTATTTCATTAATTGAACTATTACCAGCCTGGTATCCATGAAGTTATTTAAAGCATTCTTTTTATCCAGATTTTTCAGCCCATATTAGCTCTTGGGACACTGTTGCATTATGTAAAGTGGTTATAGTCTTTTGGGTCACCAAGGCATCACTTAGTATCAAAATAATGCATTGGGTAGCATTCACTATTACATTAAATTGACCTCTCTAAAGATAAAAATTTCCTAGCATTAAAGAACCAAGTCCACAAAATCCCAAGTAATCTCATGTTGATAAGAGGATGGATTGGACAATTTGCCACATTTTTCTATTCCTTCAGGTTTGATGAAACTTTTTCACACTTTCTCCTTTTCATCCTCCCTTTTTTTCTTACTGATTGTAAGTTCTTCCATGTGATAGAAAATCATGAACTAGATTCCCCCGGTGCAAAATCCACCTTTGGTCATAAGTTTACCTAGTAAGTAGATACTTTAAGTCTATGAGATCTCTGGGATTCCATTTAACATATTACTGTTCCCGTGTATTACATGGAAATTGTCTGTGAAGCCACTGAGTTATAGATCATTTACTGCAACAGAAATGTACTAATTGGTATCCCTACAGTCTCAGTGGCTTAATGATGTGGGTCCTTAAAGCCCCAATTAATAAGGAAAATAGGTATTTAGAAGAAAAATTCAATGCCACTATTGTAATCTATCAAACTATATGTAAAACTGAGTTGAAATAGGAAAACATAATTTATATGTACAACCAGAAATTTACATTCTTCACCCGATAAAGGAAAGTTCAAGGTATAAGAACTCCATATATAAAAATGATCAACCTTTTATTTAATTCTTCATTCTCTATATTGCTAATATTATTTATTCCTATAGAAATTAAATTTGATTCTTCCTCCTCACCCAGAGACCAATAGCAAAATACTAAAAAAAATCTATACACAGAGTTACACACTGGGGCTAACAAAATCAGTTCTATTGGCTATCTTTCTCTAAAACGTACATGCTGTTTGATACTTGCTTTATCGAATGATTTCTTATTCTGATGTCCCTTTCCACATCCTACTCACCAGTTCTTCAACAAAACCAAAGGAAATTACTTTAAAAACCACGGAATATAAATTATGTTTTACTCACACATCTCCTGTGCTTTGCTTTTCCGGAAAGAGAAAGTGAATTGTGTAAGTGTGTATTTGGTCCAGATCTGCAATTTCATCCTTATAGGGAAGTCCAACTGTAGAGTTGCAAATAAGCAACCCTTCTTTAACTTGAAGTCTTGGAAAGTTATTGGAGATGGGGCAGGGAGCAGGTAAGTGACTTGTTGGGGAGGTACTCAAAAGTTAAGTGACATCACTTAACCTCTTACACACAAAGGGTCACAAAGCTAATATATGTCAGAAGCTGGGTCTTCCTGATTCCGTCATTCCTCTATCCATTATAAAATACTGCTTGACGTGTCTGCTTAATGTACAATAATATTCAAAGCATTGAAAAAGTGTAATTATGTCACAATGCATTTTATAATATTTTAGATCAGTAAATCACTCTTAGCTGTATGTATGTATGTATGTATGACCTATATGTGTGTGTATGTATATAAATAATATAAACATAGATATACCCACACATGCAATAAAGTGATAAACATATGCATCCATATGCATATATACATCCATATGTATACAGTTACATATATAGTTATATATAATTACAATTATAATTAGCATCAGCATTAATAAAGGAAACTTCAAAGTGTATAAAATGCCTTGTTATTAACTGTTATGTAACTCAGCTTTCATTGTCCTAGCTTAAATGTATTTTCTACCGTTCTATTATTTAACTAAAATAATAATTTGGGGTCAATTTATAAATTATTTTAAGATCATAATTTGTTAAAAAGGCAATTCCCTTAACTTATTAAATTGAATAGTAGTTGCATTTTAAAAAATAACTAGGTAATTAATTTGACAATGATTTGTTTTTGTTTAGTTCACTGAAAAAAATACACAAATTATGAAGAAGTTCATTAAAGTACTTTGCAGTTATCCTTCCCATTCATCTGTGAGATTTAAAATTGGATACTAGAGGGGCAGCTAGATGGCTCAGTGGATAGAGCACCGGCCCTGGAGTCAGGAGTACCTGAGTTCAAATCCAGCCTCAGACACTTAACACTTAACTAGCTGTGTGACCCTGGGCAAGTCACTTAACCCCAATTGCCTCACTAAAAAAATAAAATAAAAAAAATTGGATACTAGAGCATTAATCTCCCTTCTTTAACCTTTCCCTTAATGTATTCTGAATTTTTTTTCTTCATGCACATCCCATGTTTTATTGCTTAAAAATTCAAAATTAACTTGATCAGCATTATGTTTTCCTTTGGAAATTATTTCTAAGGCATAATTTTGCCTATAAGTATATAGTATATGTATATAGCAATAACACCCCCCGCTTCTCCATAGGCAACAAGTCTTTTAAATTGTCATCAGTATATCAACTGATGGTAGCTGAGGATAAATAAAAGAGTAAAGTAGATGAGAAAATGCAGTAAACTCAGAGTTTGAGACACACCTTGTCACTGGACTGCCTATCTTTCCATCCTGCCATAAATTGAAATGGAACGCTATAGTATCCGACACATGGCTGTAATCATTCACAAAATTGCCATTGTAGCACATTAGGCATCTTTAATAAAATACAATGTAAGCTATAACATTTAGGTTTAAGTACTGTTACTGCACACCTTCTCACCAATATCAGGTGTAAGCTGCATGTTAAAAACCTTCTGGAGTAACTGTTCTTTTAGAAGATCAAGAAACAGTTTGAATGCAAACAAGATAAATCTCAGGCTGGAAACTAAGGACTCTTTAACTACTTTTCAACATTTTCAGACTTGGGATTTGTTACACCTCCAGCAAACTTGATTAGTTTTCAGCATATCATTAAGACATCTCAGAAGTGCAGCTTTAAAAGTGAAAACAGCCTTGGTTTTGTAAGGACCTGATAAGAATCACCACCTCCAGTTTCATCTGAAATTGAACAAACCTCTTTACTCAAGTGTGTTTGTGCCGTCTTAATCCATCCATCAATCCCTAGTTATTAGCCTCTTCTACTCCTTTTGTATTCCTTCCCCACACCACCACCCCCTCCAAGGCGCCTGAGGGAGCCTCCCCGCATCACAGCGACTCAATGAAATCTTGTAGGTTGACTGGTCATCAATGCCCACGGACAAAACTGCTTTCATGTACCATTGATTTGCCCGGGAAGGCGCACTTCTGCTACCCTGTCTTCGATTGAGCGTTACAACAGCTGGGTCATTGGGCAAAACTCCGGCTTTCTATCTGTTGCATCCATTGGGATCACTTTGGTATCACTAGGCATCTTTTGGGGTACTTAACTGAAGTTGCATAGTTGTGGGACTAATTTGCAAACGTTTCTTAACCCTCTCCTTCCTCACCTCCCCCCACCCCCAACACACACCTTTTAACAGAAGTTTGTTAGTTTCTTTCTTTGGTAAAAATGAGAACAGATCTCCCTTTCCTTAGCCCCAACTTCCCAAAGATTACAAGAGCACACAAACTTTCTCTTTGGACAGGTTCGTTTAGGGAATTCTACGGTGCACGCACCAGAGGACTCCGTCCCTTTTCCTTCCCCCAGCGGCAGCTGGAGAGGAGGTAGGGACAGCACTTACCTTTGCCTCCCCCAGATCCGGTTCTTCCTCGTAATAGCCCTGTCCCGACTCATAAGCCGCAGCTGCGGCGGGCGCCCGAGGTCCCAGGAGCAGAGCTGCAGCGATCAGGGAGCAGACCAGGGAGAATAATCCCAGCAAGTGCATGGTGAACAGGCTCCTTGGGGGGTTGGGGCGGGGTGGGGAAGGGGTGGGGGAGACTAGTGCGTTTACGGGGGGGCAGGGGGTGGGGGCTTGGGTGCCCCTGCAATGGTGAGCGCTCCTGGTTTTCCTTGCCCCCGATATTCAGCCAGTAAAAAGCCTGGGGGACGGACAAGAGGCGGCAGCGGTGGCGGATCCGTTGCGCGGGGGCTCCAAACTTTTTTCAAGTTGCTCTCCAAGTAACTGCTAGGGAAAGTCGGAGCTTGTCAGGTAAAAACCCTCACAGGAAACCGGACATCCGAGTTCTCCTCATTCAGGAGACTGGGAGGTGAAGGGAGAGCGAGAGAGAAAGAGAGAGAGAGAGGAAAAGTCACCCCCCTTCCTTTTGTTTTTCTTGGGGGGGGGGAGTGCATAAACAACACCCCCCCTTTAAAAGTCCTAAACACCACGGATTGTTCCCCCACCCCCCTCCCTTCCCTTAAGTACCCCCCGAGGGGGCGGCTGCAGCAGCTGGAGGATTTGCAGTGGGGGTGTTGGGGCTGTTGGGGGGGCGGGGGGCAGGAGCTGCGGCGAAGGCGGCTGTGGCTCAGTCCCCTGCCTTGGCCAGCTCCGGGGCTCCTGGCAGCGGCACGGACTGCGGCGGCGGCGGCGGGGGCAGCGGCAGCAGCAGCAGCAGCTGCAGGGTCCCGGGTGCTGGGGCGTCCTCAGCGCGTGGAGCTGTGCGGCCGCGGCAGCGGCAGCAGCAGCAGCGGCGGTCGCAGGGGGAGGGCATGACTGATGCGCCCTCTGCCTGCGCTTATGTGAGAGAAAGCGGCTGACGGAGGGAGCGGGTGAGCCCTGTCCTCCCTCCCCTCTCACTTTCCCTCGGAAGCCTCTCGGGCTCGAGCTGCCCTCCCCCCACCCACTCTCTTACCCCTCCCCCTCCCCCTGCAGTCCCCTTGCCTCATCCTGGCTGCAGGAGCAGAAACCTCAGCCCTCTGGGACTGGCCGGTCCCTTGTAGGAAAGGCGGCAATTTTCTTTCCCGAGCTTTAAAGGCTTGTGTGGCGGCGCTGGGTAAAGTTACCGGGAACGGGGAAATGAGTGAACTTGGGAGATGGGAGCCGACCCCTTGCGGGCTTCTGCAAGTCCCGGAACCCCTCCAGATGCTGGCAAGCCTCTTCTTGCCCTGGCTACAGGTTTTTAGCACAGCCTGGGAGTTCTAAGTAAGAGTTCCAAGTGAAAGTCATCACCAGCATGGCGGAGATCCCGCGGCAGACACCCCCTCCCACTTGCCCTTCTCCTTTGTAGGAGTCGGGGCGGGAGCAAGAACAGGGGGGTGTTAGCAGAAAAAAAAAATCAATGGCGAGCGTTGTCAGTTTGGATAAGCGAAATCCTAAACTTTGGGCAGTTGGCAATTGGGGTAGGGATAGTGGTCCGTAGAAAAAGCCTTGTAAGCCGATATCAGGATTTCTGCTTCCTCCTAAGGGCACAACCAACTATGTGGTCAGTATCCCCTGGTAGGGTCCGAGAGGTCGTGTGCACACGACTATGATTTTTGCGTTAGGAAGCAGTATTTAAGATGATACATTTCCAGCCGGGAGAGCCCTCAGTTCATCTTGTCCAATGTCCTGCTTTCGTAGTTGTGGAAACTGAGGCCCACAGAGGATGTGTGTTGTTCAAGGCCACACAGAAAGGGAAAGGATGGTGATTAATTAAATTGAATTAAAGGATTAATTCAAGGTCCCTTGACTCCAAGATAACACTTTCAAAGACACTACACTCTTTCACCACTGAAAAATGTTTAATTCCACTGGGTGGAAGTCACTGGATGAACACCAGATTCTGAATGTTTTATACCTAATAGGCACTTAATAAACGTTCACTGATTGATCATCTCCCACGTTAAAGCTAACCAAACTAATTTTACAGACTGGGGTGGGGGTGGGGGGGAGAATGGATGACAATTACCTTTTCCTCTTAAATCTGCTTTACAACTTTATAGTGTTTAGGTATTGCCCAAGGTAACCAACAATATTGCTCATTTAAATTATTACTGGGACAAAAATGTCCCCTCTTTCCCTGTTCTCTCAGCTCTTCCTATTCCTTTCTTCCTCTTCTGCTCCTTTATATATTTTCCACCTGCCTCCCAGTTCTTCTCTCAATTGCATTGTTTTATTCAAATTATCTTACTTACCCTAGTTTTTATTCTAGGCCAAGCACAATCACAGAAATAAATATAAAAGAAAAATAGAGCTTGTCTTATCCAAAAGATAGTACACTGATAATGCCTTGGAAAACAAACTAGATCCACAGTGAGAGAATCTAGGTTCAAATCCTCTCTTGGGCAAGTCACTTCATTTGACTATCTCTTTTCCTTTTTCTGTAAAATGAGATCATTAAATTGCATGACCTGTGAGGTTCTTTCCTACTCTGTCTATGAACTAGAGACATTATTATCCTATACTGTCATTAAGATATCACTGGAAGCTTTATAGGGAATATAGAGTCACTATTTTCATTCACTCATTCAACAAGCATTCCTTAATTAAATTCAGTGCAATAAGTGTTTATTAGTTATTCTTTATAAGGCACTGTACTAGGTACTATGAATACAATGATAAAATGAGTGTGAACAGAAGGATTCTACTTCTACTATGATAGGTAGATATAATAAAGAGCTAGGAGAGATATAAAATTGAAGTGACACACTCCTAATAGGTTTCTAAGTCCAGTAAGTAGATTTATAATACCATTCTATAGTTTTCACAAAACATTTTTCTCATGATAACACTATGAGATATTGTGAAAATAATTCCTATTTTACCTATAAGGAAACTGAGGCCCCAAGAAATTAAGGATTTTGCACAGTTATATAGCTAGCATGTAGTAAAGTTGGAAATTGAACCAGGTTTTCTGATTCAAATTCCCATGCTGTTGTTTTTTTTTTTCCACTAAAGCAGGATGCCACTTAGTAAATTTCCAAAAGCATTTGAGTCTTGCCAAAATTTGTGCAGAAGTTGGAGAAAGAGCATATTTGTTTGATCTATGGACCATGGTGTTATCCTACTCTTATAAAGAATGCTTCAAGGAGTAGAGCACCAGATCTGGAAAGTGAGAAAGCCTGGATTCAAATCCTGTTATGACACTTATTACCGGTATGATTACATTTAAGTCCCAACTAAAATCCAAACTCTTACAGTAAGCCTTCCCTAACCCTTCTTAATTCCATTGTCTTCCCTCTGTTAATATTTATCCTGTACATGGTTTGTTTTGTAGAGATTTGTTTGCATGTTATCTCTCCCATTAGATTGTAAGCTTTATGAGGCAGGGACCGTTTGTTTGACTCTTTTATATCCCAGGGCTTTGCACAGTGCCTAGCATATAGTAGGTGCTTAATGTTTACTGAATTGAATTTCATGTGTTTGGAGCTCAGCTTCCTCATCCATAAAATGAGTGGAGAGTGGAACAGATGGTTTAAAAGCCTCTCCTAGCTTGAAATCTGATGATCCAAAGAATCTAAAAGTTCACTTATTCATTACACTAAGCATACCCTTTAGTTTCTGCATCACTAGTAGAGAAAGGAAAATTCTCCTGGGACTATTAGAATGTGAGCTTGAGGACAGGAACGGTCTGATTTTTCTTCTTGTATCCCAGGCTTAGCACAGTGCTTTGCACATCGTAAAAGCTTCCTTCTTCCTTTCTTTCCTTCCTTCTTTCCTTCCTTCCCTCCTTCCTTCCTTCATTATGATGCTTGTCTTTGAATTAGCCAATGATATATTAATTACTCCCTCCATCCCAACTCACCTACTCTCAAAAAGAAAACTGGAAATTAATCAAGGAAACTAGAAGGTCCTTTAAAAGACTAAGGATATGGGGCAGCTAGATGGTGCAGTGGATAGAGCACTGGCCCTGAATTCAGGAGTACCTAAGTTTAAATCCGGCCTCAGACACTTAACGCTTACTAGCTGTGTGACCTTGGGCAAGTCACTTAACCCCAATTGCCTCACCAAAAAAATAAATTTTTTTTTTAAAAGACTAAGGATACAATAAACCCAGCATAAATTTTGAGTCAAAACTAAATGTTTTACAGAGCAGTGGCATTCACTATGGTGTGTAGTATAAAGAACACTGGACAGGGAGCAGAAACTAGATGCTGGCAGTTCTTATCGCTAAATTAAAAGAATGGGTTCCATTTTTGAAAGCATTTCATCACCATCATCTCCAGATATACTTATTCATGTAAAAGTCCTGGAAAAGAGTCAGTTTACTGACAGTTTATTGTTTGGAGCAACGCAAGTCTACTCAGTGGAATGTATATGTGCAGAGAATGTCATTCAGCTTTCCAGACAGCTGCTAAATGGTAAGTTGAAGTGGGTTGACTAAAAACTGGGTGGTCAGACAAAATACTGAAAAAATGCATGGACTACATCATGTGATCCCCCATATCCCAGTGGCCAAATGCTGGGATATGTCCTCAGGAGGACAGCAAGCTCCAATAAGGGATGAAGTGGCTCTTTTTGAGCAGTGGCTCATGTGTGCAAATATTGGTGCTAGGGTAGGGGTGACCAGAGAAGTCTTTTAGATGTATAGGCCTGCAGCAGCCTAGGAACAATTAAATTATGACCTACTTAGAAACAATTATAAGTTAAAACAGGAAGCTACTAGATAGAATGACCTTACTCCCATGCAACTTCTCCTCTCCATCCATTTCCCTTCAACTAAGTGGAAGATAACTTTTGCGCCACCCACCCTAAGATACAAAAATCCCTAGTTATGGCTCTGACAAATAGAGTGGACTATGTAGTGAAATACTTCCCATCTATGGACAAAGATATTTTGATATACTACAAATACCACCAACTTATGTAAACTGAAGGATGGCTTTTAGCTATGAGCAACAGAAAAAATATAATTGTTCTTCATTCACTTCCCCTTCCAATGTACTTTCATACACAGATAGTGATCATGGATAATAGTGTGAGTTTAATTCAAGGAGCATTTCTACTTTAGGTATAAGGCATTGTGCTAGACACTGAAAATTGGGGAAGTGGGGAGGATGAAATAAGGTTTCATCACCACCCTCAAGGAGCTTAAAATCCTATCATCTCATATTGCAAAGAAACTAGGAAATTTGTAATTGTAGGATATTACCTGTTCTAATAAATATTACAGTTACCATTAAGATATTAAAAAACCCAGATACTTTAGACTGATTAAGTATTTTACATTGAGAAAATTTGCAAATACTAGTCTATCCAACAGACTTCTTCCCCCTCCCCCCTTGAATGTGCAGATTTCCTTTTTTAACTGCATTTCAGTCATGACCAGTACTAATTACAACTGGTAAAGGGGTGGGACTGGGGGTGAGCAGGTGGGTGAGAGAAGCCAAATTCATAAAACTACTACTTTTTCTGAGAATAAAATCCCTTTTAAAAGGTATAAATCTACCTTATACCCATTGGATTTGATAATAGGACAATAGAAGAAAATGACAAATGTTGTAGGGGATATGGGGAAAATTAAATATTAATACACTTTTGGTAAAGTTGTAAACTAATTCAAATATTCTGTAGAGCAATTTGGAACTATGGCCAAAGGGCTGTAAAATCATGCATACTCTTTGACCTAGTAATGCCACTACTAGGTTGGTATCTAAAAAGAGATAAAAAATAAAAGTCGAATTTGAAATTGGGGAGATGCCCATAAATTGGGGAATGAATAAACAAATTGTGGGATGGGATTATGATGGAACACTATTGTGCTATAAGAAATGATGAGCAGGATGCTATCAGAAAAACCTGGAAAGACTTACATGAGCTGATTCAAAGTGAAATGTACTGTATATAAAATAACAGCAATATTGTAAGATGAACTGCTGTGAATGACTTAGTTATTTTCAGCAATACAATGATCCAAGACAACTCTGAAGGACTTAAGAAAAATGCAATCTATCTACAAAGAAAGAACTGATGGTATCTGAATATAGTCTGAAGCATATTTTTTGTTAGTTCCTTTTTCTAAAGTTTTTTTTGTCAGTTTTCTTTCACAACCTGAGTAATGTGTTAATGTTTTGCATGACTACACATGTATAACTTGTATCAAATTGCTTAAGTTCTTAAGCGGGGGGGAGTGGGGAGGGAGGAAGGAAGAGAATTTGGAGCGCAAAGTTTTAAAAACCGATGTTAAAATCAGTTTTTACATGTAATTTGGGAAAAAAAATAAAATTCTAAACAAAAGAAATAAATCAAACCAAACAAAATGGATGAATTAGAAGAACCAAAGATGTCTGTGTTTCTATAAACTTCATGTGACACATACAGCTTTTTTCAAGCCAAGTATTTATTAATTACTATGTGTCAGGCTCCTTGTTAGACTTCTAAAGGATGGGAATACAAATAAAAGCAGAAAGAAAAACAGTCCCTGATGGCAGAGTTTACACTCTACTCAGGGAAGACAACACATAAAAAGGAAACTGAAAAGGGAGAGATAAAAGGGGAAGTAGGTAGAATAAGTCAGGAAATTAAGGATTGCCTGGAGGAGAAGGAAGATGGTCTGGGTGAGCTGGGTGAAATGGAGGTTCTAGGAAGAATGTGTCCATCAAGAAAAGAGGGTGGGGATAAGGGAGGTAAGAGAGAGGGCTGTGACGGACCTTCCAGTCTGAGAAGTCCAGGAGTGAGTGAACTTCAAGAATAAAGATATTTCTATAACATGCATGATAGAGAAGGTCTGTAGAGTTAGGAATTCGGCTAGGTTGAAATTAAAGAAAGAGGACATGTCCTAAACATAACTGTAAAGTCTTTGCAGTTTGTCTTTTCCCTCAGCTCCCTTTCCTGGATTATGGTGATCCCACTCCAGGCCCCTAGATCTCTGTTCTCTTAGTTATTGGATGTTAAATTTGGGAGGAATATTCCTCGTCACCTGATTGAACCTTCTTATTTTATAGATAAGGAAACAGAGGCTTAAAGAGGGAGTCTTTCAGTTACTCATGGTGACAAAGCTAGGAATTAACCCAGGTTTCTAATCATTTGAGATATACTGTTCAGTCAAATCAGAACATAATTAGTTCCCCCCCCCCCACCCTGTTGTTTGATTAGTAAACTTAGTCACTTTGACTGAAGCATCAGTTTCTACACTCAGGACTTAACTACCCCCCACGCCCACCCCTCCCCCAACCAATCCTTTGCTTTTTAAGCCCTTTCCAATTATATAATTAAAGGCTGCTGTACTGTCAATCTTAAAAATACTATTGAAAGTAGACAAAAATTCATGCTAAGGCATACAAATGGAACATGACCACAATGGAGTCATATCCATTGCTTGTATTTGCAAGTTCACAGTGAAAATAAACAGCTTCAAAATTGTGAATGAGTATATACATATACATATACATATACATATACAGACACACATATCTATATATATCTATATATGTATATATTTCACTTCAGTTCTGAGTTTTCATTACTTTCTCTTTTATTTAATCCTCTGTGAATTCTTGGTGGCGAGTATTACTCTGTTTACCCTAACAGTCTGCCCAGAACTTTCTACTTACCTCTCAATCAATGCTGGAAAATATCTGATTTCGTTTACACCACGACTGAAATTCCCTCATATCACTGTGTTGCTTCTTCAAGGTATTTGCATTTTTTTCCCAGAAAAGCATCCAAACATTTATTGAGTAGGGTTTAATCTACGTGTAATGATTGGAATGATGCCACCTACTGGAGACTTGCTGTGGGAAAGCTCTGCCATGAGGAAAATGCCTCAGAGGCATTGTGGCTTTTCCTTGGCATCAGGAAATGACGTTTACTCATGGGTGCTGTCTATCAAGGCTACCAGCCAATCAATTTGAGGAGCCTCCTATTTTCTGGGAGGAGACAGGAAGGAGGAAAGGGAGCCTGCGCAGAGAGCTCTTGGGGGCTTTTGGGTTCCTGACTTGGTGGTGGTGGCGCCGGCAGAGGACTTCATAGGAAATTTGAGGAAAGATAGGAATGCCAGGCTGTTGGAATTCTGTTCTCAATCTTTTTCTTTCTATTTTCCAATAAACCCTTAAAAACCTAAACTCGTTTTATCAGTCATTTTAGTCAGTTTCCCCCAAAACTGGGGGAACAGATTAGAATCCACATTTAGAATCTTAAATTACACATATGGATGTCACATGTTTAACAACTGGCTCTCCAAAAATAAATATATGCTTGACACACTTTTAAATTCAACCTGCATTATAAACATTTTCTTGATCACTTCCTTAGGTCTAGACAATCAACAAAACCATAAATCCAACCCAGATTGTACAGTTTTCTGACTTTCAAGGTGAAAATGTTCATAATGAAAGTTTAACAATTAGTCTTCACCAGCTGGTTCAACCTGGCTCCAGCACACCCCTGGTTTAAAGGGACTTTGACACAAAAGTTTCTTTTATCTCTAATTGACAAGGGGAAGAGGAAGAAACAGAAAGAGAGAAGGGTTACTTAAAAGGATGAGGAAGAGACAAGCAGGTTTTACAAGTAAAAACAGGAACAAATCATCTGGGTTATTGAGAATGAAGCTAAGAAATGTGGAACCAAGCCAAAGCATTCAAATATTCTGTGTTAATTTGTAAATATGTTGTATTTACTTTTCTGTGCTTATTTTGTTCCCACAAAGTAGGATATAAGTTCTTCAAAGGCAGCAGCTATTTTTCACTTTTTTTTTTTTGCTTTGTATCCCTAATGAAGTTCCTTGCCCTTAATAATAAAAATTGAATTAGTTTGTTTAATTGCCCTGAATTGAATTGTGGAATTAAAGTGTTTGTCTCTATGATGGTCAAAATATATAGACAACCCCCAATGTAGACTAAACACTCAAAATTAAATCTCTAAATAAATCCATATTCTTTTAAAATAATTAAATAAAATCACTGTTTAAAATATAGAGTAGCTTTAGTTTTTTTGCATTCCAGTCTATTTTTTTTAAAAGGAGATTTACTCATAGAAGAATGTCAAAGCTAGAAGAGACCTAAGAGATCACTTGATCCAAACCTCTCATTTTACAAATGAGAAGGCTGGTGGTTTCAGCAGTTAAGCAATTTACCCAGGGTCACATGGCTAGTAAATGACACAGCTTGACTTGAACCTGACTTGAACCCAGGTCTCATGATTCATTGCTCTTTTGACCAGGCCTCTTAATTCTGATCCAATACTTGGTTTAAATTATTCCAATTATTCTTATGTCTAGGCACCATGATCGACACCATAGAATGTTTTAAAATCATTAATCCCTCACGGAAGGGGTCACAATAGTGGTAGAGCGGTTGTCTAGTTGAGCACAATTCATTACTGCAGAGGAAGTCATCAATCATATTTCATAGATTTACAGATGGAAGGGACAACAGTTCCTCTTGTCCAACCCTTTCATCATACAGATGAGGAAACAGAGTCTGAGAAAAGTGAAATGATTTGCTGAGGCTTCCCAGGTAGTGGCAGAACCAGAAATTCTAACTCACTCACTTTTATGACTCCAAATACACTATTCCCCTAAATATTTTGAAAACTTTTTTTTTAAAAAGTTACTTTTCTGATATAAAATTAAGTAATATATAACTACATCTGTGTGCCAAAGGCATATCCTACATACAGACACAAGGAAAATAGAAAAGGCAAAGGAAGACATGAGCACAACAGCCACTACCCTCATCCTTTGTCTTTTAAATAATCACTTAAGTCCTTCTTATACCTTGCCTTTCTACTTGTTGTTTGTCCTTCATTCTTGAAGAGGACCATGACATCAGGGTGATATCATGACTTGCACTGAATTGAATTTAAGTGAGGGAGATTTGTGCAAGGTCACCAACCTCACTTTCTCTTCCAGAGCCATCTGGATCCAGAGGTGAGATATAGATCAGGATGACTGGAGATGGGCCTGGATGGTTAAGGCAATTGGGGTTAAGTGACTTGCCCAGGGTCATACAGTTAGTAAGGGTCTGAGGTGAGATTTAAACTTAGATCCTCCCAACTTCAGGGCCAGTGCTCTAGCCATTGCACCACCTAGCTGCCTGCCTCCTTCTCAATTCCCCTTCCTCCCCTGATTAGAAAACACACTACTGACCCTGTCTATACAGTATTTAGTCTTTGCTCTGTATGCCATAAGCTTCCCCAAGCCCTAGATGCCCTGCTTTTCCACTGATTTTTACCCTGTCCTCACTCCTTGCAGTCCTCTCCGCCCCTTCCTTTGCCCTCTAATCCAGTCCTTTTTTCAATATCTCCCTGAGTCTTTTAGGTCCTGTTTGCTACTCCTGTCTTCTAAAGTAGAACCTGAAAACTAGAGAAGATTATAGTGAATAACTATTAGGATAAAGTTGTGGCATAGCTCTCTTTGAAGGGCTGTCACATAGCTTGGGGTTGAGTCATGTTTTCTTTCTTGGGGTGGAGAGGAAGAACTAAGACAAGTTCGTAGAAAGCAATGAAATAAGGAAAAACTTGCTAAAATTAAAGTTATCCAAAGCTAGAATGGGCTACAGGTGGGAGAGTGGATAGAGTGCTGGGCCTGGAGTCAGGAAGACTCATCTTTCTCAGTTCAAATCTAGCCTCAGACACTTACTAACTGTGCGACCCTGGGCAAGTCACTTCACCCTGTTTGCCTCAGTTTCCTTATATGTAATGTTAGCTGGAGGCAGAAATGGCCAACCATTCCAGCATCTTTGCCAGGAAAACACCAAATGGGGTCACAAAGAGTCAGATATGACTGAACAACAACAACAGATCTAGGGATGAAATAAGGAAAACCTTGCTAAAAATTTAGAATAATCCAAAATTAGAATGGGATGCTATAAAAATAGTGTGTTCCTTTCACTAGAAAAATTTAAGCCATGATTGCTTGACCAATCATTAGCTATGCTGTAGAGTGGATTTTTGTTCAAGCATAGGTTGTACTAGCCAGCTGCTGGGGTCTCTTCCAAGGTTAAGAGATTCTTTGAGTTGATACAAAAGCAATAAAGTTGTGCTAATGGTAAAACATGCCCACCTTTCCAGAGAGAACTGAATTGTTAAGTTTATATTGGCTTTAAACCAGGAGTGTGGTAGAGCCAGTTTGTGCTAGCTGGTGAGAGCCATTTGTTAAACTTTCAGTATGAACAGTTTCACCTGGGAAATCAGCAAATTCTACAATCATGGCTAGATTTATGGTCTTGTTGACTGTCTAAACCTAAGGAAGTAATGGATAAGATGTTAATATTGTAGGTTGAACTTAAATACGTCTTATGCATACATTTATTTTTGGAGAGATATCATTAAACATTTATCAGTATAGCCCTGCTTTAAATGGAAAAGTATATTTTTGGATTGTTTTTGGCAAAATTGGGTATTCTGTAAGCATAGCCTCTAAAATTCCTTTTTTAAAAATATCCCATCAGGAATCTGGGTAGAACCTTCTCTACCATAAAGAGGGGACTTCTCCATTCTTGCACTTTGTCCACTCCAGTCCAGAGATGACTCTTGGGACCTTCTTCCCAATGCTGGTGGGCAGGGCCCCTCTAGGAGGTCAACCTCTCCAGAGTGCATTTGGATGAGCAGTAACTAACCAGATATATTCCTTCCTCTAAGTTTGAAAACCTCCAGGCCTTACCATATGCTTTACTAGTGTTATACACTTCAACCATCTCAGCCTTCCCCCCACACACACCTTTTTTCAGCTATACTCTCTTATAGGAAGCGTTTCTCCCCATTTCAAATATGAGCTTCTTAAGAACAAAGTTTCTTTTTTCTAGTTGTATTTCCAGTTTTTAGCACTGTAAAAATTTTTTTAAAACTATCTCTAATTTGAAAAAAATATAACTGTACTTTAAAAAATTATAAGTATATGAAAAATTATAAGTTTAGAAAAATTGTGCTCTCAAAGCACCGGGCTCCACTGAGCCTGCAGCGGGGGCTGGGTGAAGCAAACCCCTGAGGGTTTTCGTGGGCCATGCCACTGTGCGAAAGGTGAGGGGAAGCTCCACTTGTGGAGCCTGAGGCTAATTTCAAAGCCCACAGCACAATGTTTGACACTTAAGCACTTAATAAATGCTTTTTCATCCATCCATCCATCCATCCATCCATCCATCCATCCATCCATCCATCCATCCATCCATTCATCCATCCATCCATCCATCCATCCAACCAAACATATAACCAACACTACAATCTCTGAAGAAACAAAATTGCATAAAGCCCAATGGACAATCAAGACTTAAGTAAACTGAAGCATGACATCTTCAGTCACTTATTATAAAAGATCATCCAAGACATATATGAGCAGAAAAGCATGCAAAATGGTCAAGGAGCAAGATTATTGAATGCCATAGACACAGAATTTGTGGTACAGTAGTACCCACAGAGTGTTAAAAACACCTAGAGGAAGGTCTCTAGGATACTCTATAGCAGATATATGGGAGGTTGTGGACTAGATTTGCATAGGATGAGAATATAAGGCTAGGATGTGATATGGACTGGTAGAGGGAATACCTATGTTGATGTGGTCACAGATCCAATTTAAGTGTACAGACTCTCATCGGTTATTCTGATAGAATGGCTTGATCAACTCACTTCAACTGCCTGCTTATATTTTATTGATTTTCTATAGTCTGCAGTTGGAAAGTTGAAAGAGCCACACTTCTAGAATAAGTCTAGTGACATATGTATGTGATTAAAAAAAAAAGAATAAAACTAAGATCTTAATTTTAGGTTATACTCTGATTAAATACTGATAAGATTTATAAAGACAAAAGTGGTCTGTATTTGGAACAATGTGCTATTTTGATTGTTGGGGCAATCTCTTTTTACTGAAATCAGATTATACCTAACTGGTCAGTGTAAGGATAAAGCCTATTTTAGGCATTTTAGTAGGTCTTGGTCAAATGTGATAATAGTATATCTGGTTCTCTCACACCATCATCTCTACTACCTCCCTCAAATCAAATTTCTTCTGTCTCTATAGCCCAAGACCTTCAACAGTTATGGACTCATTTCCTCTACATCCTCTCCCCAAGTCTGAATGACCAATACTGTTTTGAGTCTCATATCTCCCTCGATAGGAAGAAAATGATAAATGTTACTTCCTATCAACCTCCATATGCTCCTAGGCATGACTTAGAATTGTAGCTTACTTGAATGATCTTGCACCAAGACCACCTAAGAAGAGAGAGAACTAGGAGCAACTGCCCAAGGTCTCACTCAGAGTGAGAAAGCATGGAAGACATTTGGTCATTAAAATGTATGTGACTACATACTGAATATAGTACCCTCAGTCTTCTAAAATGGGATATCTCCTTTGTCTTTTGACATAAGCGATGAAGATGATATGTGTGGTATGTGGAAAAAGAGTTGATACTGACACTGACTTTAAGTATTAGAAGATTAATTAAGACAGAAGATAAGAGCTAAATATTTAATTGGTAAGTATGAAATCAATTCTATTTATTGTCATTTCTGTGAACTGTTTATCTTTTATGCCTAATTATCATGTAGCAAAGTAATGGTTAGATCATTAAATGTGTATTGCATTAATTTTAAATAGTCTTTTAAAAGATTTGTTCACTTAATATGATCAAAAGATCACAGCTTTTAAAAATTAATCCTAGACATCTAGAGAAGCTGAGGCACAGCCAAGATGATGGCGTATAGGTGGTCACCTGGCTGGACTCTCTCATATTCCTCTCTAAATAATTCTAAAATAACACTGCAAATCAAAATTTGGAGCAGCAGAGCCAACAATAGGTCAGAGGGAAATATTTTTCCAGCCCAAGACAAATGAGGATGTCCATAAGAAAGGTCTGTAACACCAGGATGAACTCAGGTCTGGTGTACCAGTGGTGGACATTAGAGGCAACAGCAACAGCAACAGCAATTTTGGAAGCTCTCAGCTCAGGGATAGTAAAGGGATTGGACAACAAGTCAGAAGGAGATTATAAGAGACACTTTGCTGACACTGGGTGCAGCTGGCACTAATTGGCAATTCTATTATTTATAAGCAGTTCTGGGTTGCAATTCCAGGATAGAGAAGAGCACTTGTGAACAGTCCAAGGGATCAGAGACCTAGTTACGCTTTCAGGGCCAAGAGGGATGCTAACACAGCTGCAGAAGAGCAGGGGACATAGTGACAGTTCCAGGGTCAAGCAAAGCAGTGGAACTTGTGAACACAGGGGAACAGGACCTCTTCCTGGATAAAGACAAGAGCATAGGCCAAGAAATAAGTGACTAAACTTGTAGAAACCCACAACTGAAACCAGCAGCACAAAAAAAGCCTGAATATTGAGACAATACCTCCTTTTCCCCAAGTGAGAAAAGCTCAACTTAAACGTAGAATTCAAAATCAAGAAATAGGCTGGAAAAATGAGCAAATAACCAAAAAGAAGAAAAAAAAAGAACATGTCCATAAAAAAGAATTAAAGCTGGGGAAGTGGAAAATAATGACTCCATGAGACTTCAAGAAACAATAAAACAAAATGAAAAAAGATAAGGAAATGATAAATATCACAATGGATAAACAACTGACTTGAAAAATAGATTGAGGAGACAGGAAGTGGGTGAAGCCAAAATTGTGGAGGAAAGGCAGCAAATGCTCAGATCTCCTGACACAATTACTCCAAAAAAACTCCAAACACAGCCAGAAAATAACTTCTGGAGTAGCAGAACCCACAAAAAGATGGCTGAGATTATTCCAGCCAAAGATAGCTTGGAAGTTCTGCAGGAGGGGAAGCCAGGTTGGGAGTGGAGTTCAGCCCTGTGAATATTATGCCAACACAGATCCATCCCCAGGCAGACTTCACTGGAAAAACTTACCCCCTGAGTCTCTGAATCAGATGTAGTGACAGCCATCTTCTGGAACTAAGCTCATAGTCTGGTAAGAAGGCTGAACTGTTGTTGGCTGGGGGAGAGTCTATGGGGGTTTTTGCAGGAACTAAGGGGGGATTTGGATGTCTTAACCCAGCTGGGAACCAGGAAGAAACCTTGAGCAGTGGTGGCCCAAGTGGGTGAGGAGTGCAGGCTCATTGGAGCTAACAACCAACAGCACACAAGGTGTTAGCATGGGGTTATATACAGACCAGAGAAAAAGCCAGGCAAGTGAAGAAACTGCCCCCCCATTAATTCATAACTCCTGGGGCCCCCTGAAGCTTGAGAAAGTATAACTTGAAAGCAGAACCCCACACTAAGGAGTTAAAAGTCAAGTAAAAGACAGGCAACATGAGCAAGCAGAGAAAGTCACAAACAATAGAAAGCTGCTTTAGTGACAAGGAAGATCAAGGTGCACCCTCAGAAGAAAATAGCAATGTCAGGGCTCCTAAATCTACAGCTTCCAAGAAAAATATGAATTGGTCTCAGGCCATAGAGGCACTCAAAAAGGACTTTAAAGATAAAGTTAGAGAAGTAGAGGAAAAAATGGAAAGAGAAATAAGGGTGATGCAAGAAAGTCATGAGAAAAAAGTCAACAGCTTGAAAAGCCAAATAGAAAAGTAGATACAAAAGCTCTCTGATGAAAATAATTACATCAGAATTAGCATTGAACAAATGGAAGCTAGTGACTTTATGAGAAACCAAGACACAATAAAGCAAATCCAAAAGAATAAAAAATAGAGGGTAATGTTAAATATCTTCTTGGAAAAAAACTGCTGACCTGGAAAATAGATCCAGGAGAGATAATTTGAAAATTATTGGTCTACCAGAAAACTATGATCAAAATAAGAGCTTAGACATCATCTTCCAAGAAATTGTTAGGGAAAATTGCCCTGATATTCTAAAATAGAAGGTAAAATAGAAATCGAAAGAATACACCAATCATCTCCTCAAAGAGACCCCAAAAGGAAAACTTTCAGGAATATTATAGCCAAATTCCAGAGCTCCCAGGTCAAGGAGAAAATGTTGCAAGCATCCAGAGAGAAGCAATTCAAATACTGTGGAGCCACAGTCTGGATAGCACCAGATCTAGCAGCTTCTACATTAAAGGATGGGAGGGCATGGAATATGATATTCCAGAGGTCAAAGGAATTAAGTTTACAACCAAAAACCATGTAGCCAGCAAAACTGAGTATAATCTTTCAGGGCAAAATGGGATTTCAGTGAAAAGAGAGGACTTTCAGGTATTTGTGATGAAAAGACCTGAACTGAATAGAAAATTTGACTTTCAAATGCAAGACCCTAGAGAAGCATAAAAAGATAAACAGGAAAAAGAAATCATGAGAGATGTTAAAAGGTTAAACTGCTTAAATTCTTACATAGGAAGATATGTCTAAATCATAAGAGTCTTCTGAGTATTAGGGCAGATGATAGGAATAAATTTATACAGAGGGAACAGGTGGGAATTGATTACGAAGGGATGATACCTGTTAAGCATTTATTTTTTGTTTCTATTTTTTTCTGGGGTGAGGGGGAGTGGTCAGGGTTGATGAGTGTGTTGTGTCTGAGGCCAGATTTGGGATCAGGTCCCCCTATGTATATGGTGGGTGCTTTGTCCTAGCTACCCCATGCTGACATCTTTGGGGTAAAATTGAGGGGGGAGCGGAATACACTGGGGAAGGGGATAGGGGAGTGGTAAAATGGGGTGAAATCTCACATGAAAGAAGCCACAATGGGCATATGGAGTAGGGGGAGAGATGGGGGAGGAGTGGGGAAGTGAAGGAATCTTACACACATCAGAAGTAGCTCAAAGACCTTAATCTCATCAGAGTTGGCTCAAGGAGGGAATAACATACACACCCTATTGGGTAGAGTAATCTATCTAACCCTGCAGGAAAGTAGGAGGGGAAGGGAATAAGGAGGGAAGGGTGAAAGAAGGGAGGGAAGAGTGGGGGAGGGGGCAGTCAGAAGCAAAACACTTTTGAGGAGGAGTAGGGTAAATGAAGATAGAAAATAGAGTAAACATCATGGGAAGGGAATAGGATGGAAGGAAAAAGTTGAAAATTCTTTGTCAAGTTTAAGGTAATATATAAAAATCATATATTACTGTTGCAATAGTTAACCTCATGGGTTTATTGTAAGGGAATCTCTCTTTAAAGTACTATATAATTATAGTTTACTATTAACAAAAATGATGAACAGGATACTATCAGAAAGACCTGGAGGGACCTGCATGAGCTGATGAAAAGTGGTATCTACTTATACAAAAGAACAATATTATTGTGAGATGATCTGCTGTGAATGACTCAATTATTTTCAAAAATGCAATAATCCAAGACAACTCTGAAGGTCTTATGAAAAATGCAATCCATCTACAGAGAAAGAACTGATGGTATCTGAAAACAGATTGAATCATAATTTTTTTTTGGTAGCTCCTTAATCTGAAATTTTGTTTTTGTCTGTTTTCTTTCACAACCTGGCTAATGTGGAGATGTTCTGCATGGCTACTCATGCATAACTTGTATTGAATTGTTTGAGTTCTTGGGGGGGGAGAGGAGGGGAAGGAGAAGTTGGAACACAAAGATTTAAAAAATTGATGTTAAAATTTGTTTTTATATGTAATTTGGAAAATAAAATTCTAAACCAAAAAAAATAAAAAGAAAGAAAGAAAATAGATCAAGAAAAGATAATTTAGGGATTATTGGACTACCTAAAAGTCATTTTCAGAAAAAGAAACTAGAGATCATATTTCAAGAAATTATGGGGGCAGCTAGGTGACTCAGTGCATAAAGTACTGGCCCTGTATTCAGGAGGACCTGAGTTCAAATCCAGCCTCAGACACTTAACACTTATTAGCTGTGTGACCCTGAGAAAGTCATTTAATGTTCATTGTACTGCCAAAAAAAAATATGAAGGAAAACTCCCAATATCTTAGATCTAAAGGATAAAATAGAAAATGAAAGACTATACTGTACACATTCGAAAAGAAATTCCAAAATGATGACTTCCAAGAATATTATAGCCAAATTCCAAAGCTCCCTGTTCAAGGAGAAAATATTATTTTTGTTTTTGTTTTTGTTTTTTTGTTTTTGTTTTTGTGAGGCAATTGGGGTTAAATGACTTGTCCAGGGCCACATAGCTAGTAAGTGTCAAATGTCTAAGGCCAGATTTGAACTCAGGTACTCCTGACTCTACCGCCAGTGCTCTATCCACTGCACCACCTAGCTGCCCCAAGGAGAAAATATTACAAGCTGTCAGAAAGAAATTATTCAAATATCATGGAACTATGGTCAGGATCACACAAAGCTTAGCTGCTTCCATGTTAAAGGAGACAAGAGCTTGGAATATAATATTCTGGAAATTAAAGGAGCTAGGATTGCAACCAAGAATAACTTACCCAGCAAAATTGAATTTAGCCCTTTAATGGGAAAAAAGGATATTTAGTGAAAAATAGGACTTTTAAGCATTCCTGATGGAAAGATCAGAGGTGAATAGAAAATTTACCCTTGAAATAGAAGACTCAAGAGAAGCATAAATAGGTAAACATGAAAGAGACAACATAAGGGAGTAAATGTTTATCTTCCTACATGGGAAGGTGATATTTGTAACTTTTAAGAACTTATCATTATTAAAATAGTTAGAATGAATATGCATACATAGAAAGTACAGTGTGAGTTAACTACGATGGGATGATCAAAAAAATGAGTGAGAAAGGGGGATGCACTGGGAGAAAGGGGAATGCATCATCACATAATAGAGGTATACAAGGAAAAACTTTTACAATGGAAAGGAAAAATGCAAAGGGAGGTGGTGGTAGGCAACCATTGAACCTCACTCTTGAGAACTGGTTCAATGGGGTAATAACATACACATTCAGCTTGTTATAGAAATCTAACTTACCTTACCCAACAGGGAAGTAGGAAGAGAAGGGAATAAGAGAAAGGAGGGGCAGAAAGGAGGGATTGCAGATTAACGGAGACAGTGGTGAGAAGCAAAGTAGATTTTTGAATAGGAATGGGGTGGTAAGGATAAATAGGAAAAAATATGATAGAGGGCAATATACCATTATTAATCATAACTTTGAATATGAATGGGATGAATTCACTTATAAAATGGAAGCAGGTAGCAGAATGGATTAAAAACCAGAATACAACAATATGTTGTCTACAAAAAATACACTTGAAACAGAGAGAGACATACACACAGAGTTCAAATAAGGTGTTGGAGAAGAATCTATTTTGCTTCAGCTGAGGTTATTTAAAAAAAAAAAGGCAGGGGTAGTCATGATCTCAGACAAAGTTAAACCAAAAATAGACCTAATTAAAAGAGGCATGCATGGAAACTACATTTTTATCTAAGAGGTTCCATAGATAATGCAGTAATATCAGTATTAAATATATATGTACTAGGGGCAGCTAGGTGGCGCAGTGGATAGAGCACCAGCCCTGGAATCAGGAGTACCTGAGTTCAAATCCGGCCTCAGACACTTAACACTTACTAGCTGTGTGACCTTGGGCAAGTCACTTAACCCCAATTGCCTCACTAAAAAATAAAAAAAAAATGAAAAAAAAAATATATGTACCAAATAGCATAGCATCCAGATTATCAAAGGAAAAATCAAATTAGTTAGAGGAGGAAATAGACAGTAAAACTATACTAGTGGGGGACCTAAATTCTCCCTTCTTAGAACTTGATAAATCTAACCTTAAATAAGAAAAAAGTTGAAGAGATAAATATAATTTTAGAAAAATTAGACATGATAAACCTCTGGAGAAAAATTACACAAGAAGTTTATCTTTTTCTCAGCTGTATATGGTACCTTCACAAAACTTGACCATATATTAGGGCATAAAAGCCTCATGAGCAAATGAACTAAAGATAGATTAGAACTGCCAAAGTTTAAGAGAAATGTAAAAGAGATAAGCAGAAAAAAAAAAGGTAAGAGGGAGCATGGTTTCTAATCCTTCCCCAGTATTTACACAGAAATTGTGTGTGTAACTCTAGACAAGTCACTTAACCTCTGTGTAAAATGAGGTGCTTGGACTGGTTGACTACTAACATTTCTTCCAGTTCTAAATCCTATGATGCCAGAACCTTCAGCACTAAATATCCCTATCCCACATCTCATAAACTTCTGGATATTTGTTTACCTAATTGTCAGTTGGAATAATCCTAATCTTCCTTAACAACTAGTATCCTACCTCCAGTTGATAACATCATAAATTCCTTAGAATATAGGGACCATATCTTCTGTAATTATTTGTATTATAATTTAACATACTCTTCTCAGGTAAACTCAGCAAACATTTGTTAAATACTTCCTACAGAAAAATAATTTTCCTAGCAACTGGACATAAAAAGGCAAAATGTAAAAGTTCCTGTCTTCAAGGACCTTCCACTCTACTTATATGAGAAGATACATTAAAGTCATGTGTCCCGTCAGGGATCTTTCATGCACAATCAAATTCATTTTGCAAATCAAATATAAGTTCCCCATTATACTTAAACTTTTTCCTTTAGAGCAACTAGGTGGAGCTCAGAAACTGAATAAGGAATTCAGATATAGAACCAGATGACCTTTTCTCAACATAGACCCCACTTTTACCCTGAGCCAGCTGCATATAATCTTGCTTTCACTGAATCTCCATACACCCCTAGTCTGCAGATTCCAACATAAACTAACATTGACTAACTTCCTCTAACACACCATCTCAATTTACTCCCTCTTTTCCTCCATTCACAGATCCAATGCTCCTATTCCACACCCATATGTAAACTCTGCCAGGGCCTTTAAGCACCAAACACTTCCTCATTCTCCTTCATTTACAATGCAGTTCTTTCCCTCCCTCTTAATTCACCTCTGAATTTGCTCAATCTTACTGAAATTCAAGTTCTCAGTCCCAGGGAACACAACTGTGGGGAGAATCTGATTTATCTTGAATAGACTGAGGCCATAATTGGCAGCTGAGGGCAGTCAGCTACATAATTCCAAAATCATCTATAAAAATTTGTTCTTTAAGATTTTTACATTCCCTAAAGAAAGACTTCTTTGGTGAATATGTGGAGGGATGGATGAGACCAGGATAACTTAAAATAAGAAAATCACAAATTTTTTTTGGAGAAAGTATTATTTATAGGCTTGGGGGGTGTGTGTAGGGCTCTAATTCTCCCTTCCTAATACATAGGGAACTAGAAGAATTCCTGTGGATCCTCAAAAAGAACAGAGACTTAATTTCCTTGATTCCCTTTTCAACTCACAGCTGAAATTACTCTTACACTATATCACAGATTTGATTCTTACAGGCCTATGATATACATGAACATGATTTGTAAATTGTAGGTCACTCTACAAATGTAAGTTGAATGATGCAAATGTGTTGTTCCCATTGGCAGCAGCAGCAAACTCCATTGGTGTACTTTAGAAAATGATCAGCTATGTAGTTGGGAACCCACATGACCACTTAGTAACTCCATTTCCTAAGAACTTATAAAAGCTGCTTAGGAGTGGGATGGATGTTTTGGAGTATTACAAAAGAGCATGTGAGACAAGCATTCTCCTTCATGCACCTTAACCTACAGAAAGCTTCTGACTCCCAGGACAGAGGACCAATCTTACAGAAACAAATGAGAAGATGCTTCAATATCATTGTGAAAACTGAAGAGGCACCTACACTAGTATGTTACAGTATATGGGTGGAGGGGGATGGTGGGAACAAGTGGTAAAAAAATCCCAAAAAACCAAAAAAACCAAAAAACACAAAACACAAAAAAACCCCAATCCTCAGATAGGCAAAGAGATAGAAGTGCCAACAGTTATGTGTCTTGTAAACAGTTATTGCAACTGGACATCAAGGAAGAGTAGCAGCATAAACTTGGTACATATAAGGTCACTCTTGGGTCTTTTAATTTCCCCTGTGCACCACCCCCACACAAAAATAGCAATACTTTAGATTTTTAAAACACATAAAATGCAGTTGAGGATAACTGAAAAATCTATTTGTGTCTAATGTTGGAGGCTTGTTTAAAACTTTCTTCTAAAGTATGCACTTTGGATACACAATACGATACAAACAATAAAAAAGATATACAGATCCCAAGGTCTCAATGTAGGGAATTTGTTCTTTGTTTTTTATTTACTGTGTCTTGTTTGTTGTAAAGTGATGCTACATAAATACTTGGAGTTTGCACACTTCTGGAAGAAATATTTCAAGCATGCCTATCGTGTTTCCTGCTTTATAGAGGTAAATAAAAAAGCTCCAAAGAATGAAGTTCAAATGTTGTCCACTGCTGTTAATGGTTTCCCTGAAGAAATTATGTCACATACTTGTGTGTTTGTAAACAATCTTTGCACAGATTTGAGGATTTGGGGCCACCTCAGTTAACCTACCACATCTTGGAACCCTGTATGTTGTTAGACCGTAAAAACTCATTTTCCTCTCCTCTTCTTCACAGTCCTGACTTCTCTCCTCCTCTTCCTCTCCTCCTCTCTACCATGTCTCATACATTCTATTAAATTTCTCATCCCTCATATTTCTATTTATCTGCCTTTCTGGATAAAAAAAAAAAAGTCATATGGTAGAGTTGTGTCATTCAGACTTCATAGATATAAATCACTCCTGGGCAAACTTGTAACATTGAACTTCTAAGGCTAGGGACTATAGTCCCCTTGGGGGAATTCAATTCCCAAAAAATGGGTATCCCAAAACATACAGGCAAGGTTAAAGAACAGTGTCATTCTACTTGATGTTTTGTTAATATGTTCCCAAATCTAATCAGGCAAACTAAAATGTAACTAATGTAATATAAAAGTAGCTACCTAATTAATTAGTTAAATTTCTAATCTATCTGAGGCTAAGTTGTTATAACAGAGGGATGATATACTACATGGACTATAGACAAAAAAAAAAATGGAAGACTAAGACTTTTTTTTTTTTTTGCAGGCCAGTGAGGGTTAAGTGATTTGCTCAGAGTCACACAGCTAATAAGTGTCAAGTGTCTGAGGTTGGATTTGAACTCTGGTCTTCCTGAATCCAAGGCCAGTACTTTATCCAGTGTACCACCTAGCTGCCCAAGACTAAGACTTTTAAGTGTTTATCCAGCATTGTCCAAGGAAGAGCCATAGCACTTGGATGACATGAATCTTCTTATTCTTAGAAAGGTTAAATACTAACTCAGTGGTTCTTAACCTGAGGTCCACAAATTTTTAAGAGTCCATGGATAGATTTCAGGTAGATGGCAGACTTCAAAAAGAAAAAAAATATATACATCTCCCCCCTCCACTAACTTGTAATTGAAACTAGATATTTCCTTAAATTATGAACATAGGCAACAGACATAATACAGAGAAGACATTCTAGGCTGCACCAGGCAGCAAAAGGGGGGTACAATATAAAAAAGACTAAGAAGTCCTTAGACCTATAGAGTTTTAGAACTGGAAGGGACATTAAAGATGTCCCAAAGGAGATACTCCCCTCCTTGGGGGTCTCCAAACAGAAGCCAGGTGATCATTTGTCAGGTATGTTATAGTTGGGATTTTATTTTGTTTATGTTTTGGACCATATGGTTGCCAAGGTGCCTTTCAGTTCTCAGATTTGTTGATTCTGTGATTATATAATCTAGTCTTCCTGGAATGTAGGGAATCACTGATATTTGGTGTCCACCTATCTCCTGCCTCTCACCTGTGGCTCCAAGAAGCTGTATCATGTACTGAGGCCACACCCCACTAAAACCATCTTGACAGATGGGCTAAACCAGGTTGAGGGTAGCCAATGGGCCTCAAACGCATTGTAAGTTAGAGGAATGTTTATCCCAGCAGAATGAGAACAATTTTATTCTAATGGCCATGAAAGGTGGCTGAAGTAGGTGCTATGGAGTGCTCAAAGCATTGTTAGATATAGAAAAAGCCAGAGTCGTGCACTTGGACATCCACCACCTTAACTTCTGTCTTGCCACTGGACAGTGATGATTCTGGAGGAGAGAGTGAGGCTGACCACTCTGCACAACTCCACCTCAGTTAAATAAAATTCACACACAAGTCATCACCCATCATTTGCTTATTCATTTGCCTTGAAATCCTGTGGTGGCTGGTGAGTGATAAAGCAGCAAGTATGGATACACTGGGAACTGTAGCCAGAACCCTGTCCATAGACCCAGGACATTGGATTGGTTTCTCACAGCAGTGGGATTCAGCAGTCCCCTAGGTGTCTGAGCATCCCTTTTAACCACTACAATTCTCACTTTCTGGCAGGAGGAAGGGATTAGAAAAGGTATCCTAAAAATTGTCTGCTTCACCCAAACCTGGTCTGCTTACTGCAGCAGATGAGGATTCCACCCTGTGGTTGAAATACACACACACACACACACACACACACACACACACACACACACACACAATCAGCCACAGACAAAGACACTATATCTTGACTCTGTTATTGTGATTTATTGGTTTTCTTTGAAAACAAAGGACCAACAACAACCACCTATTCTTCCTAATATAAGGAGATAGAAGTCAAGAAGGGTTAAATGATTGTTTAAATTTCAATAACTATTTTAGTTGTACATTTTGGATTGAAACACAGATTTTGTGAACTCTGATCCAATGGGTTTTCCCCCATATCTTGGTTTTGTTTTCCTGCAATTTTGATTACATTAAAAAAAAGTATTTATTGAGTATGTGCCCATCCATTTAAGACTGGAAAGGGAGAATATAAAGAGAATGCAAAACAGTCTTTGTTTTCAGAGAGTTGGAGTCTACTTATATAAGTAGATATTTCTCCTCACCTAGTGTTCTCAATGTCTTTTCTCAGTGCACACCCTTTTCATCATTCCAATTCCCTTCTCATCTTTACCTTCTTCTTATATATTGTCTTTTCTTCTACTACTTACCAAAATCCCCAGATTTTCCTATAAGTAAGAAAACAAGAACCACTACTTTCATTTGACCCCAGCATTCACATAAGCTATTGTCCCATATATTTTTTTCATGGCTAAAGTCCTGAAAAGGTTTGTCCATAGTCATTGTCATCATTTCCTCACTTCTTAGCCATGTCTCAATCCATTACAATGAATCATAGGCAACTTCCAATCCCTCTGCCCCACTCAACTGAAACTACTCTTTCTAGGTTTACCAGTAATCTCCTGGATAGATGCTGAATCCAATAACCTTTCCCCCCAAGTCTTCATCCTTTGTGACCTCTTTTTGGCACAATTGATTAGCCTCTCCTCCAACATTCTCTTTGTTGTGATGCTCTTCCTATATGACCATATTATCCAAGCCCCCTTTAAATTCACCAAGCATATCCTGCCCACTATGTTTGAATGTACCCCACAACTCTACCTGGAGTCTTCTTTTCTACTTTCTTTCTAAACTCTCCCTTAGTGATCTCATTAGCTCTCATGAATTAAAACATCCTGTCTATCCCAAAGACTCCCAAATCATTAAAGAGCCCTCTGCAATCTGGTCTTCTCCCTATAGATGGCATTTGATCTCTCATCTTAATCCAAGTGCCCTATGTCTAAAATATACCCCACCCACTCCACTCACATAGACCTAGAAGAATACCTAACTTCTTTCAAACCATAGTCGTGGGCCACCTCCTTCCTTGCAATTTTTTTTATTTCTATGGAATTCAATGATAATTAAGTACCTACTATGTGCCAATGAGAATAAAAAGGCAAAAAATTAAATATACCTTGTCCTCAAGAAGTTCACATCCTAATAGGGAGGATGCAATAGATACAGAGAAAAGTCTTTATAAAGTACATAAAAAGGGCCAAGCCAAGATAGCAGAGGAAATACTGTGACTCACCCGAGCTTTCCCCAAAAACCTTTCAAATACCTTTAAATAATGCTATAAGACAATTTCTGGAGCAGCAGAACCCACAAAAGGATAGTGTGAAATAATTTTCCAGCTAAAGCCAATTTAGAATGTTGGTAAGAAAGGGCTGTTGTACCAGAGTGAGAGTGAAGCATAGTTCAACATGGGCCACACAAGTGTTGACCTGGCCCCAGCAAATGAGGAGCAGGCCTTGGGAGCCATGAATCAGCAAGAGTAGTAGCTGATTCCAGAACTCTGGGTGCACAGAAGGTAAGTAGCCCTCTGCAATCTGGTCTGCTCCCTATACATGGCATTTCATCTCTCGTCTTTATCCCAGTGTCCTATGCCTAAAATATACCCCACCCACTCCACTCACATACACCCAGAAGAATACCTAACTTCTTTCAAACCGTAGTCGTGGGCCACCTCCTTCCTTGCAAAATTTTTTTATTTCCATGGAATTCAATGATAACAACTGGTCAGAAGGAGATTACAGGGGTCTCTTTGCTAGCACTGAGACAGGGCTCTCTTGTTTTACCCATGCTCAGATCCAGTACTGGGGCGGGGGGTGGGGGTGGGCAGGATGTTCCAGGGCAAGGAGGAGTTCTAACATATCAGAGCTTGTGGCTACAATGGACAGGGATCCTCTTCACAGTTCCAAAACAGAAATGAGGGCATGTAGTCTCTCACAAACCAGAGCACTGGCCAAGAGAGTAGTAAGCACACCTTTCCTTAGATCACACCATCTTGGAAGAACTGAAAATCTGCAGGTCCTGACAAGTATCTCTGAAAACAGCCACATAAAACCCCTGAAGCTTGGGACAGCATGTCTTCCACCATGAAAACATAGCCCTGCTTTAATAAAGAATTAAAAGTCAAGAAATAGGAAAGAAAAACAAGCAAAGAACAGAAAAAATTCTGACCATCAAATGTTACTCTGAGGACAAGGAAGTTCAAAACACACCCCCAGAAGAAGATAATAAAGTCAAAGCCTTGAAGAAAAATACAAATTGGTCTCAGGCCATGGAAAAGCTCAAAAAGCATTTTGAAAATCAAATAGGAGAAGAAAAAGAAAAATTGGAAAGAGAAATGAGAGTGTTGCAAGAAAATTATGAAAAAAGTCAACAGTTTGGTATAGGAGACAAAAATCCACTGGGGTGGGTGGGAGGGACTCCTTAAAAAGTAGAATTGGCCAAATGGAAAAGGAGGCATAAAAATTCACTGAAGAAAAGAAATAATTCCTTAAAAATTAGAATTGAGCAAATGGAAGCTAATGACTTTATGAAGAATTAAGAAACAATAAAAAAAAAGAAAAAAAGAAAGAAAAATTAAAAGACATTGTGAAATGTCTCATTGGAAAAATAACTGACCTGGAATATAGAGTCAGGAAAGATAATTTTAAAATTATTGGACTACCTGAAAGTCATGATGAAAAAAAAAGAGTCTAGACATCATCTTTCATGAAATTATCAAGGAAAACTGCCCTGATATTCTAGAACCAGCAGGTAAATAGAAATTGAACAAATCCACCAATCACCTCCTGAAAGAAATTCCAAATGAAAATTCCTTGGAATATTATAGCCAAGTTCCAGAGCTCCCAGGTCAAGGAGAAAATATTGCAAGCATCCAGAAAGAAACAATTTAAGTATCAGGATAGCACAAGACTTAGCAGCTTCTACATTAAAGGATCAGAAGGCTTATAATATGATATTCCAAAGGGCAAAGGAACTGGGATTAAAACTAAGAATCACCTATCCAACAAAACTGAGTATAATCCTTAGGGGGGACAGAGGAATGGACATTCAATGAAAAAAAGGACTTTCAGCCATTCTCAATGAAAAGACCAGACCCAAAAAGAAAATATGACTTTTAAATACAAGGTTCAAGAGAAGTATAAAAAGGTAAACAGGAAAAAAGAAATCATAAGGGATATTAAAAAAGGCTAAACTGTTTACATTCCTGCATAGGAAGATGATACTTGTGACTCATAAGAACTTTCTCATTATTAGGGCAGTTGGAAGGAGTATATATAGATAGAGGGCACAGGTATGAGTTTAATATGAAGTGATGATATCTAACAAATAATATTAAGGTGTGAGAGAGGAATATACAGGGAGAAGAAGAAAGGAAATGGTAGAATGGGGTAAGTTATCTCACATAAGAGAAGCAAGAAAAAGCTTTTATAGGGAGGGGAAGATGGAGAAGGTGAGGGGGGGGTGAGTGAACCTTAGTCTCATTAGAATTGGCTGAAAGAGGGAATATTGTACACATTAAATTGGTATATAAATCTTTCTTACCCTGCAGGAAAGAAGGGAATAAGAGGGAGTGTGGGTGATAGAAGGGAGGGCAAATTGGGGGAAAGGGTAGTCAGAAGCAAACCACTTTTGAGGAGAGACAGGGTGAAAGGAGAGAGAATAGAGAATAAATGGGGATGGGGGAGGATGGAGGGAAATACAGTTAGCAATAGTAACTGAGGAAAACAATTGAAGCAAGTTTCTCTGAATACAAGGAATTCTCCAATTGATAAATGATCAAAAGATATGAACATTTTTCAGATAAAGTAATCAAAGCTATCTATATTCATATGGGAAAAAATTTTGTTACTCACTATTGACTGGAGAGATGCAAATCAAAACAGTTCTGGGCTACCACCTCATACCTATTAGATTGGCTAATAGAAGAGGAAAATGACAAAAAAAAATTGGAGGGGATGTGGGGAAAATGAAACATTAATGCATTTTTGGTGGAGTTGTAAATTCAACCATTCTGTATAGTAATATGGAACTATGGCTAAAGAGTTCTAAAACCATGCATACTCTTTGACCAGCAATACTACTGCTAGGTCTGCATCCAAAAAGAGATTAAAGGGGGGCAGCTAGGTGGCGCAGTGGTTATAGCACCGGCCCTGGAGTCAGGAGTATCTGAGTTCAAATCCAGCCACAGACATTTGACACTAGCTGTGTGACCCTGGGCAAGTCACTTAACCCCAATTGCCTCACCAAAAAAAAAAAAAGAGAGAGATTAAAAAAAAATAAAAAGGACCCATATGTAAAAAGCATTTATAGCAGCTGTTTTCTGGTGGCAAAGAATTGGAAATTGAGGTGACACCACTCAATTGTGGAACTGCCGAACAAATTGTGATATGTGATTTTGATGAAATACTACTGTGTTATAAGAAATGATGGTCAGCATGCTCTCAGAAAAATCTGGAAAGATTAACACGAGCTGATACAAAGTGAAATGTACTGTGTACAAAGTAACAGCGATATTGTAAAATGATGAGTTGTGAATGACTTAGCTGTTCTCAGCAGTAGAATGACCCAAGAGAACTCTGAAGGACTTATGATGAAATATGCTATCCATCCCCAGAGAAAGAACTGATAGTGTCTGAATACAGATTGAAGCATATTCTTCTTTCTTTTTTTTTCTTGATTTTTTTTGTCTATATTTTCTTTCACAATGTGACTAACACATAAATGTTTTGCACGACTACACGTGTATAACCTATATCAAATTGCTTGCCTTCTCAATGGGAGATGGGGGAGAAGGGGAGGAGGGAAAGAATTTAGAATTTAAAGTTTTAAAAATGAATTTACAAATTGTTTTCACATGCAATTGGGGAAAAATAAAATATTAATTAACAAAAATTAAAAATAAAAATGGAAAAATTAATTAATTAAAAAGTATATTCAAGCTAATAAAAAGCAATTTCAATGTGGCAGAATATTCATTCATATTAACCTTAAGTATTCTTAACTACCAGAAACATATTTTATCTTCTCCATAGAATGGTGACTGTATAGTTCCCATCACAATTTGAATGAAGGACAAACAACCAAAAGAATTTAGATGAATCTTGATTTAGGTTGGTCTACACTTAAATCTATTAACTTTGTCTTTGTATGTATTTTGGAAACAAAAGAGGAATTTACTTTTACAAGGCGGGGTGGAACATGATTAATAAGTGCTAGAGCTAAGATTTGAACCCAGGTTTTCAGATTCAAAATTGAGAACTTTTATATCAGGCTGCCTTTCTATGACTATTGTAAAATGGAGTAAATCCAGTGCCTATTACTTTTATGCCACAAATTTGTTTATACACAATGCTTTATTACTAGATTTTAAACTTCTTGGGAGCAAGGAATATTTTTTGTTTCATTTTTGTATCCTAAACACTTTAAATAATACAATGAATGAATAGATATTTATAAAGCATTTAGTAAGCTCTTTCTCATATGTTAAGTTCTGTGTCAAGTGTCAGAGATATAAATCCAAAAAGTGAGATAGTCCTTCTTTTTAAAAGCTCATACTTAAATTTGAGGGAGATAATACATAAAAGAGAGTCCTAGTATAAGGTAGATGGAAAGTTCCAGAAGTCACAAAAGTCTGGTTGTGGTACCATTAGAAGGTTCAGATATCTTTCAATTCTATCAGTGATTCTGACAACACTGCTGCCTGGGGGAAGGCTGAGGGCAGGGCACTTGGTAAGGCTTAGAGGACTTTGTCATGCTGTGGTAAGGCAAATAATAAGATATCAGGACTCTCTTTCCTACAAGAAGAAATAAAGTTGATCATTCCCATCTCATCTAAGCAGCAGGAGCAGTTTAATAGTCTGTATGACTGTCAATCCATAAATAAACATTTATTAAGCACCTATTATGTTCCAGGCACTGTGCTAAGTGGAAGAGCAGGTTGAGGAGGGAAAACAGAAAAGAGGGAAGGGCTTGGGAAAAGCACCTCTTTGGTCCTAGATTTTCCTACCCAGTACATTGCATTATATATAGAATGCCTTTCATAAATATTCTAAATTGAATTATAAGATTACAACCTCAATCTATGTTACTATGCAGTACTCTATAAGTTGCAGTGAGAATGCCAACATGTATTGATAGAGGGAGCTTCCTCCCTGGGGAACCTACTTTACTAAGGAGATCATAGATTGGATTCCTATAATTGATACCCTTCTCTGGAACTTCCCAATTTGGAAAAAAAATAGCATCTGGCCATGAATCTTGAAGATAGTAAGTCATATCTGAAAAACTTATGCTCTGTTTGCTGTTTTCTCAGCCTCCTTGCATTCAGCCAGTCATTTTCTATATTTTATTGCATCCTTAGGGTTTCTTCCCTACACGCACTACCTTTAATGTGTACTTACTGGATTTAATTCCGGTTGTTCAAGGCCAAATGTAATTTAGACTTTCAATATGATCCTCTACCAGAGGCTATCTACTTCTGATATACTGTTAAAATGTTAAAATACTAGGCTTAGGACTAACATCTGCTGAGTAATAAATGCGAACATTTATATAAAACATTTATGCAAAGTTTATAAAGTCCTTCCCTCATTAGACCCTGTGAGCTGGGTCAGTCATATAAATATCATTGCCCTGTTTTAAAGACAGTGAAATTGAGGCTTAGGATAATAAATCATACAACAGACACATATTGAAGTGAAGACTTAAACCCAGGGTTAGGGGATGGGAAAACATGCCTGGATTGTTACGATCTATGTCTTTTTGAACTGATTACTCAGTTAATGAAGTATTCTTTCTTGCTGAAATTTTGGAGAATGGGATAATCCAGGTCATGGTCAGTAGATGACTTGATTAATCTAGTGAACTGTAAAAAAGGGAGTTGCTATGTAATTTAGCTAATATTTCTATTGAATTTAGGCATATGAGAAGTGTTTCACGTGTCTGTTTCATTTGACCTCATTTTTTTTAACAACAACCCAACAAGGATAATCATATGGTCATAGATCTAAAGTGGGAAAGAACCTCAAAGACTATGTGATCTAAATCCCTTAATTTACAAATGAGAAAAATGAAGCCAGGACAGATTCAGTGACTTACCTGCAGTTGGAAAGAGAATTCCAACCCCGGTCTCTCCGCCTAAAATCTGATTGACTTTCCTGAATCCATCAGTTGCTGGTGTCTGCTCTAGCTCCCCCTCTTCCCCCCTTCAAAAATTACTTTGTAAAAACCTTTCTAATTTATTATGTTTTTTAGGTCCTAGACTTCTATAATTTATGGTTATTGTTGTTGTTGCGTTGTTTCAGTTATGTCTGATTCTTCATGACCCCATTTAGGGTTTTCTTGGCAAACATGCTGGAGTAGTTCACCATTTCCTTCTCCAGCTCATTTTCCAGATGAAGAAGTGAGACAAACAGGGTTAAGTGACTTGTCCAGGGTCGCACAGCTAATAAGGATCTGACGCCAGATTTGAACTCAGGAAAATGAGTATTCCTGACCAGACCCAGAACACTATCTGCTATGCTGCTTAGCTGTTCTAGACTTCTGTATTCTGTCCTGAAAAATCCATTCCATAGGAAAACCAGTTCCATGGTAATCAAATTATAACTGAATAAACATAAAACCAAGCAGAAGGAAAATTATATTTTAAAAAAGCAAATGGCCAAAAGCTGGTACGTAGAGCCATTATTATGTTTTAAATAAGTCTTTATTAGATTTTGTAAGTCATAAACTATTTATCTTTTCATTTGTTATGGAGTCTCCTACCTCCATTGTATATTCAACATTTAATTCTTCTTCTTCTTCCTTCTTCTTCTTTCTTCTTCCTTCTTCTTCTTCTTCTTCCTTGTCTTCCTCCTCCTCCTCTTCTTCTTCTGGTGAGGCAATTGGGGTTAAGTGACTTGCCCAGGGTCACACAGCTAGTAAGTGTCAAGTGTCTGAGGCCGGATTTGAACACAGGTCCTCCTGACTCCAGGACCAGTGCTCTATCCATTGTACCACCTAGCTGCCCCCAACATTTAATTCTTCTTGATAATATTCCAATACTCTAATGGATTTCTAATTTTATTAAAATGTGAACTCCATGGCATTTAACCATGGCTACCCAACCTATGCAGCTCTTGTTCATGTCCTTCCATAAATTTGCCATGATAGGTACATATAATGTGGATCTTGGATATCTTTATATTTGCTTAATATTATGTGGACACCTATGGAACCTGTGAGTTTCTCAACAAATCCCTTTTTAAAACCCTTAAAAGATCAATGGATTATGAGAGAAAAGTCCATATGATCTCTCTTAGTGGGTCTTAGTTTTAGGGGGGCCTAGAGAGTTAAATGTGTTCTAGCTTGTCAATATACTTTCTAATATGTAGTTCTGTGTACCTGGCACACAATAAGTACCTAATAAATATACATTTGTTGAATGAACTTAGCATTTGCTTCTAGAAGTGCTCCCTTACAGAGGGAAGGGGAAGAGAATGTGTGTGTGTGTGGGTGGGGAATAAAGGGAAAGGAAAGGAAGGATAAAATGTGTCCTACATTTCCCTTATTTTGGATGCTATGTATCAATGAATGGAGCTTAAAATTTCATTTTCTGCAGTATGTACATATATTAAGCTTTCAAGTTACAGAAACAAAACAAAAATACCTCAGATCTTCATGTAAATCCTTGCCAGCTATACTTCATCAGATCTTTACTTGTACAGTAGAATTTTGTACCCTTATAGGACTTAATATTTAGTCCAATTAAATTTAATCTTCTCCAATACAGTTCAAAGCCTTTTAATAAGCATTAAGTGCCCAATATATGCAAGACACCGTACTACCAGATTTGTTCCACTGATCCCATCTATAAACATCTTTTCACTTGTGCACTCCCACATAATGCATCACAAATCATGAGCTTTATGTCATTTGCAAACCTGATAAGCATGCCAACTATACCTTCTTCCAAATAACTGACAAAAATGCCATCCGCCATAGATCAAAGAAGAGATCCTCAGATGGGTCCCTTGGAAAGATCTCTAAGGTTGACATTAGTTCACTGATTCTTTCAATTGTGAATCATGTATCTAGTCTACGTTTCTCAACTTTAAGAACCCACAAGGTTCAGACCCACCTAACTTCACTATCATTTATCTCAAACTGCAATTTGTCCATAAAATGAGAGATTTTGTCACAGAAAAAAATTGTTAAATAGTTTATTACTGAATTTCCTTGAACTATGTATGAATTCTTTCTTAAATTTTTATTTGTATTCTATGGTTGGGTCTTCACCCCAACTCCATAGTTATTGAACCTCTTGGAAAAGAAATACATGTTCAGGCCATTCAAATTTTATCCTGATATTTAACTTCTTTTGGTTCCATTAGTCTTTGTTTCTATCCTTAGATATCTCTCATACCTTGTTTGACTGCTGGCTGCTGTATTAGACTTGAATTATTTGTAAGGACAGGTGCCAAGAGATGAATCAATGTTGCTCTTTTTATTAAATGAGTTGGATTTGAAATTAAGCTGATTTATCATCAACATGTTAAAGATGAAGAATAAATCTTCAAATTAATATCCCATTAAGACTAATGGGAAACACTCATACCTCATCTTTTCCTCCTTTGTGCAGAGAGCCAATATTTCTCCTAAATAGGTTGGCACATAGCAAAGTTGGCACTTGAAGCTTTCCATGGATTGCATGCCAACAGAATTCCATCTACGTTTGAACTGGGTTTCTATCTACATAGCAGAAAGACTACTGCACAAATAAATAAAACCATGAAATCTGATTAGATGCCCCAAAACAGCACATAGAAAGAAAGCAGGTCAAATCAATAAGCTTTTTAAGCATCACTCACTATAACCTCATGTTGTTTCAGTATATACATATAAAGTCTAGAGATCATAAAATGAACCTCTGAGAAACTGTACTACCACTTGAAAAATAATGTCAATTATGTTAAAAAGAAGAATCTTAGATGTAGGGATAGGGACCTAATGATCAGAATTCTGTCTGATTAAAACAAGGGTCTTCCTCCAACCCCTGTGAATGTGAGCTGCACATGTTCATTGTGAGAGTTATGTGGAAAATCCATGGCTATTTGGGGGTCGGGGGGAGATACTGCGGATGAATGAACAGTCAACTAAAGTCCTGCAGCAGCAGCTCTTGATGTCTCTTAAAGCCAAATTGCCTGGGAGTCATGTATTTAGTTATGTGTATAATTGAGGCTGTCAACGTCTATACTTTAAACATCAAGTTAATATACCAGAACAGCTGTGAAGTGATCTTTGACATGGAGTGACATCCTTTTCTTAGATAAGGACCACTTTGAGGAGGAGCTTATTTAAGGGAGCGACATGGAGGCACTCAGTATGTCAGCCAAATGTGGTCAAAGGGGCCTAGTTCCCTAACTCCTCACCAAACCAGAGCTAGAAGAGAAGAAGGAAGGGAAGGTGCTGAAATACATCTCTAATGCTCAAGCCAAGATAATAGCATTCTTCCAATTCTCTGACACCGGAACATTCCCATATTAATTAGCTATGTAATCTTCACTTACCAAAAGTTAATTTTACTATTTTGTGATTTTAATATTTTCTCTCTGGTACTTTTAAACTAAATTTATCTCTGAAATGAATGGGAAGAAAAGCAGTGTGCAAACCTGACATTTTGGATTGTATCCATGATGCTGATATTACTCATACATTCTGGCATAAAATACTTTCCTCTCCCCTCAGGAAAGCCCCTACATTTGAAGCTATTTTAGCCAAAGACTGAGAGCAAGTGGTGATAAGAAGCTGGAAAACATCCTCTCCAATGCTCTTTAGAAATAGTATATAATATTCATTGGTTTGTCATTTATATAATCCTTTTATTTTAGTCTTAATATAGCAACTTTATTAAATTAAATTATTATTAAAGTTTAGAGGATATCTTTTCCTTGTCACTGAGTGGTGTTTGTAGAAAAGTGGCACCTTTGACTAAGTGCTTATGTTCTCTAGTGATAGAGACAATTGAAATATAAACACAGACCACAACATAAACATGTAAAATATGTCCAGAGCTGTGACTTGATGGGTGTGTATAAACCCAGACAAAAATTAATACAAAGGACCTAAGTGTCCTTTATTATAATCTGAATTATTTTCTTTAAATTAGTGTCACAACATATATATGTGTATGTCTTTATGTTAGATATGTCTATGCAATATCTTAACATAGGAGTATAAAGTTTAAAATTCTATCATTCAGATATTAGGTCTACATAAAGCCAAATTTTAAATGATTGGATGAATCTGGATAAAACAGCTGGATGGTTCATCAATTTTTATCCAGTTTTTTTGACATAGTGTGAAAATGACTACCATCTCATAAAACTTCCTTCATAATTCTCTTTAAATAACAGTTTTATCTCAAAATTCAAATTTGTATTTTGTCTTCCAATTTTCTAACCCTAATTCTCCCCTTCTGGATACAAAATAATTATAAAAATTTTCAGGAACATTAGAATTTAATTTGAGTGTTAAAATGATAATTTCTTAGTCTTTTAGCTACTGTGAAATGATAGTGCTTATCTTGATTTCTTAATAATTCTTCTTTCCTAACCTCCCTTTACACTGTCTTCTCTTTCTGAGACCATTAGATATGCTCTTTTGAGTTAAGACATTTTATCTTGTAAAGACTCATATTGAAATGTAAATATGTTACATAGGAAGGATAATGCATTTAACTATTAGCACCGATTCATATATTATCAAAGATTAGTCTATCAGATTAGCTAATGAAAAAAACTTGGTAAAAGGAGAGGGTTGGTTGAGGAATATTGTGACAGTGGAATAGGTACATTTTGATGGCTAAACTGAAAAACATTTTGGACATGAAATCATTCCAGGGAGACCAAGTCCAACTTAGATAACAGCCAGAAAAGAAAATGAAAACACTGAGCCCCTGGAACACCCAAGTGCTGGAAACAGGAAGTATGCTGTAAGTACCAGTTTAATGCACAAACCATCTAAGTTCAGGCTTGATGTTGGTATGAAATAATTTTTCATAATCTCATAAATCATTATTTCATCTTTCATAATCTTATAACTTCATAATCTCATAAGCAATCGGACATCTTTCCAAGGAGGAGGTTAATTTTGTCTTGACATAGGAAGAGGACGCAACAATGATAGTGACATCTAGCTTCTCTAGATGCTACCTTTTTCATCTCCATTTCAAAATATCTGTGGTCAGTAGGTCATAAGGGTAAGGGTATAGCAACTCATGTAATCTTATGCACACAAAAAGTCTGACAGACTTCTAAGTGAGTGGGAGTTCATAATGCCCTTACTTATTTGACCAGCAAGTTGGATCAGGGAAACTAAGACCCATTAAACCATGGTGACCATTTTGTTTTCTTTTGCATCAAGCTTTCCCATGTTATGGAGGAGAGGAAAAAAATTACAACAAGGAAACAGAGTAGAGACAAATTTCAAGCTCTGCTTAAGGATTTTGATAAAATTAGCCTATTCTCTAGAATATAAAACTCAAAAAGACCAGAGCAATGACTGGATAATCTCAGAGACTCAATCTCAGGATAGAGAACTCACTCACTTGACTTTCTGGGGCTTCTTCACAGTTCCCAAAACAAAAATTTCTGCCGAAGTTGCTGATAATTGACTGCAGTTGGGCCTGAGATAAAGTATAGGCTAAAAGCAAAACAAAATAAAACACTTACACCTGTGAAGACTTTTGGAAATAGTTTACATTTCAATTCATAGGTAGGAAAATGTATCTTTTTCCTTTCTTTGTACAAGTGAGTGATTATGGGTGTAGAATGAGATAGACAACATTTCACTTGCCTGATAAATTGGATGCTTTTGTTGAACTTCATTTTTATTCTTTGTTTTAAGGGATGACTTTCTGGAGAGTAGGTGTGAAGAGAAGAGTATTGGGAATGAATGTTAAAATAAATCAACAATCACACAAATAAAATCATATCTATGTAATTGGAAAAACATCAATTGCTCATGGATAGGCTGAGCTAATATAATAAAAATGACAATTCTACCTAAATTAATTTACCTACTCAGTGCATAACAATCTGATTACCTAAAATTATTTTATAGAGTTAGAAAAAATAATAACAAAATTCATCTGGAAGAAAAAAAAAAGTCAAGACTATCAAGGGAACTAATGAAAAATGCACAGGAAGGTGGGTTAGCCATATCACATTTGAAGCTATATTATAAAGTGTCAGTCATCAAAACTATTTGGCACTGGCTAAGAAATAGAATCATGGATCAGTGGAATAGGTTAGGCACAGGACACACAGTAGTAAATGACTATAGTAATCTACTGTTTGATAAACACAAAAACTCCTGCTTCTGGGATAGGAATTCAGTATTTGACAAAAATTGTTGGAAAAACTGGAAAATAGTATGGCAGAAACTATGCATAGACCAACATCTTACACCTTATACAAAAATAAGGTCAAAATGGGTTCAAGATTCAGACATAAAGGGTGATATCATAGATAAATTAGGAGAGGAAGGAGTAGTTTACCTCTCAGATCTATGGAAAGGAAAACAATTTATGTCCAAAGAAAAGATAGAGAATATTATGAAATGCTAGATGAAAGACTGATTACATTAAATTAAAAAGGTTTTCTACAAACAGAAGCAATGCATCCAAAATTATAAGGGAGAAAGAAAGCTAAGAAACAATTTTTACAGTCAGTATTTCTGATAAAGGCCTAATTTCTAAAATATATAGGGAACTAAATCAAATTTATAAGAATGTAAGCCATTCCCCAATTGAGAAATGGGCAAAGGATATGAAGAGGCAATTTTCTGATGAAGAAATCAAAGCTATCTATTGCCATATGAAAAATGCTTTAAATCACTATTGATTAGAGAAATGCAAATTAAAACAACTCTGAGGTACCTACCTGGCACCTATCAGATTGGCTAATATGACAAAAAAGGAAAATAATAAATGTTGGAGAACCTGTGGAAAAATTGGAACACTAATGCATTGTTGGTGGAGCAGTGAACTGATCCAATCATTCTGGAGAGCAATTTGGAACTATGCCCAAAGGGCTATAGGACTGTTCATATGCTTTGACCCAGTGGCACCACTGCTAGGTCTGTATCCCAAAGAGATCATAGAAGAGGGAAAAGGACCCACATGTACAAAAATATTTATAGCAGCTCTCTTTGTGTTGGCAAAGAATTAGAAATCCAGAGAATTCTCATCAATTGGGGAATGGCTAAACAAGTTGTGGTATATGAATGTAATGGAATACTATTGTGCTGTAAGAAACAATGAGCAGGAGGAGTTCAGAAAAACTTGGAAGGACTTACATTAACTGATGCTAAGAGGAGCAGAACCAGTAGAACATTGTATACAGTAACACCAACATTGTGTGATGAACAATGGTGATAGACTTGGCTCTTCTCATCAGTGCAATGATCCAAAACAATTTCAAAGAACTCATGATAGAAAATGTTCTCAACATCCAGAAAAAAACAACTGTGGAATATGAATGCAGCTTGAACCATACTGTTCCTACTTTTGGGCTATTTTTTCTTTCTTTTTTGAGGTTTCTCCCTTGTGCTCTTTTTCTTCTTTCACAAGATGACAACTGCAGAAATATATTTAATGTGATTGTACATATATAGCCTATAGCAGATTGCTTTCCATCTTGGGAGGAGGGAGGAAAGGGAGGGTGGGAGAAAAACTTCAGAACTAAAAATCCTATGAAAACAAATGTTGAAAACCATCCTTATATGTAACTGGAAAATAATAAAATACTTTTATTTATTTAAAAAAGAAATAAACAAAATAAGGTTTTTAAAAAGTTTTTAAAATTCAATTTTAAGGAAGACTACTCAATGGGCAACATATTTTTGAAGCTAGCTAACTTTAAGCAAGCTTTAAACATTGAGCAAGCTGGCCATAATGGAAACTTTCCCCATAGTGGCTTTGTACTGAGGTTCTCTTTTGATAAATGCCTTCTGAATTTCCTTTGTCAACATCCCTTTCCCCTGATTATTTTCTATGAATGTTAAAACAGGAATTGAATTCAAGGCATTTTGAGTATGTACATCTATAATGGCCATGAATCATCTGTTACTGAATCATTGACATGATCTCTACATAAACAACAGTTTTGCTTCTTCATAGAAAAGAATGATGTTATTTTGTCTTCTCTTAATTAAAGAAAACTTTGGGTTTCTTTCAAAATGTTTTGGGAAACACAACTATCAAAAATAATATACAAAAGAAAAGTGGTTTCTGATAATCAAGTACAACGTCTATACTTGCCTTTTCTTAGTCCTCATTATCCTTCAGCATTTGACACAAAACAGCCCTTATACTCCTTGATATCCTTTCATGGCTTCTGCAACACTTACCCTAGTTCTCCTTCGAATACCTCTCATTACTACTCTGTCTTGCTAATTCCCCTTATGCTTCTAGCCCCTTCAGAGTTCTGACATTCTTCCCCTGTCTTCTCTCTTCAAATTCTCTCTGTAGTGACCACTTTCCATCTCATTCTTTCCCTTCTCACCTCTGTGGAGATCAGTCTTCCCAATACCATCCCAACTTTTCCTAAAAGATTCAGTTATTGATTTCCAGATGTCTGCTTAATAATTGTATCTGCATGCCAGAATATCAAACTACATATTTTTAAATGGAACTATGCATATTATATTCCTTTTCACTTCCCCCTGCCCAATTAAAAAAAAACAACTTGCTTTACTCCCAGTAGTAAGTGAGTTTAAAATCCTTGGAGTCATCTTTGTCTCTTCCGTTTTCCTTACCTCTTGCAGCTAATCTAAAATCCCATATCTCTTCTTCCCATACATTTTATTCCCATCACTACCATCTTACTACATGTCCACATTGTCATTTGCCTGGATCATTGCACTGGGCTTAGAGCAACTCTTTTGTCTCTACTTTCCCTTCTTCACATTACTTCGCACTACTCCCAGTACAACCACCCCTATTTTTAGATTAGGCCATACTACTCCTATGCTCAAAATGCTTAAATGGTTCCTTTTTGCCTATCAATGAAAACTTAAAATCTTAAATTTCATATTGAAAGTCCTCCTAAATCTACTACCAACTTAATATCTCATACTCCTCCCCTCTGCATACTCTATATTTCTTCCAATTGGGACTATTCACTTACTCCATGCACATGGCTCATTACTGTGCCTTGTTCTATTCTGTCTCTGTGCCTGGAATAGCCTCTTCATTTCCTGTGCTTCATTACTTCTTCTTTTTTTTTTTTTTAGTGAGGCAATTGGGGTTAAGTGACTTGCCCAGGGTCACACAGCTAGTAAGTGTTAAGTGTCTGAGGCCGGATTTGAACTCAGGTACTCCTGACTTCAGGGCTGGTGCACCACTTAGCAGCCCCGCTTCTTTACTTCTTACCTATTTACATGCCTAAATGGAACTTGACTTTCTTTGGGGAAATTCTTCCCTTATTCTTCTAGTTGATAATGACCTTATATAATACTTTAATCTCACCCTCCTTATCAATGCTTATGTTCTCATAGAATCAGCTATTTTTAGTTGGAAGAGACCTCAGATGTCATCTCATCCAATTCCCTTATTTTACAATGAAGAAAATAAGGCCCATAGATGAGTAACTTGTCCAGGATCATGCAAAAAGTATTGTAGTTATTTATTTATGTGACATACAAACTACTTAACAATGAGTACATGAAGGCAGAAACTCTTTTATCTCTACTTAACAATGAGTACATAAAGGCAGGAACTCTTTTATCAATGTTCTTACTTCCCCCAGAACATAGCTCAGAGCTCAACACAAAATAAGTGCTTAATAAATGGTAATTGACTTGAATGTGGAATTTAGGCTCAGAAACAAAGAAAAAACATACTAAATCTATTTTAAATCTTAGGAATTGTAGTATGTGTGTTATTTGAGACCACTTGAAAAAATGTGAAACATTTAGACATTTCAATTACCTACATAACTATTCTGCATTCTAGTCATTTAAAAATGCCACCAACATCAATTTGAAATGAGTTTTTTACTCAAATAATGAATGAAAGAGCATTTATTAAGTACCTGCTCCATGCCAGGTACTGAGCTAAGTAGCTGGAGATGTATCACACATAAGGAAGTGTTGACCAGAGAAAAGTTAAAGCCACAGGAATGGTGAGTGGAGTCACAGGGCAGTCAACTGACATGCCCTTTCAAGAAGAAGGAGTAATATTGATTTGATCATTCCTTGAATAGCAGACAGAAAGGGAAGCAGCTCTTCTGGTAGGGATGGGTGACCACTGCAGGAGTGGTGACTTATGGGCATGACAAGAAAATGTTGTGGTTGGGAAACAGATGTTGACCAATCAATACCTCCCTCCCTCCCCCTCCCTCCCCTTATGGGGAGGTTTTATTAGGAGAAGAAGGGAAAGTAAACAAGCATGTATTTAGGGCTTAGTATGTGCCAGGCACTATGATGATTGCTTTTTACAAGTATTTTCTCATTTGTTCCTCATAAACAGTCCTTGGAAGTATGTGCTGTTATTATCCCCATTTTATAGCTGAGGAAACTGAGGCAGACAGCACTTCAATGACTTGCCCTTTGTCACATAGCTAGCAAAGGTTTAGGCTGGATTTTAATTCAGGGTTGGTTTTTTGTTTGTTTTTGTTTTTATATCAGGCCCAGTACTTTAGCCACTGCATGACATAGTTACCTGTTAGTCAGGTACAGTGATGGGAATGGTAGCCCTGGGAAAAATGGTAAAATTGTATGCTAAGATAGCTGGGGTCAGCTGGATATATTAACTAGCAAACTGGATAACATAGAGATGTTGATCTTTCTAATGTAATATTATTGACTAATAAGTTTGATATCCACTTTGGTCACTTACCTTATGGATGGACCCATCTTAGTAGAACTTTGTGGCTCATCTGATGGACAGTGAATCATTAATTCAATGAACCACTTAACTCAATAGCCAGAGGAGTTGAATCTGTTAAAGGAAATAAAGTTCAAACACTAGCTCTTAATTGCCCCAGTAATTATTTGGAAACATTTTATAATTGCCATATGGCTAATAGTGTGCCACAATTCTGTTGGTGACATGGCATTTGGTGCTTGGGACTTTGAAATGATCACACTGATATCCTTCTCACTTCACTGAACACTTACAAAAAATGTATAAGATGTCACCTGCTATTAATCATGGTGATGGAACCTCTCCAGCAGCCATTGGAAAGAATCTATAGGATTAGCTGCAGGGCCATTATAAAGTACTCTGGCTTTAGTAAAGCTTTAGCTGCTCTTTAGCTACATGTTGTCCCATTTCCCACATGAGAATCAACACAACGGAACTGAAAAACAATGAAAGGCCAGAAAAGGCCTATGGCCTTTGCTCCTAGAACCAGTGACAGCAAAAGAAAAAGGGGAATTCACAAGAAACTGTCAGCTTTGAAACATCTCAGTTCAGCCCTGCTTCACCAAAGATCAAGTGGAGAAGGCTAATCTCATTTTCTAGACACTTAAATCTCATTTTCCCAGGCAGCTTTACCTCCCAGTTTGTCCCATATAGCTTAAACAGAGTATCTTATTCTAAAGTGTCTCTTTTTAGAGTGACAAACACAATGGTCCTGAATACATCAGTGTCATCCTAATTGTGTTTGGAAGTTAGATAAGTGAAAGACTATAAAACATTCATTGAATGTCATTCCCCCCACAGTGGCATCAGTTCTTATATAACATACAGTCTTAGTGACACAATCATATTTCATCTCTGCATTAGAAATGTCTATCAGAAAATCTTAAATTAAAACACTTCATATACAATAAAACATTAAACAAAAACCACAATAGTACTGTCTTTTAAAATGAGCCTACAAATTTGGCAGCCTGTAACATGTTAGAGTGAATGAACTTTTGCTACTGTTTAAATATCAGAATGCTGGGACAGACATTTTTAATGGCTGAGGAATACTTTAGGCCATATGAATAGCAGCCCAAGGCTTCAGCTGCCAAAGGCATGCTTCTAGAATACTTAAGAAATCAAACAAGTCAGTCTAGGACTTTCACTCTACTTAGTTGCTGAAAGGGTATTTCCTTGAAGCTGTGAAGCTGTGATTTCTATAAAATGTGAAGAAAGAACCCTTTGAAAACTCTGAAAACATTGTGTTTGCCTTGAGGTCAAAGGATCAAGTGAAGTAAACAACCATGGTAAGATAGTATTAAAACCACTCGAGGCTTTCAGGGCATTAGGGTAGAGCCTGGAATAAGATTCTGTCAAAGAGTATGGTCTCCCCCCTTGACTTGAGTTCACCAAACATAGAAAATTGTGACTATAAATACCCGAGAGTGCTTTGAAGCATATCAGATCAAATCAATGAATACTTATTGAGCACTTTGTGTCCTATTTGTGGACACAAAGGAAAAGGAAAGGTTTCTGTCCTCAAGTAGCTGATAGCCTATTTGAGGAATCAAATAATATGCAAATAAAAATAAATCAAATTAAAAAAATAAAATATATTAAATTAGAAATATGCAAAAATGTAGATAACAATGCAAAGTTTAAAAAAGTAATAAAAGATAACAAAGGCAGATTAGAAGGAATTTCCAAGTAAGTAACTTAGATAACAGGTATTCAAGTAATAGAAGGAGAGAAAACCTCGGGTTGCCATTGTCAGGAAAGGCTTTCTGTAAAAGGTACTAGTTAGGCCTTAAAAGATGGGAGGAAATTTGAAAATTAGATTTCTACATAAAAGAAATGGTATAACAAAAGGCACAGGAACAATAAAGCACAAAATATAATTGAGGGAACTGATTAATATTTTATTATATGAATATATGCCATATATCATCCAAATACAACAATTAAAAAAATCAGCCTAGCTTACCTAATATTCTAAGAAAACCCTGTATTTTTGTAAAGATGTCATATGTCTTACCAAAATAGCTATGTAAGATGTAATGAGAATTTTTTTAGGTTTTAGATACTCACTCAGGAAAAGCATAATTAGAGGGATCGGAGACCACTTGAAATATTACTTGTCCTATTTTGAAAAGATTAGTGTATAACATAAATGTCTTTATGTTAATACAAATAAGATAATATTCTTGAATGTTCTTTGAGAATGATAAATTAAGCTTTGTCCAAAACAAACATGAAAATGTCATCACCATATAGAATCTCAGAGTTGAAAGGGATCTCAGAAACTATCTATTCTAACTGGTAACTAAACTGTAATTTTCCCTATAATGTGCCCCACGCGTGATCATTCAGCAACTGCTCCAAAAAATGGGAAACCAACTATCTCCTAAAGCAGCCCCATGGAAAGCACATAATCTACTAGAATCACTGCCTTGTAGGCTGGCTAGGTTTTTCTTTAAAAGATAAGGAAGCTGTCCCTGAGACCTTATTGATTCAAGGGCCTAGGGTTCAAACCATTGACTTGGTTTCCTGATTGCCTAGGTCATGAAAGGGAGATTTGTTAAATGATCAGTTTGTCTCAGATTTGACAGATTTACTATACTTTTTGGGACCAAGTCAAATAATTCTAATCTATCTTCTTTTAAAAATTTTTAAAAATTATTTTTATCTTTTTTTCATGTAATGGTATTTAATTTTTTCCTAATTACATATAAAGATAGTTTTCAAGATTCATTTCCATAAGATTTTGAGTTCTAAAATTTTCTCCCTCCTCTTCCCCCCACAAAACAGCAAACACATCTGATGTTATATAGTACAATCATGTTAAACTTTTCTACATTAGTCATGTTGTAAAAGAAAAATCAGAAAAAAACATGAGAAAGAAAAAACAACAAAAAAAAAGTGAAAATATTATTCCTCAATCTGAATTCAGAGTATATAGTTCTTTCTCTGGATATGGAGAGCATTTTCCATCATGAGTCTTTTGGAAATGTCTTGGGTTATTGTATTGCTGAGAAGAGCTATGTCTATCATAGTTGACCATCACACAATGTTGCTATTACTATGTAAAATGTTCTCCTGGTTCTGCTCACTTTACATAGCATCAGTTCATGTAAGTCTTTCCAAGTAGTTTTTCTAAAATCTACCTGCACATCATTTCTTATAACACAATAATGTTCCATTATATTCATATACCATAACTTGTTCAGCCATCCCCCAATTGATGTACATCTCCTCAATTTCTGATTCTTTGACACCACAAAAATAGCTGCTGTAAATATTTTTGTACATGCAGGTCCTTTTCCCTTTTTTATGATCTCTTTGGGAAACAGACCTAGAGTGGTATTGCTAGGTCAAAGGGTATGCTCAGTTTTATGGCCCTTTGGGCATAGTTCCAAATTGTTCTCCAGAATGGTTAGATCAGTTCACAATTCCACCAACAATGTATTAGTGTTCCAATTTTCCCATATCTTCTCCAACATTTATAAGGTTTTTTTGTCATATTAGCCAGTCTGATGGGTGTGAGGTGATACCTCAGAGTTCTATGAATTTGCATTTCTTTAATCTATCTTCTATCTATCTTCTATATTGAAGTTGACAAACATAGGTGTGGGTCAAATGTGGCTAAAAATACTATTGAGTGAGATCTGAACCAGATTAAAATATAATTGGGAACTAACAAAATAAATAAGAATGCAATATGACATAGATACTATTAAATTTTAAAACTAAGTCAATATGTGGACTCTATGAATACATATGTACAGATTAATGGCCCTTTCTCTTTCTTCCTTCCTTCCTTCCTTCCTTCCTTCCTTCCTTCCTTCCTTCCTTTTTTTTTTTTTTTTAGTGAGGCAATTGGGGTTAAGTGACTTGCCCAGGGTCTCACAGCTAGTAAGTGTTAAGTGTCTGAGGCCGGATTCGAACTCAGGTACTCCTGACTCCAGGGCCGGTGCTCTATCCACTGCGACACCTAGCTGCCCCCTTTCTTTCTTTTCCTTCCTTACTCCCTTCCTTAAAATTATTTCATTTATTTATCACTACTACCATACATGACTGGTTTTCCAAGACGTCAGGATACATGATATGTCTTCTACTAAGTTTTTCAAATGATTTACCAATTGCACAGTCACCAGTCCCTTCATCATCTTTGCTGTCCTCCCCTAAATAAGCTATACCTTGTCATTATTCTTCTTAAATTAGGAACTAAAAACAATATTCAAGGTGTGGTCTGATTAAGGCACAATAAACTTTTGATGTTTTGGACATGACACCCTTCTAAAAGTAGCCTAAAATCACCTCACCTTGTTTCATATGCTTTTTTTTTTTTTTTTTTAAATTTTTTTTTTTTTTTTTTTTAGTGAGGCAATGGGGGTTAAGTGACTTGCCCAGGGTCACACAGCTAGTAAGTATTAAGTGTCTGAGGCCGGATTTGAACTCAGGTCCTCCTGACTCCAGGGCCGGTGCTCTATCCACTGCGCCATCTAGCTGCCCCCGTTTCATATGCTTTTGATTCATTTTGAGCTTTCAATCCAGTAAAACACTTTCCACATAAAGGGTTACATGAATTTGTGAAGTTGTGGGGTTTTTATTTTATTTTATTGTTTTGTGGGGCAATGAGGGTTAAGTGACATGCCCAGGGTCATACAGCTAGTGTCAAGTGTCTGAGACTGGATTTGAACTTAGGTCCCCCTGAATCCAGGGCTAGTGATTTATCCACTGTGCCACCTAGCTGCCCCTAGTTGTGGATTTTTTTAATCCACCAATATAACTTCTCATAATTTTCATTTGATTAAAATCTGACCCTAGACACTTGACACTTACTAGCTGTGTGACCCTGGGCAAGTCACTTAACTTTCATTGCCTAGAAAAACAAAGGACACTAAGTATCACCAGATTGACTAGATCTTCCTCACTTCAAATTTTTACTTGATTACATTTGGACTTTTGAGATCTTTTAGATCCTGATTCTCTCATCCCATTTATCAGCCATGTTGCCCAGACTTAGGTCATTTGCAGAACATTAAGCATGGCATTTTCACTCAATTTATTGATGAGATTATTAAACAGTCCTGGGCCAAGGATATATCCCTTGTATATTCCACTAGATTATTTCCTCTAAATTGGCAATTACCCATTAGTTGCTGTTGAGCTCTGTTTATTCAAGCAAGTCTGAATCCATTGAACTGTCCTAACATATATTTTTTGAAGAAAGAAATTCATATTTAAAAATGCTCCATATCAGCTTTAGAGAAATACAAGTTAAAGCATCCCTGAGATCCTACCTCACACCCTCCAGATTATCAAAGATGACAAAAAATGGAAAATAGCATTTATTTTAGGGAAAGGGTCTATGGGAAAACAGGCACACTAATACACTTTTGGATTTCTGCATTGGTCCAAGCATTTTGGAAACAAATGAGGAACAATGTCTTAGAAGTCAGTAAACTTGGCTTACCCTTTGACTGACTGATAGAACTAACTTAAGTCTCTCCTCCAAAAAAAGATCAAAGACAGGCAGAAATGTTTCATTTGTACAAAAATTAGTTCAGAAGACATTTGGAGATTTAAGATTCATATTCAAGAGCAAAAATAGACTTGGATGTAAAGATTATATAGACATTTTGATTGAACCAATAGGAGTGAATGAACTCATCAAGGGACAGAGGGTAAAGAGAAAATAAAAAAGGGTCTCTGACAAAGTCATGGTGGTGGTGGGGAAATTTACTATCACATATTGCATTATATGAGGGACACCTACAAAGTGAATTAATTCTACATTATTGCTTACTCATATTATCACAAATGGGGAGCCTGTTAAGTATTTTGGTTAGAATCAGCTGACCTATAGGTTCTGCCTATGGGCTATCTAATTTCAGACCAATCATTTAGATCCAACTACAGATTTGGACAAGAGGATGAGGTATGTGTAGAGTCATTTGATACTTCAGATTTTGGCTACTTCAACATAGCTGACTGAAGGAATTACGATGTAGGCAATATATAAGTAGTTTCATTAAGCTTCTGCCCTCTTGTTTAGTAGAATAAGCACTAGACAGAGTCAAAAGATGGGTTCAAATCTAGGTTCTGCTATTTTCTAATTGTGTTGTATTGAACAAGTAACTTCATCTTGTTGAGTCTTAATTTCCTTATCTGTGAAATAAGAATAATTATACTTGGACTCCTTACCTCACAAGGTTGATATGAGGAAAATGCTTTGTAAACTAAAGCTCTATATAAATTTGAGCTATCACTACAAAGCACAAAGAAATATCCTAAGAAAGTGTCATCAAACAAAACTACTTGCCTCCTCCCCTGCCCTTTAAGGATGTAATATTCAAGCCATGGGGGAAAATGGTCTCTCACCTACCATGGCTGGTACTCTTCTACAGTTCTATGCATACATCCCTTCATGGACATATGTGAGAAAAGCTATGTTTGCTTGTTTTTTGCTGTAGCTAAATCTTCTAAGGTTTCTCTGAAACTATCCTGCACAATAGAATTCATCATAATCACATGCTACTACTTATTCAGCCATTGATGGGGATCTCTTCAATTTCTAATTCTTTGCCCCCACAAAAAGAGCTGCTACAAATATTTTTGTATGAATAGGTCCTTTCCCCTTTTCTTTGTGATATGGAGCTAGTCGTGGTATTTCTGTATCAAAGAGTATGCCCACTCTTATACCTCTTTGGACATAGTTCCAAATTGTTCTCCAGAATGGTTGGACTACTTCACAACCCCATCAAGAGTGCATTATTGTCCCAATTCTTCCACGTTCCCTACAGCTTTTGTCATTTTCCTTTTTTTTGTCATGTTAGTCAAGTGATGGGTGTGTGGTACATCTCAGAATTATTTTAATTTGCATTTCTCTAATTAGTAGTGATTTAGAGCATTTTTTATGTGACTACTTATAGGTTTGAGTCTTCTGAAAACTGCCTGCTTATATCCTTGGATCCTTTATCAACTGAATAATGCCTCTTATTTTTATAAATTTGGGTCAGTTCCCTATGTGTTTGAGAAATGAGGTCTTTATCAGTAAAAATTGCTACAAAAATATTCCCCAATTTTTTTTTCCTTCTAAGTTTGGCTGTGTCAGATTTGTTTGAACAAAAACTTTTGAAATTTTGTGTAATCAAAACTATTTTACTTCCTGTGATCTTCTCTATCTCTTGTTTGGTCATACATTCTTCCCTTATCCATCAATCTGACAGGTACATTTTTCTATGCTCCCCTAATTTATTTATGATATCAACCTTTATGTCAAAATCATTTATCCATTTTGACTTTATCTTGGTAAACAATGTGAGATGTTGGTCTATGCCTAGTTTTGGCCAAAATGCTTTCCAGTTTTCTTCAACAATTTTTGTTAAATGTTGAATACTTACCTCAAAAGCTTGGATCATTGGGTCTATCAAAAACTAGATTATTTAGTCATTTATTATTGTGTATTATGTACCAAATCTATTCAAGTGATTCACCATTCTATCTTTTAGCCAGAATAATAGTGTTTTCATGATTACCATGCTGTAGTATAGTTTAAATCTAGAACTGATAAACCACCTTCCTTCATATTTTTTTCATTGTTTCCCTTGGTATTGTTGACCTTTTGTTCTTTCAGATAAATTTTATTATTTTTTCTAGCTCTATAAAATAATTCTTTACTAGTTTTATTGGTATGGCACTGAATAAGTAAATTAACTTAGGTAGAATTGTCATTTTTATTATATTTACTTTGCCTACACATAATCAATTATGATTTCTCCAGTTGGTTAGATGTCTGCGTGAAAAGTATTTTGTAATTGTATTCATATGATCCCTGAGTTTTCTTGGCAGGTAGATTCCCAAGTATTTTATATTGTCTGCAGTTATTTTAAATGGAATTTTTCCCTATTTTTGATGCTGTTTTCTTGGTAGTACATAGAACTGTCAATGATTTACATGGATTTATTTTATACCCTGCAATTTTGCTGAAGGTGTTATTTGCTTTGACTAGTTTTTTATTTGATTCTCTAGGGTTCTCTTAGTTGGAAATTGAAAGTTGTTTGACCTTCATTCTAGAAGAGAACATCAGGGGTGATGTCATGACTTGCACTGAATTGGATTTAAGTGAGGGAGGGCTGTTTAAGGTCACCAACCTCACTCTCCTCTAGAGCCATCTGGACCTAGTTGGCAAGATCGATCGATCGATCGATCGATCGATCGATCTATCTATCTATCTATCTATCTATCTATCTATCTATCTATCTATCTATCTATCTATCTATCTATCTATCTATCTATCTATCTATCTAGACAACTAGAGATGGCCCTGAATGTTTTTGAGGCAATTGGGGTTAAGTAACTTGCCCAGGGTCACACAGCTAGTAAGTGTCTGAGGTGAGGTGAGATTGGAACTCAGTTTCTTCCAACTTCAGGGGCAGTGCTCTATCTAGTGTGCCACCTAGATGTCCCAGGATTCTCTAATATCTCATCTGCAAAGAGTGATAGTTTTGTTTCCTTATTGCCTATTTTTTGGTTTCTTCAATTTTTTTTTCTTGTCATTGCTATAGCTAGCATTTCTAGTACAATGAATAATAGTTGTGATAATGGACATCCTTGTTCCATCCTGATCTTCTTGGAAAGACTTCAAGTTTATCCCAATTACAGGTAGTCCTTGCTTTTGGATTTAGATAGATGCTGCTTATTTTAAGAAAAGATCCATTGATTCCTATGTTTTCTAGGTGTTTTAATGGGAATGGGTGTTGTGTCAAAGATTTTTTTTCTTCATCAATTGATATAATCATGTGATTTTTAAAATTGATAGTCAGTTTAGTTTTTTCTAAGTTGAACTAGCTGCTTTACTGGTATAGATCCCTCCTGGTTATAGTGTTTGATCTTTTTGATACATTGCTGCAATCTTTTTCCTAGTGTTTTATTTAAATTTTTGCATCCATATTTGTTAAGGTCTAGAGTGTCTTTTCCTGTTTTTGCTCTCTGATTTAGGCATAAAAATCACATTTTTGTCCTAAAAGGAATTTGGTATGACTCCTTTACCTATTTTTTCAAAGGTAATTTGGTATGAGGATTCACGGTTCCTTTAATATTTGGTAGAATCCATCTGTATATCCACTTTCTGTCCTGGGAAAGTTTTTGTAGGGAACTCATTGATGAATTGTTCAATTTTCTTTCTAAGATAGGGTTATTTAAGTATTCTGTGTCTTCCTCTGTTCATCTGGGCAGTTTGTATTTTTGCATATTTTATATTCATCTATTTCACTTAGATTGTTAGGTTTACTAGCACATAATTGTGCAAAATAACTCCTAATAGTTGCTTTAAGTTCATCTTAGTTTTTATTACTATTAGTTTATTTGCTTCTTTATTTAATCATATTAATCAATGACTTATCTGTTTTATTTTTTTTCATTGTCAAACCCTAGTTTTGTTTGTTTCTTCAGTGGCTTTTTAATTTTAATTTTATTAAACTCTCCTTTGTTTTTCAGGATTTCCAATTTGGTATTTAATTTGAGATTTTTACTTTGTGCTTTTTCTATTTTTAGTTGCAGTTCATTGATCTCCATTTTCTCTCTTTTATTGACACATGCATTTAGAGATATAACATTTCCCCAAGGATGCTTTGGCTGCATCCTACAAATCTTTGAATGTTGTGTTGTTGTTATTCTCTTTAATGAAATAATTGATTGTTCCTGTGATTTGTTCTTTCACTCACTCATTCATTAGATTATTTCATTTCCAATTTTTTTAAAATCTATGATCCCATAGCCCTTTATTAAATATATTTTTATTCCATTGTTGTTTGAAAAGGGTGCATTTAAAAATTCTAATTTTCCACTTGCTGCTATTGCACCATAATGATTATTGTTTATTTTCTTATAATGCAAATGATGATGATATAGCAACATGATGAACTGAGATTAAAAAAAAAAGACTTCATCATATACATTTTATGCAAAGTGTAGCTCCCATACTCACTATTGAAATCATTCCTTGGGGAACGGATAGGAAAGGAGGAGTCATCTATTGAAGCTTCTAGAGGTTTGGATCAAGAAGAGATGAGCTCCTGAGGCAATGTGAAGTTTGGTATACCTGGGGACACAGAAAGAAGAAACTTCTCAAGGAGAGCAAATGTGTTCTACAGTCAGTCAAGCAGATACAGGACCTAAGCCACTGGAGAAATGAACCCAGATTAACACATAACTGAGCAGTAGTGGCCTTCTCCCTAACTGGTTACACAATTTCCCCACTAGTGTCTTCTATGCCCAATACATGAATTTTCCCCTATGCAATGGTAATTTTTTAAAAAGCTTCATTCATTTAAATTTGAAGTTCCATTATTTAGCTGAATATAACTGTAAAAGTCACTGTGTGCTGGGAGTAGGAGTGCAGTGCAGCTCTAAGGAAGTTTTATATTTCATAGAGTATATAAACTAGGAATGCAGTCCTAGGTTTGATATTTAAGAGAACCATCTGCCATCTGGGCAGGCCTTCCTTCCTTCCTTCCTTCCTTCCTTCCTTCCTTCCTTCCTTCCTTCCTTCCTTCCTTCCTTCCTTCCTTCCTCCCTTCCTTCCTTCCTTCCTTCCTCTTTTCCTCAGACCTCAAGCTTGTAGTTGAATTTACCCACTGTGGTTCCCTTCTTGACTGCTTTAAGGGCCTCTGAGAATAGGCAGTTTCCTTGCCCCTGCCCACACCACAGTGGAATGAAGGAGAAAGTCCCACACCAGGCTCTCAAGGAGGCAGATAGTACAGTCAGGAGGTTGCCTTGGCTGAGGGGAGTTTGCCCCTTGGGAGGGGCAAGAACAGAGGGGTCACATAGAACTGGTACCTAGAAGCTACAGGAGGATTTGGGGGGAAAAAGAAATAAGAACTTGATTGTAAGAGAAGGCAAGGAAGAATTTCATTCTGCATCAGTGGTGGTAGTATCCATCCTGCACATCTCAAATACTTTTAATGCAAGAAATCAGAAGGTGATAGGTCCTCAAAAATTATAGTCCTAACAAATAGATGAATAAATTCTAGCTGCACCCAATCCTGATTAAATGTCTGTCAAAGCTTTGCATTGCACCAACCCCAGGACAGGCTACAACATAGTCCTGCCCATATCAATCAAAGTGAGGAGTCAGAGAACTTAGGTTTCAATTCTAGCCATTCTATGTTCTACCTATTCAACCTTAAGCAACTCTCTTTTCCACTCAGAGGTTCATTTCCCCTACATGTAAAATCAGGATCATGATTTCAATGATGTCTAATGTCCTCTTTCCAGCTCTATGTCTGATGAATGTTGTGATCTGTCTTTTGCATAATTGATAATATGCCAGCCTATGCTTTTAAATTTAGCACCTCTTTCCCATTTGCAGTATTTAGTTTAACATTGCAAACCAAGGAATGGAGGAAAGAAGAAAAGTTCTGGAAGTTTTAGGTGGTCATGCATGGTAGGGATAGCAAGGAAAGGGGTGATGGTGATCAGAGAATTAACAAGCATGGGAAACATTTATTTATAGTCCAAGAGAAGTCAAAACTCTGGAAGGCCCAAGAAATAGGAGAAGTAGGGGCCACTAGGTGGCACAGTGGATAAGGCACAGCCCTGTATTCAGGAGGACCTGAGTTCAAATCCAGCCTCAGATACTTAACACTTACTAGCTGTGTGACCCTGGGCAAGTCACTTAACCCCCATTACCATGTCCCCCCCCAAAGAAAAATTGGGATAGGTCTATGTCCTGAGGAGTCTGCAAGGTAAATTCAATTGAATTGCACAATAATTTATTAAGGGCTTACTATGTACAGTTCACTGACCTAGGCACTGAGGATATAAAACCAAAAGTGAAAACAGTATTTGTTTTCTATTGGAAAATGAATGAAGAGGTAGGAACCACTAGCAAGAAGAATACTGCTATGATACTATGACTCCCATACTACTTAGAAACCCATGTTAACATCTCTTCATTGAAAGTTTTCAATTAAGTCTAATCATGATGATTGATAAGTGACACTTATACAGTGCTTTATGGTTACAAAGCCTTTTACACTGCTTATCTCATTTGATGCACATAATAACCCTGTGAAGTATGTAAAAGCAAGTAGTATTATTTGCATGTGACAGATGAGAAAAATGGAGTTTAGAAAGATTAAGTAACCTGCCCAAGGCAATATAGTTGATAAATGGCAGAACCCAAGTTCTCTGCCTTTAAATCTAATATTTTTCATGGGAACCGACCTCCTATTTAAAAACAGGATGCAAACAAGTGGGAAAAATTGGATCTACTTTTTTGAAGCCAGCTTTGCTGGAATGCAGTCTATTCTACAAGGTCCCTTCATCTATTTTTATACCTGGAAAATAGATGATAAGAAAAGAGGTTCAGAAGGCGACACAAACCACCATAAAAATGCTGTTACCACATTTTTAAATATAGTATCAACTTTTTCAACATAGAGTTTCATGGGTTCATATTCAACTTCTCTTTTTGGTTCTCTTTGTGAATTTTAAAGCTCATATTTTATGATTACATTCATAATATAAAATAAAATTTGGAAAAGAGAATAACCAATGAAGCAAATCAGATGGAAGACTATATATATATATAATGTGTGTGTGCATATTAAATAGAATTTGAAAATTGTGCCCTTCTCTTTCCACAGTACTGTTCATGAAAGGCCACAAATTTTTGCTGTCACCTTAGGAAAAGATAACGGCTTATGTACCATAGAAAACAGAATTTTATGACTTTAATAATGTGTGTTTCTAAGAAGTAATATTGAAAGGTCCCTCCCATTGCTACACTGCAGTTTGTCATCATAGGAGGCTTCCTACACTACCTACCCACTAGCCTCAGCCTTGCATTTACCATAATGACCCAACTAATTCCCAGCTGAAAATTAGTATCTTTAACTTCATGAAATTTTTTCCACATAAGTTCAAACCTATTTAGCACACCAAAGCAGTCTTTAGCTAGTGGATCTATGCCTTCTGAAGTTTATGGGTACATCAAATATTCCATTTAGGAAATTTTAGTGACAGCCAGGAAAATAGATGCATTTTTATTCTTTACATTACCATTCACAAGGCAGTCAATAAAAAAAGCAATTCAGCAAATTGTTCTGACTGGAAATGGGATCTTTAAAAATCCTTACAGAGAACTTTGATTGAGTTTGCACATGGCTGAAGATTAGGTGGTTTCCACTCCTCTGTCCTTTTCCTGCTTCCCAGCCCCTTCAATTCTAGCTCACATATCCCTCTTAATAACCTTTGGAGAAGCAAACTGAATTGCTAAATAGCTTGAATTCTATTAAATCAGCAAAGAGAGAAATTCTGTTTTTACCCTCCTTGAATCCATCATGTGAGATCTCATGAAGATGAATTAAAGTGAGATAACTTTACAGAAAACTGCATCAAATTCCAGTCCTTATTGTTGTTCATTAAGTTCAGGAAGTAAATGAATTACTAACACCTCAGAACAGTTTAAACTGGCTTGTTTTTTTGTTTGTTTTTATTTGTTTTATTTTGGGGTTTTTGTTTTTGTTTTGTTTTGTTTTGTTTTTGGTGATGGTTTCCAGAGAAGCTATTTAAGTACTGTAACTCCCTTATGGCTTCTTTCTTCTCATGGTATTTATTCCATCTCCTGATCAAAGCAGTTCACCTGACAGTGTTCACAGCATGAGTGTATCTGGGTCTCCTCCAAAACACCTTCTTCTTTAGCATGAAATGTCAGTGAGACCATGTCAGCCTCTAGTGGCTATAGTCAATAGCTACATTCCAAAGAGACTATCAGTCAAACTTTGCAAAATAGATATTTGTCCTACAATATTTATTGCAGAACTCAAAGTAAACCATGTGGGACTATTTCCAGATGATCACATTTCATGTTCCTTGGGGAAGCTATGGAGGAGTTTACAAACACCAGTAAAATTGGTGTCGACATTCACAGACACTTGCAAAACTGGTTCCATTCCCAAAGGAGCTATTTAGGGACCAAGCTGCCTGGATCTTTCCCATTCTGCTGCTAACCATCACACTGATTGTTTTGTCTTAAGAACCAATCCTGGTGTGTGTTCATTTATCAGTTAATCAACAGTTTTTTATATTGACTTGAGTCATTTTGAGGTGCCTAAGGGGAAACAAGTATACTGGTAGTTTCTAAAGATTCCCAAGAATATCTGAGTAGGTTAGAGTACAGAAGAATACAAATTCTTAGGGAATTCAATGTGATGGTAACGTCAATCCCATGAAAAGTAGTGATTTTCAAAATGGAGTCTCTAGCCTTGAAGTTGCTCTAGTGGCCCAGGGATACTTATGAATTTTTGCATGTGTCATGAACCCCTTTGGCAGTATAGTGAAGTCTGTGGACCTTACTCTCAGAACAACATTGTCAATTCAAAAATTAAATACATAGGATTACAAAGGAAACTAGGTATATTGAAATGAAGTTAACAAATATTTTTTTAAAGTTCAAAAACCAAAGTTAAGAATTTCTACTTTCAGCCAACAAGCTTTAATTAAATAAATACTATTTGGGGCAGCTACAAGGTACCATGGGTAAAACATGGCTCTGAAGTTGGGAGGATCTGAGTTCAAATCTCACCTCAGACACTTACTAGCTGTGTGACCCTAGCCAAGTCATTTAACCCAATTGCCTTAAATATCCAGGGCCATTTCCAGTCATCCTGATGTATATCTTGCCACTAGACCCATATGACTCTGGAGGAGAGACTGAGGTTGATGACCTTTAACCTTCCCTCACTTAAATCCAATTCAGTGCAAGTCATGTCATCACTCTGATGTCATGGTCTTCTTTGAGAACAAAGCACAAAGGAAAACAACAACAATCTATCTGCCAAGCACTATGTTGGGGATACAATGAAAGGCAAAAATGAGATGAGGGGCTGCTTACTTGGGGCATCAATATTTATAATAATAAATCAACAAGCAGTTATTATATGCTTACCATAGGCCAGGCACTATTCTGAGTGCTGGGGTTAGAAAGACTAAAGTGAAACAGCTCTGAACTTATATCCTTTTAGGAGGGAACAAAATGTATTCAAGTAGGTACCCTGATAATATCTTTAAATTTATTTCTGGCATGGATTACTGGTTTTGTTATCATATTTAATTATTGCCCTTTCAAGGCTTTCCCTTACAAAGGGCAGAAACTGGATTTTTAGCTAACTCTTCCTCTCCACTTCCCATCTACATCTCTGCCTGGTTTCAACCCCAAGAAGCAAGATGTCACGCTCTCCAACAACTGGTTGCCTCTGGTGTCCTTTTGCCTCCATGACCCCCACCCCTTCTAGCTCTCTTTCATATGACATCTTCCCCCATTAGATTGTAAGCTCTTTAAGGTCTTTCCTTTTCTTGTTTATATCTTCAACACTTAGCACATTGTCTGGCACATAATGTACAATTAATGAATGTTTCTTGAATAATAAATTTAAACAAGTTATAACCTAATTGATATCTAATCAAAAAGCAGCCACTATTAACTTTGTTGATGGTCTTTCCTATATCACCTCCCTCTCTCCCCTCCATCCTTTTACCCCACCCCTTAATAGTAATGAGAGTAGATTTGTCTATGTTCAAGTGATCCACTGAGTGGAACAGGTTGAGATTGCTTTGAGCTATTAGAAACTTAGATTACGGTTATGGAGAATGATTAAAGATAGAGGCTGATTTGAGTGCCTTTATTGAAGCAGTTCTGGTCTAATGGAACTACCATTGGATTTGGAGTTGGAAGAAAGATGCTCAAATTCCAACTTTGCCCCTGATCTTAGGTAATGTACTCATTTTTTGGAAGCCCAATTTCTTCTTGTGCAAAACAAAGGTAATGTTTTGCGGGGAAGGTGGCAATGAGGGTTAAGTGACTTGCCCAGGGTCACACAGCTAGTAAGTGTCAAATGTCTGAGGTCACATTTGAACTCGGTCCTCCTGAATCCAGAGCCAGTGCTTTATCCACTCTGCCACCTAGTGCCCACCCCAGGTTTTTTGTAAGTCATGAATTTCTTTGATATTTTAATGGCTCCATCAAACTGGACACTCCCTATTCATCTGTAAATTGCAACTCATCCTTGCTTTCCCATCATCAGTGGTTCTTGCCTATGTCCTCCTGCAAATCCTCTGAAATACTGAAAGACTTTCTCTGGATCTCTTGATGTTGCATGAAATCCAGGGGGAAAACATGAAAACTTGCTCTCCACTGGTTATCTCTTGCTCTCATGCTTTTTGCCCAGTCATTAATTTGCTTAATTATAATCTTTATGTCACAACTTCTGTGCCTTTCTTCATTTGTAATGTGCCATTGCTGGCTCCCATCTACCACATCTCACTGCAGTGCCCCCTGGGTGGCCCTCAACTTTAATTCTTTAAAGACTATATTATTGGGGCGGCTAGGTGGCACAGTGGATAAAAGCACCAGCCCTGGATTCAGGAGTACCTGAGTTCAAATCCAGCCTCAGATACTTGACACTTACTAGCTGTGTGACCCTGGGCAAGTCACTTAACCCCCATTGCCCCACCAAAAAAACAAAAAACAAAAAACAAAAGACTATATTATTCCATGACTTGCAGTCACATAGAATTTCTTAGAGAATATTGTAGATTAAAAAGCTAGGCATTTTGATGTTTAATTCAGAGTAACAAAAAAACACAAAACAAAATAGTGAAGGGTCTGGAGAACATATACTGAAAAATATCTTTAACCCTCAAAGCAGAGAGGTAGAGAACCACTTGACAGAATACTGTATAAATTTGTAAATGTAGTCAATGTAGCATATTTATTAATGTGTTTTTCTTTGTTAGAAGGGAGGATTCTGTCAGGAAGGTGTGTGTGTGTGTGTGTGTGTGTGTGTGTGTGTGTGTGTGTGTGTGTATAATACCTATGATATATAAACAGAAAGCATCATAAAATGTATCAAACACTTATAACAGAATGAAACTTTGGGAAATTTTACTTAGACCTAATAAATAATCTACAAAAAGAAGATGATTTTTTAAGGAAAAAATTAGGGGTTCTTTAAGACACTACTAATTTTCCCAAGTTTAATCTGGCCTACTCTCTATTCAACTCTGGATTCAGATTACTGTACATTTGCAGTATGTATCCAACATAAATGTCATGATAGACCAACATTTTAGATTGTCCATCTGTGGTTTTGCCTGTGCAGATATGTAGGCTAAGTGCTTTTTAAATGATCTCATTTAGGAATCTCTAGAACATTCCAGGGGAAGTGGAAAGATCACTGCACTTAAGGTTTGAGGGCCTGAGTATGAATCTTGACTCTCTCACTTACTTGCTCTGTGACTCTGGATAAACCATTTGCCTTCCCTTGGACTCAGTATCCTCATTTGTCAATATGAGACAGTTGGAGCAAACAATTACTAAGGTCTTTTCTGGTTCCAGCTCCTATGACTTTATAATTCTACTCTTTTCTCTGAAAACTCATTTCATGATTGATTTGATTGATTATTTTAACATCATATAGACATATTTTGGCAGGAAAATGATAGGTTTGTGACTAGAATATTGAACTATAGTAATCTAAACCATTGAGAAATACTTTGTTTCAAAGTCAGAAAGCAGAAGAGAACACTGGTAAAAGGTCTGGAATGTACAACAGTAAGTGATGTAATGCATATAATGGAAAATAGGATATATATATATATATATTTGCTTCCCTTTCAATTTGCTATCCTGAGCCAAAATTCTCATTATTGGGAATGCATTTTTAATTTGATCCCAGGCCTATACCAATTATTTTTCTCTATTGATAGAAAAATTGATGTTGGCCCTTGTTGCTGTTGTTTATTTTTCATTCTCAGAGAAGAACAATGACATCATAAGTGTGATGTCTTGAATTGTGTGAGAATTTAATTTTGTCAGCATACGTGGTCAATAATGAATCACGGCAGATATTACCTTTTAAATAAGATATCCGGGGCAGCTAGATGGTGCAGTGGATAGAGCACAGGCCCTGGAGTCAGGAGTACCTGAGTTCAAATCTGGCCTCAGACACTTAACACTTACTAGCTGTGTGACCCTGGGCAAGTCACTTAACCCCAATTGCCTCACTAAAAACAAAACAAAACAAAACAAAAAAATAAATAAATAAGATATCCACAACCATGCCTTTAACCAAAAAAAGGTGCATTTTGGATCCCCAAAAGAAACCCATTTAAATATCAATATAATCATTCTTACATAGAGTCAGTCTTGGACTTGCTTTAGTTACTTAGAATGCCCAAGAAGAAAAAAAACAACAACTTTGAATGTAAAATCAATCTATGGTAAAGTTTGCAAAATTTGACTTTAGTCTATTTTATCACAAAGATAATTGTGTTCTAAACTGGTACACGAATGTCTTAAATTTTGTGCTTTTAAAAATGCAGTGGCTATGTTACATTTTACCCAACGTGCATTTTTAGAATAGATTGTTCTCTTTAAGGGTTTTTATTAAAGATGTTTTAACATCTGGCCCTGGAAAAATGCTATCAACATCTAGGAGCTAGACTTTTCCTTAATGCTAAATGTAAGTCAGCAATACAATAAAAATGAAACTTCCTTTATAGTTTTTTTATCTCTTACATCTTTAACTTAAAGGTACATTGCACGAAAACTAAATTTCTTATGTGCTAAAATTCTAAATCATGCTATGGAGGTAACACAATAAGCACTATCTATAAGCACCCTCAAGAACAGTGTTTATATTTAACTTGTTTATGAAAAAAACAAAGGTTAAGGTTTGGGGACTTTATATATAGGGTTAAGGAGTTTCAAATATGAGAAATTATGAGGTTGCAGGCCTGAGGGACTGGGAAGTTGGTGTTGCCCTCAACAGTAACTGTAGGAGGGGGGAATGTTTAAGGGGAAAGCTGGTGTGTTCTGTTTGGCACATGTTTAGTTTAAGATGTCTACTGGATATCCAGTTTGAGATATCTGAACTGGTGATGGAGATGATAGATTAAAGATCAGCAGAGAGGCTGGGACTGGATACTGAGAAATGTCAGGATAGAGATGATAATTAAGTCCGCAGGAGCTGATGAGATCACAAAGTAAAGTGGTTTAGAGGGAGAAGAGAAAGGGGTTCAGGACCAAACCCTGAGGGACACCCAGTACTTAAAAGGTGTGACCTGGATGAGGATCCAGGAAAGGACAGTAAGAAGGAGTTACAATATAGGTAGGAGGAGAACCAGGAGAGTTGTCTCCCCAAAACAGAGAGAAGAGAGTACCAAGGAGGAAATGGTAATCAACAGTGTCAAGACATGTCAAGGAGGAGGAGGATTGAGAAAAGTCCATTAGATTTTGCAACTAAGGGATGATTAGTAACTTCAGAGAGCGATTTTGGTGGCATGATAAGGTTGGAAGGTAGATTGTAAAGGGTTAAGAAGAGAGTGAGAGGAGGGAAAAGTAGAGACACCTATGGTAGGCACCTATGCTAGACACCAGAAAGTCATTACTCATTATAAGTCAAACTTCTCATCCATCTCCTCACCAATTCATTAATGGGACTATCAGCTGATTATTCTGAATGGTATAATTCCATTATTAAAATCTATATTTAAATAAGCATTTGTATCCTGTACTGCTCCAATCACAGATGGAGCATTGCATTCATTTTTAAAAAGGATCATTGATGGATATGGGTATGTCCTAGGATGGCGGACATGGTGATGGGGCTTAAAACTAAATCACATAGGGGCAGCTGGGTGGTCCAGTGAATGAAGCACCAGCCTTGGAGTCAGGAGTACCTGAGTTCAAATCCGGCCTCAGACACTTAACACTTACTAGCTGTGTGACCCTGGGCAAGTCACTTAACCCCAATTGCCTCACTAAAAAAGCCAAACAAACAAACAAACAAACAAACAAACAAAAAACAACCTAAATCACATGAGGAACAAGTGAAGGAGTTAGAAATATTTAAAACTAGAGGAAAGATGAATAGGTGTGGGGGTGGGTGAGGAAGATATGTAACAGCTCTTTTGGGTATTTGAAGGGTTGTTATCTAAATTAAAAATTAGAATTACTCTGTGTAGCATCAGAGGGCAGAATTAGCATCAGTAAGTGGGGGTTAAGGTAGATAAATTTTGTCTCATGATGAGGGAATTTCTAACAACAATTCCTATGCAATAATGGAATGAATGACCTTATGTCACATGGACAAGAACAGAGATGATCAATAATGAAGACCATTAGAAAACCCAACATTTTTCATGAGTTTAAACTAGGTGACCTCTAAAGCACTGTCAAAACCTAATATATCAGGGGCAGCTAGGTGGCGTAGTGGATAAAGCATCGGCCCTGGATTCATGAGTACCTGAGTTCAAATCCGGCCTCAGACACTTGACACTTAACTAGCTGTGTGATCCTGGGCAAGTCACTTAACCCTCATTGCCCTGCAAAAAACAAAAACAAAAACCAAAACTTAATATATCGAACATTTAGTAAATTGAATCAAAGATAAAGCATGAAATAATAGAAAGAGGCCTGGACCAGGAACCATAAGACCTGGCCATTAACTAGGCGGGTTACTTTGAATAAGTCACTTAATCTATCTGATTCCCAGGTTCCTCATTTGTTTAAATGAGCGTTTGGATTAAATGATCTCTAACTTCTCTCAGGTATAAAATATTTTGATTTTAAATGCACCAGGGAATCTGGCTGGGTCAAAGGACCCCACAATGACTCATTTTGTAAAGGTAGAGTTCTTTTTTAAAGTCTGTAAATCCTCTTGTAAAGTGTCTCCCATTTAGCACATTTGTAAACCTGGATTTTCATACATCCAATTTGCTCAGAACAGCGCATAAAGCTAAAGCAGACATAGCTATACAACTCAAGGAGTCCTGGAGTTTGCTTATCAATAGTCATATCAATATCAGCCTATCAATACTCAGGACTGTATCACAGCTGGCCTTTGTAATTGGCTCCAGGCATGTATAACAATGCTAATTCCCTGACCTGGCTTTCCTAGGAAGGGGAGCCCCTTTAATGTCTGAGGGTAGGATGTAAACACATTCCTATTTACTCCCCGTAATGAGAAACAGGCTGCTACCCTGGAATAGGGGACTCTCATAGCGGGTCTCAGAGAACATGTGGAGCATATCTTGAGAATGGGTCTTGGTCTTAACTGATTCAAAAGATAGCATTGAAGATAACAGTAAAATTTTTAAAAGTTTCTAAAATGGAACTCAAAAGAAATCAAGTTCTAGACATGGGCCTTTGAGATAGCCTGTGTGGAGCCCATAACCTTAAAAGACTAGAGTTAAGGGTGATTACTCATAAAGTGTCACATTACTTGCATGTTCCCAGTCCCAATCAGCTTCCCAACCCCCCACCCAAATCCAGCCTGCTGTCTATCCTTTCTCTCCAGCTGGGAATTCTTCTGTGGTCCTGTTATCTCTCTTTGGGATCAACCAGTCTGTCTCTTTCCCTTTTCTGACATTACAGGGTGTCTGTTGTTTTATAACCTCTTAATTTTATATCCCTCCCTGTCTGCCATGTGAAGTAGCTTCTGTAGCTGTGTCAGATATTTCATCTGAAAAGCACTACCTTTTTTTTTTTTGACATATTGGCAAATTTTCATTAATCAAACAAAATAACCAGAAGACCATGAGTTATTTATCATCTCAGACCTTGGAGGAAGTCTTTTCATTAAAAAAATAAATATTTCATTGGAAACATCAATGCAAATAATTATTCTTGCTTAGTAACTATATACTTTTAAATTAATTAATTCTAAAGCATAAAATGCTAGAAAACTTTTTTAGGTCTTCCCTCTGAATCCCCTTCAGAATATTTCTGTCTTTTCATTTCCATTCATTGTTCTTCTTATGATCCTATTTAGTATATAATTCATTTTTTCTAGTTATAAGAAATCTTTTTCTATTTAAAATGTAAATAAAGTGCCTATATCACATAGCTCCTAGTAGACTAAGAAATGGGACTTGATATCTCTAAATGTTCTTAACATATTGTCTTTTGACATGAAACTTCTTTGTTTGTCTACCATCAGACTCTGGTCTCAGAAAGACTGAGTCTAGGGGCAGCTAGGTGGTGCAGTAGATAGAGCACTGTCCCTGGAATCTGGAGGGCCTGAGGTCAAATCCGACCTCAGTAACTTGACGCTAGCTGTGTGACTCTGGGCAAGTCACTTAACCCCAATTGCCTCACCCTCCCCTCCCCTCTAAAAAAAGAAAGAAAGACTGAGTCTAAACCAGATGGGTTGACTCCAAAGGGAGGAATTGTTTTTAATCTTTGGCTCATTGTCCCCAAGTGGAGGTACTCTAGGAAGCTCTCCAAGTAAAACTTATGTTTCTCCATGTGTTTTCAAAAGTGGATGACAGAGTATCAGCTCCTGCATAGGCACTCAAAATAGAAATGCCTATCGATAGATGAACCTTTATTTCACTGTGCTGAAAAAATGCAGAAGATGCCAAAGATGCACAGGAACTTTTAAATACATCAAGCACTAAACACTGAAATAATTCAGCAGCTTTCATCAGATAAAAACTGAACTTTGTAGTAAATCAAAAGACAATTACAACTGAAGGTTTAAATCTCAGGGCAGAGACTGGGTTACATATAAAGATCTGTCTGTTTGTCATCTTCATAGAGCTGACAGTGAAAGTTATGGGAGCTGATGAGGGGAGAGACAGAGACAGAGAGATGAGACAGAGATAGTGAGAGAAACAGAGACAGAAGGAGGGAGGAGATAAGAAGGCCTGTGATGAAACCTTTGAAAATATATCCAGTGAGGAGGTTTTATATAGCTGGTAATTACTTGATAAGCAATCAAAGGAGTTGGGGAAAGAATGGTTAGACATATAGAAGATCACTTCCTTAATTGGAACTCCCTTTAAGAGCAAAGTGAATAGATCCAGGCCTATTTCTATAATGTATTTACTGAGAGAATCTTATAGTTCCTCACATGCTACCATCAGGAAAAAAAACCTCTCAGACCAAATGCAGATAAATACAGCTCCCCAGAGTTTGCTACAAGGCAGGATTATCCAACTTCTAGGGTGTGAGGGACTCTGTTCCACCATAGGCTTCCTTCTCCCAGGCCCATGTCTACACTGCTGTCCTATATTCTGAGAAGAAAAAGTAAAATGGAAGTCCAAGAGCATAATCTGGTCTGTCACCTCAATTTTAAAGATAATTGAGGGGGTGGATTTTTCTGACAAAAGTTCATTCTCAGGAGACCTTGTCATTCATAACCACCTTGGGGGTAGCTCCTTTTGCTATCAGGATCCTTCCCCAGAGGCTCTAAAAATCTGAGAATGAGCATATGCATACCCCCCACGGGAATATGATCCTTGGATGGCTCAAAAAGAAGCCTTGAACTCTCTAATCTCATTAAGATGGTCACAGGACTTCACCAAATTGTTGGTGGAAGTGAGAGAGGGTAGGGGGAGACTTCCTTGGCTGACCATCACTGTACTCAGGTGAACAGATTAAATTGTAGATGAAATAAATAGGAAATAATTATGGAGCTGACACCACCAACTTTGGGGACCAAGAGTAGCCTACTGTAGAAGCAAATGAGAACTTCCAAAAAGAAATGAGGAGAAAGAGGTTTCCAGATATTGGGCCAGTATATGAAAAGACACCACAGAGAAAGGGCGGTCAAGTGGACCTGGTACAAAAGTGAAGCTTATACTTTATCCTGGAGGAAATAAGGAACTATACAGAAAGAAAAATAACAGTGGAATAGATGCGCCACAATTTATAGGAAACATGTCTGGGAAGAGAGTCAGAAATTATGTTTTAGATGTCTATATTAATAATACATTAAGTTTGAGAAAAAACCACAACCATTCAAACAGGAAATGAGCTTTATGAATTAGAGTTGCCTGTCATTGGAGGTAGTTGAGCAAAGGATGGATGGTCTGGCTTTTGTAGAAGGGGGCAAGATCAGACAGCTCTAAGACCCTTTCCAAAATGACAATCTTATTCTCATTAATGCTCTAGCAGGTTCAACTAAGCAAGTATATCTTTAAGTACAGTACTGGAAATAGATGAATATATCTGTTAACTGAAGAGCAGTTTAGATAAATACAAAGAGTTTAATCAGCAGTAGGATGGTGACCAGATGGTTAATTTTCTGGCTAATATGACTCAAGAAATTAATAAAAACACAAAATATAAAGGGGCCTTTTTTTCCTCTACAGGTCCCAACTTAATCCATAGTGATGGTTGTAAGTTAACAGAAAAGAGGAGACTGAGTGATTAGTCATACAATTTATACTCTCCCCCTCAATAGAGTTCATTTAACTATTGATACAATTATCAACCCCTTCCTAGTGGAAAGAGCACAGGAAAACATGCTTTGGAATTGGAAGACTGGGTTCAGAATTTGTCTTGCTTTTGATACTTGCTAACTGTGTGACCTTGGATATTACACTTTAACTTCTTGAACCCTTTCTCTCATTTGAACAAAATGAGGGTATTACATGGCCTCTAAGATTCCTTTGAGATCACAAAGTATGATTCGATACTCTGCCCAATGACCAATAAGTTGATATAGTAATAGAAGATATAAACCAAATCCACATTAATATTGTCCTTATAAAAAAATGTCAGGGGCAGCTAGGTGGTGTAGTGGATAGAGCACCGGCCCTGGATTCAGAAGGACCTGAGTTCAAATCCGGCCTCAAAAACTTAACACTTACTAGCTGTGTGACCCTGAGCAAGTCACTTAACCCCAATTGCCCCAACAAAAAAAAAATGTCAAAAATTTGTTGTTCAGTCATGTCTAACTCTTCAATACTCCATTTTGGATGTGTGTGTGTGTGTGTGTGTGTGTGTGTGTGTGTGTGTGAGTGAGAGAGAGAGAGATCGAGAGAGATCGAGATCGAGATCCTACAGTGGTTTGCCATTTCCTTCTCCAGCTCATTTTACAGATGAAGAAACTGAGGCAGACAGGTATAAGTAATTTGCCTAGGGTCACATAGTTAGTAAATGTCAGAGGCCATATTTGAACTTAAGAATATTTCCTGACTCCAGGCCTGTAATTCTATCCAGTACTCACCTAGCTGCCCCTAAGTCATAAAGTAGTTGTCACTTAATGGAAAAACAATGCCTTGCAGCTTACATAAAGCTAATTTTATTATATTCCCAGGAGTACTGACAGACATAATTTCATAGCATAATTAGCCATCTCATTGGGCTGTGCACATGATGAATGTGGGTAGTGAGAGCATTCTAAAGATAGCTGCAGGTTATGTACCAACACCTCTTGTACAGAATAAAGTAAATATGTTCCTTAGGAAAGTTGACAAGATCCCCCAAACCAAGTTAACATGTACTTTAATTATAGGTAACTCCAAAATAAAGGTGAGAATGGAGGAATAGGGAGAATTGGGAGAACGTATTGAAAACTTTGTTTCAAGGTTAAGAAATAAAAGAATTTAAAAGCTTACCAATTATTGAGATGGCTTACATCTATACATTATGAATTTCTTCAAAAAGAGACATGGAATCTGCTGAACAAATACATTTACAAATCATTTTTTATGGAAATTATGCTTGAAATCTTGGTAGCAGATAAGATGTCCAATAGAGTGTAGGGAGAAAAGAGAAGATCAAAGACATAGCCATGGGTAATACCCATGCTAAGGGGCAAAGATATAGATAACTATGGATTATAATTATAATGCTATATATATTATAATATATTATATAATTATAATTAATTATAGATGATTAGGAAAATAAAGAGTGGTAAGACAATAAAGGGAAGAATCAGAAGAGAGCAATGTCACAGAAGTCAATGGAGGACAGAGTATCTGGGAGAAAGGAATCCAAGTGTCAAAATCTGCTAAGAAACTAAGGAAAAAAAATGTTGAGAATAAACCATTAGTTTTTAGCAACTAAGTGATTTCTGATAATCTTGGAGAGGGTAGTTTCACGTTAGTGGTGGAGTTAGAAGGTACAATGCAAAAAGTTGAGAAGTGAATTAATTCAGCTAGAATTGTCTTTTTAATATTCACTCAGCCTAGCCATGAGCAATTACTGTTTCTCTAATTGTTTAAACCTGGTTTTATTTGTGTGAAAGGTACTTGGTAATTGTGCTCATATAGTTCTTGGTTTTGTCTTGGTAGGTAGAATTATATTATTTGCAGTTATTTTGTTTTTAATGTATTGTTCTATCTCTCCATGCTGTTTTTAATAATATGTAGAAATGTTGATGTTTTATGTGGTTGGAAGTTATATTCTTTATCTTTTTTCCTATTGTATTGATGTAAGCATTAACAGATAAGTATCATCTTTCCATATAGACATGCAAATAGTTTAACCTTAACCTTACTGAATCTCTTATGATTTTCATGTTTATCTTTTTATGCTTTTCCTGAGCCTTATATTTGAAAGTCAAATTTCTATTCAGCAGTTTTTTTTCATCAAGAATGATTGAAAGTCTTCTATTTCATTAAATATCAACTTTTTCCTCTGAAGAATTATATTCAGTTTTGCTGGATAAGTGTTTTTTTGTTTGTTTGTTTGTTTATTTGGGTTTTTTTTTATCATGTCTTTCAGGTAGCCCAATAATTCTTAAATATTGCTCCTTGATCTATTTTTCATGTCAGTTGTTTTTTCTACTGAGATCTCACATTTTCTTCTGTCTTCATCCTTTTAACTTTTTTCTTTTCTTGAAGTCCCATGGAATCATTAGCTTTCACTTGCCCAATTCTATTTTTGTTTTTTAGCAACAAACATTTATTTTATTTTTTCTAGTTACATGTAAGCGTAGTTTTCAACATTCATTTTTATAAGATTTAGAGTTCCAAATTTTTCTCCCTCCCTTTCCTCCCCCCTCCACAAGATCGCAACCAGATTATATATGTACATTCCACAAGTGTTCTTTTTATCAGTTCTTTCTATGGGGGTGCATAGTAAGCTTCCTCATTAGTTCCTTGGGATTGTCTTGTATAAATTGCATTGCTTAGAGTAGTTAAGTCATTCACAATTGCTCATTGAACAATACTGTTGTCACTATGCACAATGTCCTCCCAGCTCTGCTCACTTCACTATACATCGATGTTCATTAGTCTTTCCAGGTTTTTCAGGGATTATCCTGTTTGTCATTTCCTGTAGCACAAGACCATCCCACTACAACCATATAGCACAACTTTTTCCATCATTCCTCAATTGATGGACATTCCCTTGATTCTCAATTCTTTTCCTCCACCTAGAGTTGCTATAAATATTTTTTGTACAATTTTCCCCCCTTTTCTCTTTTTCATGATTACTATCATTAACTGTTTCCCTTCCATCCTATTCCCTTCCCCATGATATTTATTCTATTATCCATCTTCTTTCATCCTATCATTCTTCAAAAGGGATTTGCTTCTGTCTGTCCCCTCCCCCACTCTGTCCTTCCTTCTTTTGCCCCTCTCTATTTATCCTCTTCCCCTCCTATTTTCCTGCAGGGTTAGAGAGATTACTCCACCCAACTGAGTGTGTACATTTTTTCCTCCTTGAGCCAATTCTAATGAGATTGAGGTCTTTGAGCCAATTCTGATGAGTGTCAGGCTCATTTACTGCCCAGATTAAATAGATTACTCCACCCAGTTAGGTGTGTGTTTTAGTCCCTCCTTGAGGCAGCTCTGATAAATTTAAGGTCTTTGAGCCTTTTCTGAGGAGTGTAAAATTCATTTACTGCTCTGTACCTCTCTCACCTCTTCCCCCAGTCCATAAGCCTTTTCCTGTTTCTTTCATCTAGGATTTCACCTCTGCTTTTCTCCCCCGCCCCTCCAGTACATTCCCTTCACCCCTCAATTTAACCCTAAAGATGTCATCACCTAGCTAGGTGACACAGTGGACAAAGCATCACCCCTGGACCCAGGGGGATCCCAGCCAAAACTCAGCCTCAGACACAAGACAGGCACCCACTATACGACCCCAGGTATGTCTCCCAGCTCCAATTTTTTATGGTTCTCTAGGGTCTTATATTTGAAAGTCAAATTTGCCACACAGCTAGTAAGTGTCAAGTGTCTGATGCCAGATTTGAACTCAGGTCTTCCTGAATCCAGGGCCAATACTCTATCCACTGTGCCACTTAGCTGCCCCTGCATTATACTTTTCAATGAGAATGGGGGGAGAGATCATAAAGGGGACATGGTTGGCTTTGACAAGGGGAAGGTCCTCTTTATTTCCTAAACTTGGAGACAAAGAAATTATGGACATAAAGAGATAAAAATATAGATGTGTTTCAAGGTATAGAAGAATGATTACAAGGAATGTAGGATAAATGGACCTAACGACTTCTGAAGGAGATGGAATGAGGTGGTCTTAGCAACTTGAGCAGAGAAGAGATTCAGACCTTCTGAGGATAATGGGATAGAGGGCCAATTAGGGAAGAGGGAAATACTTAACATTCATCAATGAGTATCTTGTTGAAATGAAATAACATGAATTTGTAATGGGCCCAGTTGCCAAGGTTGCGTCACTTACCCAACAACATTTAGTAGCTCGAGAACATCATGTTAGAAAATTGGTTGTGCATAGAATGCAAGGTTGAGGTCTAGCAGTGTGGAAAGGATAAAGAGTCAAGGAAATCAGTAGAGGTCAAGGTGCTGAGTTGAATTGCTTGACCACAGGATGAAGACTGTAAATGAAAGAAATAGATCAGAGCAGGGTTAATAGATTGAGAGAACAGGTAGAATGGAAGGAGTTGAAGTTGTGATGAGTCAGTCAGTTCCATTTATTAACTGCTGTTATGTGCCAGGCTGCTATTAATCAATAAATCAATTAATTTCTGTTATGTGCCAGGCTCCTATTATGTGCTAAGTGCTGCAGATACAAAAAAAGAAAGAAAACAGTTCCTACTTTCAAGGAACTCACAGTCTAATGGGAGACACAGCATGCAAAACCAGGTATATACAAGATAAATTGTGGGTGATCTCAGAGGAAAGGCAAAATGATTAAGGGAGACTGGAAAAGACTTCTTCAAGAAGGAGCGAGTCTGGGAGCTAAAGGGAGTTAGGGAAGCTAGGAAGTAGAGATAAGGAGAAATAGCATTCCAGTCGTGAAGGACAGCCAGTGAAAATGACTGGAGTGTCTTGTGAAAGTAACAGCAAAGAAGCAAGCATCACTGGATCAAATATTAGATGGTGATAATGCTGAAGTAGTGGGGCAGGGGGAAAGTGTAAGATACAAAAAGACTGGAAAAGTCAGAAGTGACCAAGTTGAGAAGAGATGTGAAAATGAAATAGAAGACTATATGCTTGATCTTGGAGGTGGAACCAAGGAGTATATTGACTAGAGAGGAGATATGGTCAAAATAGCATTTTAGGAAGATGAAATTTGTTATCAGAGTGGAAGGTGGCCTGGATTGCAAACAATCACAGTAGTTGAGAGGTGAAAACAAAAAGATGTACACTAGGATGTGACTGTGTTACAGGAGAGAAGGAGGCAGATATGAGAAATGTTATGAAGGTAAAAAAGATAGGACTTTCCTGACTGAAAATGGGGCAAGGTTTAGAAGGAATTAGGTGAAGGAAGAGGTGGAAGATCAAGAGAGGGGAGTTTCTGAATTAAAAATTATTTCTGTAGAAAAGTCACAGGTAATTGTGAGTTCTTTGACACTTTTCTTGTAGATGCCTGAGGTGGGGTAAAGAAGGTCACTAGAGTTGAAGAGGATAATGAATTGTGAGGTAAGTGTTTTTGAGAATGCATGTGTATCAAAATCCCATGTTTGTGTTGGAAAGAAAGCCTAAGCAGATCCTGAACTCAGAAAAGAGAGAGAATGATTTGTTGGCCAGCAGATCACAGCAGAAAGGACTGGATGATATATTGTACTTGGATGGAGAGAACCTCAAAGGAGCTGAGGTTGCTGAAAGATAGTGACAGTGGATGAATCAGAAAGTGATAGTGGGGGAAAGGAGTATAACAACTCTTCCTCCTGGCTAAGCATATTTGTCAGGGGACATTAAAAAAGAGAGCAACATGTTTTTGCTTGATATGAGGAAAAAGTTGCCTGGTAATTAAATCTGTCTAAAAATGGGGATAGTTGGTGAGTGAGTTGCCTATCTATAATTAGCAATATTTAATCTGAATCTCACCGACCACTCTAGGGCCATATTTTAGAAAGATAATGACTACTAAAGGACTGGAGTAACTGACCTCAGATTCTTCCTAACTCTAGAGTTCTATTATTATTATTATTATTGGTTTGTTTGTTTGTTTGTGGGGCAATGAGGGTTAAGTGACTTGCCCAGGGTCACACAGATATTAAGTGTCAAGTGTGTGAGGCTGGATTTGAACTCAGGTCCTCCTGAATCCAGGGCTGGTGCTTTATCCACTGTTCCGCCTCGCTGCCCCCTAGAGTTCTATTATTGAAATTATGTCTAGAATAGATAAGGACAACCTGCTATGCTCAACATGCTATAGACATTATTAGTCAGATATCTTTTTGGTGTTTCTATGTTCCTGTGATCCTTCATATCCTACTTTTATACTACTAAATAACAAGAAGTTGATCCTCTCTTTCTTCCTTCCTTCCTTTCTTTCTCAAGGTAATGAGGGTTAAGTGAATTCTCCAGGGTCATACAGCCAGTAAGTATCAAGTGTCTGAGGTCAGATTTGAACTCAGGTCCTCCTGAATCCAAGGCTAGTGCTTTATACACTGTACCACCTAGCTGCCCCTGATCCTATATTTTTGAAGTCTGTACCAAAGGAAAATAATCCCTTGCAGGTTCTGATGAGCTTGAATACAGACATAATGATAGACTGTTTTAGTTTGTTTGTTTTCCAGGGACAACCTAGAAAGAGAAATGGAGGCCAGACATGTCTAGCTAAATTTTGAGAAGTTCCTTACCAGGCTGACTTCAGGGTAATGATATTTTTTTGACCACATACATTTTCAAAGGCCATCTGCTAAGTTATAAAAGGTTTAACTTCAATGTCAGTAGAAGGCCACATCATCAAAACTAAATATTGTTCACAAATACCCTTTTCCACAACAATTTAATCAACTGGATAAACTTAATCTTGTAGGATAAAGAGCACTGTGCAAGTAATAGTAATAAGAATGACTTCAGGCACCACTAGTCTGGATTATTTTGCCAGACATATATGACTCTGTGGAATCTGTGATCTCATTAATTTAGAGTATCCTCCAATGATAGTCATTGCAACCCATCTACACATGCCCATCCCGTGGGATTCTTAATCACATCCTCCTCACGGTTCTAGACATATTGGTCAAGATAAATTAATAAATTGGAATTTTAGTGCATAAATTAGTTTCTCATGAATTTTGTTAATATTATTTATTTTCTCAGAGCCTGATCATTCCTCATCTGAAATTTAATGTCTGAATTTGCAGAGCCAAATTCTAAACTCATATTGACTCAATTCATATGTAAATCACAAATGAGGTTTAGCTTAACTTAATCTGTTAGTTTCTCACTAACCATTTTATTTGAAACTACTAGAATCTTTTCAAATTAAATGGGCTGACTTACTTTAGTTACTATGTTTACCGCTGGGTGTCACATTTTAGGAAGGACAATGACAAACTAAAGGGCATTCAGAGAAGGGGGACCAGGGGAGTGAAAATGTAAAAGATATCTCATAAGAATCATTTGAAGGAACTAAGATTATTTACGATAGAGAAGACAAATTCTATCAGAGATATATTGGTCCTCTTCAAGTATTTGAAAGATTGCCACAAAGAAGACGCATTAGACTTGTTCAGTTTCATCTCAGAGGGAAAATCTAGGTCCAATGGTAGAAATTGCAGGGAGATATATTTTGGCTAAATGTTAGAAAATGAGACAGTTTGGCATAGTGCTTGGACACTGGTCTCAGAGTCAAAGAGACCTAGGTCCAAGTTCTACCTCTGATACAGACTGGGAGACACTGGGCAAATCACTTAACTTCTCAAAATTTTAGACAACTCTCTAAGGTCATACATTCCAGAAAAGTACCAATTAGCATAAGCAGAGAGAGTTTGCTCATCCAGGAATATATCAATGAAATTGCAGGTCTACTATAGGTTAGAAACTAGAGTTATTGTCTAGTGTATAGTTGAATTTACATGTCAATATCTACTTAGATATAGATTGTGTATATATCTCTGTCTGTCTGTCTATCTATCTATCTCTGAGTGTATACAATAGAGACTAGACCTGTGAGATATATCTATCTCTATAGCTATCCTATATCTAGACTGTGTGTGTGTGTGTGTGTATGTGTGTGTGTGTGTGTGTTGAGAGGGAGAGATGGAGAGACAGAGAGAGAAAGGGAGAGAGAGGAAGGATAGGAATTAGACATATATGTATAGACACACCCATTTCTATGTATAGTATATGCATGTGTGCATGCATATATATATCCACACATACCCTATATATGTATATTTGTGTTTACATATACGCATAACACAGTATACATATGTGTATTGTGTATGTATACATACATACATGTATATATAGATTAGAATCACAATTTCATTAATACAGAAACTTCCTGTATGAGCAAATTCCCCTCACCAATGCAGGTCAGTAAATTTTCTACAATACATGACAGAGTTGCATAAACTTCTGACAAGTTAAATGATTTGGTCAATGTCACCCACCCTGTTTACTTCAGAGATAAAACTTGAACCCAGGTCTCTATATCCTATGCCATTCTGCCTCTTTTTCATGATTTTTGCTAATAAATGTACATACATACATATATATGTATATATATGTAGTATGTATATAGAGGCATGCATATGTGTGGATTTTCAGACACATGTATGTTCACAAACATACACACAAACTTCTTAACAATGAGAGTATCCTAAAAGGAGAATGAGTTGTATCAGGATTCTGTAGATTCTCCATCACTTAAGGTGTTCAATTTGGGGCCCTTGGAAGAGATTTTTATAGAGGGAGTCCCTTATCAAATGCACTATGGGACCCTTTGTAGTTAGAGCTTCCCTTCAACTAAAATTTGGTAACTCTTGGATACATTTCTATTTACCCAATTGAAAGCATGCTGAGAATTTTTGGTGGTTTATAGCTAGTCTCTTAGGAGAGGTGGTTGACTCATTAAGAGACAGCTCTACCTGCCCAAAACTATGTAGGTCATCAGAATCATTCAGGCAGGGCATCCATCCAGGCATCCAGAATAAAAAAAATGACTCAAGCTTCCAGGGAGCAATTTGAGATCAGACAAAGTATTCACTTTCCAGTTTTCTCAACATTTCAGCTCTCTAATCTGTCAGATTGTCTTGGCTTTGAACTCTGACTGGCAACTCATTCTTCATCTCTTGGGGATTTCAATGGTCCTCAAGCCTAAAATGAGTGAACAGTGTAATATGGCCGCCAAAATGCTAATGTAATTGTAGGCTGATGAGTTCATACAGGCAAAGTGTCTAGGAGAGGGATGTGATTTTTCCACTGTGCTCTACCTATGACACATCCATAAGACCACAGTCATTCTGCATGTCACATCTTAGGGAACACATAGGCAGTCTAGAGAGCATCTAGAGGAGGGCAAGCAGGATAGTGAGAAGACTGGAGACCATGTCATTGGAGGACTGGCTGAAGGAACTGGTGATGCTTGGGCAGAAGATGATGGCAGGGAGATGGGGCTGGGGTAGGACATGACAATTGCCTTTAAGTATTTAAAGGGCTGTGATGTGGAAAACATGCTAGATCCATGCTTGGTGGCAGAGGACAGGGCTATGATGGATGCTGCAGAAAGCCATATTTAGGCTTGAAGCAAGGAACATTTTTTCTTTAGTTAGAATTGATTAAAAGTACAATAAACTATTTCAGAAGGTGTTATTGTTCTACTTTTATTGGAAGTCTTCAAGCAGAGGCTAAATCACGACTTGCAAGTGATGATGTATCTTGGTCACATACAGGATAACAATATATGCCCCGAGAAATTTAAACTCTAATATTCTTTTGCAGATCAGTGTTCTGTAATCTCTGTGGTAATGATCTATCCCATCCTTTGGATTGAATCTTATTTTCCTCTCTTCTTGAATTCCACCCATTCATGCCTTTCCTTTGTTGATCATCTCCAAAATTATGTTGCATATTTCTTATGCATAGATGTTATCTTTCCCTCCATTAGACTGAAAGCTCCTTGAGAACAAGTGTGGTTTTTGCTTGTTTATTTTTATATTGCAACAGTACCTACCACATAGTAGGTACTATTCACTTGACTTGGTTACCTATCCCCTACTCCAGCAAGTTATGCTTACCTCTGCCTAAAGATTTCCCCTCACACCTTCCATATGTTTGTCCTTACTTAGGAATCACCTGAAAGGTCCATTATCCATAGCCTGCCCACATATCCATAGCTCATATGTGTATCCATAGACAAATTCCATTTAGAGAGTTTGGCCATCCACATTTGACACATGCTGGATCAGAAGCCCTTAGCTAAATTGTTTAATTATTTTCAAATGTTTCCATAGAGAACTAGGGCTAGCTCCTCTTGTTAAAGTCAGTGAGACGCCATCACTATTTTCTTCCTTACTCTATAATACTTTTCCTCATTAACTCCCTTATCCTAACAAGCTGTCTTCACAGCAACAAAGGCAACAAAGTAATTCAAAACATCCTCCTACCAACATACTTCATGGTTGAAAAGTGCTATACTTTATGATTGTTTCCTTGTTGTTTCTGTCAATAGGAGACAATATGGTATAATGGAATACTCTAGAGTGAATTCAATTACCAATTCTGATGTTTACTTCTTGTGTAACTTTGGTTGTTATTGAATCATCCCGGACCTCAGTTTCCTCAACTGTAAAATGAGGGTCTTGAACCAGATGGCCTTTGAAGGTCCTTCTCGTCATATAACTCAATGACATTATACTATGCACAGATGGCAGTTCCAATTAAAACGTACCTTTGAGAGGCATAATGGCATGGTGTACAGTGCACTGGACTTTGATTGGTGAAGATTGAGTTCAAATCCTGCCTCAAACAATTATTTGCTTTCTAAACCTAAGCAAGGTACTTTTCCTCTCTATGTCTCAGGTTCCTTATCTATAAGGTGAAGTTGTACCTGAGGGCTTCCAAGATATCTCCAGGGTCTAAATCTGTGATCCATCAAATGCCAAAATGTCAATATTATCTACTTAGAATGAATATTTAAGGAAGATCTTTACTTTAAAAATAATTATTAGCCTCTATAATATTTATCTTTCACCAAACTTGGATTGTCATGCATAAATTGAGGTACATAAGTATATAGGCTCTAAATATTTCCTAAATAAAAATTGATAATCTAGTCTTTTCCATTTTGTTTTTGTCACGTACATACTTTTTCTTGTTATGCTTTCTTTACTCCCCTCTAGGGAGACATGTAATCCACTCTCTTACTATCTCTGTTGTAAACATCTCTAATATGAAAAGTCAGAAATCTCTAAAATCAGTGATATTGGATATGAGAGTGAAGGCAAGGACATAGGTAGAATTCAGACAAGTTTTTCTAAATAGAGATGTTCTGAATATAACCACCTCTGTAAAAAGACAGAATAATACTTATATATCTCCACATAAAAGTAAAGAGACTATGGGCTATTCATATTAGGAATATGAAAAACCTTTTTAGGGAGATATATAGTGCTGCTAGAAATTAATAAATCAACAAATGTGTTTAGAGACCCAATGTTCTGGGGATACAAAGACGACAAAAACAGCCCTTGCCACCAAAGAGCTTATGGTTTAATGGAGGAGACAAAATGTGCTAATTTCTGGTATTTAAAATGGTGCTGGAGGGAATTAATAATACTGATGGTTACATACCTTTACATTGTTTGAGAGTCTAAGGACCAAAAAAATGTTTCCAACACACATTTGTTATTTGTTTTAAATGTGAGTTCCACTGGCTTCAGAAATAAGATTTTTCCTTTACCACTGTGAATACATGACTATTTCATTTCTAATTCAGCATAGGATTTTTCATGGAAGATATTCAATAGTCAGTACTATTCTACAGTCCAGTACTTTTATGGCAATATATTATTTGCCTTAAGAATGGCATCATGTCAAAAATAAGGGAGAACTGGACCAGTTGGAATGAATACAAGCCAAGAAAAAAGAGGATAAAAATTTAGATAGTGGAGATTGAGAAACACGAAGTAAAAAGCCAAAATTGAGAAAATATTATATGCCATATTTAACTTATGGTTAAAGAAGATGACAGGATTCATAAATGTATTGGTAATTATATTATTGAAAAATCATTCGGCAGCTAGGTGGCACAGTGGATAGAGTACCAGCCCTGGATTCAGGAGTACCTGAGTTCAAATCTGGCCGCAGACACTTAACACTTACTAGCTGTGTGACCCTGGGAAAGTCACTGAACCCCAATTGCCTCACTAAAAAAATCATAAGAAAGTAGAGATGTTTAGCCCAAAGAAGATTTAGGAGGAACATCATAATCCTCTTGGACATTTGAAGGACTATCATGAGGAAAAGACTTGTTCTACTCAACTCCAGAGGCTAGACCAGAAGCCATGAGTATAAATTGCAGAGGAAGGTTTTAGCTTATATAAGGGGGAAAAAAGTTTTTAACCAACAGAGCCAACCAAAAGTGAAATGGGCTACTTTGCAAGCTAGTGAGTTTGCCACACCCAGACCTCTTTATGAATGAACTGGTTGATTACTTGTGTGGAATACCATAGAGAAGATTTCTGTTTGGTATGTGTTAGGTTAGATCATTTCTTATGGTAATTCTGACCTAAGATTCTATGCTTCTGGGTTTGTTTCAAGAGATAAAATAAACTTCATTTAACTTACTAAATTATTTGTTTTTTTGATTTGGGAATTCAGAAAATTCAGTTTATATTAACTGGCACAAGGTTTCAGTTTCAGTCATTAACAAAATAGAAAAAAAATGCATGCATGAATGATATTCTTGGCATTCTGTAAGTTGCCTGATGCCATTAATATATCTATCACATTTTAAAATTGAGATGTTTTATCATTTAACCAACTAAAATGGTTATTAAGTTTCTTAATAAAAACTTAAAGTGAGTATGAGAAAATTGCCATGAAAATGAATTAGAGAAGGGATTTCCATAAATTCAACATAGTAGATGGAATTTAGCTATGATGGAACAGTGTGGGATGTGATCATTAAAGAAACAAACTTTTAACTATTTGGATATAATGGAAATTTCATTATAAAAGTCTTTCTTTCCTAGAACAGGATTTCTCATTAACTTAAATGCTTTATGCAGTGTAATATAATGATCTAACATGATCTTTTTGATATATGTCTACTTTCAAAACTTAGGAAATTCTACCCTGTTGACCACAGTTATTCTGCTACAGTTACCACACTATCATTCCCTTCTAATTTTAGCATTCTAATGCTATTGGCATGTGGTGCTTTGCTTGTGGTATAGTCTTAGAAAAGTTCACCTAAGGGTAGAATACTTACTGTAGAAAATCCCAGCTTATTGCAACATACAGGGACTACATCTTGGCTTTCCAATAAAGGATTACTTGGTCCAACAGCTTTAGCACGGAGCATCTGGTATCCAGGATAAGATCATGCTATTTTTTTAAAAAGCCCCAGCCCAAAAGTTCTGGCTGAGTAGCATCACAGAATATGTGCACTAAATTCTGCCAGATTTTCTTGCCTGGGCAAAACTGGATTGTCATTGTGCCTGTTGATCACTTATGTCAAATGTCGGCATTGAGAATGAATCATATGTGTAGAATATGAATAGTTACGTACATAAATTATAATTAATCATTGACACAGGCTGGTAACCATGAAAATAACAATTTCACAGGTCCTTTAAACCTAAGCCACTGTCAGATTTTCATGGTCTTGGAAACAAGAAGATAAATCTAAGCATCTATCATAGCAAATTAGAGTACTCAAAGTTAAGCTTATTGAAATCTAGACTGTTTCCTCATCTCACCTCACCTGAACTTAAATATGTTAAAAAGTTTGAAAAAAATTGATTTTAGCTATGATTCAATAAACTTCAATCTTGTTGGGACAATTACTGTGGTACTAAAGGGAAGCACTGGATATTTGTAAAGAGATTGAATTGTCAATAACCTCTAACAGAAAGTCCTTTCTGAGGTTACATAGTGCATAAAAAGAGGACTAATCTTGTCTTGTAGCTCTATCCACCATGCATGCCTGCAGTAAATGCATAGAGAGCTAATTATAGCCTTCAATTAGAAATACTTCATACCCACAAGTAGATTACATACTCTTTGAGGTCAGAGGGCACATTTTCTATTTCTTTTGTATCCTCCCACAATGCTTGGCACTCTACAGATGTTGAATAAACATTGGGGATGACTTTCACATAAAAAAAAAACCACTCAAAATATTGAAAGGAGGGGGCAGCTAGGTGGTGCAGTGGATAGAGTACCAGCCCTGTAGTCAGGAGGACCTGAGTTCAAATCCAGCCTCAGACACTTGACACTTGACACTTACTAGCTGTGTGACACTGGGCAAGTCGCTGAACCCCAACTGTCTAACCAATATATATATATATATATGTGTGTGTGTGTGTGCGTGCATGTATATGTGTATGTGTATGTGTATGTGTGTGTATATATATGTTTTTATGTATATGTGTGCATGTATATGTGTATGTGTATGTATGTATATAAATATGTATATGTGTACAGGTATATGTGTATATATATATACATATATATATATATAAAAAGGAGTAGCAAATTAACCCTCCCAAAATAGGATAGTAGTAGAGTGGTTAAGGCAGATAATCACTTAGGAAGAAAGGCCAGGAAGTTCAGAATGTCTCTTTTAACTTGAAAACATAGTTAACCTTCAAATATATGCTAATGTGCATACTATCTAAAACGCAAAAAAGCCATGGTCAGAGAAAGTATGAATTAACCTAATCCTAGAAAACTTAGGTATGAGCATGTATCATTCCCACAATCCTATCCATCAATAGATAGATAGTAACACATACTAGCTGTGTGACCCTGGACAAGTCACTTAACCCCAATTGCCTCACCAAAAGAAAAAAGAAATGTTTATTGACTGAGGACTGGCCATTAAACCTTGGATAAAAGAAGTATGTTATGGGAAGGGTAGAAGAGACGTGTCTGGGGGATACATTTTGGAAGGTAGGGGGATTCATCTTGAAAAGATGTCTTGCCAAGAAATACAAAATCAAGTAATGAATTGGTTTGGTGACTCGGAAATCTCCCCAAAGAGAGTGATGATAGGGCCAATTTGTCATTCTGGTCTTTGGGTTTTACCTTTTCTAGTCATATAGGGATAGATATTAGACTTGTGATTTCCTTGGCATGAGTAATTCCCAGGTGATAAAGCTCTCTTAAGCCAAAGAATATCAGCAATTCCTTGTCAATTTATAGCCTTTGTGAGTTGCTGAGAGTATTGAAAGGTTAAACCACTTGCTTGGGAAGTATGTGTTAGAGATAGAGGATGAATCTCAGTCATCCTGGCTTCAAGGTCAGCTCCCTCTCTCTCCATTATACCTTGCTGTTTCTCTAAGTATATCTTTTTAAACAAACGAAGACATCAGTGTACTTATAACCTAAGGTTATAAGACTTGATTAACATTACATGGTAGTAGAGCAAACATTAGCATTCCCAACTTCCAACCCTAAATTCAGTTGATGAAGCTATTATTCCATTACTCATAGTTCCAAGCAATGAGATCACAGTTTTTAAAGGGAAAAATGGCTTAGGTGGAAAATCAGGAAATGTCTTTTGAGAAGCATTTGGTTTTAGATCTGCTGTGGCAATCTGACAATTATGGGTATTTGGCAAATTGAGGCATTTAAAACTATACAAGAGAAAGTATGCTAAAGAATAGATTGTGATAAGAACCAAGGAGTCACTCTCTCTCTTTTTTTTTTTCTACATCCCAACATATAAGGTCATGAAGCTGTTAGTATCCTTTCAGGACATCAAGCCAAAACTCCTAATTGTACAGTTCAGAAAATAGAGGCTAAAAAAGGTTAAGTAGTTTGACCAGGGCCACACAGCTTGTAAATACAAATGTTTTAGGCAGGATTCAAACTAAATGTCTTTGTGAGAATGAGCCTAGTATTTCATCCACCGTGCTGCTTAGATCCTAAAGGCTAACTTATCAAATTTCATTTCTTATGCTTTCATGGAAGACTGAGGTTCAAAGAAAATACACTTTTCTCAAAACATTAATACAAAAATGAAAAACAAAACAAAAACCTCTCACCCCAAACTAGTAATATTGACTTAATGTTGAGGTGATGACAACTGGAGAGTGGCATTCTTACAAGTCTCAAAGGATGTTACAAAATACTCTCTTAACTCTTCCATAATAGAATGCTGGGAAAACTGTGTGTGTGTGTGTGTGTGTGTGTGTGTGTGTGTGTGTGAGAGAGAGAGAGAGAGAGAGAGAGGAAGAAGAAGGAGGAGGAGGAGGAGGAGGAGGAAGAGGACATGAAAATGGGGGAAGGGGAGCAGGAGGCTGCCACCACATCATTCTGCACTAACTAGGCCAGCAGCTTGTCTCTGTACTTCTCTACCACGTTCCAGGATCCTCTTTATCCCGGAAGATGATTTCAGCCCTGTGACTTATGCTTTATCTGTACTCTTTGCCTCTGGAGTCCCTTGCTCTGATTGTAGTGTGGAGATTTCCTCCCAGAAACTCCACTGAAGGAGGCATTGTTTCATTTCCAAGTCATTTGTACTCCTTTGGATTTCTGGATCATGTTTCTACACTATGTACCTTCCCTCTCTCCCCACTTTTTTATCTTCCTTTTGTGTGTTATTTTCTTCTAATAGATTGTAAGCTCCTTGAGGACAGAGGCTTGTTTTTGCCCTTTTTTGTATATGCAGCACTTAGTACAATGTTTGGCACATAGTAGCCGCTTAAGAAATGTTTATTGTAGGGCAGCTACGTAGCACAATTGATAGAGTACTGGCCCTGGATTCAGGAGGACCTGAGTTCAAGTCTGACCTCAGACATTTAACACGTACTAGCTGTGTGACCTTGGACAAGTCACTTAACCCCAATTGCCTCACCAAAAGAAAAAAGAAATGTTTATTGACTGAGGACTGGCCATTAAACCTTGGATAAAAGAAGTATGTTATGGGAAGGGTAGAAGAGACGTGTCTGGGGGATACATTTTGGAAGGTAGGGGGATTCATCTGAAAAGATGTCTTGCCAAGAAATACAAAATCAAGTAATGAATTGGTTTGGTGACTCGGAAATCTCCCCAAAGATCACAATAACCTTCCATGATAGCCACAATCAACTCTTTGAGGAAGCCCATTTTATGCTAATATTAAATTCTCCACTGTTCTTGGTCACATCTCCTTGGCAGTTTTGAAGATTCACTGGCAAAACTATTTCCAAACATTTGCAGTTATAACTTTAGGTTAAAGCTGAAATAAATAGCTACAATGGTCCTACCTGGCAGGAAATGAGAGATCTACCTATATCTGTAGCTTTGAGTAACCGGCCTGCACAATGAATTTCCATAGATTGTTTTAATTCAAAGTTATAAGTTATACACATTTGTATCAACACACATATGATCACATTTTCTTTCCATTAGAATTTAAATTCTTTTAGAACAGGGACTTTCACTTTCATCTTCATAACCCCGGAGCAAAGGACAATGCCTGGTATATGCTAAGTGCTCAATAAGTTATTCATTTATATAAAGAGGGAAAGAACCCATATGTTTAAAAATATTCATAGCAGCACTTTCTTGTAGCAAACAGCTGGAAAGCAAGGGTACTCTCATATGGATGGATGGATGTATATATGTGTATGCATATGGATGTACATGTGTATATATATGTATATATATATATACACATACATACATGTCTTTTCACTGTAATAAACATGACTTTGAACTACTTAAGGACTCTCAATGTAATGAATATCCATTACTCTAGAAGACTGATGGTGACCCATACTATCCAATTCTTGACAAAGAATAAATAGATTTTACATACAGAATAAAATGTACACTTCAGACATGGCCAATGTGCAGATTTGTTTCCCTTTGTTATGAGTTCTTCTCCCTTTTTGTGATAGTAGAGTGAGGCAGGGTGAAGAGAGTAAAAGACAGAAAGAGAAGGAGAAGAGAAAGAAAGATGAGGAAGGAAGGAGAGAAAGAGGAGAAGAAAAAGGAGGAGGTGGAATAGGAGGAAGAGGAGAAGAATAAGGAGCAGGAGGAGAAGGAGGAGAAAAAGGAAGAGGAAGAGGAGGAAAAGGAGGAGGAGAAGGAGAAGAAGGAGATGGAGAAGAAGAAGCAGGAGAAGAAGAAGGAAGAAGAGAAGGAAGAAGAGAAGGAAGAGGAGAAGGAGGAGGAGAAACAGAAGAAGGAGGAGGAACAGGAGAAGAAAAAGAAGCTTCAATATAAGTTTATGATAAACGAAGAATGTAATAAAAATCAGATTATCTATAGTCATTATAAAGTAAGACAACAAATAAAAAAAGATTTAAATCTAAGTATTGCCAAAGGAGAGGGAAGAAGTGTAGAATGGATAAATTTACCAGATTCCAGCATGTTCAAAGGGGAAAAGTAAATTTTTTTCAGGCAGGTCACTCAGTGAGTCAGACAACTGCTGGGTATTGGCCAGGCAAACAACTGTACATGTCAGAGCAACTGTCCTCTTTGTAGAGACCCAAAGTTTCTAGGATTATCACAGAAGGTAGGATATTTTCAGAGGGAGGGAGGGAGGGAGGGAGGGAGGGAGGGAGAGAGAGAGAGAGAGAGGGAGGGAGGGAGGGAGAGAGAGAGAGAGAGAGAGAGAGAGAGAGAGAGAGAGAGAGAGAGAGAGAGAGAATATAGAAGGGAGGGGAGAGGGGCTGTGATATTGATGCCAAAAGAAAGAAAAAGAAAAGAGAATCATCTATACTCTTTTTGTTCCTTTTAATATATATAAACATTCATTTTTAATGTTTTCTAGTTCATAATAAATTACAATTAAGATCCTGAAAAAGAGATAAAATCCTCTGTCCTCTTTTCAGATATTGGGGAGGGGGAGGTATTCCATATGGATGTGGAATTCTCAGAGGTGGTTCTTTTATTGATTAGTTTTGCTGAACTAATAGTTCTTTGAGTAGGGGATGTATGAAGGATATATTTGTAAAAATATTAATAAAATTAAATAAACTGCTAATTAGTACTTTCCTTACAATGCTGCTTCTCTTAACTAACTTCTCTGAATCTCAATATCTTCATCTATAAGGTGGAGTTTAATAAAACTTCTGATAAGAATTCTAAAGTTCAGAGAGAATAGGCAACTGAATGCCTAGTAATCACATGGATGATATATTTATATCAGGAAGGGATTTCAAGAGTTTCTTTAGTTCACCTCATTCATTTTTCAGCTGGGAAGCAGAGGTCTAGAGAAGTTAAGTGACTTGCCCAAGTTCACATGCACAGTAAATAACAAAGTTGGGAATGGAAATCATGAGTTCTGATTCTAAAATCAGTACTCTTTTTACTGTCACACTAAGGTCAAATCAAAGATTTGCATCTAACTTCCTGAGCCCATTCCACTATGTACTTTCTTTGGTGCAAATTAATTAGAATGGCATCTAAGTGATTTGTAAGAGCTGCATGAAAACTGTACATCTTTCAAGAGAATAGGGCATGTTCTTTGCAATCTCTATAGCACTGATTGTAACCATGCACCATTTGTCTCCTAAGAGTTCAGCCAGCAACAAAGTTAAAAAAAAGTCAGCCATGTCCAGAGGATCAGTCATGGTAAAAATCACAGAGAATAATGCTAATCATCAACAAAATTGATATTGCCACCACTTCTCCTCAACTGGTGTGTTCTTAATAAATGCAGTACTTAGGCTGGGATTACTAAGATAATATGAATGTCATTATTGTTGTTCAATTGTTTTGGGTATGTCTGACTATTTGTGACACAATTTGGGGTTTTCTTGGCATTACTAGAGTGGTTTGCTATTTCCTTCTCCAGCTCAGTTTACAAATGAAGGAATTGAGGTAAACAGGGTTAAGTGACTTGTCTGTGGTCACACAGCTAGTAGGTATCTGAGGCCAGACTTGAACTTAGGAAGATGAATCTTCCTGACTCCAGGCTGGGCACTCTATCTATTGTGCTACCTAGCTGCCCCTAATATTAATTAAGCAGGCAACTTACATTTATAAGAAGTATGGAAAGCCAACAGGTTCATGAGATCATTTCATCATTATTTCTCATTTCTGAAAACTAGCAATATGGTAATTTTGTGAATTTTATACCAATTCCACAGTTGTTTTCCTTGTCATCCCATCTCTCTCTTTTCAGTAAATGCAGACCCAAATAAGTCAGCATGATAACATTTTCTTCAAAAAACAAACTGAATTCCAAGCCAAAAGGATAATTTTGGGTCAACATACTTAAAACCAAAACCAAAAGAACAAAAAAACAAATAGTTGACTCATTGAAGAAAAATGCTAAAAATAATGTATCATCAAGTTAAATAAATTTCACATAGCCACATGGACATAGGGCACAGTCCTTGACTGTCCAAAATAATTAGAAGTGTCCAAATTTGATGTATTCCACCAAAAATGCATGTTTCTTGTTCCAGGGTCCTGGTTTATCAAAACCTTTTACCCACAGGTAATGGGTCTCTAAAAGGGCAAATCACTTATTCTGGACAATTTCATAAACAGAGAATTTTAAGGGTCCCATCAGGCAATTCAAATAGGGGGAAGGTAAACTTGTTCTTGGGTTGATTTGAATAGAAATGAACTTCTCTGGGAAGTAGACTTAAACCTTTTAAATAATAACTGAGAAGCGACCTTACAACTAAAGTACTCAGGCACAGATGAGTCAGAATTCTGTCCAAAATATAACCTAGTGAAGCTCTTATTTTAATATTATTATTATGGCCTGAGTACAATTTAATTGAAATGCACAACATTCAACAAATTCTCCATCATTTTTAGCCCTGGAAGTGATTACTCAGTGAAAGACATTTTTGTTACTCTGAATTAATCGAATATACTTTCACTTGAGCTGAACCTGTGTTTTGCCCCTCTGTCTTCTTATGATGGAGCTAATTTGTGACAAAGGAAGATAAATTTCAGAAGTAGAAAAGAAAATAGGTTTGGACTCCACTTCATCTGTGATACTATCAATAGCAACAGTAGTAGGAAGATGGCTGAACAAAGGACATTTTAGGCAGAGGGAATGATCAAGGATGTTGTTGTTAACAGTAACAACTTATGTTTATATAGAAACCAGGATTTATATAGCAGTTTAAGTAAACTTTAGCAAAGACTCTCCTTTCCTCTCCTTTCCTTTGTAAGGAATTGGTTATTATTTGGGGTTTCTGTGACCCAATCTTTGGCTGGGATTGGAGGCCCCAGCACATGCCTATGCGGCTGGCCTCTCACTGGACACATGCGCCTGCATGGGCTTGGCCAAATTATAATGAGGGAAGCCATATCATGACAGGAAGCCCGGTGAGGACAGGTCAGATGGTCTTTAGCATCTGGAAGCTGGGTGGCTGTTAGTTCTGTCAATCAGGGCTGCCAGCCAATTAGCTTGGGGATGTGTGTGTGTGGTCAGCCCTGTTTCCTGTGGGAGAGGGGGCTTCTGGAAGAGAGAAGGGATGAGAGGACTTCCTTTAACATTTGTTTCTCTAATGTTTTGGAGCATTTTTATGTGGTTATTAAAAGCCTGGATTTCTTCCTCTGAAAGTTGATTATTACATATTCTTTGACCATTTGGCTACTGAGGACAAATTCATTTTAAGTTAAAAAACTGACATCATAAAGCCCTGATGGTTTAAAATTTACATTCATTTTTTAGTTGCTTACTGTTTCCTATATATCATTAATTAATGAAATTTTCTTATATTATATCCATTTTCCTATCCTGTATACAACTTGCTTTGTACAATATTGCTTGCATGTTGTCTCTCCATTAGATTGTAAGCTCTCTGAGAGCAAGGAGTATCTTACATTACTCTTGCCTTGGCTTCAAAAAATTTTTCACAATTACTACTGTTAACTGTTTCCCTCCATCCTATTCCCTTCCCCATGATATTTCCTCTATTATTTATCTTCTTTCACCTTATCCCTCCTCAAAAGGGATTTGGTTCTGACTGCTCCCTCCCCCAATCTGCCCTCCCTTCTTTTGCCCCTCCCCCCTTATCCCCTTCCCCTCTTACTTTCCTGCAGGGTTAGATAGATTACTTCAACCAATTGATTGTGTATGTTAACCCCTCCTGGAGCCAACTCTGATGAGATGAAATCTTTGAGCCAATTCTGATGAGTATAAGCCTCATTCACTGCCCTGATCCTCCCCCATCTCCCCCCCCCCCAGTCCATAAGCCCTTTCCTGTTTCTTTCATGTGAGATTTTACCCCATTCTACCTCTCCCCTTCTGCCTCACCACAGTGCAATCCTCTCACCCCTCAATTTTAGCCTAAAGATGTCATCCTGGGGCAACTAAGTGACACAGTGGACAAAGCACCCACCCTGGCACCAAGAGGACCTGAGCCCAGTTCTGGCCCCAGTCACAGTTCACTCACTCACTGCTTGACCCTTGGCATGTCACACAACTCTGACCACCCCACCAGAAAAAAAATGCTTTACAGATATCATCCTTTCATAATCAATTCCCAACTGTGTCCTCTGTCTAAATTTATTTCTATCATCTGCTCTAATATTGAGAAATTTCTTGTGAGTTAGACATATCATCTTGCAATGTAGGAATGCAAGCAGTTTAACCTTTTAACATTGATCTTAATTTATTTTTCCTGTTTATCTTTTTATGCTTCTCTAGGGTCTTGTATTTGAAAGTCAAATTGTCTATTCAGTTAAGTTCTTTTTATCACAAATATCTGAAAATCCTCTTTTTCATTGAAGTCCCATTTTTCCCCCTGAAAGCTTATACACAGTTTTGCTGGGTAGGTGATTTTTGGTTGTAATCCCAATTCCTTTGTCCTCTGTAATATCATATTCCATTCCCTCTGATCCTTTAATGTAGAAGCTGCTAGATCATGTGCTATTCTGACTGGCTCCACAGTACTTGAATTGTTTCTTTCTGGCTACTTGCAATATTTTCTCCTTGACCTGGAAGCTCTGGAATTTGGCTATAATATTCCTGGGAGTTTCCATTTTGGGATCTCTTTCAGGAGGTGATTGGTGAATTCTTTCGATTTCTATTTTACCTACTGTTTCTATAATATCAAGGCAATTTTCCCTGAAAATTTCCTGGAAGATGATGTCTAAGTTCTTTCCTTGATCATGGTTTTCAGGTAGTCCTAGAATTTTCAAATTATCTCTCCTGTATCTATCTTCCAGGTCAGCTCTTTTTCTAAGGAGATATTTCACATTACCCTCTATTTTTTTTATTCGTTTGGATTTTCTTTATTGTGTCTTGATTTCTCAAAAAATGATTAGCTTCTATTTGTTCAATCCTAATCTTTAAGCAAGATTTTCTTCAGAGAGCTTTTATACCTCCTTTTCCAATTGGCCAATTTTGCTTTTCCAGCTGTTGACTTTGTTCATGACTCTCCTTCATCCCTCTCACCTCCCTTACCATTTTTTCCTCTCTCTCTCTTACTTTTCCCTCTACCTCTCTTACTTTATCTTCAAAGTCCTTTTTGATTTCTTCTATGGCCTGAGACCAATTCATATTTTTCTTGGAAGCTTTGGATATAGGATCCCTCATGTTGCTATCATCTGAGGACACACCTTGATCTTCCTTGTCACTAAAGAAACTTTCTATGATCAGTATCTTTCTCTTTCTGCTCATCTTTCCTTTCTTTTACTTGACTTTTAACTCCTTCTTAATGTGGGTCAGTGCTTCCAGGATGTACTGTCCCAAGCTTCAGGGAATCTAAGGTGGTACAATTTAAAGAAGGGCAGGTTCTTCACTCACCTGGCCTGTTCTCTGGTCCATAGATAACCCAAGGCCAACTTGCTACTTAAACAGGCAGAAAAACTTTGTGTGTTGTGGTTGTTAGCTCTGACATGCCTGTACCCTTCCCAGACCTGGGCCACTGCCACTCAAGCCTACATCCTGGTTCCCAGCAGGAGTGAAACACACAAGATTTATCTCAGTGTCAACAGAGACCCCTGTAATCCCCCCAACACACACACCCTGACCAACTGCTTAGCCCTCTCAACAGACTGTGAGCTTAGCTCCAGAAGATGCTGGTGCTGTAGCTCATTCAGAGGCTCTGGGGCCTCTTTTTCTGGCTTGGCCTGCCCTACCTTAAACTAGATCTGTGTCAGTGTGACCTTGGGGTTGGGATCCACTTCCATCCTGGCATAGCAGCCCCCTCCTGCTGACCTTCTAAGCTGTCTTTGGCTGGAAAATGATCTCAGCCTGTTCTTCTGTGGGTTCTGGTGCTCCAGGAATTTTCCTATGGCATTATTTGGAGGTATTTTTGACTGATTGTATTGTGAGTTCCCAGAGTTTACAACCTTTGCTCCACCACCTTGGCTCCAGCTAATTTCCATTTCTTTTTTTTTTAGTGAGGCAATTGGGGTTAAGTGACTTGCCCAGGGTCACACAGCTAGTAGTAAGTGTTAAGTGTCTGAGGCTGGATTTGAACTGAGGTACTCCTTACTCCAGGGCCGGTACTCTATCGACTATGCCACCTAGCTGCCCCCTAATTTCCATTTTCTAAAGCATGGCAGTGGTGCATTTTTTTATATTTGATATTTTTGCCTTTCCTGATAAGTAGATGCAGGCACTAGGGCTTAATAATAAGTGAAAATAATGTTTTGCTCCATCTGATGGCCAATTGGTGGGTTTATATCTTTTGAGGGACCTGAATCTTCTTCATTCTTGGTACATGTACAGTGAGTGTCCTTTACACAGGAAGAACTTAATAGGGGATTATTATTATTATTTTAAGAAAACAGAATAGGAATAGTGCTAACCTCTCTAGGTTTAATTTTCCTCAACTGCAAAATGAGAGGTTAGATTTGATGACATTTAAGGTCTTCACTAATTCAAAATCTATAATTCCATTGTACCATTCCCTCTGGGTCATTCTATCCTTTATTTTCTCCTTCCCCCATTTCTAAACCAGAGAGAGTAGGGAATCCTTAGTTAAGATCTCTAGTATGTAGTAGAAAAGACCTTGAGACTGCATGGAGGGGGCAGTTAGGTGGTACAGTGGATAGAGCACCAGCCCTGGAGTCAGGAGTACCTGAGTTCAAATCTGGCCTCAGACACTTAACACTTACTAGCTGTGTGACCTTGGGCAAGTCACTTAACCCCAATTGCCTCACCAAAAAAAAAAAGAGAGAGAGAGAGAGAGAGAGAGAGAGACTGCACGGAGCAGGCTTACTTAACCTGGCAGGAAATTTGAGGGAAAAGGAGAAATCAGAAAGAAAGAGGAAATGTGTATTCTGGGCCTCAGACCAAGTCAAAAAGCTCAGAAGACACTGGCATTTGAAACTATGGACTGAGAGAAGATAATTGCTCACTAGCCTCAGGGTCCCACTGTATGAAAAAGGAACACTAACTGCTTGTTAGGAGTCAGAAGAAGCCCTGTATAGTTTATTGCCTCAATTCTCTACTTATCTATTTGCCATGCCAAACAAAATTTTGCAATCTGTTCTCTGGTTATCTTTTCTCTCTTTTTAAAAAAATCCTGATTGCAACCACATATTAACATATGTGGTTAATCTCAGAGAAAGACACTTTGCTGTATACGCGTTTTAAAAGTGAAGATTATGCAGTGCTACAGACCCAGTGAGGTGTGATTCCTTAGGGTACAAATGCTGGACCTCTTCTTTTGCTGGAATTCATGATTTATAAAAGTCACCTGGGGGCAATATTGAGCCAATCTAACTTTTATTTTACTTTACTTTTACTAAAACACAGTAGAGCTGGAAGGAAGGAGGGAGGGAGGGAAGGAGGGATGGAAGGAAGGATATCTAAAAATTGGGGCGAGGGGCAAAAGGTAAGGCAAATATAGGAAAAGTTCTACCTTGAGCCAGTCTAGCTGATGAGGACAGGGTGGTCTGGAATGTTTTGTTGTTGTGGTTGTTGTTTTTAATATGCCCCATTCTTGGGATGCACAGGAATGGGAGAGGGTAAATTAAATAATAATAATAATAAACAAAAACCAACCAAACAAACAAAAGATAAGTTTTTAATTTTCTTCCACAGACAGCATGGTGCTACAGCAATATGGAGGGATTTCACTATGATCCTATGATATAGGCAAAGGATACAACTTTTAGAACTTAGGAATTTAATGTGAAAACAGTAAAAGAATAACTTCTATATGAACTGAAAAGAAGCATATTTTAGAGATGAGAGGTGTTTCTTGACACAAAAAATAAGAGAGTAGGATTAAATAATAGAGAGGGATGTGGAATGCAAAATTTTTCTTCCTAAAACATCTTGCTTTTATCTTGGCTATAGAGAATGGCCCAATTATTTTCTAGAACAATTTTTCTAACACAGGAAAGTTCTATAGGATTTCTATTGCTTCAGAATGCATAGATTTTCTAAGTTATCATAGATATGTAGAATATTTATATTCTAATTTGTTTCGCATTTTTGTTTAAGAATTCAGTGAATTTTAATGTGAGTTTTAAAACTTTATAGAAAGCTATTATCACAGCCTAAAGAGAATGTCATATGTAATCAGTTTGTGCATCATCAGTCAACAAGCTTTTATTAACCACTTACAGTGTGCCAGACACTATGCTAAGTTCTGGGGCTACAAAGAAAGGTAAAACATGGGCTCTTCCCTCAAAAAGTTTATATTCAAATGGGAGATAGAACTAAAAAAAAATGTACAAAAGTCCCTGTGATTATCTCTGTCTCACCACCACAATAATATCAAAAGGAATACACTAACAAAGTGGCATAGAGTTGAGGGAAGGAATGACAAGGAAAATCTCTTGCTGAAGGTTAATTATGGTATGAGTCTTTTGGGAAGAGAGGAAAACTGAGAAGTATAGTTGAGAAGAAAGGCACTTCCAAGTATGGGGGACTGCCAGTGCAATGGCATGGAATGGAGAGAATGAATGTTTTATTTCAGGATAGTAAATAGTTCTGCTCCCAATTCTGACCTGGGAGGAAATAATCTTTTCTGAGTCTTTTAAGAATATCCAGAGTAATTAAAAATCCTTAAATAAACATGAAATTAAAAATCCTGAAAATTAAAGGAGTGATTAATAACATTGAAAGTAAGAAAATCAAACAAACAAATAAACCAAAGAGCTGGTTTTATGAAAAAAAAATCAATGAATAGAAAAAAAAAATACCAGTATCAAAAATGAAAAGGGTGAATTTACCACCAATGAAAAGGAAATTAAAGCAATAATTAGAACCATTTTGCCCAATTGTATGCTTATATACTGACAATCTAAATTAAATGGATTATGAGTCCAAATATTGGAACCAAAAAGAGCCAACAGAGAATGAAAACTATAGATCACTTTCCCCAATGAATATTAAGGTAAAAATTTGAAATAAACTACTAACAAGGAGATTATGCCAATGTTATACACTATGACCAGGTGGGATTTGTACCAGGAATGCAGGGCTGGTTCAATATTAGGAAAACTATCATCATACTTAACCATATGAACAACAAAAACAACAGAAATCATATCTCAACAGAAGAAGAAAAATAGTTAGGCAGAATACAATAATCATTCCTATTATAAACATTAGAAATAGGGGGCAGCTAGGTGGTACAGTGGATAGAGCACAGGCCCTGGATTCAGGAGGACTTGAGTTCAAATATGGCCTCAGATACTTGAAACTTACTAGCTGTGTGAACCTGGGCAAGTCCCTTAATCCTCATTGCCCCGCAAAAACAAAGAAAACAGAACAAAAAAGCAAAACCAAAAAACAACAACAACAAAAAAAACCACATTTTAAAGCATGGGAATAAACGGAGCTTTTCTTAAAATGATAAGTATCTATCTAAAACTATCAGCAAGCATTTTCTGTAATGGGGAAAAGCTAGAAGCTTCACAATAAGATCAGGAGTGAAAGAAGAATGCCTGTTATCACAACTATCATTCAATATTGTACAAGGAATGTTAGCTTTATCAATAAGAGAAGAAAAATAAATGGAAGGAATTAGAATAGGCAATAAGGAAACAAAACAATAACTCTTTGAAGATGATATGATGTACTTAAAGAATCCTAGAGAATCAACTAAAAACTACTTGAGACAATTAACAACTTTAGCAAAAGTTGCAGGGTATAAAATAAACCCACATAAATCATCAGCCTTTTTATATTACCAAGAAAGCCCAGCATCAAGAGGTAGAAAGAGAAATTCCATTTAAAATAATTGTAGGCAACATAAATTACTGCCTTGGCAAACCTAGGAATTATATGAATGCAATTCCAAAACACATTTCACACAAATAAAGTCAGATCTAAACAAATGGAAAAAATATCAATTGCTCATGGGTACGCTGAGACAATATGACAAAAATGACAGCTGTATCTAAATTAATTTACTTATTCAGTACCATACCAATCAAACTAAGTAAAAAATTATGTTATAGAGCTAGAAAAGGATAAAATTCATTAGTAAGAACAAAAGGTCAAGAATATCAAGGGAATTAATAGAAAAATGCAAAAGAATGTGTATCAGATTTCAAAATATATTATCTGGTACTGACTAAAAAATAGAGTGGTGGATCAGTGAAATAGATTGGGTACACAAAACACAGTAGTAAATTACCACAGTAAATTAGTATTTGATACACCCAAAGATCCCAGCTCTTGCAATAAGAACTCATTGTTTTACAAAAATTGCTGGGAAAACTGGAAAACTGTATGGCAGAAACTAGGGATAAACAAATATCTTATACCATATGGCAAGATAAGGTAAAAATAGGTATATGATTTAGACATAAAAGGTAATACCATAAGCAAATTAGGAGACTAAGGAATATTTTTTTTTCTATAGAGAAGGAAAGAATTTATGACCAAACAAGAGACAAAAAGCATTACAAGGTGCAAAATGGATAATTTTGTCCATATTATTTTTTTTAAAAAAAGGTTTGTACAAACAAAACCAATTCACCCAAGATTAGAAGAACAGCAGAAAGCTGGGAAACAATCTTTATAGCATCTGTTTCTGATAAAGGCTTCAAATCTGAACTGAGTCAAATTCATAAGAATATAAGTCATTCTCTAATTGATAAATGGTCAAAGGATATGAAGTCAGTTTTTCCGATAAAGAAAAAATCAAAGCTATCTACAGTCATGAAAAAATGCTCTAAATCACTACTGATTAGGGAAAGACAAATTGAAACAACTCTGAGATACCACCTCATACCTATCAGATTGGCGATTATGACAGAAAAGAAAAATAATGAACATTGGAGAGGATGTGGGAAAATTGGGACATTAATGCACTATTGGTTGTGTACTAATCCAACCACTCCAGAAAGCAATTTGGAACTATGTACAAAGAGTTATGACTGTGATCCTTTGATCCAGCAATGGCACTATTAGGTCTGTATCCCAAAACAATCATTAAAAAGGGAAAAGCAACTATATGTACAAAAGTTTTTTATAGCATCTCTCTCTGTGGTGGCAAAGAATTGGAAATTGAGGGGATGACCATTAATTGGGGAAGGGCTAAACAAGTTGTAGTGTATGAATGTAATGGAATACTAATGTGCTAAAAGAAATGACAAGCAGGATTTCAGAAAAACCTGCAAAGTCCTATGTTCATTGATACAAAGTGAAGTTAGCAGAACCAGGTGAACATTGTTCACAATAATAGCAACATTGTAAAAGAATAACTCTGATTTACCTAGGTCTTTTCAGTGATACAACAATTCAAGACAATTCCAAAAGATTCATGATGGAAAATGCCATACATGTACAGAGAAAGAAATGATAGAGTCGGAATGCAGATCAAAGCATACTATTTTCACTTTATTGTTTCATGCCTTTTTTCCTTTTTTTTGTTTCTTCTTTCAACATATGACTAATGTGGACATATATTTTACATTATCATACAAATATAACCTATTTCAAATTGCTTACCATCTTATGGAGGGAGGAGAGGAAAGGAGGAAAAGAGAAAATCTGAAAATCAAAATTTTGTAAAAAATTTTTTTAAATTGCCTTTATATGTAATTGGAAAAATAAAATACTATTTAAAATAGAAAAAAGAACACTCAGAGTCTTCTAGTTTGAAAAAAAGATCATTAATTTTACATAAATTGTAGACTTATAGTTTTCCTAAATTCTATCATTTCATTCAATAATTTCTGCACGGCAAAGATTTTTTTTTGTTTTTTTGCAGGGCATTAAGGGTTAAGTGACTTGCCCAGGGTCACACAGCTAAGTAAATGTCAAGTGTCTGAGGCCAGATTTGAACTCAGGTCCTTCTGAATTCAGAGACAGTGCTTTATCCACTGTGCCACCTAGCTGCCCCCAAATCAATAGAACAAGAGATTTTTTAAAAATAGAAATGAGCGCTGTACTTTAACAAAAAGTTAATCTATATCAATTGATAAAACCATATGATTTTAAAATTTTTATTATTGATACAATCATTTTAATAGTTTTCCTTATGCTGAACCATGCCTGAATTCCTGAAATAAATCCTATTTGGTCATAACATATAATCTTTGTAATATATTGTTGTAATCTTCTAGTTAGCATTTTATTTAGGATTTTTGCATCCATATTCATTAATGAAATTGGTCTATACTTTTTTCTCTGTTTTTGCTCTTCCAGGCTTAGATTCCAATATCACACTTGTTACATAAAAGGAGTTTGGTAGAATCCCTTTGCCTATGATGCCAAATAATTTATATTATATTGAGGCTAGTTGATCTTTAAACATTTGATAGAATTCACTTTTTAATCTATTTTGACCTAGTGCTTTTTTTTTCTTTAGGGATCTTATTTATGGCCTCCCTTCCCCTTTAAAAGAAAAAGACAATGCATTTTTCCAATTATTAGTCCAGCCTTATTAATACCAGAAAGATAAATATTTTCCCCAAATCTTGAGCACATAATCCTTTAGCACACGAAGACCAAAGTGCATATTTTTATGGGCCCTTCAATTAATTTTTTATTATTTTTTTAATATTTTGTGGGCCAATAGGGGTTAAGTGACTTGCCCAGGGTGACACAGCTAGTATGTATCAAGGGTCTGAGGCTGGATTTGAACCCAGGTACTCCTGAATCCAGGGCTGGTGCTTTATCCACTGTGCCACCTAGCTGCCCCCCTCAATTAATTATTAAACAATTTATTTGTAAGATATTAAATTAAGTTCCATGTAGCTGAAAGGAAATTTTCATAGATTCCTAGAGCTCAAAAATAGAAATAGTCTCAGAGCTAATTTAGGTCAACTCCTATCTAAAATATGAATCTGTCCTGGGAAGATCCCAAAATGAGTAGTATATTGGATTTAGACTGAAAGGATATGACTCTGCCATTTAATAATGGTGTGACTGTGGACAAGTCACTCCTCCTATCTGGGACTCCTTATATTAAATTGGGAAATGGGTAGATCAACCGGGTGGCCTCTTGAAAATAAAAGGGAAATAGACAAAATAGAAACAGAAAGACCGTAAATATGATATAAACAAAACTAAATGCTGGTTCTTTAAAAAGATTAATAAAAGTAATAGTACTATAGCAAATATGATCAAAAAAGGACAAAGAAAAATCTAATTAGTGAAATTAAAAGCAAATAAGATGGAATCATAAAGGAGAATAAAAATACCTATCAGGATCCATTTTAAGCAATTTAATTTAAGCAATTATATGTTCGCTAAAACCAAAATTGTAAAAAAGTATAAAATATTCAAATTAAAAGAATATGAAGGGGCAACTAGGTGGCACAGTGGATGGAGCTCCAGCCCTGGATTCAGGAGGGCCTGAGTTCAAATCTGACCTCAGACAGTTAACACTTAATAGCTGTGTGACCCTGAGCAAGTCACTGAACCCCAATTGGCTCACCAAAAAAAAAAATCAAAAGAATATGAAGTACATATTTTAAGGAATCTCATCTCACAAAGTGAAGTTGAACAAGCCATAAAGAACTAAGAAAGGGAGGGAATAAGGACTTGGTACAATTCTATGTCCAATGTTTAAAAAATAACTGATCCTGATGCTACATAAATTATTCTCAAATGAGAAAATGAGAGTACTCTATCAGTTTTACAAGATAAATATGCTTCTAATACATAAAGAAAGCAGTAAGAGGGTAAAGAAAAACTACAGAACCATAGCTCATGAATGTCAATACCATTTTTAAAGATCCTAGAAAAAAAGACTAGAGGTCTAGGAAATTATTCATGATGATCACATTGTATTCATAACAGATATGGTTTAAGTAAACAAAGAACATTATTTATCATAATAAACCAAACATATTATTCAAACAACACATATAGAAAAATACAATAATCATTTATGCAAAAAAATCCTAAAAGGCATGAACATACATTTTAATATGATTTGAAAATTTATCTAAAACCAAAAGCTATTATTCTTTGCAAAGGAGCTTAACTGATTTTTTTTTTCTTTTTTCCTATGGAAAACATTTCATCATTAGCCATTTTCCAGAAGAAAAAAAAATACACACAAAGAAGAATACAATTTAAAAATTGTGTTTCAATTTGCAGAGTTCATCAGTTCTCTCTCTGGAAGTGAATAGCATGTTTCATGGGTCATTTGGAATTGCTTTGCATCATTGTCTTGATCAGAGTAGCTAAGTCTTTTTTCAGTTAATAATCCTCACAATATTGCAGTTACTGTGCACAGTGTTCCCCAGGTTCTGCTCACTTTATTTTGCAACAGTACATATAAGTCTTCCCAGGTTTTGGTTTTTTTAAAGCATCTTGCTTGTCATTTCTTTTAGCACAATAGTATTCTATTTGCATGTACTTTGAAATGCAATTGATATGTTTCATTTCAATTTTTTAAAACAAAAATGTAATATATAAGGGAAGGCTCTCTGGTCAGGGGAACTGATACCACTGGAAATAAATATGATGTGAAAACAAATTAGTAGACCAAAATCTACATTGCACCACATTTAACTTCTTAAAAATAAATCAATAAACATGCCAACAAATGATGTTTTAGTCTGTCAAGGTCTAAGTATTATATGAAGATTTTACTGTGAAATCAATGTTTTATCTACCAAAGCCTTCAAGGGAAGAACAGGTCAGAAATGATACAATAGCAAACTGAAAATATAGTTGAATTGCTTTGACAGGCATACATTTCTCAATACTTGATTTTTATAGTTGAACATTTCTGGTGTCAAATGTTTTTGAGCATATGATGAACCTTTCATAGCGTGGTGATCTCAGTTGTCTTAAACATAAGCATAACATACAATGATCTGAACAAGTTCTTCCAAGTTGACCTGCAAGTGGTCAATGCAGTAAAAATTTAGTTTTCATTTATATAGAAGTAAACTCATGATTTTTATGAGAGTCCTTTAACTACATGTACAATGGAAATCACAAAAAATATATTGCATATTAGCAATAAAGTGATAACACCTGAGATATAACTGTGTAGTACAGGGAAGCTTGATTATGTGAGAAAATAATGGGATTTAGGAGATACTCAAAGGCTCACCCAGAGATTAATCTAAACTGATTGAATTAAGTGAGAGTGATCGATTTTGCTGATTAGCCTACTTCAAGTTAATTAGATTGTAACTACACCAGACTGGCCCTTAAGAAGGTATTGTTCTCAGAAGCTAAGGACATTGAACTCAACCCGAGACCACCTTCAAGTCCAGTGAACCAATGGATTTGGATGATGCCTACCAATCAGCTTGAAGCATTGTATAAGGACTGCCTCTGCTCCAGAGCTATAAAAAGCTTCCACTCTCAGTTTGAGGATAGTTCCTATTTGAAGCAGGCTCATGGTGGAGGACCTGAGGAAGGACCAGACCAGGCTGGAACTCTAGGCTAGATAGGCCTTTTCTTAACTCCACATGTTCTCTTTTTTCTAATACCTAGTATGCTTGAATAAATGCTTAATGCTCAAAGACTTTGTGCTAAAGCTTCTAATTTGAGGCGACCACACATTAGATATTTTAGACAACACATTTAGATTTTAAACATCACAGTTATGAAAGTCAAATATGCACTAAAGAATCTCTTAGATTCTTCCTCCATAATACTTCTTCAAATCTATTCCATTCCCTCCACAAATATTGCCACCACCCAATTTTAAGCTCTCATCATATCTCATCTGGACTATTACAATATCCTCCTAAATATATTCCCATCTTCTAGCATCCCCAACCTATTCTCCACATAATTACCAAAATCACTTTCTTAATACACAAAACCATCAATATCATTCCCTGAATCACTGACTACATCACTACTATGTCATTCTGTTACTTGGGAATATTCAGTGGCTCACTCCTCCACTGCCTTGCGGCTATATCTATATATGGGAAAGGCTTCAGGAGTTAACGCCGAGGAAAAATCAGGAGTCGGAGTCCCTTAGGCAGTTGGATGTTGGACATCACATCCCTCTGGCAACTCCTGCAGCGGCACTGGTGCCAAACTGTATTGGCTCTGCCTCTCCTTTGGATCCACCAATTTCATGGAGAGGGAAAACCTGCTGCATGGGCAACAGCTTATTTTCCATATTGATCTGCCCAGGCCAGCACCCTGGAGAGGACACTTCAACTACTCCTCATGGGGTAGATACAACACGAGTTACCAGTTATAAGTCACTCAGGAGCTGCGGCTCCTGTATCGGACTGCAATGATCCATGGTCATCTGCGACTGGTGGAGGCCTACTACTACTACTACTGACTCTAGGACAAAAAGAAAAAGAAAAGAAACTCCACTGATTGATCTTTACAGCTCTTCACAGTTTGTTTCTCATTTACTTTATCCACTTATTTTATATTACTTCCCTTCCTTCTCTCTGTGTTCCAGCCATATTTACCTACTGGCCAGCAATTCATTAAAGTCATTACACCATCTCTTGCCTTTAGGTCTCTTCACAAAAAGTTCCTCATTTCTGTTTTAAATGATCTCCTTATTTTTTGAAAAAATTATATTTTACATTCTTTTTTAAAAAAATGAGTTCTAAATTCTTTCCCTCCTTCCAGTCCCTTCCCCACCCATTGAGAGACAAGCCATAGGACATTCATTAGACATGGGAAGTCATGAATGCTCTCCTTCAGAATATCTAACTACAAAAAACAAAACAAAAACAGAATATCTAACTACATTATAGTTAAACTCAAATGCTAATTCTTACAGGAAACTTTCCTGATCTTCCTATTTATTTTTAGACATTTTTATTTAAAATTTTGAGTTCCAAATTCTATTTTTCCCTCCCCTCCACTGAGGTAGTAAGCAATAAGATATAGGTTATACATGTGCAATTATGTAAAACATTTCCATATTAGTAATTTTGTATACAAAGACTTGAATAGAAGAAAAAATGAAAGAAAGTAAAAAGTACCATGCTTCATTCTATCTTCAATCAATATCAGTTCTTTCTCTGGAGGTAGATAGTATGCTTAATCATTAGTCCTTTGGGATTGTCTTGGATCATTGTATTTCTGAGAATAGCTAAGTCATTCACAATTTTGCATTGAACAATATCACTATTACTGTGTACAATGTTCTCCTGGTACTGTTCACTATGTGTCAGTTCATGTAAATCTTTCCAGGTTGTGATTTCTTATAGGATATTAATATTCCATTACAACCATATACCACAGCTTGTTTATCCATTCCCCAATTAACAGGTACCCTTTTGATTTCCAATCCTTAGCCACCACAAAAAAAAGATGCTGTAAATTTTTTTTGTATAAATAGGTACCTTTTTTGGATGTCTTTGGGATATATACCTAGCATTGGTATTGTTATGATACTCCTTTTTACTAGTTTTCTTTTCCTCCTCAAAGGACAATATATTTATCATTTCAAATATATCTTCCTGTAGAGTGCAAGCTCCTTTTGGGCAGACGGTTGTTTTGTTTTATTTTTGTATTTTCTGTGTCTGGCAAAGTACCTTAAATATAGTAGACAGTAAATGAGAGATAGGGATGGGAACTGTTAAAATGTAATTGGGAAATGTTTAACACAATAAATTTAAAAACACAACACAACATAATGTTACTTTGTAGTTTCCTAAGTCTGCAGGGATCTATTTCTATTTGAGTTTGAAGCCATTGTACCTAGATGACAATACTCCCTCCTAACAATTTGCCATCACCTTTTCTGTAATGCCTAAGTCTAGGAATTGCCTAGAGCCCTGAAAATCTAGGTGAAGTTCAGGATCACATGGTTAACATGATCTAGTTCTTTATGGCTCATGAGGGCAGCTCTCTATCTACCATACTACACTTACTAAAGGTCTATAAGTTCTTGTTCTGTTGTACTGGAAGTAACCAGATGTTCCATAGGTGTGAATTCCTTCATCCTGACCCTCTGTCAATATCCTAAGGTCTTTGTCTCCCCTCCTCTCCACCTTTCCAATGATAGGCTCATTTCTTGTCTCATGTTAGGTGTTGCTAATTTTTAATGTGGAAACTAATTCCAGTAATTTAATAGGCAACTCCTCTGTAAATTAATAGAATGTCATCTGGGGTCATTTGAGACGTGAAATGTCTTATCCATGGTCATAGAATAATGGTCATAGGCTCATACATCTAGAACTTAATGGGACATTAGAGTTTATCTAGGCCAAACCCTTTATTTTATTTTATTTTTTGTGGGGCAATGAGAGTTAAGTGATTTGCCCAAGGTCACACAGCTAGTAAGTGTAAAGTATCTGAGCACGAATTTGAACTCAGCTCCTCCTGAATCCAGGTCTCATGCTTTATCCACTGTGCTACCTAGCTGCCCCTATTTTATTTTAGAGAGAAGGAAAGTTAGTCTCAGAAAAGTTCATTTGCTTGTCCAAGGTCACTCAGGAATTATGTGGCAAAATCATGCTTCAAACTCAAATTCATTGCTCTTTCTACTACATCATCCTGCCTCTTCTGAGATAACACCTGAACCCTGTTCTTCTTGACTATAAGGCCAAACTGCTTATTGGTTATTAATCTCTATCTTAATATTTATTAAGAAACAGGTACTCTAATTTCATTAGTACTTCCAATGAAGTAAGTTCCCTTACCAATGTAGATGAGCAACTCTTTTGAAACTAATAGTCTTAGAGAGTCAGCTAGTGTACTGAGTAGTTAGGTAACTTGCCCAGGGCCATCCAGCCAACATATGTCAGAGGCAGGTCTTGACCCTTGTCCAAATGGCTACTCTATCTACTCTCACCAGACTAAAATCTACCCAATAACCAGAAGCCTATCTTGTACTCCTTGCATCATTCCCAGCTCCTAACAGTGCTAACTAAGCACTTGGTAGTTCAATCAATACTGGTTCACTTGGCTTGATGCCTATCGATACATAAAAGATGAATTGGTGACCATTAGTAGCACAAGTGCCTTAAAATTCTTGTCATGGTGGAAGTACAAGAATGACATTATTCTATTCTAGACATTCTTGACAACGTTCGTTGGGCTGTAGTGCCTATTTAATGCTTTCATTTATACCATGGGCAATGGTACCTCCGATTCAAGGTCTTAGTGATGGATTTTAATGACTAGTGAATTGGAGGGGCCTGTAAAGCTAAGCCTCAAATGGGAGATAATAGAAGGCTGATGAATATATTAAGGATAAGTCTCAAATGGTTCTGACCTCACATTGGGAATGATGTACTATCATCTTGCCCTGCTAAAGCTCAGTTAGGAATTTCTCATCACAAGGGTGATGGAGGTTGGCGTTTTTGATTAATTTGTTTCTTATCTCCCGTTTCTAGCTCTCCTCCCTTCCTAGTCTTAAAAACATGAAAATATAAGAGATAAAGGACCAGGCTTGCTGATACACAGAACCCTGCTTTTAATGATTTAAACATGAAAGAAAACACAAGCCAAGGGTAATAGATTATCTTTGGTCTTGACATAACTTTCCAGTGTTCTAAAAGACTTGGCATTCTTATGTTGGTCTTTTTCAGGTTGCCTTACATCTAAACAATACTGTTTTTGAATTACAATTCAATAAGCTTCTCAGGAAATAAAAAGAATAATTGATTTAAAATGAAATTATTCAAAAGAAGCATATTTCAGATTCATAAAAATTAAGTGGTTCTTGGACCTGAGGAAAATACTCACAAAATTATTAATTTGATAAAACCATTTTTAATAAAATATTGTTTTCCTTATTTCAAATCAACATAAATATTTGTGAATTCTAACATTCTTATTTCTCAGCAATATTTCTTATATTACTTTGCAAATTATTCAATTACTTATGAACATGTGTGTTCTCTAGGAAAGGGATTGATTCATTTCACTTTGCAGTCTGTCCTTCCCTCAACTTAACTGATAAGTGAATGGAATGGAGGACTACTATAAATTCTCTCAGATATTCCCCAAGATTTATGTGATAAGACAGCATATAAAGAATAATTGTGGGGCAGCTGGATGGCGCAGTGGATAGAGCACCAGCCCTGGAGTCAGGAGTACCTGGGTTCAAATCCAGCCTCAGACACTTAACACTTACTAGCTGTGTGACCCTGGGCAAGTCACTTAACCCCAATTGCCTCACTAAAAAAAAAAAAAAAAGAATTGTGCTCAAAGGAACCCCCCCCCCCACCCATTCACCACATCAAGATTGGACATTTCTCACTTCTTTATTATAGGGCCTTCTTTGGCTTGTGTATTTGAACATACAACCAGTTATGCACTTATAAGAATTTTAGGGGATTAGGATGACAAAAAAATCTATTTGGCGAGGTAGTTTTTGCTTGTGTAAAGAAAATCTAATTCTATTTCCTTGGTTGGGTTATAAAAATCTAAGATCATCTATTCTGACTTCTGGCTGAAGAACTTAAGTGTAAGAACATCAGACTAATATAGTCAAAAGTGTTGTGCCTAGAGTTAGGCGAGGTATCTATGTTCAAATCTCACCAATGATATTTAGTAACTGTGGTATTTTCAGTTTAGAAAAATGGTAAGCATATTGTTTTCCAGAATAGCTAGGCCAGTGAACAGCTGCAGGAATAGTGCATCAATATGCCTGTTTTCCCATAGCCCTTGTAATATTTGTCAGTTTCTCTTTTTGTCACCTTTTTAAATTTGATTAGTGTGAGGTGGAATTCCAAAGTTATTTTAATTTTCATTTCTTTAATTATTAGTGATTTGGAGAATTTTTTTCCCCATATAGTTATAGATAGCTTGAATTTCTCCTGAGAATCAGCTGTTCATATTCTTTGGCCATTTATCAATTGTCAAATAGCTCTTATTCTCACAAATTTAAGTCAGTTTCACATATGTATATATGTGTCTATGTGTATACATGTGTATAGATAAACATATATATATATATATATACAGACACACAGACACACATATCTAAATGGATGCATATGTCTACATAGGCATATGTATATATTAAGTCTATAAAATGAGATCTTTATCAGAGAAACTTGCTACAAAGACTTTTTTCCTAGCTAATTTTCCCTCCCCTTCATGTTACCCCCCTACTAAATAAACTGTAGTAGATCAAATGAGATAATATTTTATAGCACTTAACAGTACCTGACACGGTAAATTTTTACTAAATGCTTTTCCCTTCTTTCTTTTTCTCCTCTCTGTTACCTCTAGAATCAAATAGTACACAAATCTCTGGCATTTATAACTTTTTCCCACTTACTCCCCACCTATATTTCCATTCATTTTACGCCTTACACCCCCTCAATGTACTTTGTGATTCAATAACATTGGCCTTGCCATTCATCCCACAAGACAATCCAGCACAAGATACTCCATTCCTGATAATAGGCATTTTGTCTAGCAATCCCATTACTCAAATTCTCTCCCTTGTCTTTCTCTCCTAACCATTTCAGTAATTACTTTTATGTTTTAAAGATTATGATCTGATACTGCTAGTCCCACTTCCAACTTTTTAAAATTATACCTCTTGAGCTCCTTCACCTTTTTCCCCATCTAGACTGATGCTGTCATTTTTCTAGCTCTATATAGTAATTCTCGGAAAGTCTCTGTTTTCAAATGCTGAAGTCTGGCTTCTGACATGACACAAATGAAATTGCTTTCTATGAAGTTACTGATTATCTCAATCAACAAATTCAATAGCTCGCTCTCGCTCTTCAGGGCAATGAGGGTTAAGTGACTTGCCCATCAGGTCCTCCTGAACACAGGGCCGGTGCTTTATCCACCATCTAGCTGCCCCCAATAGCCTTCTCTTAATCTTTATTCTTCTTAAACTTCTCTACAGGCTTTGACCCTGTGGATCATTCACTTCTTCACACCCTCTTCTCTCCAAATATTCATGACACTTCTCTATCCTGGTTCTCTTCCTACCTTCCTGACTTCTCTTTCTCATTCTCCTTTGCTAGGTCTTCACCCAGGTTATGCTCACAAAGCATGCAATTCTTCTATGGCTCTGCTCTGGGCCCTCTTCTCTTCTATACTATTTTACTTGATGAATTCATCAACTTCCATGAATTTGATTATCATCTTTATACATTTGATTCTAAGGTGTATTTTCCAGTTATGACTTCTTTCCTGGCTTCCAATCCTGCATCTCCAACTTTGTAGTGGATGTATATAATTGGATAGTTCATAGATATCTCAAACTCAATTTATCCAAAATTTAACTCCATCTCCTCTACCCACAACTCTTTCCTCTTATTTTCTTGTTGCTGTCAAGAGCACCACCATCCTCACAAAAACCAGGCCCATAACTTAGGTGTCATTCATGACTCATCACTCTCTCTCACCTCACCCCCATATCCAGTTAGTTTCCAAGTCCTGTCATTTCTCCCTTTGTAGCAACTCTCACACAAACCCCTTTCTTTCCTCTAATAATCGACACCACCCCAGTGCAAGTCATTGTCACCTCATATCTGCACAACTTCTTTAGCCTGCTAGTTCATTTCTTTGCCTCAAGTCTTTTCCTACTCCACTCCACTCTCCACCTAGCTGTCAAATTAATCTTCTTAAAGAATAAATCTGAATATGTCACAACCCTGCCCAATAAACTCTAATGACTCCCTATCATTTACCTCCAGGATGAAATGTAATATGTCTTTGTTTGGCTTTTAAAATTCACCATAGCCTAACCCCTTCCTGCCTTTCTAGGATTCTTACATGTTGCAGTCTCTTCTCTGCAACACAGTGACACTAGACTCCTTGTTATTCTTGCCACACAACATTCCATTGCTAAACTCCATGCATTTTCACTGCCTATACCCCCTGCCTGGACCATTTTCCTTCCTCATCTCTTCCTTCCCTCACTTCCCAGCTCTCTTCTGCAATGTGTTTTCTGCACTGCCTTAATCTCTTTTCAAATCATATTGTATCTATGCTGTTTATATATACTTGTTTCCATGCTGTCTACCCCATTAAACTGAGATCTCCTTGAGAGCAGTGAATGATGTTTTGTTTTTGCCTTTCTTTGTAACTCCAGTACTTATCACAGCATCTAGCACAAAGTGGCATAGTAGATAGAGTGAAAGATCTGGAGTGAGGATGATCTGAATTCAAATCTAGCCTCAGACTTTTAATAGTTGTGTGGCCATTGTGAAATTCACTTAACCTTTGTATGCTTAAATTTATTCAGATTAAACAGGGACAATAATAATACCTATTTCACAGGATTGTTGTGAAAATCAAATGAGATAAGACATGCAAAGTGCTTTGCAAGCCTTAAAGTGCTACATTATTATTTTTCAATAATCATTAAAAGTCTATTATAGGCAACAGTTTAAAAGTCTATTCAAGTCCTTAAATTCTTACTTGTTTTTGGTTTTTTTTGATGCTATCTGCATTTAAAATAACCACATCCAGGCCCCCAATATGATAGCTTTACTATTTCTTCCAACATCTTATTTAACTTTTATTGTATTTTATGTTATTATTTATATTCTGTGTCATTTGGTCCATACATGTTAAATATTTATATTGATAAATTCTCTGTGGTACCTTTATGAATAATTTAGTTTCCCTCTATCTTAATCAACTCTTTTGCTTTTGCCTTGGCTGAAATCATAGTTGAGTTCATGGATTTTGCTCCAGCTCTTTATTTTATCTGTGATCTTTTTTTTTTTAGGGCAGTGGAGGTTAAGTGACTTGCCCAGGGTCACACACCTAGGGAGCGTTAAGTGTCTGAGGCCAGATTTGAATTCAGGTCCTCCTGAATTCAGGGCTGATGCTTTATCCAATGCACAACCTAGCTGCCCCCTACCTGTGATTAAAAAAAAAAGTTAAGTATGTTTCATGTAAATATATTCTTAAATTATGCTTTCTAATTCATCCTACTATTCTCTTAAATTTTGGGGTAAGTTAATTTCATTTAATTTCACAGTTATGAACATTAATTGCACATTTCCCTTTATCCTATTCTCTTATTCTTCTTTCCTCTTTTTTTTTTACATTCCCTCTTTACAAAGAAAAAAAGAGTGGGAAGCAAGGAAGACCATGCTCAGCACTAGTGCTTTATGCTTGATGTAATCTACTGTTCTTCTGCCCCTCTTATACGCATTCAGAACATAATCACAATTTCTAATCCTTTTTTCCTTTCCTTTTAAATTCTGCCTCATGATCTACCTTTGTTATACTTATATCCAATCCCTCTCTAACCCTTCCCTCTCTAACCCTTCCCTTCTAATCCCCCATCTTTCCTATCCTCTTTCCTTCATGTTTCCCTGTTGTTGGAAATGTGAAATGTATTTCCACACCAAATTGTGTCCCTGTCTGTATTCTTTCATTCTTTGACCAGTTCAAGTCCATTCCCCATATCCATTCCTTCTATATAACAAAGCCATTCATAAGGTCTCTGATTTAACTCCCTCAATGACCCCAGATGATATATTGGATATGAGGTGACATTTAAGTCTTAAGTCAACCCTGTTAGAATGCAAACATTTCATCCATGTTTAGCGCCTTATGATTCATTCATATGTACCTTTTTATGTTTTTCTTGAAGAGGTTTCTACTTAGCTCTGAGATTTTCAGCAGGAATGCTAGGAAATCCAATATTTCATTAAGACCCATTTTCTTCTACTGGATTATACTCAGTTTTGCTGGGTAAATTTTTCTTAATTGTAAGCCTATATCTTTTGCATTTAGCAATATAATAGCCTAAATTCTCTTCTGCATTAGTGGTACCTGTTAAACCTTATAAGATCTTTCACTGTTTTATATTGTGTCAAATTTTCAGTTGGTAAATGATTTTATTTTATTTCCTTTATCTTAGTGTAATTATTATATCTTTTTGTATCATAACTACATAGCATATTGTATGATTTTATAGACATTTTAAAAATTGTTCTGCTTCTAATCTAAACATTTCAAAGAGTATTAAGCATTTAGATTTGTAGATTTCGAAAAGACCTGTAGGATTATAGTGGAGGATACATATGACAGAACAATGGAAAATAAGTTTGGAAAGGTATGAATGAAAACCAGTGAGAATATGGAAATAAATCTTATAATTGTGATGAATTTGGAAAACCCTTCAACTACTGCCCACACCTTACTGTACATCAGAGGAAACATGCTGGAAAGAAACCATAGAACTATAATGTAATAAATAGAAGCGAAGAAGAAATTCACCTTTATTTGGTGAGAGGAAACCATTGAAAGCTCCTGAAATGATGAGAAGCAAGGTAAAGAACTGTTGGGCTGAGAAAATGCTAGACTGGAGGGGAAAGACTCATATTGGGACCAATTATGTGAAAATTGATTAAAAACTTGTATTTGTAGATCTTCTTGCAGGTTAGCCTATAGAACTCAAGTATTCCACCAACATCAGTCAGCAAATATGTGCCCTTGCTGATAAGACAGGTATGTGGGAATGGAGGGGGGGGGGGATTGAGAAAGGATAACAGCATAACTTTTTCATTTTCATCTTCTATACAAAACACATCCCTTTTTATGACACATACTTTGGTTCACTCATCATTATAGTTTGAATGTTATTTTTAGAAACTAAATGAATCCTCTTTATGAAGCATTAGTTGTCCTTAAATGATCTTAAGTATAAACAACAACCAAACAAAACTTGTTTAAGTTTAAAAGTTGGCAAAGCAATTTGGATGGAGCTCTTTGGGTAGAGCAAGAGAGGAAATCCCTATCCATTTTCCCCTGAGCTGTGTATCAAGTACATTATTTCCAAAAAATCAGTCTGAGCCACAGGTTGCTCTGTGTGTGAATGGAATAACACGAACAGAAGTAGCAACTCAGCTTTCAGGAGGCAGGGGTGTTATTAGTTCATCATCTGACTTCAGTCCAAGATAAGTAAAAAGCCATTTCTGTGGCTTTCACTCACCACCAATTTTATAAAGATAATGATTGAATGGAGAGCAATGTAGAGGCAAGCAGAACAACAACCTGGAAACTATGGAACAATTTCAACTCGTGAAGAGGGATGGAGGTTTCACAGGAAGATCTCATTTCTTTTAATCTCTCCTTTCGGGGCTCTCTTCATGAATATTTCTCCAGTTACTGATTGTCAGTTCAAGTTCTCTGTGGATGGTTTTGTTCTCTCTCCTCCCATCCCCCACCCCATCTCCTCAGGCTATTTCTGGGACTTGTACTATTTGTTGTACTTCTTTAAATAATTGTCTCTGTTACCATAATGGATACAATTTCAGAAAAATGCATTTTGTAAAACTGTTTACACAATACTAGAGTAAAAAAGAAATCTAAGTAATTGTGGGAATTATTTCTAGAGTACACTATTTTGCTGGCAGTGAGTTGATTCAAAGTATGGAGTACTGGGCTTGGATTGAAGAATCTTACTAGCCTCAGACAATTGTACTAGCTCTGTGACCATGGGCAAATCATGTAACTTCTCTCCATTTTAGTTACCTCATTTGTCAAATGGGAATGATAACAATAGTGCTTAACTTACAGGGATATTGTAAGAATTAAATAAGAAGCCATAAAGAGCTATATGAAGGCTTTCCATTGTTGTTTTTATACCTGGTGAGAGAGAATAAAAATTTATTAGCCTCATTGTACCAAAAAAAATCTATTTCATCACAGATGTTTAGGAGAATATTTGTTGTTGATTGATTTGATAGTACAGCTTAATACAGACAATAGGGTCAAATCCCCACATATTTTATATGGCAGGAGAGCTAAGAATGCTTATTGATATTTTTAAATACAATAAAATCTTTTAAAGAAGTTCTCAGCTCATCTTACAGAAACATGCTGTTGGGCTAGATTTGGACTTCGTGGTAGTTTGCTGACATTATGGTCTAATAAAAAGAGTCCTGGAATAGGAGTGAGGAGGCCTGAGTTTCTAATTTAACTTCCACTCTTATGGGGGAAAACTGTACAAAAAATATTTATAGCACCTCTTTGTGGTGGCTAAGAATTGGAAATCATAGGAATGTCCATCAATTGGGGAAGGACTGAAAAAAAAAACTTCCAATCTTACTAGCTATGTGACCACTGGTAAATTCTTTAATCTTTCTAAGTCCTAGTTTCATTATCTTCAAAATGCAGTTCATAGGATAATGGATTTAGAGATGGAAAGGATATTAGAGATCATCTAGACCAATACCTCATTTTATAGATGAAGAAATAGAAACTTTGAGAGGAAAGGTAATTTTTCCCAAAACTACACAGGAAATAAATGGAAACATCAGGATTCAAAATGAAATACAGGGGCAGCTAGGTGGCGCAGTGGATAGAGCACAGGCCCTGGAGTCAGGAGTACCTGGGTTCAAATCCGGCCTCAGACACTTAACACTTACTAGCTGTGTGACCCCGGGCAAGTCACTTAACCCCAACTGCCTCTCTAAAAAAAAAAAAAAATGAAATACACTGATTTCACAGCTGATATATATTCTATTATATAAACTCCACTCTACTATTTAATTCATTGGGTTGTTAGGAAATCACTTTTTAAACCTTCAAGAGCATATAATTGTGAGTTATTATTTTATGTATTTGAAGGCCCAGACAACTAAACTGAATCATCCAAATGTGTAAACTAGATGTGAAAAAGTCCTCAATTAGTTTGAGAGGAATAAATGCTTTGCTTATTGGTTAAAGACTGATGAAGCTACACAGGAAATATCTTGTAATTGGCAGAATCAGACCCAACTTTGAGCCACTGGTGAAAACAGTAAGCTTTTTCAGAGTTTGTGAGTTGAGGAATGAAGAAAAAATTGTATGGCAAGGGAGAAAGTGTCCCTATCTCCTTGGCTTCCATTCTTGACCAGGTGAGAAGCTCATCCCATCAGTGTCTGTAGCAGTGTCCCTGGAAAAGCAGAGGTTATTTGGTAGTTTCTGCACTGGGAGCTTAGAATCATTGTTGATGTTGTTGTTATTCAGCGATTTCAATGATGTCCAACTCTTCCATGACTTCATTTGGGTTTTTTTTTGGCAAAGATACTGGAGTGGTTTGACATTTCCTTCTCCAGCTCATTTTACAGATGAAGAAATTCAGGCAAATAGAGTCAGATGACTCTCTCAGAGTCACAGAGCTAGTGAGCATCTAAGGCCAGATTTGAACTGTTATTCTTTTTTTTCTTAATATTTATTTTTTAAAAGTATTTTATTTTCCAGTTACATGTAAGGATAGTTTTCAATTTTTATTTTCACAGGATTTTAGTTCCAAATTTTCTTTTCTCCCACTCTCCCTCCCTCCTCCCCAAGATGGAAAGAAGTCAGATATAGGCTGTATGTATGTACATTCACATTAAGCATATTTCTACATTAGTCATCTTGTGAAAGAAGAATCAGAGAACAAAGGAAGAACCTCAAAAAAGAAGGGAGAAAAACAGTCCAAACGTAGAAACAGTTTGGTTCAATCTGCATCCATAATTCACCGTTCTTTTTTTCTGGATGTTGAGAAAATTTTCTATTATGAGTTCTTTGAAACTGTTTTGGATTGTTGCACTGCTGAGAAGAGCCAAGTCTATTCCCATTGTTCATCACATAATGTTGCTGTTACTGTATACGAACTAAGTTATTCTTAACTCCAGGACCAACACCCTATCCATTGCCCCTGAAGACCATATATACATTGAGGAAAGGAAGTTAGGGAACATGGCCCTGTGGGACCCCTTTTAAGTGTTTTGCTACTGACTGCCCCCTCTATCCCTCTACCATCCTTTCATTCACCCTTCCCTCCTTGAGCCCACTCTGATGAGGTTTGGGCCTTAGAGCTAATTCTGTTTTCTAAATTTTTCTTCCTCCCTCCCTGCTCAACTCTCCCTATGAAATCAAGCAATTCAATATATGGTGTTATGCTGAACTTCTTCACCTTCCTCTAAAGTGTTTTGCTTTTTATAGCTCCCTCCCCCAAACTTCCCTTCCCTCCTTCCCCTCTTCTCCCCACCGACCCCCATCTCCTCCTCCCATTTTTCCTCAGGGCAAAAATATATTACTATACCTGCTTGAGTATGTATGTTATTCCCTCTCTGAGCCAATTCTGATGATAGTGAAGTTCACTCACTCCCCCTCTTCCCCTCCCCTCCATAGGCTTTTTTCTTGTTTCCTTCCTGTGAGCTACTTCTCCCCATCCCACCTCTCCCCTCCCCCTCCCCCAGTCTATTCCTCCTACCCCTCACACCTATTTTAAAGATGTCATCATGGATTAGTTAGGTGTCCCAGTGAACAAAGCACCAGCCCTGGACCAAGGAGGCCCAGAGCTCAAATCTAGCCCCAGACACCAGACAACCCACCTTGTTTGCTCCACAAAGAATAAGGACATACAAAAAATAAATGCTTTATAAATACCATCCCTTCATATTAATTTCAGACCTGTATCCTCTGGGTATTCCTTGCTGAAAAAGTTCTTATGAGTTTGAAGTATTATTTTCTCATGTATGACAGTAAACAGTTTAATTTTTTAATGTCCCTCGAGATTTCTTTTTCTTGTTTACCTTTTTATTATTCTCCAGGGTCTTGTATTTCAGTCAAATTTTCTGTTCAGGTCTTTTCATCAAAAATGCCTGAAAGTCCTCTTTTTGATTGAAATTCAATTTTTCCCTCTGAAAGATTATGATCAGTTTTGCTGGGTATGTGATTTTTGGCTGTAGTCTCAGTTCCTTTGCCTCTGGAATATCATATGCCATGCCCTCCAGTCCTTTAATGTAGAAACTGCTAGATCTTGCTTTATCCTTATTTGAGCTCTACGGTATTTGAATTCCTTTTTTCTAGCTGCTTGTGATATTTTCTCCTTGACCTGGGAATTCTGGAATTTGGCTATAATATTCCTGGTGGTTTTCCTTTTGGGATCTCTTTCAGGAGGTGATCAGTGGATTCTTTCAATTTCTATTTTAGCTTCTGCTTCTAGAATATCAGGGCAATTTCCCCTCACAATCTCTTGGAGCATGGTGTCTAAACTCTTGTTTTGGTCATGGTTTTCAGGTAGTCCAATGAATTTTAAATTATCTTTCCTGGCTTTATTTTCCAGGTCATCTGTTTTTCTAAAGAGATATTTCACATTGCCTTCTATTTTTTCATTGAATTGGATTTGCTTAACTGTGTCTTGGTTTCTCATAAGGTCACTAGCTTCCATTTGTTCAATCCTAATTCTTAGGCAATTATTTTCATCAGACAGTTTTTTAATCTCCTTTTCCATTTGGTTTTTCAAGCTGTTGACTTTTTTCTCATGACTCTGCTGCATCATTTTCATTTCTCTTTCCATTCTTTCCTCTATCTCTCTACATCTTCCTTCTATGTCTCCTACTTTCTCTTCAAAGTCCCTTTTGAGAGCTTCCATGGCCTGAGACCAGTTCATATTTTCTTGGAAGTTTTGGATGTAGGGACCCTGTGGTTAATATCCTCATCTGAGGCTGTACCTTGATCTTCCTTGTCACTGAAATAGCCTTCTACAGTTTTGAACTTTCTTTGTCTGCTCATCTTTTAATTGATTTTAAACTCTCCACTGTAGAGGTGGGGGAGGCAAATCCTGGTTCTCAGCTTCACTCCTGTTCCCAGCTTCAGAAGGTTCCAGGTGTTTGAGGGAGGGCCGGTTTTGCTCCCGCCTGGCCTGTCCTCTTGTCGGGAGATAACCTCAAGCCTACTTACTAAACAACCAACCAGTGTAACAATTGGAATGATGCCACCTGCTGGAGACTTACTATAGAAAAGCTCCACCATGAGGAGAAGGCCTCTGAGGGCAAGCCACACAGTCAAGGTCCTTGGCATCAGGAAGTGAAGTTTGCTCGTGGGTACTGTCTATCAAGGCTACCAGCCAATCAACTTGAGGAGCCTCCCATTTCTGGGAGGAGGACATGAAGTAGGAAGCAGACACTGGTGGAGGGGTGCTGGCTCTTTTTGTTTCCTGACCTTGCCATGGTGGGTCAGATGATAGGGTCTCTTAGAAATAGTTAGATTTTTATCTTTCTCTCTGATCCTAATGCTCTTTAATAAATACTTAAACACTTAAATACTCTTGCTAAAGCTTATAATTTATTGGTGACCATTCATTAGATTTTAGATAATATAGCTAGAATTTTAGCCCCTTACACCAACAAATCTTTCTGTGGTGTGGTTCTTACCTTCAGCCCAGCCTGTGCACCTCCCCCACCTGAGCCTCCTGCCACTCAGGATTTCTTCCTGGTTCCCCCCTGGGTGGGGACAGCTGAATACTTCCCCTGTTGCGCTGGTACCCTTGCAGTTTCCACTCCCCCATCCAGCCAATCAGCCCTCTCACCTGACAGAATGCTCAGCTCCAGAAGACACCAGTGCTATAGCCAATTCAGAGGCTCTGGGGTAAGTTCCTCTGGCAGTGTGTCTGGTGTGTCTGTCAGCTTGACTGCAGGGTTAGACTTTACTCATGGTGCAGCATGGCCCCCAGAAATCTATCTATAGCTGGAGAATAATCTCAGCCCATATTTTTTTGTATTTTTCTGCTCCAGGGGTTTTTATTGCTCTTTTTGGGGTGATTGTATCAGGAGCTCTGTGTGCTTAATGTCTTTCCTCTGCCATCTTGGTGCTGCCTGCCTGCACAAATTCTCTAAGTTCAAACCCACCTCCCAAGGACCTTGTGTGCACAAGAGGAGAGTGAGACCCTTTTAGGGAGCTTCGGGAGATTGTACTATAAAATTGTCCTTGCTTTATAACAGCTTAGTAAATACCTTTTCTAAAAAGTATTTAAGTATGGGTTATAATCAATGGAAAGTACATGTTTACCCAACTAGAAGGCTTAGTCATAGTAGTCAACAACTTCTATGTACATGACTTAGCAATACGAATGGGAGTTGGGGAAGTAGCCCTGGAGGGGGTCATATAACAGTCCTATAATATTACCACCTTTCTCAATGAGAAAGATACATGAATTAAGCACTTATTTGGGGAAAGAGCACTATGTTAAGCTCTGGAGATAGAAATTTCAAAACAAAACCAAAGAACAAACAAAAGACATTTCCTGTACTCAAGCAGTTTACATTCTAATTAGGAAGAAAATTCACATGAGAGAGAAATGGCCTTGGGACAGGCACTTTGGTCCCAAAGGGATGTAGATTAATATACCCCATTAATGAATAATGGCAGAGTAGATTATGTTTGCAGACCTAGAGAGCAAGATGTGGGTGAGGTGTGGAGGGGAAGGAAATCCCTCTTGCCCACAAGTAGTTCCTCTATGGAACACTCTTCATGAGGAGGCTTTACAGAAGTAGACAGAAGAGAGAGAAGACCAGGTTCTTCAACCCTAATCTCCTTCCTGAAAGAGGTTGTACCTGTTCCTTTTTTTCTATATTCCTGAATTCCAGCAAAAGAAAATTTAGAAGAATTTTTTTGAAAGGGATGCTCAAGAAATCAAAGCTATCTATTTCCATATGAAAAAATTCTCTAAATCACTATTGACTAGAGACATGCAAATTAAAACAACTATGAGATACCACCTCAAAACTATCAGATTGGTTAATATGACAAAAAAGGAAAATAATAAATGTTGGAGAAGCTGCAGAAAAATTGGAACACTAATACATCATTGGTGGAGCTGTGAACTGATCCAACCATTCTGGAGAACAATTTGAAACTATGCCCAAAGGGCTATAAAGCTGTGCGTACCCTTTGACCCAACAATACCACTATTACGTCTTTTTTGTAAATAGATCATAAAAAAGAGAAAAGGACCCACATGTACAAAAATATGTATAGCTGCTTCTTTGTGGTGGCAAGGAATTAGAAATTGAGAGGATGCCCATCAATTGGGGAATGGCTGAACAACTTGTGGTATATGAATATAATGGAATGCTATTTTGCTATAAGAAATGATGAGCAGGCAGATTTCAGAGAAACCTGGAAGGACTTGCATGAACTGATGCTGAGTGAGATAAGCAGAACCAGGAAAACATTGTACACAGTATCGACAACATTGTCTTTTCATCAACTGTGATAGACTTGATTCTTCTCAGCAATACAATGGGCTAAGGTTGTTCCAAAGGACTCATGATGGAAAATGCTCTCCAAATCCAGAAAAAACACCTGTAGAATCTGGATGCAGATTGAACCATACTATTTCTACTTTTTTGTTTTTACTTTTTGAGGTTTTTCCCTTTTGTTCTTATTCTTCTTTCACAGCATGATTAATGCAGAAATATGTTTAATGTGATTGTACATATATAACCTATATCAGATTGTTTGCTGTCTTGGGGAGGGGAGAGAAAGGGGAGGGAGGGAGAAAAATTTGGAACTATCAATCTTACAAAAACATGTCAAAAACTATATCTACATGTAACTGGAAAATAATAAAATACTTTTATGATTTAAAAAGGGATGCCCCTTTTATATAATGTTTATTTTAGTATCTCTAAATAAGCTCACAAATCTCTTCATATACCTGCTTAATCCTCCTTCTTATATGCTAAGTAATACTTCAAAGCTTCAATGGATCTCCTTTCATCCCATTTGATCTTCTGTAATTCTTCTTCATCTGTCCTTAGAGGTTTCCCATAGAGCATCTCCCTCACATATTAGAGACTGGCTCTGTCTTTTGACATTATATGGGTATGATTATAATATTTGTGGTATCTGTCTGTATTCCTTGTTCTTGATTATTGACTGACCCATCTTTTCTGATCAGATGTTTCCTGGATGTATATTTAATGTCACTTATCCAATGCAAGTCATTGTTGATAATGTGTTGCAGCTTACTTCCACCAATATGTATCTCTTCATTGACTTTTGAATCACCCACAATTCTGCTTCTTCAAGGATTATGGTGTTTGTGACTTGTTGCTCTAAAGCATTACCAGAAGAATAGTAGTTTTAAGATATAGGAGAGTTGCAGGGAATAGCTTTTCTTTAATATTACCCATTTTTCTTCTTCCTATTCAAATCAAATAATGTTCCCTCTTCATCTACACCATTTGTCCATGGTATATGTAGGGATGGACAGCTCAATGTGTTCCATAGACATTATTCATGCATCTGGGTTTTCTTTTCTGGACTGTCCTACATCTCTACCTCATAAAAGTGATTCTATATTCTAAAATATTGTGTCCATGGGACACAAAATTTGGTAGATTCTATCAAACTGGAAAGGCTTTGAGTATGGAACTGACCTCATTCTGAGTCTGTTGACCTAAGATCAGCCTAAGTAAGCAAAGTAATTCTATTATGACTATGAAAAATAAATCACCCTAATAATGATCTCATAGAAAATAAAAAAATAGGATACATAATACCTCCTATATCAACTATATGCATATATATGAGCAAGTCCACTTAATACCCTAAATATACTTCCATTTAATAAAGAAACAAAAAGCAATGTCCTTCATATACCTTTTATTGACTAAGTTTAAGAGGATGTGTTTCTCTTTTACTAACTAGAGGAATAAATCACATTTCAGAATATCAAAAGCATGAGCATGTTTTATCTCCACAACAATGAAACAAAGGACTGAGAAGTGCATAATTCAACCAGTGGTCTGCTTTCAAGGTACCAGTAACCAAAGGAGGACATCTTAATACCTCTGACCTCCCCCAAACAAGAAGATTGAGGAATTTTTCTTTTTCACTGAATTGGCTGAATTATCTATTTGTTTTGCAGATGAACAAAGATATGTCTATATGATGGCAAGCTAATTGATCCATTAAGTGGAAACACAAAACTATTTAAAATGGCTATTTTGTGTCATGTGGATACAAAACATGGAGAGTTGTTTGTTGACTGGAGATATTTTAGCCTTAATCAGTTGTCTGAGTGTCTTATTTACACTGATACAACCTAAACATTTATTTCGACCACTCCAGATCTTCTCATTTCTTTGGCTCATTCTTTGAATGATTGTTTGCTGGTTCTGTGCCTGTGGGCGTGTGTGTGTGTGTGTGTGTGTGTGTATGTGTGTGTGTGTATGTTTTCTAATTGCCTCTTTGCATTTCTATTGCATACTAGAAAATAATTTGGGTTTAATAAATCTTTATTATTAAAATGTATTCTCACTTTGTTATTGAGTTTCTTCTCTTTTTTCTTCTCCCTTTTTCTTCCTCCTCCTCTTCCTTCTTTTCCTTCTCCTTATTTACCTCTTCCTATTTTTCTTTATTAAATATCAAGATTCATCCCTTTTCACTTATTTTCCACATTTTCAAAAAGAAACAAAATCAATTTTCCCGTCTCATATATAAGAACATTTATTCAATATTTTTGAGTGCCTCTCTTGCACAATGCCATATGCTCTGTTAGTGAGAATACAAAATTGTATATGATATAATCACTATACTTACATTCCAATAAAGGAGATAAAGTGCACACAAAAATAGCTACACTGCATGGTAGTCCATGATAGGTGCCGCATGGGAGGGAGAGATTATGTTCACCCAGGGTGATAAGGGAAAGTTTCATGGACCAGATTACTTCTGAATGGGACCTTAAAGGATGTGAAGCAGCTCAATACATTGAGATGTGAGGGTAGCACATACAAGAAAAAATGGAAAATATGAGCAGTGGCATGGAAGCAGGAATGTGAAAGGCATGTTTGGGGTGCCATGGGTAGACCAGTTTGGCTCTAGCATAATTTCCCTATGGTGAAGACAATAAAACCATACAAGTGTACTGGCACTAGATGATAGAGGACTCCAAAACCATTAAGCCAAGGAGTATGGATTTTATTGTCCAGGCAACAGGGGGTCATTGAAGGTTTTACAATAGGAAATATTATGATTAAATCAATGTTTTTTTAAAAGTTATTTTGGCTGTACTATACAGTATAGCCTAGAAGAGGGTATAGACTAGAGGAAGTGGTGACATAAATTAAGAGGCTAGTACAATATTCCAGTCATGAAATAAGAACCCGATCACATTAAAGTGATGGCAGTAGGAAAGCAAAGGAGGAGGCAAAGTGAAAGAGGCCAGAAAGGAAGAACTAAGAAGACTTAATGACTTGAATAGATATGGTGGACAAAGGAGAGTAAGGAGGCATAAACTGCTCTAAAGTTTCACACTTAGATAACTGGGTGGATGACACTATCATTACCAATCATTGAGAAGTCAGGAGGAAAAAAAAAAACTAGTTTAGCAGAGTCATAAAGGAAAAAGACGGTTTTCATTTCAGATATTCTGAGCTTGAGTTGCAGTGGGGACACGTGGAAATGTCCCTCGGGCAGTCAGAATTTTTGCCTTCCTCACTAATTGCAAAAATGGAGATAACAGCACCCATTTTCCATAGTTTTTGTGAGGATCAAACAAACTATTTGCTAAGTGCCCTGCACAGTGATCAGCACGTGGACATCACTTCATAAAAGCTCATTCCCTTCCCTGTCCCTGGAACACTCCTCCCCCAGGCCTAGAACTCAATACAGAAGTTGGGGCACACAACTGAGATTTGAGAAAGATCCATAATTATGTGAGAGCTGAAGTCCTATATCGAACTTGCACTTCAGCCAGAATAACTTTCTTACTTTTAACCAAACATGCTTTGTGCTTTTTTCACTGCCAATTTTGCTGCTATCAATTACACTCAGCTGGAATGGTCTGCACTCTCTTCTTGGTCTCTCCCAATCCTATTTAAGATATAGCTCACCTTTACCAACTACATGAAACTTTCTCTGTCTTCATCTGGAAGTAATTTATCCCATGTCTTAATTCCAATAGTGATTATTATATGTGCAGTTATTATGACAATTAGATGAAGAGGTTCATTATATTTTGGGGACAGAAGAGGGGCACATCATGGAAATAATTTTATCTATTTCCTTCATTTTATAGACAAGGGAGCAGAAAAGTGAAGTGCCTTGCTGAAGATAATGTGATGAGTGAATGCCAAAAATAGAGATTAGACCCCAGGTGTTTTGAATTCCATTCCAATCCCTTTTATACTATATTGCCTTGTGACATCCCTTCTTTTGTCATCTCCAATTGACTTAAACCTTATTTAAATTTTGGCTTTAGCTTGTATTGTATTTAGCTTTTGTGTCTTATTTTCCCAATTATTTTTTAAATTTCTTGAGGGCAGATATCATGAGCTGAACTTAAGGGAATAGGATACCTATGAACACATAGGAAACACAATAAATACTTGTTGAATTGCTTTGCTTCTAAAAAAAATCACATTTCTCCAACCTTCTCACTTTCTATTGCTTCCCAATTTTCTTTTGAATCTATAATGCTTCCTTTACTTTTTTGAGGGAAGAATTCAATCAGACTTCTTGGGGTAGGAGGGTCCAAACTGTTTTTTAACCTGCTTAGCATTTTTCTGTCCTTAAAGAAACCTGAGCTTTGAGTAAAGGTGAAATAAAACAGATACTCTACAGAAGAACTGTACAGAAATGAATGACAAGCCAGAAATTTTTAATTACAGAGAAAAAATTAAGGAATTGAATTTTATTGTCACTTAGTACTTATTAATTATTATAGACCTTGCTTTAAGTATAAGCTTAATTTTAAAATTCATCTTATGTCACTGAGGAAAAGTGATATAAAGAAACAATTAAAAGGAAACTACAAAAAGAAATAGAAATGTATTTATATAATATAAAATATATTCATATGCTACAGAATATAATAAAAAAGCATAATTTTATAAATAAGTATTATGGAAAGGCAACAATTCACTGAATTATAGAATCACTGGATTTTAGAGTTGGAATGGATCTCAGTAGCCAGCTGTATTCCAATCTAACCCATATATGAAAGAGAATCTCCACTATAATATACCTGACAAGTACTCATGCAGCCTCTACTCTGAGAAGTCCTACAGAGAACCCACACTCCAGACAGTCCATTCTCATTAGATAGTTCTTACTGTTGAAAAACTTGTCCCAACATCATAAAGCAAGAATCACCCACTGTTCTTGGTTTTGTCTTGTTGGGCCAAACAGTAAAGTCTAACCCCTCTTTCATGAAGTGCACTATAAATACTTGAACAGATCTATCATATGCCTACTCCCTCCCCCTAATCTTGGGTGTCTAAAAGGGTGCTGTCCTGGGCTACTTCACCTTCCTCTATACTACATATCTTGGAAATCTCATCATCTTCCATGGATTCAATTATCATCAATATGCTGATGATTCTCAAATCTATATATCTAGCTAGGACACGTCCACTGACTTAGTCTCAAATCTCTAAGTATATGTCCTGTAGATAGATTTTTTAAAATTTTAGTTTTTCCCTATAATTATTATTATTATTTTGTGGGGCAATGAGGATTAAGTGAGTTGCCCAGGGTCACACAGCTAGTAAGTGTCAAGTGTCTGAGGTCGGATTTGAACTCAGGTCCTCCTGAATCCAGGGCCTGTGCTTTATCCACTGTATCACCTAGCTGCCCCCTGTAGATAAATATCTTAAATTCAACATGTCCACAACTGAACTCATTATGTTTTCCCCCTAATACTCCCCTCTTGTCAACTTCCCTCTTACCATTGAGGTCAAGACCAACCTCCCAGTCACCCATGCCAGCAACACATGCTCTTCTTAACTCTACTCCTTTTCAGCTCCCATATCCAATCTTTTTCCCAGGCCTGCTGATTTTACCTTCTTAATACCTCTCACATATGTCCTTCTCTCCTCTGATGCTTCCTGTTACCAGGAAGTTATGACCTCACACCTTAACTATTACAATAGCCTGCTGGCTGGTCTCCTGACTACAAGTCTCCCCACTCCAGTCCACTCTCCACTCACCTGCCAAAGTTATCTTTCTAAAGCATAGGTCTGACCATGTCCACCCCACCCCTTTACTCAGACAAATCCACTGGCTACCAACCAACTGCAATATCCAAGATAAAATCCTCAATTTGCCATTCTAATCCCTTTATAACCTGCTTTCCCTACCTTTCCAGTCTCCTTATACCTTATACCCACCCGACCTTGTACTTGTTTGTACATAGCTGTTAGCATGTTATCTCCCTGGTTAGACTGTGAGCTTTTTGAGAGTAGGGACTATATTTTTTAAAATTTTCTTTTTTATCCTCAGTATTTAACACAATGCCTGGCATATAGTATGTACTTAACAAATGTTTATTGATTTATTTACTGAGCAACACTTTAGATACAAAGACATTGTATTGAGGATAAAAGGTACATGTGTATATAAATACACACACACACACATATATAGGTGTATATATATGTATGTGTATATGTATATAAATACATATATGTGTGTGTATACACACACACACACACATATAAATAATATAAACCAATACAAAATGAATACAAAGCAGTTTCTGAAGACAGGTTACTAATTACTGGAGGCATCAAGATAGACCTTGGAAGACAGTTTCTTTTTATGTGTTATCCTCCACCTATCCCCCATTAGAATGTAAGTTCCCCTTAGCACAATGCCTACCATGTAGTTAGTGCTTAAATTGCTATTCACTTGACTTGATGACATTCACGGTAAAGAGGAGCAACATAAATGGTGATTCTACAATGAAGACTAAGAGGTATCCTTTAGCCTCTAATATATGATGTGGAATGAGAAAGAATGAAACTAGTTCCTGAATCTATTTTCTTTTAGCCACTCTTTCCTTCAGCCTTCAGTCAAATCGATTCAACAAACCTTTATTACGTACCTACTATGTACCAGGTACTGTGTTAGAAATAGAAAAAAAAATAATAGCACAGTATCTGTTTTTATGAAGCTCACAGTCTAATGGTGAGGTAAAATCAATGTCCAGGTCAAAAGCATGATCAAAGTTAAAGTGTGACAAGGGCATAAGAGACATCTAGATTAAAGATTCTGAATTTGTGATCCACAAACTTAGCTTTTAAAAGTATTTTGATAACTATATTTCAATATGACTAGTTTCCTTCACATTCCTTTGTATTTTTAAGCATTTATAAACTTTTTTTTTCCCCTGGGAATGGCTCTATAAGCTTTGCTAGACAGTCAAATGGGTCCATGCCAGAAGAAAAGTTAAGAATCACTTATCTAGATGAACTGCTGCAAAAATATAGGAGTGACAGAGAAACACAAAAGGAACAGTTTCTCATGCTAAGCACCAGGAAGGGATTACCCAATCTCTTTATCTTTTTCCATATATAGTTATAAAATTATAGATCTGAGTCAATCTCTGAATCTTAGAGGTCGTCTAATCTATATTCCTTCATTTTCAAGGGTTATTGGTGACAACAGAGGGTACTTGATGCCTGGAAGAAACATGCTGTTATGCCACAGGGAAGGGATTTAGGACCCTACTGAGTTTCATCAACAGATGCTTCAAGAATGAGAGAAAACTGAAGAAAGAATTAGAAAGATGAAAAGAGAGAAGAAATGGAGAGAAGCAAAATCAATCTTATGTATTGCTGTGATAATGTGCTTTTTAGTGGAATAAATACTCTACACCATCTTAGTTGATTTATGGGGAAATATCTCAGATTAGTTCGCCAAAATGTAATGTAATTTCTTGTAAAATATTAATGACCAAAGCATTACATGTCTGTCATTATACATCATCTCTTTGGCTTTTTTTTTTTATAACTGAATGTATTGGAGTGATAGTATGTTTTCTTTTACTAGAGATTTCAAGAGAAAACTTGAAAGCTTACAAAGTTTACAAATAAAAACAGTTTTGAACTGAAAATAGTGGACATACCTGGATTCATGTTTAACTAGACCAGAAAATTTGAAGACCTCAAATAAAATACTATGATAAAGTCTCATTGTGGTGTAGTGATGAATCTAGGTTTTTAAAGAGTATGGCAAGTTGAATGGATTTTAGTATGAGTCATGTAATAGTCATCTTTCTGCTTGAGGGCTATCGTAGTCAAGTTTTAAAAGGCTTGTAATAAAGCTGGCCATGGAGTATTGCCAGTAAAGGCCATGGATTATTGCTAGTAGAGCTGTGATATGGTATAACCATTCTAAAAAGCAATGTGGAAATATGCAAATAAAGGAGCTAAATAGTTAATTCCCTTTGGCCAAAACATTCCATGACTAGACATATTCTTTTTATTTTTATTTCTAGCATTTAGCACAATGTTTGGCACATAGTAAATGTGCCGTAAATACTTGCCATTAAAAATGATCCTTGGGGCAGATAGGTGGAGAAAGCACCGGCCCTGGATTCAGGAGGACCCGAGTTCAAATCTGAGCCTATCTTTCCTTCCTTCAACATTGACTATTATCAACTTTGTCATTGCTGACAATTTGTTGGGTTTTTTTGTTGATGATACCTCAAAATGGTATTGATTTGCATTTACTTCATTATTTGTGATTTGAACTATTTTTTTATATGATTGTTAACAGTTTGCAATTCTTTTGTGAATTGTTTGTTCATATTTTTGACTACTTATTAACTAAGCACTAACAACATGGCTTTTAGTTTTCTATAGATAGAAAGACAGAGAGACAGAGACAGAGAGACAGAGAATATACATGTTAGGGAGTTAAGTAGGTAGACAGATGCCTATAATGATATAAAATTTTTCCTAGTTGTCAGTGTTCATTATTACTCTAGATAGATTAATTTTATTTATGCAGAGTTATTTCAATTTCTTGATCACTATTAAACTCTATCAGAGATGGGTTATGTACTTTGTTGATAAAGTACTCACATTGGCAATAATAATAATACCTAAAATTTATATTATAGAGTGAACTATGTATCAGGCACTGTGCTGAACACTTTACAATTTTTACCTACTTTTATCTTCACAACAACCTTGTGAGGTAGGTGCTATTATTATTCCCATTTTATAGACAAACAGAGGTTAAGTGACTTGCCTAAGGTCACACAGCTAGTAAGTATCTACAGTCAGATTTGAATTTACATTTTCCTGAATTAAGGCCCAGAACTCTTTCCACTGTGCCAGCTAGATGCCTCTTGGACAAAATCTTGGACCTCTGCAGCATTGAAATTTCTAAAAGGAAGTGTGATCAGAACCTAGAAAGAAAACATTAATGTAGGGACACAAAGCTCGATCCTTAGTTTTGTTCTATTTCTTTTTTATTTTAATTAGTGACTCAAATGAAGATATAGATGGGCAAAATGATCAGATTTTTGATGAAACTGAGCTGGGATGGATAGTTAACGGAGTGTACGGCAGAACTTATATTAAAAAAGATCTTAATAAGTTAGGGGGGATTGACTAAATATAGTGATATGTAACAAATAGTGAAATTTAATACAAAATATAAAGTTCTGGATGGTTTAAAAAATCAGCTGCACAAGTATAAAGTGCTGCAGGCAGTACTAGACAATGATTCTGTGTTGTTTTTTTAAAGCCCTGGAAATTTTAATGGACTACATACTCAATATCAGTAAACAATGTGATGCTATAGCAGAGAGAGAGAGAGAGAGAGAGAGAGAGAGAGAGAGAGAGAGAGAGAGAGAGAGAGAGAGAGAGAGAGAGAGAGAGAAACCATGTGAATGTAGGATGCATTTATTTAAAAATATCCAGAATGGGGGCAGATAGGTGGTGCAGAGGATAAAGCAATGGCCCTGTATTCAGGAGTACCTGAGTTCAAATCCAGCCTCCTCAGACACTTACTAGCTGTGTGACCCTGGGCAAGTCATTTAACCCCCATTGCCCCACAAAAAAATCCAGAATGAAGAGGGTTAGAGTAGTAATAGCACATTATATTATGCTTATAGAGCATACAGAATTATGGGTTTAGTTCTGAGCACAATATCTATAAGGACAATGAGAAATTGGAGAGTATCAAGGGAAGTGACTAGAATAGTAAGAGGACTTGCCATGCAAGGATCATTTTTTTGTGGGGTAATGAGGGTTAAGTGACTTGCCCAGAGTCACACAGGTAGTGTTCAAGTTTCTGAGGTCAGATTTGAACTCAGGTCCTCCTGAGTCCAGGGCCAGTGCTTTATCCACTGTGCCACTTAGCAGCCCCAAGGATCATTTTTTTTTTTAGTGAGGCAATTGGGGTTAAGTGACTTACCCAGGGTCACACAGCTAGTAAGTGTTAAGTGTCTGAGGCCGGATTTGAACTCAGGTACTCTTGAATCCAGGGCCGGTGCTCTATCCACTGCGCCACCTAGCTGCCCCTAAGAATCATTTTTAATAGCAAGTATTCATGGCACATTTACTATTTGCTAGACACTGTGGTTAATGCTAGAAATAAAAAGAATAAAAAGAAAAAGAATAATAAAACCAAAATGAATTCCTACCCCCAATGAGCTTATAGCTTAATGGGGAAAGAAAATACTTAAAAGGAAGCTAAAAGGGGTGAGGGAAGGAAGGACCTAGCATGGGTGCATGCTGGATAATTCTCAGTTGCAGCCTGGTGAGAAATGAAGAGATGGCTGGCCTGAGCGTTCTCTTTAAATGGCGGTTCTAGGAGGAGCATCCAATCAGAGGGAAGAGCCAGAGGGGAAGAGGGGAATTCCAAGGTGTAATTCCAGAGTTGAAGTGACCTTCCAGGATGAAGAGGATTTGAATGCATAGTGAAATCTGGAATGCAAGCTAGTGAGAACCTGTCAGCTTGGAGAAGAAAAGACTTCATGGAGACTTGCTAATTGTCTTCAAATATTTTAAGACCTGTCACATGGAAAAGGGATTAAACTAGTTTTGCTGATCCCCAGAGTTCATAACTTGGAACAATGGGTGAAATTTTTTAGAGCCAGATTCTGGTTTGATTTGAAAAATTTCTTATAATCCTGTCCAACCATCCTAAAAAGAATGGACTGTCTCATGAGGTAGAGAATTCCCCCATCATCTCTGGAGTCCTTCAAATGAGTTTTCTCAGGGATCTTCCCATATCAGAAACAGGTTGTACTAGGTTATCCCTTCCAACCCTGTGAGTCTGTATTTGTTTTGTAGTTTCAGTTACAAGGTGCTCCATTGACTTGGGGCTTCATTGCAAATGTCCTCAATATTTTCATTTGGCCTTTGATCCCAGAAAGAAAATGCAGTTGTTAATCACATCCTCAGAAATTTGCTCTTTTGGCAATTGCTCTCATATAGTTGGGAATACCCATCACTTTAAAATAATGTCTCTAGCTAGCTACATGAATCCCCTTTCCACTGCATTGACCCTCTGTCCTGAGTACCAAAACAACAATTTGTCAAAACAATGTGAAGCACAGCAGTTCCTAATCATACTCATTAACCATATTTCATAATAGCATCCCAGCTGCTTCAGCTGATATTATTTAAACCTAGTTCTCTTTGGGGACCAACAGCCTGAACATTCTTCTTTTGTAAAATTAAGCACTTTTACAATCCAAGCTTTTTCAAACAATAAATTCAACTCCACTTTTGGCAGCTTTCTATCTGAAGGAATGATTTAATGCATTTATATCATTGTTTTCATAATAAAGTGGCTTTTACAAGCTGAAGATTGTACTTTTAAAGTTATTTGGAATCTCCACTTAAAGTTTCAGAACTCGAAACACCAAAAATAAGATTATCTATGGAAAACATTAGCATTTACTTAACTACCATAACAGACAGACATTCTGGACCATTACAAACACATTCAGGTTTGACACACAAACCAAGCCAAAAATTAAAATGTGATCTGGACCACAACCACTGGATCCAATGTGAAAAGACTAAAGACACATTATACTGGGCCATGTTTTTAGAGGAAGCATGCACATGGGGTGACAAGTCAGTTATACTCCTTCCATGAAAAATTTGACAAACAACAATCTTTTTCTTTTAAAACTTCAGTATGTCCAAAGAGTCAAGACTGCCTAATGGATCCAACTAATAATGAAGGTAGTTAGCTCTCCATGTCTCACTAAATGTTCTTCATGATTTTGTACAACCCACCAATTCAACACCAGGCAACCCATAGCACCTAATTGCATAAGCAATTTTGAACTTAGGCTTACTCTTCCACAGACACACATTCTGTTGTTAGGCTCATGGTCAGATCCTTTCCCACCTGGTAAACTCAACTAGCGCCTTAACTTTATTGACATAACCTTAGAAAACTCAGAGTTACCTTAATCTATGAGGCAGCATTGGAGAAAGACATTAATAAACACTTTTCCCATTCTATGTATGGAAACCCAAGAGGAGTTTTGTAATTTCCTAAAAGTTATGATGGTGATGTCTTGGAGACCAATGTTCTTTTTGGATATTTTTAATGGACAATCATTCATTTAAAGTTAATTTTTTTCTTGGTAGGAGGTCTAGACAATAATGTTAAAGTGTATTTTATAATAATGATCACTAGCATTTGTGTAGTGTTTTAAGTTTTGCAAAAACACTTTAAAAATAATATTTCATATGATCTTAGAATAACCTTGAGAAGCAGGTACTATTATTTTCCCCACTTAACAGATAAGGAATCTGAGGAGGCCAGAGGTTAAGGGGACTTGACCAGGTTCACATAGCTAGTTAACTGTCTGCATTCACATTTGAACTCAGATCTTCCTGACTCTAGGTCTCCTGCTCTATCTACTGTGCCTCCTTCTTGTGTTTATTACAGGAGATAAGTGATCATTATCAGCAGATTGAATTCATGAAACTTCCTCTCCAATTATGATAATGCTATAAATTACATAGTTACACCTCACTTCTCTGGAAGTTACTTCTGTGGAAATTTCTTGTATACAGAACAGCAAAGAAACAAAGGGCAGTGAAAACAGAAAAACCCCAAGTAGTCAAAATAGATGTCAGAAAGTCCATGCACATTATTATAAAGAGAATATAGTCCCTCACTCATTGTGTACACAGTTCTAATAAGATTAATGATCTTGTCTCCAAGACTATAGTAGATTTCAGTCTAGTCTGGAAAATAGGGGTACAGGGATATGGATAGAAAGGGCTGCTAAAAGCAAACAGATCAAGAAAAATAAGAAAAGACAGGCAATGGATTGGCAGTAAGAAAAAACAAACAGGAATCATTTTTGAAAAAAGACACCAGAATTCAAAAAATAATAATCTGGATCCACTTAATATAAGGGCCAACAAAGGCAACAATATATTGTTCCGAATTATACCCATTCATGGAGAGTTGATGTTCATGATAATGATCCTCTGTTATTTAAAAAAAGTTAAATTATTTTTATTAATCTCTGATTAATGAGGAAGGAAAATATATAAAGCATTTTTAAGAAAATGCTCCACCCAAAATGATTTTTAAAAATTGTTTATGAAAACATCTAATTCCCCAATAATTTCAGAGAAATTATTTATTCCTGAATTTAATAAATACATTTTTGTACTTGATCATGTGGGTACCTTAAAAAAGTAGTTAGACAAAATCAATAGATTGGATAAAAGGTGATGAGGTAGAAAAGTTAAGGATATTTTTTAAGCTGGAAAGGATCTTTTGTTCAGTCATTTTTCAGCTCTGTCCAACTCCTCATGGCCTTACTTGGAGTTTTCTTGGTTTGCCATTTCCTTCTCCAGCTCATTATACAGATGAAGAAAATGAGGAAAATGGGTCCTCCTAACTCCAGATCCAGAGTTCTATCAATTTTGCCACCAAGCTGCCTGAAAAGGATTTTCAAAATCATCTATTTAAGTCCCTTCATTTTACAGATGAGTAAATGAGATACTGAGCTATAAATGGACCTTTCCAAAGTCATCCAAGTATTCAGAGGCAGAGCTGGGATATTAATAGTCTCCTGATTCCAAAGGAGAAGGGAGAATGTACAATTTTCAACTTATCTTGGGATTTTAGTGTTGGGGGCAGGGATCCGTTTTAATATTTTAATATAAAATATCTAAGAACCTGCATACTTAGCCTTGCTATGACTACTTTATTGACCAGGGGCAGTTAGGTGGCATAGTGGATAAAGCACTGGCCCTGGAGTCAGGAGAATTTGAATTCAAATCTCACTTCAGACAGACAGAGTTACACTATCTGTGTAACTCTGGACAATTCACTTAACCACAATTGCCTCAGACATCTGGAGCCATCTCCAGTTGTCCTGATGTATATCTTGCTACTGAACCCAAATGGCTCTGGAGGAGAGAGTGAGGCTGGTTACTTTGCACAGCCCTCTGTCACTTAAATCTGATTCACTGAAAGTCATGATATGACCTCTTGAAGTCATGGTCCTCTTCAAGAATGAAGGGAAAATAACAGCAACAACTTTATTGACTATATAACCAGTTTAAGATTTTATTGACTAGAACCAGCTACTCTAAAAGCTGAAAGCATTACATTGAATCCAGGCTCCCCATTCATGCACTGACAAGGAAAGCCCTCTTCTTCCCTTACATCCAGGGGAGAGATTCATTATCATAGATTATATTGCAATGGCAGAATCTACCGTTGGATGAATTCTTATATCAAACCTTGAATTCTGAATAGTAACTTGCTGGGAGGGACATTACAGTTCTGCCCTAGGTATACTTCTCCTTATAATGCTTATTATAAGCAAGTTCTAGAAGTTCCCAGGTACCTTTCAAAAAGAAGCTTTATTTTTGTTGACTTTTATTTTCCTTCAGGTAAAAATAACCAAAACAACCCCAGGAAGGAATCGTATATTCCAGTTGTTCTTCCAATCTAATTCCGATATCTCAAGGAAGAAGGTGGCAATGTATGGCTTCTTCATGGAGGCATTACTTGGTCTTATATCTGTTCTTATTAACATCTACCTACCCATTCAAGACTTTTCCCTAAATTTAACCAGTTTGACTATTTAAAAGGCCTAATTAATTAAATGATTAAAGCATAGACTTATTAGGTAAAACAGTAAACATATCACAAAAGCAATAACAGATACAAGGCCTAAGCATTCCAGATCTGGTTCTAACTAAGTAACAAACATACAAACAAATGAATGAATAATTTTTTTTCAGGGCAATGGGGGTTAAGTGACTTGCCCAGGGTCACACAGCTAGTAAGTGTCAAGTGTCTGAGGCCAGATTTGAACTCAGGTACTCCTGAATCCAGGACCAGTGCTTTATCCACTGCACCACCTAGCCGCCCCCTTTTTTTTTTTTGAATGAATAAATTTTTTAAAAAGTAAATGAATAGGGGGCAGCGAGGTGGTGCAGTGGATAAAGCACTGGCCCTGGATTCAGGAGGACCTGAATTCAAATCTGGCCTCAGACACTTGACACTTAGTAGCTGTGTGACCCTGGGCAAGTCACTTAACCCTCATTGCCCCAGAAAAAAATGAATGAATGAATAAATGAATGAATCAGTGGATGAATGAATTAGTGGAGGAATGAATGAATGAGTGAAGAGAAATTAGTTGGTAAAGCACAATGTATGCGAATCTTGGGAGGCAATAATGACACCATATTAGACTTTGTGATTGATAGGGAACAGAACCCAGGGCATAATTTGGCATGGGAAACAGTGTGGTACAGTTGAAAGATCACTTGGCTCTTCAGTCAGAAGGCCCACTTTGAACAGTTCCTACTTATATGATCTTGGGCAAGTAATGATCTCTCTGGGCCTTAGTTTCCTCATCTGTAAAATGTGGAAGTTGGATTAGAAGCTGTCTGAAATCCCTTCCCACTCTGGATTTAACATCTCCCATGTGCTAGACTTTAGACAATCCAAATTCAGAGTTCAGAGATATAAGAATTCAACTCATGGCATGAGAAATAGACTCAGGAGAAAATAGGAAGCATTCAGAAAGGAAATTATTATAACATAACTCAAACTGTTCTAAGGAAGAAGAAAAAGGGGTATTGTTTAAAGAGGCTGCAACAGCTACATGGGAAGCTCTTGTTACTTTAGAAAGGATATATCAAAGATATTTAAGTGAAAGCAATGAACTGAAGATGAATACAATATGGTGGCATGGTTTTGTAAGAATAGCAGCAGGAAAGGTAAAGTCCAGTATGAATTGGTTCTTACTGTTAAATGCTAAATGTAATAAAAGAGCTTTAAAATCCCCAACTACATTGGGGCAATAGAAGATGAAGGTAGGGGTGAGAGGGAGTACTGTCTAGGGTATGTAGAAAAATAATGGATGACAGGGAAAAAAGCATGGTAAAATTTCTATTTTATTTCTCTTTTTTCTTTCAAAGGGAATGAATTTTGAATTGAGTATGGAACAGAAACGGTTTAAAGAAAATTGAAAATGAAACTGAGGAAATAGTAAAAAAAAAAAAAGAACCTTTTTTTTCCCCTCATTAAGCTCAAATCGCCTAGTTGAGATAAATGATATCCCATAACAGTGAATGGGCTTGTGGATATGATTGTTGGACTTCTGTCAGTGACCTTGGGAAGTTCAAGACCAGGGAGTGTGTGTGTGGAGGCAGGGGTGGGGGTGGGGGGAGAGTGTGTGTGGTGATGAACAAAAAAGCGGAAATTGGAATGGACATGAACAAATTTTAACATTTTCCAAAGGGGGAGGAAGGTTAATATTTCAAGGTATATGTTAGTGAACTTGAATTTGTTATCTAGTAAAATTGTAAAATGCATTGTTAAAGAGCTAGTCATCTAATACTTAGAGAGATGATCAGTAAGAGTCAACATGACTACTTTAAAAACCAACTCATAGGAATAACCTCGTTTCCTTCTTTGGCAAGGTTACTAAACTACAGCTAAGGAGAATGCTGTGGACATAGCAGTGTGTTAAATTAAGTCATCCAATCCTCATGTACAATTTAGAGAGAAATATATCGATAATCTATGGACTTGGAACTGGTAAAAATAAATACCTCAAACCAAATGATTAGTAGTCACCATGGAGTGATTTCTCTAGTCAACATGGTATGAATTGAGCTACAGTCCTCTACTTCAGCATTTTTTTTTACCAATGATTTGCATAAAATTATAAATGCTGTGCCTATTACATTTGCAGATTAAAGGAAACTGGGAAAGGTAACATGCATTGGAGGACAGAATAAGAATGTAAAAATATCTCAATGACCTGGAACATGGACCCAAGTTACTAAGATGAAATTCAGTGATGATAAATGTATAATTCTGTACTTCATGTAAAAAAAAAGTAAACTGTACCATAGATAGGATAAACTTTACTAGAAATGGGAACATGTGAAATTGTGTGGAAAATGAAATAAGGTTTTAGTGGAATGAAAACCCAATGAGTTAATAGTGTAATTTTTAGCCATTCCCCAAATGATGGGCATTCCTTTGATTTCCAGTTCTTAACCACCAAAAAACAGCTGCTGTAAATATTGTGTACAAATAGGTCTTTTTCCCTTTTTGGTGGTGTCTTTGGGATACAACTCTACCAGTGGTATTGCTGGATCAAAGGTAATGCATAGTTCCATAGCCCTTTGGGCATAGTTCCAAATTGCTCTCCAGAATGGTTAGATCTTTTCACAACTCCACCAAGAGTGGATTAGTTGACTAGTTTTCCCACATCCCCTCCAACATTCAATATTTTTTATTTTTGTTATATTTGCCACTCTGATTGGTGTGAAATGATACCTCAGAGTTGTTTTAATTTGCGTTTCTCTGATCAATAGTGATCTAGAGCATTTTAGCATATTATTATAGATAGCTTTGATTTCTTTGTCTGAAAACTGCCCATTTATATCCTTTGACCATTTATTAATTGGGGGAATGACTTGTGTTTTGATAAATTTGACTCAGTTCTCTATATATTTGAGAAATGAGGCCTTTATCAGAGATATTTGTTTCAAAAATTCTTTCCCAGTTTTCAACTTCCCTTGTTACATTAGTTACTTCCCTCAGTTAAATTAATTTTGTTTGTGCAAAAGCTCTTTAATTTTATATAATAAAAATGATCTATTTTGCATTTAATTTTATTCTCTATATCTTCTTTGGTCCTAAATTCTTACCCTTCCCATAGATCTGACAGATAAATGATTCCATACTCCCTTAATTTGTTTATAGTATCATCTCTTATGTGTAAATAATGTACCCATTTTGACCTTATTTTAGTATAGGGTATGAGATGCTGGTTTGTGGTATGTGATGATGATGGAATATTATGATGCTATAACTAATGACAAGCAGAATGACTTCAGAAAGGTCTGGAAAGACATGTATGAAATGATGTATTGTGAAGGGAGCAAAACCAAGAGAACATTGTACACAGAGACAGCAATTGTTTGAAGAACTGTGAATGACTTCACTATTCTCAACAATACGATGATCAAGACAATCCCAAAGGACTATTGATGAAACATACTATCCACCTCCAAAGAAGGAACTGATATTGATGGAACAGATTGAAGCATGCTATTTTCCACTTTCATTTTTTTATTTAATCAAGTTTTTTGTACAAATGACAAATATGGTAATGTTTTACATAATCATACATGTATAACCCATATCTGTTCATTTGCCATCTCAGGGAAGGGGGACTGGAGGGAGGGAAAGAGGGATAAAAATTAGAACCCCAAACTAAAACTAAAAATGTTGTGTTTAAAAAAAATAAAATAAAAAAATAAATAAAAATGTTTATCATTTGAAAAAAAGAACCTTTCTTGAAAATAGTCCAAGAGAACAATTTACACACTAACTAAATAGTAAAGAAAAAAATAGTGTGATGTTGCCACCAAGAAATCTAATTAGAACTTATTCTTTTATTCTAATTAGAATAATTCTATTCTTATTTATAGAATAGAATAATTCTCTTCTAATTCTTACTCTAATTATAACTATATTCTTTTAATCTATGTTCTGTTCCTTTTATCCAATAAGACATACAAGAAATCACAGAAGAATGATTGTTAACTGAGAAATTATCATTCTAAATGAAGTGTGGGAAATAAGAAGCAGCTTGGAATAGCAGAAAGATGCCTGGAATTTGAGTCAGAGCGCCTGAGCTCCAATCCTGGCTCTGTCCCTTACTAGCTGTGTGACTTTAGGCAGAGTCCTCTTCACCTTTTTGGACCTTAGTTTCATTATCTATGAGGTCTAAGCTTTGGACTAGATAATTTCTAGGATTCCTTCCAGCTTGAAGTCTATAAGCCAATGAAAGAGCATAACGGAATGATCAATTTCTCATTGTACTTCTATACTCCTAATAGGGTAGGAGGTTTCTGCTCATATCATTTATTTACAAGGTTGAAAATAAAGGTTACAAAGCTGGTCAAAAAATATCCTAGAGGATGCAATGGATACAAAAAACCACTATAGAATTTTGCTTAATTTTCTTATCTGTCAGGTTTGGTAGTGGATTTGGCAACTTAAACCACTCACATTCTCAACAACACCCTTGAGAAAGAGGGGTTTTTAATGCATTTTTCTTTCTTTGCAGATGTCACTAAGGTATCTCTCTGTAAAACAAAACCAAGAATGTTTCACAAAGCTTAGAATATCTAGCTCCCAAGGGATTTAAAGAATGCCTCTTCTCATGTTAGAAGTAAATTGATATACCTATTCCTCACATCAACACTACATTTTTCAAAGCCCCTTTTCCATATCTCACCTGATCTTCACAACAACTATATAAGGTAGTTAATTATTGTTATCCCCATTTCATAGATGAGGCAACTGAGGTTTAAGGAAAAATGACTAGATCTATGTTATATAACTAGGGATTGGCAGAAATAATACTGGAATTGAGTATGTACTCTGGTGCTCATTCCACTCCCCTGTACTTTCTAATACTCAATCTGGAAAGCATTTTTTAAAAAATCTTTAACTCTTCTTTTATATTTAGAACCAATAATAATTTGTATGATGTCATTAAAAACAACTTGTCACACACTGAGAAAGAATCTGATGGATGGATCCAAGAGAGACAACACAACTGTTCATAAATTGATTTCATTCTCTGTACTCTTGCCAAATCAACCATCATTTCTCAATCATATATATATATATATATATATATATACATATATATATATATCTGTGTATAATTGTGTATATACAATCCTTCAGATATACATTCATATATGGATGTATGTATTTATTTAAGGAATGATTTCTGTTTTGGTAAGAATATAAATATATTTGTATATATACATACATACAAGTGCACACAGGTATACACCTAAATTTGTTGTTTTATTGAGTCATGTCTGATTCTGTGTGTCCCTATTTGGGATTTTCTTGGCAAAGACACTGGAGTGGTTTTCCATTTCCTTCTCCAGATTACTTTATAGATGAGAAACTGATACATGGTTAAATGACTTGCCCAGGGTCACACAGCTAGTAAGTGTTTCAGGCCCTATTTGTACTTAGGTCTTCCTGGCTCCAGACCCAACACTATATGCACTGTGCCACCTAGCTGCCCATACACCTATATATGCATGTATATATCTATATATCTATATATCTCTCTATATATAGATATCTATATATCTACACACACACACACACACACACACACACCCCTTTATATACATCTCCATAACATCTCTCATATACATGCCCTCTACACTCACATAGCCACCACCTAGGTTCAGCCCTCATCACCTCTTCATTGGACTCTGGTAATACTCTCCCTGTCTTTAGTATCCCACTCTAAAATTCATCCTTCACTCAGCTACCAATGATTTCCCTAAAATATAAATCTTCCCATGTTTCTCCTACCCCCTCCACTAAATAAGCAAGCTCTAGTGGTTCCTTTTTACATCCAGAATCAATTATAAAATTCTCTGTTCTGCATTTAAGGATATAATAAAGTTATCATGCAAATGTCTTTTTTCCCTTTTTTCTCCCCCCCCATAGTTACCATTAGATTTAAATGCGTGTGTGTGTGTGTGTGTGTGTGTGTGTGTAAAAACATTATCTACGTATTTCTATTTATCAGTTCTTTCTCTGGATACAGATAGCATCTTCCTTCATATGTCCTTTGTAATTCATTTGGGTATTTATAATAATAAAAATTACTTATTCACTCTAAGTAGTTCTTAAAATAATATTGCTGTTACTGTATACAATGTTTTCTTGGTTCTGCTCATTTTGCTCTTCATTATTTCATACAAATCTATCCATGTGTTATTGGGTTTGTTTTTTTTCTGAAATGAATGAGCTCATTATTTCTTATACCACAATAGTATTCCATCAAAATCATATACCAAGGGGGCAGCTAGGTGGTGCAGTGGATAAAGCACTGGCCCTGGATTCAGGAGGACCTGAGTTCAAATTCGACCTCAGACACTTGACACTAGCTGTGTGACCCTGGGCAAGTCACTTAACCCTCATTGCCCCGCAAAAAACAAACAAGCAAACAAAATCATATACCACAACTTGGTCAGTCTTTCTCCAATTGACAGACATCCCTGAAATTTCCAGTTCTTTGCCACCACAAAGAAGGCTTTCTAGGCTTCTTACACTTTTACGACCTTCCACATATTCCATGATTTAGGTACACCACTCTATACTAGTCAACTTGCTCTTCAACACAGCATTTTGTTGGCTAAATATAATTTTCCTATGCATAATTATATTCTCAAAGCTTAAATTTTATGCAAAAGATGTTAAATTAGGGGGAAAACAAACTACTTCCAAATGATTTTGTGGAATTTTCAACAAAAATAATATTGATCAAACTTTTTCTTCCTTTATTCTTATAATGCTTTTGGGATATAATAGGGCACTTTATTCAAGAAATGTTATTTAGAAGCTATCCAATGTGTAAATGTGACATTATTCGCCACCTCTAGTATTCCAATATTTTAATTGATCTGTTATCTTATACACATGGATATTTCCTCTGACTATGCAGATTGCAACCCAAACATGCTTGCCCACACTCCTTAAGGTCTTGTTCACATCTTCCCATTAATTCATCACGAGGACTGGGGAATCTATTCAATATGGAAGTCTTCCTTGTTTTGTTTTGTTTTTAAATAGTCTTAATGACTAAGAGTAGCAAAGCATGGCTAATGGATAGAGAGTCTTCCCAGGAGTCAGAAAAATCTCAATTTCAGTTTGACCACAGTTACATACTTCCTTTTTGACCCTAGGCAAGTCATTTAACCTCCCAGTGATCCAAGAAACTGTTAGGACTCTAAATTACAGTGCAGGCGCCCATCTGCATTCATAGAGGGGATTTCCTCAAAGGGTGTTTCCTGTACCAATAAAATAGCAAGTCTGGAGAAAAATAATAACAATCGCTATTGTAAAAACTCAAGGAACATTTTCGTCATGTCCTTTGGATTTTAGATTTATAAGATAATAACTGAGTAATAGCAGTTCACATGTGTTTAAGAATAAACAATTAGAACAGAGTATGGTTTTACTTGGGATTATATTGAATGGGTTAGAGGAGGTCTATAATCATGCCTCAAAAAACTTTGTGAATGATGGTATCTGGTGACACGTGGCACAGAAATGTGGCTTGATGGCCTTGCTGTATAAAACACATCATTAGCTCAATCAATCAGTAAGTATAATGTGATTAAAAACCTCCTCTTAACTGAACTGTATTTCTTCACAGACTCAAGATAAGCTGAATAAGGAAAGCCTATCATTGATAAAAATAGCATGCATGTATGTGTCTGTGTGCTTAGAGGTATATAAAGACTTCCCTCTCAGCCTCTTAACCATTAGGTAAGTAATACAATTATTATAATTACTGTTTTATGGATGAAGAATGTCTTAGTGAGGTTAAGCAGTTTGACCAGGGTCCAGCAGCTAGTTAGTATGAGATAGCTCTTAAATCTAGTCCTTCTGACCTATACTTTTTTTTCCTCAATAATCTTGCTGTTTACCTTTTAGGCAGCAGTGTGTTCTGACAGATCTCTATACTTAGAATCAGAGGACCTCAGTTCAAATCCCCACTCTGTTTCATGTGTGAACCTGGGTCAGTAACATCATTTTGGGTCCTTGGTTTTGTCATCTGTAAAATAAGAGGTTAAGATTAGATTGCCCCTAAATCCTTCTCTACATTAGCTATGATTTGGATAGTTCTGGGCTTGTAGGATAGCTTTTTGTGAGCCAATTGGGGTTAAGTGACTTGCCTAGGGTCACACAGCTAGTAATTGTCAGGGGTCTGAGGCCAAGATTTGAACTCAGGTCCTCCTGAATCCAGGGCCAGTGCTCTTTCCACTGCACCACCTAGCTGCCTTTGGGATACATTTTAAAAAGCTATATTTGTTAGCTAAGGGAATGATAAAATTAGAATCATGGGTCATTTTATTTTTTTAAATGGATCTCCTATTAGAGAAATGTCTTCTACCAATTCAAATGGGCAGTCATTCTATGATTTATATTCTTAGAAAGTTGTCTGAGGTCACTAAAAGTCTGAAGGACTTGCCCAGGGTCATCCAGTCAATAAGGGTCAGGGGAGGAATGCAAAGCCAGGTCTTCTGGACATGAAGGCTGACCTTCTATGCACTAAAGAATACTACTGCCTCACCAAGGCAAAATCAACTGACCCTCTTCTCTCTGTCCATCCACACAAACTTTTCAGAATGCCCTTGACATGCTGGGTTTTTTTCTTTTTTGGCAGGGCAATGGGGGTTAAGTGACTTGCCCAGGGTCACACAGCTAGGTTCAAGTGTCTGAGACCAGATTTGAATTCAGGTACTCCTGACATGCTTTTAACACTTAAGTGTTCTCTTTTGCCTTGATTTCTTTTGGATATTTTTTTTTTTTGCTAAGGCATTTGGGGTTAAGTTACTTGCACAGGGTCATACAGCTAGCAAGTGTCAAGTGTCTGAGGCAGGATTTGAACTCAGGTCCTCCTGAATCCAGGGCCGGTGCTTTATCCATTGCACCAGCTAGCTGCCCCCCTTCTGGATATTTTTAAAAGGTGTGTATAAAAGAAAACATATAATTTGATTTCCCCTGGCTTGTACCCTATAGTTTCCCTTTTGGGGATATAATTTATGTGGAGAATACTTCAAAAATTCTTGGTCTGCTCAGCTTACATCTTGCTAGGTTTGATGAGTTCTGAGTTTGAGAGGCTGAGTTTGAGAGGAAGGATAGGGATAATTTGATTACCTCCCTGCCTTCATTTGGATCTATTGGTCTTTGTCCTGGTCTCTGCCTATTTGTTAGGTATATACTCCATCTTATCTGGCTGAGCTAAAAGAATCATTCCTGGACACCTAACTCAGGACTATCTGTTCCCATATCTTAAAACATATAACAGAGTGGACTTAATTTTGACGTTTTGTGCCCAGGAATGCAAATTTCATAGATTATATCAGAGAAGAACCCCATTTCTTCCCTCTCTGTGGACTCTTTCTTTTAATTGGGATTATGTTGAACAAAAAAGAAACACTGCTTCAGTGTCTTATAGCAAAAGCAAAAGGATGGTATATTTCTTGCCAAAATGTACTTGTAGCTAACCAGCTCTTAGAAAGCAGGTACAGGTGGTGGGTGCATTGTAAACATCACAGGATTTAAGAAACATATGAACTATGCTCTTTCTTCCCTAATAGCAAATTCCATAATTGTCAATGAAAATCAAGATAAATCAATTGTTTGTGCGTGTTGGGGAAGAAGGGAATCTGTTTAAATGCCGTTGGGCTTGATCAACCTGAAAAATAATTTTATTTTATAAATCCCCTTTTTCATTTAATAGCTATTCAAAATCATTTGCACGTTGGGGAGACCAGCCTTAATCCTGCTCTTTTCTTTATCTTTGCTACCAGTGTTAGTCACTTTATGTAGGTTTAGAATTCTGAGTTGAACCTTCTAGTGAGAGTTAGATGGGACAAATTTTAGTATTATAAAGTCAGGTGCCAGTCACTCACACAACATCAATAGAGAAGGGAGTGTGCCATGTATACAGCAAGAGTTTATAATCCATTCCTCCTCCCACCCTGGCACTTTGGACAGTTCCTTATAGTACTATATGTTATATATGCAGATGGCAGATATGACTCCTGATTGGCTGAGATAGTTCTGAGCCATACTATATAGATGAAAATGACATGACTTTGGATTAGTGGAGAGACTTTGGGAATGGAAAGAGAGATGGGAAATGGAGTTCAAGAGAAATAGCTGGAAGAAAAAACACAAACCTTTCCTCCAGAGGCACAGACAGGTGGAAAAAATGGCTACCTCTCAATAAATTCCTTGGTTTTCAGCAAGTATGCCTCCAGAGACTGACAAAAGCAGACTTGTTTAGTACAGATCCTTTTTACCTTGGTCAAGCTGAAATTTTATCTTACTCACTCTTGAGTCAGAGTCCAAAGCAAAGCCTCTTTACTCTTCTGTGTTTTATATCAGTATATCTGTATTCTGTATCACATGGACACTTATGCCACCTCTCATATATTTTGCTGACTCTATTGATAAACATCCTAAAGTAGCATCATTTTGTCATCCATTTGTCATTTTGTCATGTTTGCTACTTCCCCCACTCATATCAAGATATATCTTCTCCTATTTGTTATGTCACTGTCTGGTGTCACCTCACAGCTTCAAAGTCTGTTCCTTTCATTTGGTGTGGTGGTCCTAGAACTCATTCATATCTCTGATGTTCCATAACAACCAATTTCAGATTGTCACTCATGAGTAAATAACCCTTTTTAGACCAAATAATCCTGCTCCCTGCTTTTTTTCTTTTTTTTTTTTTAATTTCTACCCCTTTTGCTTTCCTCAGGTCTACAGTCAATGTGAATGCTTACTATTTACCATATCAACATGATTCAGCTGCCTTATGGCTTGAGCCAAAATCAGCATGAAAATAAGCCATTCCCATTCTGGAAGTGGCCCCAGTACATGATAAGGCTAAGTAATATATGGTTGTTTTTCCTGATTTTGTATTAATGCCTAAAGATGCATACCAAGGTTCAAATATCTTCAAGTCAAATTTTCACTCCTTACTATAGGTTCAATAGTCTTGTTATTAAAATGAGAATTTTGAGTGGGTACAGCAGCAGATCATTCAAATGATTTCTTCATTTATCCTTTTATGAATACTCTTTTGAATTACCCAATTCCCAAGCCATAGCTGGATACTGCAGTAAACACTCACCAAAGGGGTATTGACATATGGGTTAGAAATTACTTGTTTACTCTCTAGTATCATATAAATGGTATTTTTTAAAAAATGACCATCAAACAACTTACCTGTAAGTAACTAAGTAAGTAAACTAAGAAAGGCCATTCACTATTGTGAAAAGGTCTCACCTCTATAAACCAAACCACCAGGATGTACTAGGCAGCAAAGCATATTTAGAAAACAGGATTATATTTCATGCAGCAGGAGGAGAACTTGCTAGATGGAGTTAATAGGAATCCAAGTTTAAACTCCAGGTCTAACACTTAGTACTTGTGTGATCATGTAACGATTGGAATGACGCCACCTGCTGGATACTTACTGTAGAAGAGTTCTTGGCAGGAGGAAGTGACGCAGACTAGTGGGAGGAGGAAGGAAGAGACTGGCGCTGACTCTGGGGCTCTTTCCTGGGGACGCTGGCGGAGAAGGGAGCTAGAAATGTGCTCTCCCTTTAACAAATAGGAATCTAGGCCTTTCTCTCTCTTTACCAAATTCTTATTCTCCTTAATAAATGCTTAAAAGTCTAACTCTTGCTAAAGCTTATAATTTATTGGCGACCACTCATTAGATATTTTAGACAGACTAGCTAGAATTTTAGCCCTTAACAATCATATGTAAACCATGACATAGATGACGCTGAATTTAAGGTGACCTTATTTACTGGGTTGAACCTCATCATTTTATAAAGGAAGATGCTGAGGCCTGGGGGATTTAAAGGATTTCTACAGGCACACATATTTAAAATTAAAGCAGAAATTAGAACTCAGGATCTCTGACTACTGGCTCAGTGATCTCTCCATAACATCATCACAGGCTATTTCTTACTTACTAGCCTTGTCACCATGGGCAAGAAACTTTTCTGTTTTAGGCTTGAGTTCCCTCATCTATCAAATGAGGGGGTTGGATTAGATTAGCTCTAGGGCCTCTCTGAGCTCTTTTCAACTCTCTTTCATGTTTCTTTTCTAAGATTTTAGCTATGACAGACAGTATTTTTACCAGATTATTTAGGAAACTTTATGGATATTATTTTTATGCCACTGAATATTTCTTTACTTCACTCAGTTCTGTATTCTCCACATTCTTCACTGTCTTTTTTGTACCTGTTGACATAGGTAATACAAGATTTTAACAGGTTTTTTTTTAAGTGATAGCTCTGTTTGCTACTAAGTGTGAATACTTGGATATCAAGGTCTCATGATAACATTACTGGAATCTATCTCATTCTTGTGTCATATTCTGTGTTGCTGAAATTCTGTGCAGTACTGTCCACAACTCAAGTTCTGATTTTTAAATATTATGCTATTATCTTGAAGGTAAAGCATATGGGCTCCACTTCTGTTATTCAGTCTTTTCAGTTGTGTTTGATTATTTGTGACCCCATTTGGGGTTTTCTTCTCAAAGATACTGGAGTGATATGCCAGTTTCTTCTCCAGATCATGTTACAAATAAGGCAAACAGGATTAAGTGACTTACCCAGCTTCACACAGGTAGCATATGTATGAGACCAAATTGGAACTCAGGGAGATTAATCCTCCAGACTCTAGGTCTGGGACTCTATCCATTGTACCATGTAGCTTCCCTTATGGATTCCACTAGAGACCCTCATTAGAGCTTATATAAGAAGACCATAGGGCTTTAAATATTCCTTCAGAAATAAGTCAGCACACACCTATCAGATTGGCTAATATGACAAAAAGGAAAATAACAAATGTTGGAGAAGCTGTGGAAAAATTGGAACACTAATGCATTGTTGGTGGAGTTGTGAACTGATTCAACCATTCTGGAGAGCAATTTGGACCTATGCCCAAAGGGCTATGGGACTGTTCATACCCTTTGACCCAGTGGTACCACTGCTAGGTCTGTATCACAAAGAGATCATGGAAGAGTTAAAAGGACCCACATTTACAAAAATATTTATAGCAGCTCTCTTTGTATTGACAAAAATTGGAAATCGAGGGAATGCCCATCAACTGAGGAATGGCTAAACAAGTTGTGGTATGTGAATGTAATGGAATACTATTGTGCTGTAAGAAACAATGAGCAGGAGGAGTTCAGAGAAACCCAGAAAGACTTACATGAACTGATGCTGACTGAGAGGAGCAGAACCAGGAGAACATTGTACATAGTAACAGCAACATTGTGTGATGAACAATGGTGATAGACTTAGTTCTTCTCAGCAGTGCAATGATCCAAAACAATTTCAAAGAACTCATGATAGAAAATGTTCTCAACATCCAGAAAAAAGAACTGTGGATTATCAATGCAGATTGAACCATGCTGTTTCTATTTTGGGACTGTTATTTTCCTTCTTTTTTGAGATTTTTTTCCCCTTGTGCTCTGATTATTTTTTCACAAGATGACTAATGCAGAAATATGTTTAGTGTGATTGCACATATATAACCTATATCATACTGTTTTCCATCTTGGGGAGGAGGGAGGGGAGGGAGGGTGGAAGAAAAAGTTGGAACTAAAAAACTTATGAAAACAAATGATGAAAACTATCCTTATATGTATCTGGAAAATAATAAAATACTTTTATTAAAAGAAAGAAAGAAAGAAGTCAGCAGCCTCAGCTATAATAAAAGATACTATCTTGGTCATGTTGTCTGCTATCACCAAAGACATCAGATTTTTGAGATGGGTGACTGACCTTTCACAAAACATATTAATGTGACTCATGAAGAGAGGGAAGCTTGTGAGGATTGGCAGTTGCATCAAGATTTCCAGCTGTTCTACTGGGTGAAGTGGAGTGTTGGATTTAAGGTTAAAGGGCTTAGATGCAAATCTTTCTTTTGCCACTTGCTAATTTGTGTGACTTTAAGAAAATAACTTGGGGCAGCTAGGTGGCTCAGTGGATAAAGCACCGGCCCTGGATTCAGGAGTACCTGAGTTCAAATCCAGCCTCAGACACTTAACACTTACTAGCTGTGTGACCCTGGGCAAGTCACTTAACCCCAATTGCCTTACTGGAAAAAAACAAAAACAAAAACAAAAAAAAGAAAATAACTTTACCTTTTAGAGACTTTACTCATATATAAAAGCTTGTACAGGGTATTCCCTGAGCTTCCTCTCAGCTCTAAATCTAGGATGCTAATACCTGAATTCAAATGACAGCTTTTCCACATACTACCTCTGTCATCTTGTATAGGCCAATTGACTTTAATGGGTCTGATTATCAGTTCCCTAATATATAAAATGAAAGAGTTGGGCTAAATGATCTCTAGCCCACCTTTCATGTTAAAATATTTTTAAAAAATACAAGTTGTGCATTTTCTTCTTCAGCAATAGTAAGATATACTCTTGAAGTAAAGAATATAGGGTGAGAGCCAGAGGAACTCTCATCTAAAGTGCTTGTTTAGTTCACATATGTGTGTTATGCTGCTAAATTGGGTTTGCTAGTAGCTTGCATTCTATGCTATTTAACTCAGAGAAAGAAACTTGTTATTGACTTTCTCTTTCGATGACCCCTTTACAAATCTGTAACTAGAATCTAAAACAATTATCTCACTAAAATAGATATTTCTTCTACATTTCAAGAGAACTGTGAAGTCAGCAAAGTAAGGAATCCTTCTAAAGTTATGGAACCTATCCATGCCTTCTCAAATTCTGGAACTACTACGTCATCTCACAAATCCTCTACAAGGGGTTCATCTTACATTCTGGGTGGCTTCTAGATTTCTTGATGTTTCATAGGTTCTATATTTTCCTTGTGTTTTTTTTTTCTAGATAACTAAGACACCCTTGCCTAACCTCACAATTCTCCAGTGGCATTTTAATGCTTCTTTGCCTGTGGAATTATATATCAGCAATAGATTGCGAAGTGTTTACATCCATCTTTGGTTCCATGTCTACATTACATCATGCAGTATCTCCTTTTGAAACTCCTTGGCAGGCTGGGTCCAATCCCCACTCCCACTGACTGGAGGGTTTCCCCAAAGAGTTGCTGACTAGTCAATCAATATTCTTTGGGTAACTTTAAGGTTCACAGAAATATGTCTTCTGGGTAGGAGATTGTCTAGCCTATACTTTTTCAATCCAGTGGCTCACCACAATCTTCCTCACTTGAAAACCTCTAGGGAATGAAGAAATCATCTGTTGCAACATCTTATATGAGCATTAAGTTTTGGTTCCTTGTGTAAAGAAAAGACTATCTATCAGTCTGCCAATTTTTCATTTACTCATTGTATCACCCAGTATAGAGCACTGTGCAATGTAGGTTCTTAGTAAATACTTGTTGATTGAGATCATATTATATTCCCTTGCATATTTTATATTCCAGAAAAACTAGATCACCTCTACGACCTGTTCTTGACCTGACTTCTCATCTATCTCTCTGCCTTTGTTTGTGCCATTTTCCATCCATAGTATAGACTTCTTAATCATATCCTTCCTGTGTTAACACAGGAAGTAATGTGGAGCAATAGAAAGAGTGTTGGATCTGTAATTCATAGGAAACTAGGTTCAAATTCTAGTTCTGTCATTTATGTTATATGCTGGCTCTTTACTGAGACTAAAAGAGGCATTATATTTTATGAGCTAATCAAGCCTGAAAGCAAAAAGCATTTGATTTGTCACATTGTATTTCATACAAAGAACAATGTTTTATTTGTGACACTGAAGTAGGAAGGGAAGAGCATGGATGTGCTTTCTATGGCAAAGGACCTCTGGCTAGGACCAGGAGAGGAAGTTCACAATGGTCTTATGAGAAGCTGTCCCTAGATTTTGCTGAATAGTTAATGGAAAAATTAATTAACAAAAAACTTGTATTATGCATGTAATAGTAGGCACCAAATCAAGTGCTGGGGATACAAATATAAATGTGAAGACAGTACTTTCCTTAAAAACAGAACCACTAACATTGCAGAAACAGGAGAGATAGGAAAAGGGTCCACGGCCAAGAAAGGGACAGTCTATTGGAGGAAGCTTCCAATATACTATTTCATTTTGTAGGCTTTAGTTTTCTCATCTACTACATGAAAGACTTGGACTATGGTCCCTTTCACATCTAAGTCTATGAACCCACAATACTATCTTCTTTTAAAGTCTAACTCAGATGATCCCTTTTTCTTGAACCCTTTCCTGACCTTCCTATCCCATCAACTAAGTGATAATGATTTTTTTATTATTTTATCTAAGACTATACTTTGCATTTATCTTACTTTATTTTGTATTATAATTATTTATGGGGCAGCTACGAGGCACAGTGGATAAAGCACGAGCCCTGGATCCAGGAGGACCTGAGATCAAATCTGGCCTCAGATACATGATGCTTACTAGCTGTGTGACCCTGGGCAAGTCACTTAACCCTCATTGCCCCACAAAAAAAAATTATTTATACACAAATACATATATACCTTTATTTCCTATTAGACTACAAGATTATATTAGACTAGAATGTAATGGGAAAGTATTTCTTAATCACTATGTGCCAAGATAGAAATATAAAGAAGAATTCACATTTTGATTGGGAGAGACATATAATAGAGGAGAGTTTAGTTTCAGGGAATATGGAAAGGCCCAGTGATTTTTATTGGTAGTACAGCAAGGAAGATGGGAAGGCTAGGAGTCATAAGGCTGTAGTAGTTGAGTTTTTGGAGGGTTCAGAGGTAGTATAGATAAGACCCAATTGTCCTTAGGATCTTGTGGCAGGGTTAATGTTAAGGCCTAGAGGTATTACTCTAACCTGAAAGAATTGTAGTCAGTGGCTCCTTCATTGAAAAAAAGGTTTAAGCAGCCATATTTATAGAGCAACTAGGTTTCTGAAACAATCTAGGCCCCAGTCCACTTAGAAAGAAGAAATCTTGCTGAGATCTGGGTGACAGACCTTGAAGGATTCCACATTAATCCATTTGAACAAAGGTTGTCATACATACACACATACATACATATACACAAATGCGCATTATGCATGCCTAATGCACATATAAATGTGTACATATCTTTGTCTCAGTGCCAGATGCAGTAAATTATACATAGTGGGAACTTAATAAGTCTTTAATAAATGAATAACAATTTGAGGGTCACATTAGTAGGAAGCACTTGAATTAAGGTTTAATTCAAGGCTTCTGGTGAAAGGACTAATTTTCTTCTTATTATACCTTGCTAAATGTAAAGGACTGTTTCTAATTAATGTTAAAGTAACCAACTAGCTCTTTATGGCAGAGTTGTATCATAATCAATATGATGGTTAGTAGAATTTTAGTAAATGGTATGAATTATTTTTCTTTCATTTTAAATGATAATATTGATTGGAATATTGGTGACTTCTTCTGCCCTACTCTCCAAATCTGGCTTGAATCAAATCTGAGTGTGACCTATAATTGGTGTCAAAGTTAGGATTTTCAGTGAATAGACAAACACACAGGCAATAAAACACTGAACCATACCAGAGACATATATATATATATATATATATATATATATATATATATATATATATATATATATTTCTTCCAAGGTAGTAGTTAATATTTAAACCAATACAACCTAAGCAGTATCTGATGATAATGATAATGATAGTTAGACACTTTACAAACCTTAAAGTACTAGATAAAAGCTGATTTATTTCATATTTTTGATCTTCACAACAACTATATGGTGTTGATATCATCATCATCACCATCTATATTTTTAGTGAGAAAACTAAGGCTGAGAGGTTAAATTATTTATCCTGGGTTACACAGTTGTCTGAAGCAGGATTAGAACTCAGGTTTTCCTCAATGCAAATACTGTACCCTTTCTAGTACTCCACCTTTCCAGGGTGCTGAATTGAGAGCATCACAACAGAACTTGGCATCTAGTTAATAAAATACCTAGTTAACATAGGGGAAAAAAAAGCAGATGTCTAGCTATGGTAACTATTCCACCCATACCTTCTTTATTCAAGCTCAATTATTTCTTTTCTCCTAAACAATATTTGCAGTACTTGCCCTGGAAACAAAAATTCCTAATTATGTCTATGATCACAGGTTTTGATGTTTGGGTCTCATGAAATATAGAGAGATGATAGATAGATAGATAGATAGATAGATAGATAGATAGATAGATAGATAGATAGAAAGGAAGAAAAAGAAAGAAAGAAAGGAAGAAAGAAAGGAAGAAAGGAAGGAAGGAAGGAAGGAAGGAAGGAAGGAAGGAAGGAAGGAAGGAAGGAAGGAAGGAAGGAAGGAAGGAAGGAAGAAAGAAACTTTTATTCCTTGGTTGTCTAGAAAAATATATGTCAGCTGACCTAATGGTGTGCCCACACTCAATAGTGCAATCCCCTGGCTAATAGTTTCTCAGAGTTTGGGAACTGCTTAAGAAATGGAGTATTAACAGGAATGAATTTCCCATCTCAATAAGCTTTCCTGAATCCTCAGGGATATTGTCCCTGGCTACATCTTTCAAAAGCCACATCTCTGCTGTGATTAGGTTTCCTGTTTCCCAGTCCCTTGATCTGTATTCTCTTTCTGACAGTTGCATCTGATTCATGACTTTGGACAAACTTTTTAACCCCATCTGCCTCACCTTATTGCTCTCTGACTGAGCATTTGGATTTATTTATGTTTTTAAAGCAAATTGGAATCCTCTGATGAAAGGTGCTTGATAATGAAAAATAATTTAATTTAATCCAATCCCACCTTGTAATAACAATTTTATAGAGCCTGGGGTTAGGACCAAGGAGAGCGGCAGGCAACCTGTGAAAGAGATTAGTTTCTCACTGATTACTAATGTTCCTTGTGGTATGTGGAGGGACCCCTAATTTGATCAATGGCGAGTGGATTGGGATTTACCCTTCCCCTCGACTTGCTCTTTTTACATACAAAACAAACAGAAATCCCATCTTCTGTATTTGCTTTGGCTGACAGATACAGAGTAGAGCTAAATTGCAGATTCATTTGGGTTGCAGTGACTCAGAGCTGTCAGACAGGGAAAAGCTTCAATTGCCTTCCAATGACCCTTGAAAACTCTGCTTCTGCTAAGTGATGCTAAATTAGCCAAGAAAGAAACCATCTCCCTTAGGAAATCACTAGTCCTAAGCTTGATGTAATTCTTAATAGCCCAATGGAACCCTATCTCCTTCTTGCTTAGTAGTATATTCCTGCTACAAAGACCACTCATGTTTGGCTATAAGCTTGCATAGCATTACATTGCATCATATTATATGAAAGCATATCATATTTTACTTATGGGGGAAGAAAAGGCAATAACAAAAAGATGCTCTTACTATGCATAAAAGTGAAATGTTTAGATAAAGCTGGATATTAATAGCATAATAGTAGTCATTTAAGGCAAAAAGGAAAGGCATGTAAGGTAGACAATTACCTGGTATATGTTATTTAAATCTCATTATTTAAGGTGTATTATTGTTGCTTTAAAATGCATACTTTCTAAGGCAGTGTGGTACAATGGAAAGAATACAAAGCTTGAATTCAAAATGCTTGAGTTTAAATCCCAGCTCTGCCTCATTCTATCTGCAGAACATTGAAAAAGGCATGGAACTTCTCTGATCTTCAGTTTCCTCATCTATAAAATGTAGATGTTTCACTAGATGATTTCTAAGGTTTCTCCCAGAACAATGTATTTAAAGACATAAGACTAAAAGCATTAGTCAATCATATTTTCTTAAATAATGGGTACAAAATAATCATTCATTCATATATAGTCTATATACTAGATATCTTTATATATCCATACATGTGTGTATATTTTATACACATATTCCTATTTGAAGAATGACACATATTTCCAAAAAATCTTTGGTTTAGATAAATACATTATCTGAGGGACTTCTAAGGTTTAAGAGAGTACCAAGCTGCCCTCTATTTGGTAGCCATCATTTTAACAATTATGTATTGTTTTTCTTGCTACTAAGTACTATTTGATTATTATCATATGTTAAGTAAAACAACTGTACTCAGAAAACAAGAATAGTTTTTTTTATTTTTATGGAGAGCCAATGCTATTATAAAAATGTTTTCAGGACCAAGATTCACTGGAATGGAGCATGTCTGGGAAGCAAGTGACAGTAGCCAGTAAGTGGTGGCTCATGTGCTAATTTTGATTGGCAAATCCACAAATTCAGACAACTCTTGACAAAGATGCATTGTTGTTTGGAAGAGAGATGGAACTAAGGGAAAGAAAGGCTCTGATTCTGAAAACTAAAGAGAACTTGTCAATTTACTCTGCACTATGGACAGTAAGGCACACACAAACCAATGAAAGGGTGAGTGTGTGACTGCCTAGGAAGCAAATCCTTTTGCTGGACAGGATGTGGTGAGTGAATCTCAATGTCTCTTGGGTGTTTAAAAATAATCTTACATACAACAGGTCATAGAATATCCTTTTTATATTGGATTTTTAAAAAATCTAATGAGGGCAGCTAGATGGCGCAGTGGATAGAGCACTGGCCCTAGAGTCAGGAGTACCTGAGTTCAAATTCGGCCTCAGACACTTAACACTTACTAGCTTCATGACCCTGGGCAAGTCACTTAACCCCAATTGTCTCAATAAAAAAAAATCTAATGAAGATGGCTATTACTAAATTTCATAGGGGGCAGCTACGTAAAAGTAGATAAAGCACCAGCCTTCATTGCCTTGTGCAAAAATTAAATTTCATATTAAAATATTGCTGTAATATTTCTAAGAACATGTATCACATTTCTTGTTCTTCTATTTGTTTGTTTTGTTTTGTTTTTCAGGGCAATGAGGGTGAAATGACTTGCCCAGGGTCACACAGCTAGTAAAATGTCAAGTGGCTGAGGCCAGATTTGAACTCAGGTCCTCCTGAATCCAGGGCCAGGGCTTTATCCACTGCACCACCTAGCTGCTCCTCACATTTCTAAAAATAGGAAAATTGCCAGGCTACCTTAACTTTCACTTAATGAACAATCCTTACAAGTATGATAATTAAGAGAATTTTTTAAGAAGCTTTGTTGTGGAAAACAAACCACATTTTTTTTTTCATCGTGATGTTAAATTGACCATTCATTGCTTTAAAAATGTAGGCAACTTTTTTTTCACCAAAGCCACAATGATACTAATACTTAACCCACTTGACTTTCATTGACTTTAATGATCAAGATAAACACCACCTGTTTATTCTAACTACATCAGACCTTTTGAACCCCACAGTGCCACTCAAAGGCTGAGTGCAGTTTATGGTATCACCTGCCAGAATTGTGCATGTCATTCAGGAAGACATGGGGATGTACATGGTCTCATAAATGTCACAGTCTGGTAATTTCAGGACAAGGTTAATGTGGGGCAAAGAAATATCTGTTTAAATAGTTCACTTCAGTGCATAAATTCCCTCCATCAATGGCCGAATAAAACAGCAATTATATTAGTCCATTTGATTTTTTTGGTGAAATATGATCTCAGGTTAACCCTATAATTAAATCTATAGCTTCCATGGATAAATGATGTTACCAAGAAAGTGATGATTCCTCCTCCCCCCCAATACACACACACACCTGCTTTATTATATGAAGAATCACAGTGATGAAGTGAACAGAATTCCAGATTTGGGATCTAATCCCAGGCCTGCTGATGATTACCTGTGTGATCTTGTGGAAGTCAATAACCTCTCTAGGTTGCAGTGTTTATATCTCAATAATAGATTTTGGGGCTAGAAGAACCCAGTTCTAAATATATGATCCTAAAGAAACATTAGTGGAAGGCAAAAGGTTGTAGCATAATGGTCTCAAAAGTGGGCATTGTATGGAGTTGATTACATGAGGTGAGTGACCCATAAATCAGAAAGTGGAGAGACAGACCACATCCCAGCCTCCCCCTCTCCCAAACCATACTAGGTCTTGTCTCCAACACAACTAAACCACCCTTTTAACACTTTCCTATTTTATACCTGCCCACTTCTGGACTTTAACTATTGCAGAGGAGGCAATCTCAAGAGAGTTATAATGTAATCTGACCACTTTTTCAGAATTTCCTTGTTTCTTACAATTCTTCCAACTTGTAAAGTGCTTAGTACAGTGCCTGGAACATAGTATGTATTATATAAATACTTACGCCCTTTCTATCCTCCAAGTTCTAAATTTCTGCTTTAATCCTTGTTATTTTTCTTTTATTCTCAGAGGACCAATGACATCATAAGGGTGAAGTCTTCACTTATGGGGGAATTGGATTTAAGTGAGACAGAGCTGCACAGTCATCAAGCTCACTCCCCCAGAGTCATTGAATTCCCGTGGCAAGAAAAAAAAAAGTCAATATGACTTGCAATGGCCCCAGATGCAGTGAGTAACCTTGACCTTCTTTTTCAGCGGACACTGCTTTCTTCAAAGATGTGGTTTTTGTTGGTTCTTTCTGCCAGATTTGATAGTTTTATCTCAACCTTCATCCTCCTTTAACTCCATGGAGCATTTAACATTGCCAAATAGCTCCAATAACTTTGGGGTTTATTTTTATGATTACCTTTTTATTCTTTTCCTACCTCATTCCTTTTTTGTCTCTTTTGCTGTTTATCATCAATATCACACCCCGATTGTGAAATGTCTCTCACAGAATGAAGGCTCTGTGCTCTCTCCTTCCTCTCTGTCTCTGTCTTTCTGTCTCTCTCTCTCTGTCCCTCTTTGTCTCTCTCTGTCTCTGTCTCTCTCTGTCTCTCTGTCTCTCTCTCTGTCTCTCTCTCTGTCTCTCTCTCTCTCTCTCTCTCTCTCTCTCTCTCTCTCTCTCTCTCTCTCTCTCTCTCTCTCGGCAATGGGGGTTAAGTGACTTGCCCAGGGTCACACAGCTAGTAGGTGTCAAGTGTCTGAGGCTGGATTTGACCTCAGGTTCTCCTGAATCCAGGGCCAGTGCTTTATCTACTGTGCCACCTAGCTACCTACCCCCTCTCCATCTCTCTTTCTCTGTGTCTCTCTGTGTGTGTCTCTCTCTCTCCTTTCACTTGGTGACTTCATCAGCTTTCAAGGACTTCATTATCAAATTGGCAGATAACTCCCTGATTTATGTATTCAGTCCTTATCTCTTTTTTAAACCTTTAACACATCCACCAACTGCCTATTGAACATCCCACATCACATACTGCCTACTGGACATTTCAAACTGAATTTACTATAAGCATCTCAAAATCACTATATCCCAAACAGAACTCCCCCACATTGTGCTTAAAATCCACCTCTCTTATAAACATCCCTACTTTTTTTGAGGGCAGCAACCTCCCAGTCACCAGGTTTTCAACCTTGGTACCTTCTTTCTCCTCATATAGCCAACCATGCCCAAGCTGATCATTCAACTCTCTACCACATATATTAGATCCTTCCCATATTCTTCATTTCTTTCTTTCATATTCACATGGGTACTGTGGTAAAAAAAAGTGAAAGTTTTTTTAACAGTCAGCGATAACTGAAAGATGCCAGTTTTTTGAAGGACCACCCTTTCGGGGAGGAGACCATGACGAACAGCCAGTCCATCTGCTAAGCACTCCACTTCCGGGGTGCGAACTTAAAGGCAAGGTGAGAACGGAAGTGAGGTCTTTTTTGCTCTCCTCGCCCGCTGGCTTGCTCTGCACACACAGACGCTGACTCAGGTTCGACTCGGCCTGATCCTCTGTAAAAGCACATGTTTGACGCGGTTCTCAGCCTCAGAGGTGGCCTTGAGTTTTTGGTGAGTTCTATACGGAATATAGACTAAGCTTAGATCTAAGACTATTTGTTTTTATTTCTACTTTCCTATCTCTCTAATCAACATTACCTTGTTTTGTTGGCTAAGCAATTCCCAAACAATAAAAGCTCTAACTAAAGCTCAGAGGCTTCTTCCACTTATTGGTCTGGGAAATATATAAGGGAAAGGTTAAAAGGGAGTTTAATGCTCTTGTATCCAATTTTAAATCTCACAGTTCCATCTTAGTTCATGCCTACATATACTTTCATCTGGACTATTACAATAGTCTACTAATTGGTTTTGCTGCTTCAATTGTCTCTCTACTAAAATACATCTTCTTCATAGCTTTTTCCTAAAGCACAGGTATGACCGTGACATTTTCTTACTTAATAAATTCTAATGGCTTCCTATTAACTGTAAGATTAGATATTTTATCTTGATCTGGTAATTTTTAAGCATCTATTTTTTGTGTAAGCTTTGTAATGCATACAACATACTAGCTCACTAGCACATGTATTTGATTTATAAATAAGTATAAATATGTTGAGGGTACATATGCAAAAATTGTTTATATCCAAAAAGGGTTAGAGAACATTGTTCCTTGGCAAAACAAAACAAAATAAAAACATTATCTTTGAAATCAGAAGACATATGTCTGAATTATAGCTCTGCCACTGACTGGTATGTCACAATGGGCTGGTTACTGCCTATCTCTGAGCCTGAGTTTCCTCCTCTGTAGAATAAAGCAGTTTGACTATCTGAACTCTAAAGACCTTTACAACTCAGAAGTACTTTATCCTATAATATCAAGTCGTCTAGTGTCCAATTTCCTACTAGGTTCATTTGTAAATGATCTCTTTAAAAAATCCACGCAGTGGATAGAGCACCGGCCCTGGATTCAGGAGGACCTGAGTTCAAATCCAGCCCCCAACACTTAACATTTCCTAGCTGTGTGACCCTGGGCAAGTCACTTAACCTCAATTGCCTCACCAAAAAAAAAAAAAAGAAAGAAAGAAAAGAAATCCAAAGACATGGAATTTCTTTAATGTGGTATATTATTGTAATTGACATGATTTAGAATTTTACATTGCCTGGCTCCCCTTTTATCTAAAATTGCTCATTTTATGCACCTTTGAATTCTGCTTAAAGTTCTGACAACAATAAGGTTGCTAATAGGAGAAAGATAGTCATTGGTTCTTAAAGCCCAATGCTCTCAGATCTTTATACTTATAAATGCCAAGATAAAATATCTAATTAATAAATGCAAAGCACCATCTGCTTCCGGGTTGATATATATTCATGTATTTCTTCATATATATACACACATATACATGTATATATATACATATATTCATTATATTCTTCATATATACTTCACATATATTCTTCAAATATACATGCATGTATATACACACATTTATATATACATATATAAAACTGTCAGCTAGTAGTGATTATGAATAAATGAAAGTGAATATGAATATAACTGTCAGCTAGCAGTGATTATGATATATTTCATATACATATATATATTTCATTTATTCATAATCACTAATAGCTGACAGTTGCCTCCCATTACCTTCATTTCCTATTCTAATGAGTTTTGATAAATTAATATCTTTTTTTCTTTTATGATTTCAGTGAAAGTTGTTCTTTTACTCTGGCACTTTCTATTCCCTTGATACTTTGATAAAAAATGCCAGACCAAACAGAAACTCTTCAGGAAATTCCTCAACTCTAACCTTTCAGGGTCAAAGAAGGCAGCAGACAGTTTGTTGTATTGGAAAGTGACCTCAGTTCAGTTCTACTCCAAACAAACTTTCAGATGTTATCTATGCATTGTCTCAGGAGAAAGCAGCACTAATCCTTAGAGAGCAACAGTAGCACTCTTGTACCTTTTGGGGGGTAACATTTTCTACAAAGATTGACATTCATAGGAAAGTGACCCTAGAATGAATGTACATAAACATATATACATATTATATTAATGACAGTGTTTACTGGAGCAACTTGATATCTACAAATCCCCCACTCTACATAGTCTGAAAAATTGCAAGCAATATTCTGCATTATTGAGATACATTCCAGATCATACATAGATTACCCAAACGTGTGTAATATAATACCCCCAAATTTTATTGACTTCACATTTTCTTATAGATGTGTTCAATATAAACAGTTAACAATTCAAAAATAAAAGAAACAAATAAGAAATTATTCAATTCAGGTTTGACTAACAACTTTAGCTTTAGTTCAGTAACTTACACCTATTAAACTATCCTATGCCATAAATTGAACTTATAAGCATTATTCAACAGATTTCAGAATGCTGTCAAATAGCAACTCAGCAATTCCAAATACTATCTGAAAAGTTACTAAAGGAGTTTATCTTCCTTTGTCTTTGTCATTAATTAAATAAAGATCATTTTAAGGGCTAGAGTAAATTCTTGGGGTTTGTTATAAAAACAACTGTTTCTCTTCTATCTCTCCAAGAAAGGAACTTGATGAAGGTGGTTGCTGTTTTAATGCATCATTTACCTCCCAAGAGTCCACATTTAAAGATCTTCAGTATGGCCCCAGCTGTAAAAGCACATCTGTCAGCTAAAATGAGATTGACAGCTTCCTATACTTAAGGGGCAACTTTGCGACCTTACAAGGATGTTTTAGCATTTTAATATTTAAAGATAATCCACCTTCTAAGTTAATTTAGAAATAATGAATAAAATGTTTATTTTCAGGAATTAGTTAACCAATAAACCCCCATCTGAAGTTAATAGGAAAGGGTAGTCCTGTGCTAGCAAGATGTTGAGTATTCAAAAAAGAAAAAAAGAAAGAAAATAATGAAATGTTCCCTGTCTTTAAGGAGCTCATCTTTTTGTTGTAGGGTAGCAACATGCACACAGATAAGAAAATAGAAGATACATGCAAAGTAAATATGCAATATCTCTCTGTAGCTGCATAACTTTGAATTAGAAGAGTGAGGGGGAGAAGAGGTGTGACAGTCATAGTCCAAGGGTTCTATGCTCCAAGTAGATGGTGGGGGGAGAGACAAGGAGACTAGCCATAGCAGCCTCAGTCCTCTTCTCCTGTCAAGGGGGGCTGCTCACTCTGATAAGTTATCTGTATTTGGAGTTTGGAGGTGTCAAGATAGACAGAGCAAAATTTCACACTCCAGGCTAAGATGAGATGCTGAGTCCATTCATCTCCTAAAACTGTTACCCATGTAACTAATGCCAGTTCCTCTAGAAGAGAGACTCATAAACAAGGGTCTATGAATGAATTTTTAAAAAAAAAAAGTTTTAGAATGTTCGATTATAATTGGTTTCCTTTTAATCCCATGCATTTTATTTCATGCATTTTAAAAGACTATTCTGAGAAGGCCTTCATAAGCTTCACCATATTACCCAAGGAGTACATGACAAGGGGGGGAAAGGCATGCACAGAGGTGGGGGTGGGGTTATCAGGTCATGCTCTAGAATTTCTGGTTTTGATAATTAGTCCTACTAGAAGCATGAATTGAGCATCCTGGGGAATTTGTTGGTTGTGTGATTTGTAGCTGGCACAGTCATGGGGGAACTAAACAAACTCAAACTGCATTTCCGAGAACTCCTGGGGTAAGTTAGGCTTTATGTCTGCACAGCTTATGTGGATTAAGATGGTGACAGGCTTGGAGCCTTTCACTGTGATGTTTTATTATTATTCATTTTCCATTTTATTAATTATTATACATTGCTCATTGATTCTATCTTCAGAATAAAAAAGTACATTGCCATTTAAGCAAGTTTGTGAACTTTTATGTGTAAAATACACCAAATCCATATGAAATATAGCAAGTTGAAGAAATAAGGAGGATTTTCACCAGTAGCTGGGGATTCCTAACTAAGTTCTAGTTAAGAGGATACACACACACACACACACACACACACACACACACATATACACAAAATTAAAAATTAAAAGGGAGGGTGCTGATAGGTGATGCAGTGGATAAAGCACCAGTCATGGAGCCAGGAGGACATGAGTTCAAATCTGACCTCAGACTAGCTGTGTGACCCTGGGCAAGTCACTTAAACCTCATTGCCCTGCAAAAAAAAAGTACACAAATCCACATAGTCCTTGACATAGAGACAGCTAGAGCTAAGAGATATAGGCATAGATTCTTTGAGAAAAATGCAGAAGTATACTATTATTTGGTGTTTTAACCCATCAGAGCATTTGCATAGGCAAGCACAGGACTCTCCATCTAGTGAGTCATTTGGTGGCTAAAAACAGAACCTGTTGAGAGGATCAGAGAGAGACCAGTGCTAGCAACTAGAATGATCAGAGAAGGTCTCTTTGAGGAAATGACAACTAAGATGGACATTAAAGACAACTAGGGATTTTAAGAGGGTAAGCTAAGGGTGGGGGGGGGCAGCATTCCAGGCCGGGGAACAGATAATGGAATGATATGAAGGTGTGAGATGGAATATTCTTTATGGAGTACAGTGAATGGTCATGCTTGGCTGGGACATAGTCTACTGGGGGTGTGGGGGGGTAATGTGAAATCAATTTGGAAAGATCAAGTGGAGCCAGATTGTGAAGAACTTTTAGGAGGCAAACAGAAGAATTTGGATATTCTCCTAAAGATTCCTTCTCAGGTAACTAACATGGTCAGACCTGTACTTTAGGAATATTAATTAAACAGTTGGATGGAGGTTAGAGTGGAGAGACTGGAAATTGAGAATTAAACTAAGAGTAAACTGCAATAGTAGTTCAACTGAAAGGGGATGGTGACTTAAGCTAAGGTTATGACCGTGTGATTTAAGAGAAGAAAATGGTAATAGTCACAAACATTTTATAGTTTTGTAAAATGCTGTATTTCTATTATTTTATCCTCCCAACAACCCTTTAAAGCAAGTGCTAGTAAGTGACTTTCCACAGCCACACAGCTAGTAAGTGTCTGAGGCAGGATTTGAACACAGGGCTATTTTGACTTAAAGTCAAACACTCAAGACATTAAGCTATCTAGCTTTCTCTAATGCTATTTGGGAATGTGTGACCCATGTTGTGGGGGCAATTTTTTTTAAAATCTTGGTTATTTATTGGATAGAAGGGGGTGGTGGTATTGAATTAGTCTCTCTTTTTAAAATGTCTTTGAATGTCAAGCTTATTTGGTCTCTGACAAAGGTTAGCTAACTAGCCTCCTGATAATTATGCACAATCTCAAAGAGAGAATGTCCAATTTGATTTTGCCTTTCACATTTAGAAAAGGAGAAACATCTAGATGTTCCAAAGAATTGTGGGTATAATTTGTTCTTTTATGGAACATACACCACAAAGTTCAACCCCATGGAGTAGCCTTTGTGATTCAAAATTAAATGCTCCAAAATCAGATTGTAGGAGACCAAATCCTTAGGCATTGCTTCAAAAACTGCTGCCAATCTCTCTTGTCTCTTTCATGCACTTAATACTACTCCCATGTTCTTAATGAAGCATTAATAATATCATACTGTTTCTCAGACTTGTCTGTTGTTCCCAAGTACAATGTTTGGTCCTACTGGGGAACTCTTAATTGCTAGATCTGGATTAATAAGGGTAGGTGAGATAAAGTTGGGGACAGGCTGACTCAAAAACACTGTGGTATCCAGTTCCCTTGGGTACATAATGTGATGAAGACAATCTCCTTTAAAGTATTTATACGTAAAATATCCCTGAACCTCTGCTTTTCAAAAGCAAAAGAGAATTTTGTTCTTCTGAGTGAGTCAAGAAAAAAATGATGGTCATTTGAACTTGAAAATCTGTTGACTACACCATTTCATTAGCATATTTCTCTGCCACTTTCTGCTTTCCTTTTTTTCCTCCCTTTCAATAAATATAATATATTTTCATGATGTCCTCCTCCCTTAGAGGAAGCACGAATTTCATTCAACAACAGCATCCTGCTACCACTCTGCAAAGCGTTCTTACTGTAAGCCTGCTGAGATAGTTTTGTACTAGAAATAATTTGCAAGACCTCACCTCCAGACAAGAGGTTATCACAAAATAAGTTCCTTTCTTTATCAGCTTTACAAATGAAATACCTCATTCTGACAGTACCCTCAAAATTGAAAAGTTAAAAATTGGCTCTTATTTTTAAAAGTATTAGTTCTGGGGCAGCTAGGTGGTACAGTGGATAAGGCACTGACCCTGGATTAAGGAAGACCTGAGTTCAAATCCAGCCTCAGACACTTGACACTAGCTGTGTGACCCTGGGCAAGTCTCTTAACCCTCATTGCCCCACCAAAAAAAAGTATTAATTCTTTTCTGCCTTTTATTCCTTTTAAAATCATTGAAGCAAAATTGAATCCAAAGAATCTCAGTCTGTCAAATTGCAAGTCCTACTCAATCCATTAAAAAATGAAAAAAAAAACATGTCTTAAATTTGGAAGATGTTGGAGGTCATATTATGCAAATAATTGGCTCAGTTTTCCCCCCATAAAATTTCTTGGTCACCTGGTTACACCAGTTAATTATTCCATTACTCCTCCTTTTCAGAATCAAATCTAACTGGTTTCTAGTTGCTCACACATAGCACTCAATTTCCTATATCCATGAATTTACACTTGTCATCACCTACACCTGGAATAAACTCCTTCCTATCTCTGACTTGATAGAATACCTCACTTCTTTCTAGATTCAGGCCAAGTACCACTTTCTAAAAGGAAACCTTTCTCAAATCCTCCAACTACTAGTTCTCTCCTTCCCTATCTACTTTGGGTGTATCTTATATTTATTCTGCCTTTACTTATGTATGCACATTTTGTCTCGCCTGATAAAATAGAAGCTCTGTGATGGGAGGGATTCTCTCACTTTTAAACAAAATATCCCCATCTTCCTTAAAGGCTCAACTCAAATGTTATCTTTTATATGAAGCTAACCTCTACACTCCTCCACTCCTCAGCTGCTGAAAACTTTTGCCAAAAAAAAAACCCTTTTATCCATTAAGTATCAATTGTACATATAGTAGTTGCTCAATAAATGACAATAAAAAGTAAACAAAACAAAACAAAAATATTCCCAGTACCATGGTCCATAGTAGCTACTGAATTGTTTATTGGTTCAGTGATTAACACAGGCAATGAATCTGTCAATGAATAAGCAGTATTATGTAACTGAATGAGAGGACTAGCATTCTTCCCTTAGTCTTTTGATCCCAGAATAGCAGGATAAGCAATATAGGAAAGGAGGCCTATGGCTGAATCAAGGCTATTTTCTGGATTTCCATCTCTTATCTAAATGTGTGTTCCCTTCTATGGCTAAGTAAACCACCCTATGTTAATTGTTAGGTAGACTACAAGTGTTTCATTTTAATCTAATTTTGGACCAAAACTACCAAGTGACTGGTGTAAGTCATGCCCATTCAATGATATATGGCTAATGGCATGGAAGGGAGAAGACCTTGCTCCTAGAACTTCCTGTCCATCAAGGTCTATATTTAATGAGCTTTAATAATTTTGCAACCAAGAAGTGGAGTCAAGATGGCAGCATATAGGCAGCAACAAAGTTGAATTCTCCCAATATTCCACTGAAAACAACTTTTTTAAAAAATTCAATTTTTTTGTTATATTTTAAGTTCTGGATTGTCTCCCTCCCTCCCCCACAGTAAAGAAGGCCACTATTTGACAAAGATAGATACATGGATAGAGATATAGATATTGATAGAGGTAGAGAGAGATAAAAATAGAGATGATAGAGATAGAGATAGATGATATAGATATATAGATATGTATATATGTGTATGTACTATACATACATATATACACCATACTATGTGTACTTCTATTTATATGTCTTTTCTCTGGAAGTATATAACATCTTCCTTCATAGGTCCTGAGAACCTATAATACTCAGAATAACTTGATTGTTCACAATTATTCTTTGAATAATATTGCAATATATAATATTGGCTTGATTATGCTCACTTCACTTTTCATTATTTCATGCAAGTCTTTCCATATTTTTCTAAAAATCAACCAACTTATCATTTCTTATAGGACAGTAATATTCCATCACAATCATACACAACTTCTTTAGCCATTCCCCATTTCATGGGCATCTCTACAATTTCCACTTCTTTGCCACCACAAAGAGAGCTATTGTTCCTTTTTCCCTGATCAACTTGGGAAACAGACCCAATTAAGGTATTGCTGGGTTAAAGGGTATGTGCAGCTTTATAGCTCTTTGGGCATAATTCTGGATTTCTCTTCAAAATGGTTAGATTGGTTCACAATTCTACAATAGAATATTAATAACCCAATTTTCCCACATCACTTCAACATTTGCCATTTTTCCCTTCCATCATTTTAGCCAATCTAATACATGTGAAAGGATACCTCAAAACTATTCTAATTTTCATTTCTCTAATAATAATAATTTAGAGCATTTTTTCATATGAATAGATATAGTTATGATTTCTTTGTAAAAACTTGCCTGTTCATATCCTTTTACAATATATCATTTGGGAAATAACTCATTCTTATAAATATGACAAGGTTCTCTATATATTTGAGATATGAAACCTTTATCTGAGAAACTGTCTATAAATCCCCCCCCCCAATTTTCTGGTTTCTTTCCAATCTTGACTACATTAGTTTTATGTGTAAAAAAACTTTTAATTTAATGTAACTAAAATTATCCATTTTATATCTCATACTCTATTTACTGTTTATTGATAAATCATTCTCCTATCCATAAATCTGATATGTAATGCATTTGATATTCTAGTTTTCTTATTATATCTCCTGTTATGTCTAGATAATATATTCATTTTGACCTTATCTTGGTAAATGGTATAAGATATATGATATATATCCAATTTTTGCCAGACTGCTTGCTTTCCAATGTTCCTAAAATCTTTTACCAAATAATGTATTATTATCCCCAAAGCTTAAATCATTACATTTGTCAAACACAAAGTTACTGTAATAATTTACTACTGTGTATTGTATTTCTATTCTGTTCCACTGATCCAACTTTCTTACCTAGTGCCAGATTGCTTTGATAATTACTATCTTAAAATTTAGTTTAAGATTAGGTGTTGCTAAATGTCCTTCCTTTACATTTTTCATCAATTCCTTTAATATTCTTGATATTTTGTTCTTCCAAATGAATTATATTATTTTTTCTCTAGCTCAACACAATAAATTTTGGGTAATTTAATTGGGATAGCATTTAATATGTAGATTAGTTTATGTAGAATTGTCATTTTTATTATATTGGCTCTGCCCAACCATGGACAATTAATATTTCTCTAATTATTTAAGTATGACTTAATTTGTATAAAAAAGTATTTTATTTTTAAAAATTTCTTAAATTTTAATTTTTTAAACAAACATATATTTTATTTTTTCCAGTTACATGTAAGGGTAGGTAAAAAGTTTTTTATAATTATGTTCATATAGTTATGGGGTTTATCTAGACAGGCAGGCTCTCTCAAAACAACTTTAAAATAACCCTTCAAACCGAAGTCACAAAACAATTTTAAAATAGCCCCTTAAATGGAATTTTGGAGTTGCAGAGCCAACAAAAGCTTAAGGTGATACTATTTTTTTTTCAGTCCAAGACAGCTTAGGAGGTCAATAGGAAAGATCTGTAACACTGAGTTGGTAATTAGCTGGGGGCACCATTGAAATACTAACAGTAGTCCTTGGAAGTCATTGTGAAAGCATTAGCAACAGCTTTGTAAATCTCTTTGCATACAGACAGTAAAAAGGTTGAATAAGTGATCAGAAATTACAGGTGATCCTTTGTTACCACTGCATGTAGGACCCTGATACATTACTTATACACACTTTCGTGTTGCAGTTCCAGGGTGAAGAATATTAACACATGTGGCCACAGGGGGACAGGGACTCTGGCCACAATTTCAGGGCAGAGAACACTCCTTCTAGTCACTCACAAAGAAGTAGAGGTCTTTGTGTTAGTCCGAATCCAGACAGCAGCACCAGCACTTGTGGCCACAGAAGATCAGGGGCCTGATTCACAGCTTGCAGCTGCAGGAGAGCAGGAGGCCTAATCACAATTTCAGGGCTAAGGGGAATATTAACACTTGTGGTTATATAGGAATATGGTCCCTTTCTGGGTAAAACCAAAAGAACAGGTCGGGAGAGTAATGAACATACTTTTCATTGGATCAAATTACCCAGAACAAGCTCTGAAAACAGTAGCACAAAAAACCTTAAGGTTGGGATAATTCTTGCTCCACTCCCAGAACAGAGTGCAACTTTAACATCAAGTCAAAAGTCAGGATATAGGCTAGAAAAAATGAACAAAATACAAAAAATAACCTAATCACAAAAATGTACTATGGTGACAGGGAAGATCAAAACACAAACAGAAAAGAAGGCAACGATACTAAAACATGTTAAGGGCTAAAATTCTAGCTAATCTGTCTAAAATATCTAATGAGTGGTCGCCAATCAATTACAAGCTTTAGCAAGAGTTAGACTTTTAAGCATTTATTAAGGAGACTAAGAATTTGGTAAAGAGAGAGAGAAAGGCCTAGATTCCTATCTATTAAAGGGAGAGCACATTTCTAGCTCCCTTCTCTGCCAGAGTCCAGAGGAAAGAGCTCCCAGTCTCCTCCTTCCTCCTCCCACTAGTCTGCGTCACTTCCTGATACCAAAGAAAAGACTCCTGGTCTTGCCCTCAAAGACCTTCACTTCATGGGCAGAACTCTTCTACAGTAAGTATCCAGCAGGTGGCATTATTCCAATCGTTACAAACAGCTACTAGAATAATCTCAGAGGAAAAAAATGTGAATTGGACACAATCCTACAAGAATTCTTAGAAGAACTCAATTTTTAAAAAATCAAATACGAGAAGTAAAGGAAAAATGGGTGTAAGTTAGGGATGCAAGAAAATTATAAAAAGAGGTTCAATAGCTTGGTAAGAGAAGGTAAAAAAAAAAAAAACTTAAAACCCAAATTGGTCAAAGGGCAAAAAAGCACAAAAATCCACTAAAGCAGAGAACTTCTTAAAAAGCAAAACTGGTCAAATAGAAAAAGAGATACAAAAATGCACTGAAGAAAATACCTTTTTTTAAAAAAAGCAGAACTGGCCAATTTGAGGGGAAAAGTACAAAAGTTTGCTAAAGAAAATAATTCCTTAAAAATTATATTTAGGTAAGTGGAAGCTGATAATTCTATGAGACATCAAGAAAAAAATAAAAGGAAGTCAAAAGAATTTAAAAAACAAACAAAAGAAATTCTGAAATATTTCATTGTAATAACAACCTCTCTATAAAATATATCAAGGAAAGATAATTTAAGAATTATTTGACTACTTGAAAGCTATGATTAAAAAAAAGAACCCAGACATGATCTTTCAAGAAATTGTTAAGAAAAACTGTCCTTATATCTTAGAACCAGATGGTAAAATAGAAATGGAAAGAATCCACCAGTCACCTCCTAAAAGAGATCCCAATAAGAAAATCCCCAGGAATATTATAGCCAAATTCCAGATCTCTCAAGACAAGGAGCACATATTGCAAGCATCCAGAAAGAAACAATTCGAACAATACTGGAACCACAAAAGACAAACCAGATTTACCATATTCTACATTAAAAGATGATATTCTGGAAGGACAAAGAAGCTAGATTATCAACTAAGAATAACCTGCCAAGAAAAAGTGAATATAATCCTGGGGGTGTAGTAAACAAATATTTAAGAAAATAGAGGAATTTCAAGTATTCCTGATTAAAACACCAGGCCTAAGTAGAAAATTTAATTTTCCAAGAGAAACATAAAAAGGTAGACATGAAAAATAAATCATAAGGGACTCAAAAAAGGTACTATCCTACATGGGATGATGAAATTCGCAACTTCTAAGGATTTCATCATTATTAGGACAGTTAGAAGGAGTATGCACATACAGAAAACATGGATGTACGTTGACTATGATGGGATGATCTCAAAAAAAATTAAGGGGTGAGAGGAGAATACAGTGGAAGGGGAAAGGGATAATTATCTCACATAAAAGAGTAGTACAAGTAAGAGCTTTTACAGTGGTGGGGAAAATGAGGGCAGGGCAATACCAGACAATTCTTGAACCTTATACTCAGAGTTAGCTCAATGAGAAAATAACAAACACAAACCTACAAAACTATTAAAAATATAGGGCTAGAAAACATAATAACATAATTCATCTTGAAGGACAAAAGATTAAGAATATCAAGAGAATCAATAAAAACATGTGAAAGTAGATAATTCAAGCCTCTGCAACAAGAACTTGCTATTTGGTTTTGTTTTGTTTTATTTATTTATTTGTTTGGTGAGGCAATTGGGGTTAAGTGACTTATCCAGGGTCACACAGCTAGTAAGTGTCAAGGGTCTGAGGCCAGATTTGAACTCAGGTCCTCCTGAATCCAGGCACAGTGTTCTATCCACTGTGCCACCTAGCTGCTGCAAGAACTTGCTATTTGACAAAAAAATCTGGGAAAACTGGAAAGCAGTCTGGCAAAAACCAGACATAGACCAACATCTTATACTACAGGTTTATCAAGATGAGGCCAAATAGGTACATGATTTAGATATAAATGGTAATATCATAAGCAATTTAGGGGAGTATGAAAAATTTTACCTGTCAGATCATTGGATATTATGGTCAAACAAGAGATAATGAATACCACATGATATAAAATGGGTACAAATAAAATCAATGCATCCAAAATTAGAAGCAGAGAAGAAAACTGAGGGGAAAGGTTTTACAAAAAGTTTCTCTCTTATAAAGGTGCCATTTGTTAAATATATAGAGAACTGAGTCAAATTTATGACAATGGGGCAAGGGATATGAAAAGGCAGTTTTCAGAAGAAGAAATCCAAGATTGCTATATTCATATAAATATATACTCTAAATTACTATTGATTAGAGAAATACAAAGTAAAACAACTCTGAGGTACCTCCTCACACCTATCTGATTGCTAATATGAAAAAAAGACAAATATTGGAAGAGATGCGGCAAAAATAGAACATTAATGTACAGTTGATGGAGTTGTGAACCAATCTGACTATTCTATAAAACAATTTGTAACTATACCCAAAGGGCTACAAAACTGTGTTTAAGCTTTGATGATGACACCATAGTACTACTAGGTCTGTATTCCAAAAAGATCAAAGAAAAAGGACCAGTACATACAAAAATATTTATAGCAGCACTTTTTGTGGTGGCATAGGATTGGAAAATGAAAGGTAATAATGAAATCATAGATCTAATCCCATCCCACCTTACATAAATAAGTATGCGTAAGTATGCTCCAGATGCGGCATTTTATTGAATGCCTCATGTCTTCTTAAATACATAGGCATTCTTACTGAGGCATGGATGCACCTAGGGATGGGAAAGGATAGATTTCAAAAATCTGTGAATTTGGGGTTTTTTTAAACATTTTGAAAACTATACACTAATATAACTGATTTCCTATGTAACTAGATGTATTTGATATATTTATTTAAGCACATTTTCTGAGAAGGGGCCCATAGGTTTCACCAGCCTGGCAATGGCATCTGTGTCTACACACAAAAGCCTAAGAACTCTTGTGCTACTTGATTATGTTGCTTGGAGAATTCTCTAATATGTTTGATATCATCAGATTTTACTTGTTCTTTCAGCTGTTACTCTTTGAAAGAAATATTATTTTTACATGAAAATGTCTCCTCTCCAGGTAGACAATTAATGATCAGCTTGGTTTAGTTAAGAAAAGAAAGTTTCAAGTTCTGGGATTCTGTTGCTTAATGGGGATAGGATTTTTATGAACCTCTTAGAAAATATTGATGATCCTGGATGCAATGTGTCTATGGTCATATATCCCACAATGCAGAGGCAACAGACAGTGTCTTTTGCCCTCTTCCTCAATACCTTATTGCTTTAAAATCATTAATGTTGTTAATGAGGCTTTAGAGAATCCCTGCAGTAGGTCAGACAATGATGTATGCCTGGAGTTGGTATCTCATTAAAGGTTACTCATTGATTACTTTCAAGTCTCATTTAATTTTCCACCTAAGCAACCAGGGCTTGAGCAGGATCGAAGCCTAGGGGGGAAAAAAGTGGGAAAGCTGCATCATTTGCATACTTCTGTAAATGAGAAATTCCAGCTAAAATGATTCTCTGGCCTGAAGCCGTGTGTGGAGGAAACAAGGGCTGATAACCATCAAAGGGAATAGTTGAGATCATTTTGAAGGATATTTTTGGAAATGGAAGGATGGAATAAATGATCAAAGGAAATTTTTGGTGATGTGATATAACCTCCCAAACACAACTTTGCATTTATTATTGTTGTTTGTCGGGCCTTTTGGTTACTCAGTCTCCTGATCTTGCCCAGGCTAGAAGTGAAGCAGCCCCTTGTGGGCGTGTTCCCTATCCTGATCTGCATGCAAGCTTTAGACTGTTCTGCTTTTGTAAACTAGGCCATGACTCTCCTTCTTAAGCAGACTAGCAGTCCTCGTCTCTAGAACTTTACCATATTGGTACCATAAATTAGCTCAGACTTTATCCTGATGCTGTCATACTTAAAAGAAATGGGAGCCACTAATTTGTACACAAGGAATCTCGTGAACTACATATGGACATAGTTTTAAAATATAATTGTGTCTGTTTTATTATACTTTTATTTACTTTGTTAAATACTTCTATTACATTTTATTCTGATTCAGGTTGCAGATGGGTTTGTGGCAGGGGCATGTTGTAAACCTCTGCAGGAATCCACTGTAGTTCAGAAAGACTGAGCTGAGGGGCCTCAGTCACCTAGCAGCAGGGATTACTGGTATGTGCCATCACACAACAACAAATTTACTTTAAAAGCAAGATTTAGGATGTATCGAGTACCTTTATTTTCATCACACACTAATTTCAGTCTGAGAAAATGAGGGCTCTTAATTTACTAAATTCCTTTCCCATCTCCTGAGTTTCCACATCCCAACCAAAGGTATTACAAAGAGATATGAAAGCTCCAGAAATGTAATTTATAAGATTGTTTTGTTGATCATTGATATATTTTACACAACAAATAACGCTATTTCAGAAATAAGTAACTTCTCTGGCTAAAAACGTATGTTTTCTGTTTAAATGGTATTTTTCCCCCAGATTGTTATGTACTGTGGGTATCTAACATAAAAAAATGAGTTAGATTATAGATTTTTAGTGCTGGAAGGGACCTTGGATTCCATTGAGTCTAACCCCTTCATTTTGAATAATAAGAAACTTAGGCACAGAGAGGCTGTGATTTGTCCAATCACACAGGCAATATGCAACTGTGGTAGGATTTGAAACCCAGACTTCCTGATTTAAGATCCGGTTCCAACTCCATTATACCCTCTCCCAATGTCTGTGTCACTCTTTGAGCAGCTAATTTGATAAATCAGTTTCTATTAGTAGTTCATAAAAGCTATAGTCCTTGCTAAAGTAATTAACCTAGGACCAACCATTTCCTAATAGATCATACTGTAATATCTTGTTTTCACACAAAACCCAGCCTAAGAGATATGGAGCTAGGTAGCACAGTTGATAGAAGACAGGCCTGAGGTCAGCAAGATTTAAATCTAGCCTCAGACACTTACCTGCTATGTGACCCTGGGCAAGTCACTTGGCCCTGTTTACCTTAGTTTCTTCATCTGTAAAATGAGCTGGAGAAGGAAATGCAAGCCCAGTCCAATATCTTTGCCAAGAAAACCCCAAATGGGGTCATGAAGAGTCAAACACAACTGAAACAACTAACAAAAGGAGTTTTCTGTTGAAATAAGAAAGCTCCCTCTCTTTTTAAAAATAATTATTCCTATAAGGACTGCAATAACACCTTGTTACAAAAAGTAGCTCACTTTGAGTCTAGGGAGAAATAGAATATATCTTAAACTCTCCTTAGCGCTTCCTACTTTGGCTTTAGGGAGTTTATTTTAGATGAAAGCTCTTAGTTCAATTGCAATTACTCTAAGCTACTAGTTAATAAAATACCTAACAACTACACAGAGTTTGGGTTTTCAGCCTAACCTTACATTCATTTGCATATGTATATGAATATTCATACCTATATTCATCTAATCTATTATATCTGTCTAATATTTAATCTATTATCTGTCTATATCTATATCTAAGTCTATATAATCATTATTTCTCTCTGTATCATCTGTATCTATCTTCATCTATATGATGGACATTTCAATCCCCATATCATCTCTATCATCTACAGATATAGGTGATGAACAATCTATCTTATATTTATCTCTATTTCTACCTCTCTAATTCTATGTCACCTATAAATATAGATAGAAAGATCATTTACAGAAAGAAATATGTATAGATCCTTCATCCTTTGCTTCTTTGTAGTTAAGGCAAAATTCATTTGGCTGGAAAAAGTTGGCAAAATTAACAGCAGATTATATTATAATGCCTGTAAGTAGACATCAGAAGAGGAAGTTGGGGAAAGAATTGACCTTTTTGGGGGGCTTCGCAAAGCCTGGGTTCTCTTCTTCTTGATGGCCATGGTGCCAAGAACTCAGTTATTTCTCCTTCCTTGCCGTAGCTCAGTCTTCCCTTTGTTCCATGTTTGCCCCAACCTCACAATTTTAGATAGTCAGAATCTTTTTCACCTTGATTCTTTGATAGCTTCTCTCTTTAATATAATTTGCTTAGGGCATGACCCAGTCTTTCATGTAATAGCTTTGATTGATGAAAGGATGTATACAAGCCCTATTCACACAGTTCTGATTTTTTTAATACAAAAAAATGATGAAAAAATTTATTCTTGACTAGTTAAGGCATTAGAGTCAAATGGGAGTGGTTTCAACTCCATCCTTACACTAGACAAAAATACGGCAACATGTTTTTACCTTCTTATTAGCATATAGACTGTAATCTCTCCTTTTTGATATTTTTTCTTCTGGGATATGATTACAGGAGCAGTCATGGGAAAAGAGAGTCAAGGAAGAGATAAGAACAGCAGGAACTACTGAGGGCAACATATTTTTCTGTATCCTTATACATAAAACAAGAAGGTTGTACTGGATAATCTCTAAGGTTCTTTCCATTTCAGAATCTATAGTACCCATTTAGATTGGATTGTGACTACCCATGTGAATGTAGTGACTTAATCTATTAGTGTTTTTAAAAAAACAACAGAAGAAACTCTTCTCTGCATTGTTTGATCTTATGCTATGGCAATGTAGTGCTATGGATTACATAACAGAGTGGCAGAATGCCAAACTATGCAGCATGCAATGACAACCACTATATCGTGTCACCATCTGACATATTTAAAGTAGATGGTGTTGACCCACATATGTTCTTGTTTCACAAAAGTGAGAGGAAGTTTATACATTACAACTACTTGACATGTTATTTCAGCTGGGAATACTGCCGTGTTTGATGAATGTGGATTTTCTCAGCTGACAAGGTCTATAAACTGCAGTTTCATAAATGAGTTTTTAACAGAGAGGATGAATATGTGGCTTACTTAGACTGTTGGATCCCTGCTCTTTTAGGAGAGGGTGGTGGTGTGGAATGGGCTTGACAGGTGCTGCTAATGAAGTGCAATCAATCCTAGGGCCTGAGGTAAGACATTTATTGAGGAATGGGGGAGTGGCCAAAGCTGTGATGAAGGAGGGGAGGGTAGCACAATGGTCATGCTGAGTCAAGTCAAAGTTCATCAATAATTGCAAATCCTAAGAGGTTGGGGGTGGGGGTGGGAGAAGCAGAAAATAACATAGAAAGAAGCTATTTGAAGACTGGGGAATTAGCATAAGGTTAACTAGAGCATGCTGTCTGTAAATGGGAATAGTAAATGGCAGTGGGATGATAGTCTGCCTGATGTATTCTCCTTGTCCAAGCTCACATTCCATTATAAGGGTGGGAATCCATGACCCATCTTTGCAATACTTTTTCAGTGTTGCTGTGGGTCCAGATATAAACAACTCATTGTCCCATACTGGACAAAGCACTGGACTTGGGATCAGAAAAACCTGAATCTGAAGCCTGACTCAGACGTTTGCTTAACCTTAACTCAGGCTCAGTTTCCTCATTTGTAAGATTAAAAAATAATAGTATAGCCTACTTTGCAGGAATGTTGTGATGGTCAAATGAGATAACATGTATAAAGTTCTTTGCTTGTTAATATGTGATATGGCTAGATACTATTACTATTATAAGGTACAACTTGGCAACTTCACGAATATATAAGTATAAGACTAATGAGGTGAATGTGGAATGTTGTTACAGTTCAGGATTATTTGCTATTTAATGAAAAATATTATAGATCCCCTAAATACTGTTGTCAATGTGAAAATTAATAGAACATTCAATATAACAAAATTAAAGTCTTTAATGGGGCAGAGGAGTTATTACTAACTCATGATAGCATCATAGCAAGCTAGGAGTACACAAAGAGTGGAGCCAAAAACAGAGATTTTATAGGCTACAAACAACAATAAAAAGACAGCAGTGAAAAGGCAGCCTTTGGTTGATTACCTTTTGTTTCACCTGTTAAAATTTCACATAAGATCAATATAACAGATTCTTTGGGAAATCTACAAAGTAATCAGAGGCTGGAATTGACAAGTTTGGTCATTGGTCTGGGGAAAGAAAGTAAATGAAATCAATCAGTTCTCAGTAAATTGCATTTGTCACTGTGACCTTTTAAAAATAAGATCATAAATTTGAAAAATATTTGGTCAATCTGACCAAATGTAAATGGTTAATAAACCTAGAAAATCCATATTTAAAAAATAAAGTTTGGAGCCTAAATAAACCAAAATTTCTAACAACATTAATCAAAATGACAAAATTGTTATAAACTATAATGATTTACAGAAATAACCCCTCAAGAAGGACAATGCTTTTAAAAAACTGATTATGTATAAGGCACCCTGCCAGGCACTGGGAGAGATATATTTATGACATGGAGCATGCACTCTTTGGACTGTAAGACACCATGATCATATCCCCAGGAAACCTCATCAGCAGGAAACCCATCATCCTGTGAATTTGTATCAGCTTTAGTATTTGTTCCTTCCCAGTACCATCATCACTACTCCTCTGATTAAAGGACTAAAAGGCAAAGCAAAGAACTCCTTCAAAAGCCTCCATTTACATAGGGTTCCCAGACCAGTCATCTCTTCATTTCCCATCAGCTTGTGCTCCTTAGACTCAACTCTACTATATTCAGTGTCTGGTTAACTCTCTCTCTCTCTCTCTCTCTCCCCACCCCCTTCAACTTCCTTTTCTGTGTTGTCTTCTCCCTTTATACCATAAGTTTCTTGAGGACAGTGAGTGTCCTACTTTTTCTTCTTTTTCGTCTTTATCCCAAGCTCTTAGCACAAGTCATGGTATATAGTTGGTGCTTTAAATCTATTCTACCACCCAGTCCTGTTAATCTGAATCTCTTCCTTAAATCCCTTAACTTAGTGCTTAAAAATTCTTTTTTTTTTCAATGTCAAGATGTATAGCAGACAAAACAATCAGTATTTATTGAGGGCCTGTGGTGTACAGACCATGATATATCACAAAGAAGACTATAATAAGAAAATTATAAAGTCATTTGAAAACTTTCATGGGTAAGTTCTAATATTCAGCAACATTGGTTTCTCAGGAGATCTCAATATACTCGATTAGAAGCTTTTCACCACTTCACTATTCCTCTAACTTTGAATAAAGCCCATAGAAGAAAAACTCATTAGACTTTTAAACAGCCTAAGAAAAATGCTACTAAAATGATAGTGCCTGGGGAGGTCTCTGGGAAACTAACCTATTTCCTCCATCTCTATGGCTGTAATATAATTCTTTCAATATCATTACTTCAAGGTACTCACTTTCATATTTGTGCTCAAAATCTATATTTTTGAAACTTTTAAAAAATTTCATTAATCCTGAAAGTTCTTTTTTCTCTTATTCATAAATCCAAAGCCTTACCTTGAATAGAGAAGAGTAAGAAAGATGAAAAGTCAAGCTACAATGATGCTGTTTTACTTTGTAATAATATTTTAGCACAGAATGAAAGAGAGGCAGGATTTAATTTCCAAAAAGCCTGTTTGTAATAGTTGTAAAAGATTCAAAGTTCAAATCCAACAGAAACTACTATTATATTGGTTTTGGTAAGAGCTTTCTAAACGGCAAATCTTTACAATCTTTCTTCTAACCCTTTAATAAAAGAGGATAATCAGTTATTTTAAGTGATATGAATATTATTAAGTTTGAACATTTGATGTCTTACATGAAAAAATTAAGAAGGGAATATTTGAAGGATGGATGGATGGCTACGTTATTGTTTCCCATTATTTTGGCATTATCATACTCAAAGTTTATAAAGAAAACTTTATACACATACACATGCATATATAAACATAGATCTATATATACATGCACATCCACACACATGTGTATATGTATACACAAATATATGTTAGGCATAATACATGTACATATATTTACTTCAATGATGTAGCCACAAGAAATATATAAACATTTCCCCCTTCTAATATCTCAGGACATACTTTCCTCTATATCTCCTTGGTCTCTGAGAAGATAGGCTCAAAACTTATCTTAGTTCTACATAATATTGGTCCTACCAAGTTCATGCATCTGGATCAACTGCTGGATTGGTCTGTGCCTCAGCAATCATTGGGCTGAGGTCCCAAAGGTCCTTTTAAAAGGTCACTCCTTTATTTCAGGGCACTGATACTACACTGTTACTAGAACTCTGGAATGAAGGGATGTGAAAGAACCTTCTGGATCTCTCAGACTGTTTAGGTTGCAGAAGACAACTTTCCTCACTAATTGTTGCAGTCCCCTAAGAGAGCTGAGACAAGAGTGAGGCCAAAGCTGATTGAACATTTTCTGAGTGACTGTTCCATTCAAAGAACCCCATGGCAGATAAGTGGCAGAAGAAATTTTTAAATTTTTCTTTTTTTCTTTTTTTTTTTTGATGGGGTGGGAGGTAGAGAAAATAATTTAAATAGAGAGATAGGGGGTGACTACAGATGTAAAATATTATATGCACTTCCAGGTAAGGTCACTGTATTATTAGTTTTACTTAAAATATTTTACTTTAATAGAAGAGAACTCATTGGAAATGCAAATGTTTGTAATTTTTAAATAAAAGACACCTATCAAACTTTTAAAAAATTTTATAATATATAGTGAGAGTCTGAAAGATGCACAGAGTACCTCTACTGCCATCTCCTCATGCTGAGGATGCCTACTTTCTGCTTCCAGCCTGGCAAAGTCCAGTGGCCATAGGCATCCAGGCAGAACCTCAGTGGACTTAATTCTCTGGATCAGAGGCTCTGGCCACTGTGGGAGGTAGAAGAATGGGCAGGGGCTGACCAGTTCTCTTCATCCTCCAATTACTACTGTACTAAAAGACATATGATAAATATGGCACTTGACCAACATTTGAATTTTGCCTGGGGAAGCAGGTGTGAGAAGGTTTGCAGCTTTTAAGTTATTGTTTAGTGGTGTTATGTAACTATGCACGACAACACAGGTGGTGAACTGAGGTAGCTATGAGATGTTCAGGTATAAATGAGTCTATTTTGTATTCAGGTAGGCTGGATGCAGTTTTCTGTTTCTTATTGATGAAATCTCATGCATAAGGAAATATGAAGATTGTTTTATGCTAAAATTGCTCCCTAATACTCACAACAAGCCCTAGAATTAGGTGTTGTTGTAACTCCAGGTGTTGTGAATATCACATGAGATAATATTTGTAAAGCACACAGCCCACTGTCTGTCACACAATAGGAACTTACTATATTCTTGTTTCCTTCTTTTCTCTTCACTATCCAGTTAACTGACCAGGTTCAGTTACAGAATGTTTCTGCAAGTCCACGTCTCTCTAAGGCATTTCCACTCCATATCACCAGGACTATTCTGGGAACCATGGTTCAGGCTATATAATGGCCTGATATTATAAACACAACTACTATTTATTGTAGGAGTCTTGTATTTCTTCACCATTTAACATGCATAAAATAGTGCTATTTTTATTAAATTGTTATTTATTAAATTATTATAATTTTTATTAAATTTTTATTAAATTATTATTAAATTATTATAAATCCTTATCTTATCACTTCTAGGTGGTTCAGTGGATAGAGCACTGTCCCTGGAGTCAAGAGGACTCAAACCTCACCTCATCAAAGAGGACTCTTCAAATCTCACCTCAGACACTTACTAGCTATGTGTCCCTGGGCAAGTTACTTAACCTCAATTGCCTTAAACATCCATGGCCATCTCCAGTCATCCTGATAATTTATCTTGCCAGTGGACCCAGATGACTCTGAAGGAGAGAGTGATGTTGGTGAATTTGCACAGCAGTTACTCACTTAAATCCAATTCACTGCAAATAATGACATCACCCAAATATCATGGTCCTCTTAGAGAACAAAGGACAAACAACAAAAATCCTCTTTTTTAATTTGTCACCATTAAAGGTTTTGAGCATTGTTTCCCTAATACCATTTCCCCTATGAGTTCTGGACTTTTTATTGTGCAGTTGTGCAAGGAATGCATGTCAGAACTGACACCCTCCCTCTTTTTTCATCTCATTTTCTCCCTCCCCCTTCCTCTTCCTCTCCCTTTTCCAACCCTCTCTTTCTTCCTCCCTCCATCTCTCCCTTTCTGTTTCTCTTCCTCCTCCCTTCTCTCTATTTCTGTCTTCCGTATATACACCTATGTATATATACACACACTCCTACACAAATGTACAAATACACACATATGTAGATGTGCATATACATGTGTACACACACATACCCAGTCAATCCTGATTCCAGAGGACAAATCATGAAACATGCTTTTCATTAGATAAAATTGACATCTCTAGGTACAGAATGATACATACACACATGCATGCATGCACATATACTTGCATGAATACAAACATGTATACTCAACTCAGCTTTAAATGTTGTTTTGGAGAATAAAACTATAGACCGATATCCCTAATGAACACAGTTTTAAAACATCTAAATAAAATGTTAACAAAGAGACTAAGATAGTATATGATAAAAGTTATACACTATGACCAGGTTGGATTTATACCAGGAATTAATTCACAGTGGTTTAATATTAGAAAAGCTATGAACTTGATTAACCATATTAATAACAAAACCCACAAAATTATATAACTATATCAATAGATGTATAAAAAGCTTTTGACAAAATACATCAATTTCTGCTAAAAACAATAGAAAACAAAAGAATGGATTTTCCTTAAAATGATAACTACTGTACATTTAAAACTAAGAGCTATTATTATTCACAACAGATAAACTAGACACCTCTCCAACATATTCAGGGCTGAAACAAGGATGCCTACTGTTACTACTCCTATCTGACATAATATCAGAAATGCTGGCTGGAGCAATAAGAATAAAAAACACTGATAGAATACCTATAGGTAAAGAAGAAAAACTGTCATATTCTTTTGTAGATAATATTATGATTTACTTAATTAAAGAACCCTAAAGTCACCTAAAATTAATTAAACACCAAGAGTTTTTACCAAAAGTTCCCCATTCCAGTGGCAACTAGGTGGCACAGTGGATAAAGCACTGGCCCTGGATTCAGGAGGACCTGAGTTTAAATCACTTGACACTTACTAGTTGTGTGACCCTGGCCAAGTTACTTAACCCCCTCAAAAAGTTCCCCATTCCTGGAATGCTTTCCCTCATCATCTCCAGTTCCTAGATTTCCTGGCTTCCTTCAAGTCTCAGCAAAAATCCCATCTTCTGCAAGAAGCCTTTCTTGATTCCCCCTTAATACCAGTGGCTTCCCATTATTGATTAGTTCTGATTGATCATGTATATATCTTCTCTGTACAAAGGTATCTGTGTTGTCTCCCCCATTAGACTGTGAGTTCCTTGAGAACAAGAAAGGCTTTATCTTTCTTTGTAGCCCCATTGATTAGCGTAGTGCGTAGGATAGAGTAGGTATTTAATAAGTGCTATCTATTCAATTGTTTGATTGTATGTTGTCAACCCTGTGCAGACTGTAAGCTTTTTGAAGGCAGAGGTGATTTAACTTTTGCCTTTCCATATAATCAGTACCCTGTCTTGCAGTAGCAGTCAATAAATGTTCGATGATTAATTGCTCAAGTTCACACACTAAGGTAGTATGTACACAATGATAATCCAGCAGCATGCTATAATGAGGGAAAAGACACTAAATTTGGAATTAGAGGACATAGGTTCAAATCTTGGCTCTGTTACTTCCAGCCAGTATGACTAACCTTTCTTAGTCTCAGTTCCCTCATCAGTTAAATGAAGGTGTTGAACTAGATTAAAGCTTCTTAAACTGTGGGTTGGAACCCCATAGAGGATCACGTAAATGAATGTGGCGGTTGCGAAAAATTTGACAACAATAAAAGGCTAGGTATGCCCTATTTTCTATACCTGGGGTCACATAAAAATTTATCTGGTGGAATGGGGTTGCAAATGGAAAAAGTTTAAGAAGCCCTGGACTGAATAACCTCTTAGGTCTCTTCTATATCTAAATCTATGATCCAGTATGAAAGAAAAAAAGAACAGCTAATTTAGTTAATCTAATTGTCAAAATGGAGAGATTGATGGGTTCACTCTTTATGAGCTTTCATGATTAGCTCCTAAAGCAGCAAGTTCACAAAAATAGAGCGTCAGTATACTAAATACATTCTCCAATTCTTGTGAGTTCTAAGGAGCAGCAAGTTTATTCTGGTAAAGTTACTGAGGCAGCACTACTTACTTATGAAGAAGGTGAAAGGGGGATGAATGGAATGACCAAGTTTTCTTTATCCCTCACTAGAAAATTGGGCTATAATAAATCATGTGTTATTTGTGTGTCTATTTTATATATTGCATCAATTTTTTAAAAAGTAACTCAAAATGGATTCAAGTATTTAGACAAATGAGCATAAGGCATGGTTTCTGATAGAGTCTTTAATAAATCAGTTCTATACCATATGTCCCTTTTGTAAGAGACATTATTTAACTTCTTATTTTAGACATGGTGCAAGAAACGATATATTATAACACGTTTACCTTTGAATGAAATACTTTTAGTGAATAAATCTACCCAAATAGTCTAACACCACACTGGGAATGAGATAAATCATAGTGCAGTCTGCATTGAGTTACCTTTCTCACAGAGGGACCTCAAATAAGTCCAATACATTTCCTGTGCTTGTCAGTTAGAAGACCTGCTCCTGTACTTAATAAAGTTTCGTCAATCTCTTTAGGACACCCAGGGATGCCTTCACAGCGTTAAGCCAAGTACATCACCCAGCATGCACAGGATCATATTAGATGTAACTTGTTCACCTACTCAGTTTTAAGTTACATCTTCTTCTTAGTGTCCCTAAAGATCCCTCACAAGGAAAATATTTTCCTTAGATCGTAAGAACCCAAAAAGTCCCAACTGATTGTTTCTCCTGATGTCTTTAACCTTAGAAATTGTTGTTTACAACTTGTTCTTAGAGTAGAAACTTTATCACACATCTGCCCAATACGCCACAATTTCAAAAATCAAATAAACATTTTTGTTATGACTGTGACTTAATGCCAGTGCATACCTGTAAAATTACTACAGTTTTTGTGACCCATAGCCTGGATCCGATTCTTCAATGTAATTTTGTACAGTGAATTTTTCAATATTCATTTGTAAAATGAAAATCATAATAGTACCTACCTCCAAAGGGTTGCTGTGATGAAGAGATAATAATTGTGAGGTATTTAGCACAGTGCCTAGAACATACTAAGTGCTATATAAATGTCTGCTGTTGTTGCTTCTGGTGGTGTTAATGTTATACGAAGGGTATTACCACAGAGATAAAAACATTGAAAAGACAGAGTTAAGGATTAAAATGGCATGGACATAATGTACAGTTGATTACATAGAAAAATGCAGATGATGTTAGCAATGGGAAATGTCAACCAGCTGGGAAAGAACAGTATGAACACAAATATAATTAGAGGAATAATTGACAATTTGATTCAATACACAGTGCTTTATGGAATGCTGAGAGGCAGTGTTGTATAGATGGAGTGTTGCTCTCAGGGTCAGGAAGACCAGGGTTTAAGGCTTGTCACATATAATGGTGTGTGACTCTGGGCAAGTCTCAACTTTTCAAGGTAAGATTACAAGTTATAAAGCAAGTGGTGATCTACACTGGCAGAGAAAATTTCCTTCCTATATCAATTAAATCACAAGGTTGATTTGAGGAACAAAAATGCATAAGGTACCATGGTAGGGGTGTGCACATGGGTAGGTATATATAAAAATGAAATGTGTGCCTCCTGGAATCTATATTTACAAGTTTAGTTTCTGAATCCTAGCAATCCAGTTCTTTTAATGGGCCAAAAGGAGTACAAGTGGGATCGGATAACATCATTTAAAGGAAGCTATACAATAGTCCTGGGTAGCAAGGTGGTACAGTAGATAGATCTGAGTTCAGAACCAGCCTCAGATATTAACTAGCTATGTGACCCTGGGCAAGTCACTTCACCCTGTTTGCCTCAGTGTCCTCATCTATCAAATGAGCTGAAGAAGGCAATGCCAAAACATCCTAGCATCTTGCCAAGTAAACCCCAAACAGGGTCACAAAGTGTAGGACAATAATAATAGCCCTACTATTGAACAACAAACTGTTTTCCCTTTTGTGTCCATACTTTCAAGCTGCTATGATGCACAGCCTGTTCTTGTGCATAGCATCTACATGACACATCTATTTACCAGCCTTGGAGTCAGAAGACAAGTTTGAATCCTGCCTCAGACACTAGCTGTGTGACTCTGGGCGAGGCACTTAACCTCTGCAGGCCTCAGTTTCCTCATGTGTAAAATGGAAATAATAATAGCACCTCCTTTCTGGGATTGAGGAACAAATGAGATGATAAACATAAAGCACATTGCAAAGCAGAAAGAACTATTTAAATGTCACATATCACGATTATTATTTCAGCATGATTTGTTTCCTCTGGTTCACCTGCTGAACTGCCACCTTAACATTTCCCTCTACCTTTGATGCTCTTAACACTTGTCCCTGGCTCCATTTTCAGTTTTGGCATCCTGAACAATAATTCCTACTTATCACTTTGGCACTAACATTCTTCAGGGCCTGATTACAGTTGATGTCTTAGGTTCCTGGTATCCAGCTGCCTCTATCATTCCTGAATTACCTGACAATCACTGCTTAGGTAGGCCATACCATGGGTCCCAGGAGTTAAAGTAATATATGCTGTTAACCTTGATTTCCACTATATAATGGTAGAGTATAATTTGTGATAACAAGCCAGGCCCTATAACTAAAGTCTTTTACATCCCCACATTTAAAAATATCATTCTTTTTTGTGTCCATCAGTTGCATACATGCAATTTAATTTATATCAATGTAAAACACACAAAAACAGATTCCACGGAGAGTAGAAATTTTGTAGGATAAATACATGTTCACCCAGCCTCAGATACTTGACACTTACTAGCCTTGTGACCCTGGGCAAGTCACTTAACCCTCATTGCCCCATGGAAGGAAGGAAGGAAGGAAGGAAGGAAGGAAGGAAGGAAGGAAGGAAGGAAGGAAGGAAGGAAGGAAGGAAGGAAGGAAGGAAGGAAGGAAGGAAGGAAGGAAGGAAGGAAGGAAGGAAGGAAGGAAGGAAGGAAGGAAGGAAGGAAGGAAGGAAGGAAGGAAGGAAGGAAGGAAGGAAGAAAGAAAGAAAGAAAGAAAGAAAGAAAGAAAGAAAGAAGAAAGAAAGAAAGAAAGAAAGAAAGAAAGAAAGAAAGAAAGAAGAAAGAAAGAAAGAAAGAAAGAAAGAAAGAAAGAAAGAAAGAAAGAAAGAAAGAAAGAAAGAAAGAAAGAAAGAAAGAAAGAAAGAAAGAAAGAAAGAAAGAAAGAAAGAAAGAAAGAAAGAAAGAAAGAAAGAAAGAAAGAAAGAAAGAAAGAAAGAAAGAAAGAAAGAAAGAAAGAAAGAAAGAAAGAAAGAAAGAAAGAAAGAAAGAAAGAAAGAAGGAAAGAAAGAAACCACATGTCAACATTATCTATGTAGCATTTTCATATATTTGGGGCAGCTAGGTGGCACAGTAGATAAAGTAGTGGCCCTGGAGTCAGGAGGAACTGAGCTGAAATCCGGCCTCAAACACTTGACACTTACTAGTTGTGTGACCCTGGGCAAGTCACTTAACCCCAATTGCCTCACAGAACAAACAAACAAATAAATAAGTAGATAGATGAATGAATGAATGAGCAAATGCATGAATAAAAGAATTGATAATAAATAAATGAATAAATAAATGGATAGATAGATAAATGAATAAATAGATAAATAAGTGAATGAAGAAATAAATGAATGGATGAATGAATAAACAAATAAATAAATGAACGAACGAATGAATATGTGTTCACTTGTCAGTTGTAATAGAATTGTGGTGGGAAAGGCACTGAATTTGGAGTCAGTGACCCATGTTTGAATACCTGGCTTGGACTCACTGGTTCTGTCACAGTGGACCTTTTAACTTTTAACTTCTTTAGATATTTTCCAATTTCTCTGGGACTCAGAGAATCATGGAATTTAAGAACTGGAAGGGACCTCAGCATCCATCTAATATCAATCATACTTAATGAAGAATACCTTTGAAAAAATCCTCAATAAATGGCCATCCAGTCTTCTTTTAAAGTCTTTCAAAAAGAGGGAACCCAATAGATTTTGTGTCATTACACTCTACTTTTGTCTAGCTCTACTTTTTGCCTCACATCACACCTTAATCTGAACCTCTATCTTTTCCCACATTTTTTAGTTGTGTTCTCTGGAGGCAGAAGAACAAAGCCAGTCCATCTTCACATGTGCTAGCCCCTTCAAATGCTTAAAGATTGATAGTGTATACATTCTAGGTCTCTTCTCCTCCAGGTTAAGCATTCTCAAATCCTTCAACTAATAATTGCATCATGAATTCTACAGTTCCCTCACCATCCTGGACATGGCCCCTTTGTCTATGTAGGATTTTTCCCTAAAATGTGCAGTCAGAAATGAACACAGTGCTCCAGATATGGTCTGACCCGAGTGGATGACAGCAGAATAATACCTTCCTTGTTGTAACCACTATGTATATTCCTCTTTTAAAAAATTGATGTCTTTTATTTTTACATTGCATTCATTTCTAAACATATTCCTTCATCTTACTTCCCCATCAAAGCTTTCACTTGTAACTAAGATTAAAAATGAAAGAGGAAAAAAAAAGGCAAGACAAGAAAACCAGACTATGCACAGACTATGTCTGACACATTGTGATATATCCATGCTCTTGGACCTCTGTAATGAAGAGAGGGAGGGAGGTTCAGTTTCTTAAATCCAAGGTTAAGTTTAATAATTATAATTATACTTCATTGCTTAAGGCAGAAAAAAAACCACACTTAAATGCCTAGGTCTTTCCAATAGAATAAAACTTGCAATAATATTAAAACTGAATTAAAGATTTAATGTTGTACTAATTAACCTACCAGGAGGATACTTTACAAAACCAGACAAAATAATAATAAAATTCATTTGGAGGGACAGATGATCTAGACTAGTAAGAGAACCAATGAAAGGGAACTCAGACTTCAAAGTATATTGCAATGCAGTAACCATCAAAAAGGGGCAGCTAGGCAGTGCAGTGAATAGAGTGGTGGGCCTGCAGTCAGGAAGACCTCAGTTCAAATCTGGCCTCAGACACTTATTAGGTATGTGACCTTGGGCAAGTCACCTAACCTTGTTTGCCTCAGTTCCTCATCTGTAAAATGATCAGGGGAAGGGAAATGGAAAACCATTCCTTTGTTTAAGAAAATACCAACAAGGGGTCACAAAGAGTTGGGCACAAACAACAAAACCATCCAAATTATTTGTTATTTCTTTTTGTTTGTTTTAAGGACTCTTCCTTTCTATTTTGCCCAGCCTGTTAGTGAAGGTACTTTTATTCACAGATCCCATCTCTCCTCTTATTGACAAGGAAGCTTTGACCTGCTGTTTCCAAGCTGGCTTGCTTTGCCCCTCCTTAGACTACTTCCTCTCCCATCCCCCAGGGACATAGTGTATTAATGCTGAACTTAAGGCAGACAATAAGTTTAGCCCACTGGGGCTCAGAACACCTCGGTTTAAGAAATCTGCCTTCCTCAGGCTCCTCTTTAGATTTAATTGGGGTATGTGCCACCTTGCTCAGTAATACTGGTTGAAAGATAGAAAAGAAAAAGAGTGGAATAAACTAGACAAGGAAACATCAGAAATAAGTGAATTAAATAATCCAGTGTCCCATAAATGTCAAAACACAAGTTAGATAGAAAAGATGTCCTTATTTGACAAGAATTCCTAGGAAAACTGGGAAATAGTCCTGCAAAAATTGGGTTTAGATATCCCATATTACCTGAGAACAAGAGAGGTTAGGTGACTTGCCTAGAGTCAAACAGCTGGTGGTTGAGGCAGGATTTGAACTAAGGGTCTTCTTGACTCAGAGTCTGTCATACCATACTGTGCCAGCTAACTGCCAGGAACTACAGAGAAGATTAAGTTCTACATACAGAAAGCTTGAAAGTTCATGCCCAATAATTAAAGGAACAAGCTGTGTGATTCTTAACCTGGGTCCATGAAATTGGAAAGGGGGACAACACATCTTTATTTTCACTAACCTCTAACTGAAATTTAGGATTTCTTTCAATTATCTGAAAGCATTATTCTGAGAAGGGGTCCATTAGTTTTACATCACTGACAAAGGAATGACATACAAAAAGACTTATGAATCCATAGTCTACATCAACACCTTTTTTTTTCTTTTTTCTTTTTGTGAGGCAGTTGGGGTTAAGTGACTTTCCCAGGGTCACACAGCTAGTTTCGAGTGTCTGAGGCCGGATTTGAACTCAGGTCCTCCTGAATCCAGGGCCAGTGCTTTATCCACTGTGCCACCTAGCTGCCCCCTACATCAGCATCTTAAACATTCTCTACCTCTCCCTCTCCTTCCCCCTCCCCCTCACTCTCCCCCTCCACTTCTCTCTCTCTCTCTCTCTCTCTCTCTCCATATATATATATATGTTTGTGTGTGTATAATTATATATATGGTTATATATATATGTTGTGATATATACTATATCACAATAAACACAAAATGAACATGTGAATATCAAAGATTATATCAAAAACTTAGAGGGGGAACTAGATTGGGTCCCTTTTCTAGATAGATATGGCTAGGGGGTGAATTCTTAGCTAAATAGGTGATAGGTGTGACTAGAAATGAGAAAGTAGATAGTTTCTGTTTCATGAAGATGAAAAACTTCTGCATGAACAAAATTAGTGTAACTAGGATAATAAAAGGAAAAGTAGATTCAGAAAATATCTTTGTATCAAATATTTTTGAGAAGGGGTCTGATATATGATAGGTAGATAACTAATGGAAATATGTAAGACCAGTAGCCATTCTCCATTAAATCAAAGCTTCTTAAACTGTGGGTCATGACTCTATAGGGGGTCATGTAGCTGAATATGGGGGTAGAGAAAAATTTGGTAACAGTAAAAGGTTATGTATACTTATTTTATATATGTATATACCTGGGGTTGTGTAAAAATGTCTGTGGCGAAAAGGGGCTTTGAGTGGGAAAAGTTTCAGAAGTCCTGCACTAAATAAGTAGTCAAAGGATATGAATAAATTATTGTTACTATTTGTCCTTCATTCTTGAAGAGGACCATGATATGTGGAAGGTGATGTCACAGCTTGCAGTGAATCACATTTAAGTGAGGGAGGGCTGAGCAAGGTCACCAGCCTCTCTCTCCTCCAGAGCCATCTGGACCCAATGGCTAGAAATACATCAGGATGACTGCAGATGACCCTGGATGTTTAAGGCAATTGGGGTTGAGTGACTTACTCAGGACCACATAGCTATTAAGTGTCTGAGGTGAGACTTGAACTCAACTCCTCCCAACTTCAATGCCACTGCTGTATCCACTGTTCAATCTAGCTGCCCCACTTATGAATGAATAGTTGTTAGAAGAATCACAACACATTATCAGTCAAGTGAAAGATTATTCTAACTAACTGATAATAAGAAATACAAGTTAAAAAAAAATTTCAGGGAACATCCAGCAAATTGGAAAAGATGACAAAAGAAAGAAATGATTGATTTTGAAGTGACTATAGGAAGACTGGAATGCAAATATACTGTGGATGAAGCTGTGGTTTAATCCAACCATTACGGAGAGTGATTTGGAATTATGTTTTGAAAAATTATGCTTTTTAAAATGGGGGTGGCATGATGCAAGGTTGTCTAAAATGTCCATACCCTTTTGCCTAGAGTATATGTAGACATATATTAAAAGGAGGTCAAAGACCAAAAGGAAGATATCATATATAAAAAGCATTAATAACAACACTTTTTGTATTAACAACAAAATTTCAAACATAGTAGATGGCCGTCTATTAAAGCATAAGTCTGAAAGATTGCTTAGGCTGCCTATGTCTGGCATGTAGGCTGTTATCAAGGGGCACAAAAAAATTCAAAACTCCTGCCTTAAATAGATTGCAACCACATGTATTCCTTCATCAAACATCTATTATTTACAAGATGCAAGAGTTGAGCCTTTGCCTACAAAGATCTGTTCAATATCACTTCCTAGACTTTGACCCCTTTGCATTGCAACATTGGATTCTTTCTGCTTAAATAATATGCCTCCTCCTGGTCTCCCCTAATCTATTGTTGTCCTTGTTCTTATGTGATGATGTTCCAAGCATTATTAGGTAAATGAAAACTTTGTATTTAAGATAACTGGAATAGGAATTGTGATTTTATCAGTGGAGTTTGCAAGATATTGTGCTAGGGGGCAGCTAGGTGGTGCAATGGACAAAGAACTGGCCCTGGATTCAAGAGGACCTGAGTTCAAATCTGGCCTCAGACACTTCACACTTACTAGCTGTGTGACCCCAGGCAAGTCACTTCATTGCCTGAAAATGAATGAATGAATGAATGAATGAATGAATAAATAAATAGATAGATAGGTAGATAGATAGATAGATAGATAGATAAATAGATAAATAAATAAATAAATAAACAAACAAACAAATAAACAAATAAACAAATAAATAAATAAATAAATAAATAAATAAATAAATAAATAAATAAATAAATAAATAAATAAATAAATAAATAAATAAATAAATAAATAAATAAATAAATAAATAAATAAATAAATGAATGAATGACATTATATATTTGCCCTTAAAAAATAGAATGTGTTACCCATGCCGGATATGTAGTGTACATTTGGGAGAGAATTAATCTGAGAGGTAGCTCTAACAATTTAAATCCTCATGAGATTATACGTAGTGGTGAATTACTTTTGCCTTCTTCACCTGTATATTTAACTTTATTCTGTTTTTTTTTTCATATTTGACTGGGATGTCTTTTATGGCTTCTTTCAAATTATTGATTAAAAGGTAGCACAGCAGTGGGTCAAAGAGAGATGGCTGGGGCCTTCCAGGAAAAATTTCCATTCAATTTAACACTGCCCTATTAAGATTGCATCCAATCAGTTCTCAATGCACCTAACTGTATCATCACACAAGCTATGTTTCTTTATCTTGCCCCCAAAGATATCACAAAAGATTTCTCCAAATTGTGTGCATAAATCTTTGCTGTTTCCTCATCTGCAAAATGAAGGAATTGCAACTTATTTCTAAGTTTTCTCCCATCTTTTAATACTATAATTATAACTAGATAGTGAATGGTATTAAGGAATTTTCTTCATTGTTGCTCCTCTCCACCACCATCACCACCACCATGTGTAATACTCTTGCCTACACTCTTGGCTCTGGTATGATTGATGCCTGTCTTGGAAAGTAAGATTCTTTGAGACAGAAAATTTGCAATTTGTTTATTAAAAAGCTTCCTGACAATTTTGTTCTGTGCCATTTAATAATTTCTTATATTTATAGAGGGTTTTAAGTTTTATGGTTCATTTCAAATAATCTCATTTATTCCTCTTGACAGCCATATGAGGTGAATAGTAATGAAGGAACTTGCCTAAATTAAGAGAGCAAAGATTCAAAACCTGGTCTCCTGACTCCAAGTCTAAAGATTTTTTTTTTCTACTGAACCACACAGCAAAGACATAGTCAATTTACCTAGAGCATTAATCTGAAATCTCAGGCCAGCTATCAGTATCATCTTTCCTAGAAAAGGAGTTAAATTGAAGTTGCATGGTATAATAGCTATATACTCGGGGAAAATAAGTTGTTGTTTAGTTGTTTTCATTTGTGTCTGACTTTTCATGACCCATTTTGGCTTTTTCTTTGGCAATGATAATGGAGTGGTTTGCCATTCCCTTCTCCAGCTCTTACTACAGATGAGGAATGAGACAAACAGAGGCTAAGTGACTTGTCAAGGATCAAACACCTAGTAAGTGTCTAAGGCCAAATTTGAACTTGGGTCTTCCTGATTCCAGGCCCAACCACCACCACCTAACTGCACTCTGGGAAAACAAAATGATAACCAATTTGTACATTCTTTTAAAAAAAATTGGGGGGATGGCAGGCAGTGAGGGTTAAATGACTTGCCCAAGGTCACACATCTAGTACATGTCAAGTGTCTGAGGCCGGATTTGAACTCAGGTCCTCCTGAATCCAGGGCTGGTGCTTTATTCACTGTACCATCTAGCTGCCCCCTGTACATTCTTTTTGTGTGTGTGTGTGTGAGGCAATTGGGATTAAGTGACTTGCCCAGGGTCACACAGCTAGTAAGTGTTAAGCGTCTGAGGCCAGATTTGAACTCAGGTACTCCTGACTCCAGGGCCAGTGCTCTATCCACTGCACCACCTAGCTACACTCCACCCCCTGTACATTCTTGATACAAAATTCATTAACTGTTTAACTCCTACGGGAAGACAGAATACAAGGCTGACTTCAATACACTCTTATATTAAATAGTATATTTGCTACATATTTATACATATACTCAGCTAGGTGTTACAGTGGATGGAGTACTGGGCCTGGAGTCAGGAAGATCTGAGTTCAAATCTGACCTCAGACAGTTACTACATGTGGGACCCTGGGCAAGTCACCTAAGCTCTGTTTGTCGCATTTCCCATCTGTAAACTGGGGGGTGATAATAGTACTCACCTACCAAGATTGTTGTGAGGATTAAATGAGACAATAACAAATCACTTAGCACAATGGCTGGCACGTAGTAATTATTTAATAAATGTTAGCTATTCCTATGGTTATTATTATAATTAGGGAGGCTGCATGGTATGGTATAGAGAGAGCTAGCTTTCAAGCCTGACAGATGTCTTCAAGTTCTGGCACTGAAACATACTAGCAGTGTGACTCACAGCAATCCCTTTAACCTCTCAGTGATCTAGGCAAATCTCCAAGGCTATTAAGTTGCAGAGAAGATATCAACCTATAGTGAGAGAGAATGTGTGTGTGTTCTCATCTAGTAGATTCCTCTGACAATGAAAGCATGAAAGGGCATCTGGCATACAGCAGGCATTTAATAAATGTTGATTGCATAACTGCCTATGCCAAACATCCTTAATACAAATATTTTATTTACCTAACAATGTTATAAATATTACTACATAAGTACTTGGACACCAAACAGCCAGGGCAGATTAGGAGCAGCTTGGGGTGAGAATTTACCCAAGCAGAAAGAATGTAGCAGATGTTGTAATGTACGGAGGTCAAGTTTAGGAAGGAACCAAAAAAGGGCAAATCGTGGTAGGCAGGGGTCAAGTCTAGTACCTTGTATTTATTTAATCCCCAACAGGTATTTGTTGAGTGAATGAATGAATGTATGTGATTCCAATAGTTTTAAGGGAATGCCTATTACTAAGTGTAATATTTAATCTAATTTAATACTAAAATTATCTTCAGAATTAAGCTCCAAAATTAAAAAAAAATTCCTAAGAGTATCAAAGAAATTATCAATAGAGGGGAAAATGCACATTTAGATGCTATAAACAACTGGACAGTTTTAAAGGGGTAATTGAAATGCTGGTAGTATATTTTAATATCATTCAGTAGCCATGTAGATAAGATAAGTTTTAGAGAATTGCTCAAGGCTCATTTTATCATTGCTTTGTGTGGGGGCCATGGAGGATGCTGAGCCCTAGCTCCAGCGTCAGCTATAAAAAATATGTGTTTATGACAGTTTAAATAGATATAAACCATAAACCATGCTCCTGGGTGCAACATCCTGTTTACTGATGAAAGCACAGCAGGACGAAAGGAAGGGGATTGCAATCCGACATGTAATCAGACTGACCACAGGGATTTCTGGGTACTGAATTCCTCCGCAAAGAGCAGATCTGTGTCAGATGGTGCTGTTTAGGGCAATCGGGGCAAATTCTGCAGTGGAGCAGCAGATTAGGCAATGAACCCTATCTGAAAAGAGAGAGGAGCAGAAAGACTGCAGCAGCGATTTCAATATCATCACATAGGCTGGTTTTGGTTGCTCTTTCTCAAAGTTATAGAGCTGAGAAGTTGGAGGTTTGTGAAACATCCAAGTGCCTTCTGGGTTAATTTTGCAGATCAATGCCATTTTTCTCACTTTTTGATAGAAAATATATATCCTGAAAGGTTTTGATGCTTTCTGAATAGGCTACCCCACAGCTACATTGTCAGAGTTTATTGGGTTTCTTTCTGTGTTTTGGCCACAATTGGGAGTATTATAGAACTCTCACACAATGTGGAAGAGTGGAAAGGACACTAAATTTGGAACTGGAGGACACGGCTTCAAACCTTTGTTCTGCAACTGGCTACCTGTGTGACCGGTGCAAAGTCTCCATTCCCTCATCTGCAAAATGAGGGAGTTGGATTAGAAAGCCCTTAAGATCCTTCCCAGATTTAAGGCAATGACCCAAGGAGTCCTTGCAAACATAGATGTACCAATTTGTTCAGTGTGCCAACTATAATACCATATCAGATGAGAGAGCATAGGTGAAGTGCTTTGTAAACCTCAACAGATGAATAAAATGTTTATTATTATTGTTATTATTATTATTATCATGGACTTTGTTGGGTGTGGCCCTTTGGGCCCCATGTGTTAAAAAGAGCATCTACTCCTATCCTTGCGTATGGAGCAAGACTATTTCTGGTATCTACATCCTCACACTCTTCCAAGCTAAGTGAATCCCAAGGAGAGGTATGCCATGCCCTAATAATGTCATGCTTCAGTGCTTTTTCAGAGTGTGTTCTTGAAGGCTCTGACAGGGAAAAGTAGTCCCTCAAAGATACTGCCAAGCTTTGAAGAGGCTTTTTAAAAGTATAGTCTGGTATGAAGATTCTGATATCTGAAGGCTAGTCTTGATAAGTTCAGTGAAGCATATCAGAAAAAAGAATGGTCATAATAGCCCATGAAACCACCTACAGAGGCAGAAAGGGTTTAGTAGTGGAGAGAGTATCCTCATGGATATTTTCAAGTAAATATCATGAGTAAAGACTAGAAAAGAAAGCAAATGGACTAAAATGATTCAGTTGCCTTAGCTTCCCCAGCTTCTTTCAAAATGTAGCTCAGGGGCAGCTAGGTGGCACAGTGGATAGAGCACCGGCCCTGCAGTCAGGAGTACCTGGGTTCAAATCCAGCCTCAGACACTTAACACTTACTAGCTGTGTGACCCTGGGCAAGTCACTTAACCCCAATTGCCTCACTAAAAACAAACAAACAAAAAACCAAATGTAGCTCAGATCCCACCTACTGCAGAAGTCCTTTCTGACTTCCCCACATGCTGGTGCCTCCCCCTCCCAGGCTCATATTCCATCTACTTTGATATAAGTGCATCTTGATGTGCCAAATTATTTATATGTCAGACCCTCATTAGAAAGTAAATTACTTGAGACCAGACTCCTTTTGCCTTTCATTGCTTTCCTAGCACAGTACCTGGCACATAGTAAGTGCTTAATATGTGGTTGTGAACCTGCAAATAGACTGAATATAAAGCATAAAAGTGAAAATACATGCACAAATATATATATATATATATATATACATATATATATATGTGTGTGTGTGTGTGTGTGTGTGTGTGTGTGTGTGTGTGTGTGTGTGTGTATAAACAAAACAACTGTTGTGAAAAAAACCTGTGATCTCATTGGAATAGGGAACTCTTGGTAAAAAGCCAAACCTTAAGATAAAGCGTTTGAATTCTAGGATTCATTTCTGGAAATGAAGCCAAAATAATTACAAAACATAATACTATAATTTACAAAAGGGACTAGGGGTATATAACATTAGTCTTAATCTTTAAGGTGGAAGATACTTATAAAAACAAGTTTTCTAACTTCATGGTATCACACTTTCTTTTTCGTTGTAATTAGAGTTCCCCTCCAAAAATTGACTTCTTTCTTATGAAGATAAGACCCCATAACCTCTTAATTATGAAAAAAGCATTGCACATTTCTACTAGAAACTTCCTCTTTCCTTCTGAGGGGTATCAAAGCTAAGTAGATTTTATAAAACAATGAGCATAATAATTTAGGGAAGTTTCTTAAATCCTTGTTAGGAATAAGCCCCCTTGGTACTTTCTACCAAATTAATTTGTGATGTTTTCTGAACCTACTGAATCTTCCAAATATACATCTGGTTTCAACTAGTACAAGTTAAGCTAACCCCCAAAGTTGAGACAAATGGTAATATAATAGGGTAATTTTCTAATTCTTAAAACAATCAGGTACTTTCAAAAACTTTTTTCCAAGTAAAACTTGTGGTAATATCTCAATTTTCCCCTCCCTTGTCTTCAACCTCATTACAAGAATAGACAGTGACAGTAAGGATAATCGGTCTGATTCATATCCTTTGTAACTTTATGAAAAAAGGCCCTGCTTATGTAGGATGTGAATCATTCTCACAGGAGAACATTTGTAGTTATTGTAAATATTTGCCCTCTTCACAAGAAAAAGGAGACATTTATTTTTGTTAACTTCAGCCAAACAAGTCTTTAGGAATTTCTGGTTGGATTATTCAAATGTGAGCAGTGCGATGTATATACTAGGGTTTTCCTGGGCATGGGCAGTAGAATTTTATGTTGCAGGAAAAAAAAATGATTCTAGTTTCCTCTGGCCCATGTACATATCTTTTCTGGGGGGTCGTGGTGGCAATGAGGGTTAAGTGACTTGCCCAGGGTCCACAGCTAGTAAGTGTCAAGTGTCTGAGGTCAGATTTAAACTCAGGTCCTCCTGAATCTAGTGCCAGTACTTTATCCACTGCCCCATCTAGCTGCCCCATGTATACATCTTTATAAGGAAAAAAGACTCAAAAGTGTGGGTATCCATAGAGCTCTCTTTATGAACCATGACGATACAGAAGGCCCATCTAAATCTTTATACTTAATAATTGGGTAAATAGCGCAATCTGTCTCTAAATAAATTGTGTGCTAACAATGACGTATAGAGTTACTAGGATTACCTTGATTTTTCCACAAAATATAATAAGTCATAGTTATTTAATTATTTCTCATGAAAATATTATTTTGGCCTATGACCTACACATAATAGGTACTGAATAAAAATGTTTACTACATTACATTTATAGTGCTTTAGGCATAAGAACGGACTTGATTCACACCAACCTTGTGAGATAAATAACATAGATAGTAACATATCTTTTATAGATGAGGCAATTATCTCAGAGAAATTAAGGAACTTCAAGGAAATACAATTAATAGGTGTCAGATGTGCAATTTGACCTTGGATCTTCTCATTCCAAGATTAGCATACTTACTAGTATGTCACATTGTATCATTCTCAAGAGTTGCTTCAATTCACGTTTGTTAACACACAGAGAGTTAGAAGGTTGGTGTATTTTTTTAGAATAGCAGATCAATTTATTCAGAAAGCAAAATAGGCTCTTTGAAAAGGGGTTCATAATTATATTGAACTTTACTCATTTATTTTTAAAGATTTTGGTAAGACAAATTATAAAATTCAACTGAATCAGTAACAACTGACAAAAAGATACAGTCTTTTATAAAAATAAAAAAAAACAAGATTCCCTCTATGTTAAATATAGATCAAGAGAAAAGAGTGCAGATTATTTATTTTTGTTATTTTTATCCAAGTCCAGTAATCAAGTTATTGGTGGGAAATAATGGCCAGAAGGATGAAAGATGACTGAAAAGTAAAGTCAAGTTTCTAGTGTTCTATGCACAGAAATCTAGCTTTCTAATTTTCACATTATCTTGTTAAAGCAATGCACATTTTGTATACCTTTTCTTCCTTTGATCATTGCCTTTTGGACCCTGGAATTCTGATTATTCTATAATCAGTTCCTTGTAGACAGAATAAAGAATTAATTACCAACTTCTAGGATTGTCCCAATTTCTTCAAGGCTAAATAAATGTAGGGTTAGAGACAAAAGGCAAATAGACTACCCAAGAAGATCCCAGTCTCTAATCCCAGGTTATCCATGAGTACACTCTCTAACTTGGGAGCCTGTCAGCCCACCTCCTTGTGCTGCTATTAGCCTACCTGCAAATTTACACAATAGCTACAGAATAGCATGGAAAATTAAGGCAATGACTTAAAGCTGAATTTTTTTAAAAAATAGTATATTTTTTCAAGTGATAAGATTTTATTAATCTGTCCTTTCCACTTCAAACCTACCTCCTACCCTGTGAACAAATATTTTTTAAATGAATCTCTCAGTACTCAGACATAGTCTGACAAAACAAATTTCCACATTAACAATTTCCAAAAATGTGTCACTTTCTTCATTTTAGGTTCATAATCTCTCTATCAAGAGGTGAGAGACATTTCATCTTCATTCTTTTGGGCATCTAATCTATCATTGTGTTGAGTAGAGTTGTAAAATCTTTCAGCAAAGTTCTTTTTATCCATAATATGGTTATCATAGCATAAAGTATTTTAGTTCTGCTCACTTTACTCTGTAGCAGTTCATAAAGGTCTTTTCAGTTTCCTCTTAAGCTGTCCAGTTCAGTAATTCTTATGGCCCAATAATATTTCATCACATTCACATACTGAACTTTGTTTAGCCATTCTCCAATAAGAGGACACATTCTTTGTTTACAATTGTTGTTATTTTTTAAATATGCTATCCCTATGTCTATATATGCATACCTATGTATGTATGTACACTATTTTGCTTACTCTATAGGGTGTTCATTCAGATACATTTTGCAATCTGGACAATAGATATTCTTTATCCATTTTTTTCCTATGTGGGTAGATAGGCCAGACTCCTGTAAGTGATTACAGATCCCTTCCATAAGGTTCTGCAATGCTGTGGAACCTGAAACAATTAACTCAATGTCTTCTGCAAATAGCAGCATCTGGAGGACCTCATCATCTACAAGGAATCTCTTCTTGACCTGGAATCTCCTCCATTGCAATAGCAAGTATTTGGGGCAATGTATCTCCGTATTTTATAGCTCTTCAGATGTGTATTATCAAAAAAGTCACTGACTATATAGTTATTTCTGTTGTTATATCTTCTGAGTCATCTAGAAAGATCTTGATAAGTGGCTAAAAGATCCCTGTTTCTGTTTTATTCCACTAAGTTCAATGTTTTTCCCTAATCAAATGAGATACTAGTTCTAAAGTATTTAGCAAACCTTAAAGCACATAAGCACTTAAACTGCAAGCTTAAAACTGAACTAAGAATTTTGGGACACCCCGTATAAATGCTAGTGGGTAATGAGCATACAATAAATGCAAATATATCTTATATTTTCTACATCTCATCAATTGTGAGACAGTAAAGGTGTAGCCTATTGTTCATTATACTTTGTGAAAGCCTGCTTGTTCTCTAATACCCTCAGTTTATGTATACATGATCCTAATATAGATTCTGTATTGATAGGAGAATAAACAGAGATCTATAGTTGCTGATATATCTTTAATCACCTTGTCTTTTTGGGGGGGACTAATAAGGTTTTTAAAAATTTTCCACACCTTTGGTCTTTGCCCCTTCAAGATATCTTGCAAATCAGTCCCTCCATGCCCTCCCACTTTTATTGCCTCTGGTACATATCTCTTCTACACACACTTGATAGAACCCAGCTGCTTTTCCCATCTTTGTTCTTCTTAGTGATATTTCTACTTTCCTTGTAATCATCCTCGGGTCCCTTCTGTTAGGGTCCAAGTGTGGTGGTCCCACTATCTTTAGTAAAGAAAAGAATTTATTATAATAAGTTTTGCAGGTATTTCCCAGATTCTCTTCTTCCAGTATCTTAAGGTTAGTTTGGGTTTAGTTGGAAATCAAGGATAATTGTCACATTGCCTAAATAGCTTTCATGGAGCTGTTGCTGAAATGAATGCTTTTCCAATCCTTCTGGAGGCAATGGCAAGAGCCAATTAATCCTTCTAGACATTGTGTCTTCCCCATTTTCTGACACTCTCCATACCATGCTTGTGGAATATTTCAATAAGAAAATAACAGTCAGTTGGTTGAATGAAAACCTATTCATGGGTTCCAACAAATCAAGAAAGGCCTTGTAGGGCTTGTTGAAGCAATGCCTGGATGTTCTTCCCCCATTGGCCAAATCAGATAACAAGATTTAAGTATTGAAAATATAATAAACCCACTTCATTTATCTATCTAGTAGCCTCCAAAGTATTCAGACCTATTGTTTCACTGTACAATGAATCCTCTATGCTCATGGCTGCTTCCATTGTGCCTTTTCTCCCTTTGGTGTATCCAAACCCCACTCTATTTTTCAAGGTTCATCTCAAATACCACTTCTTCCAACTCCATAGTGCATTCTCTAAGACATTTCTTTCATCTTTCAACTCAAGCCAACAGCACTAAGCAGTCATGATATTCTCTGCATTGTGCTAGACAATGGGAACACAAAGATGAAAAGCAATATGATCTCTGCCATCCAAGGGGTTCATATGAAGTTCCCATCATTTAATTTAATGATTAACTTCATACTATTTTGTATTATCCCTTAGATGTTTCACATGTATTAATATTTTCTCCCTAACTAGATAGTAAGCTCCTTGAGAGTGGGACCATGTTTCATAGTTCTTTGGTACCTATCTACTATCCTCACAAGAATCCTTTCATGAAGCTGAGGAAGGTGTTGAATAGATGTTTATTCATTGGTTGATTACAGTCTATAATTGAAGCATAATTCTGGGGGGATGATAGTGCTAGTTTACTCTAACCAGAAGGTAAATTATCACTGTTTGACTAATGGATGGCTGATGAAAAACAGGCTACATGGTATCTACACTGAATTAATAATGCTATATTTGAAATATGTTCATCTCTGTGAGAGACAGCAAGCTATAGTATAAAAAGCACTTGTATTAGAGTAATAAGAATTACGTTTGAGCCCTTGATATAGGGGAGTTCTGGGGCCAGAGCAAATTGGCTGACAAGAGTTAATTGTTAAATTTTCACTAACTTATCTAAGCTTTGGTTTCAAATACACAGACAGGTCATAATATTCCTTGTGTTGTCTATTTCATAAGGCTCTTGTGAAGAAGACACTTTGCAAGCCTTAAAGTGCTAAATGTGAGATATTATCAGCTGTTATGGTGTTATAGACCATTGGATTGTAAGCTCCTTGAAAGCAAGGGCTATATTTTGCCTCTTTCCCTGTGTTTGGCACAGCACCTTGTACATAGCAGGCACTTACTAATTGTTTCCTGATTAATTGACTATAGTAAAGGAAAAGGCATAAATAAATCATGTCACATTTGTCCCTGGTATTGAGCTTGAATATGATTATTTCTTTCTTATGCAATGCATTTATTCCACGACACAAGATAATCCATATCCTGGCTTTGCATAGGCTTTCTCCATTGCTGGAATGCCCACCTTTATCACCAACAGCTCTTAGAATCTCTAGCTTCTTTCCAAACTCAAACCCAACACTTCCTCTAACACAGGCCTTTTCTTAGCTCCCTCACTATGCTGAGCACCTCCTTTAACCAAAACATATTTTGCATTTATTTGTATAGGACATAGGGCAGCAGACTGGCCCTGTGGTTTAATTGATGTACAAACCTCCCAGAATTGAAAATCCCTTTATCAGTGCCATTCAGAGCCTTCTCATCTTTCTAAGTTTGCGGGTTTCCTAGAAGACTGAGAGGTTAAATGATTTGCCTGGGCTCACACAGGCAGTAGATATCAGAAGCAAGACTTGAAGCTAGCCTTGCAGGCTTAAAGAGCAGATTTCTATCCGCTCTCCCTCTTTTAAATTGTTAAATGTGTGTATTTTATTTTCTCTATAGTCAGTGCTGCTTTGGTGTTTAGATTCCCAGAAAGCATCACACTATGCAACAATCATGCAATAACAATCAGAGCACTTAAGAGGAAAAAGGGATTAGGATCACATAAAAAATATGAACCTAATAAGAAAAAAACTGTTGCACAGTTTTATTCATGGGAAATGGTTAAGAAAGACATAAATGCTACAATGAATAGTGGCAGTGTTCTCAGGCATGAACCCTGGTTCTGACAGAAGGAATTACACAAAAGCAAACTGGAAATTTGTGCATTATGTTCAAAATGTTCTCTAATATATCAATCACATCAGAATAAATGTGTGCTTTTTGAAACATGCATTATAGCAAAACTCACTAAACTTAGTTTGAATATTTTTCTATGTTTACTTGGTGTCTCACCTGATAGAATATAAGTGCATAGGGACTTTCATTAAAAAACAACCAAAAAAAACCACACAAAAATAAAATCCTTTGGTATCCCTGGAGAGCCTAATATAGTGAAAGACACATAGTAGGCACTATAATCTTTTTTCCCTTGGGGGGGGGCAATGAGGGTTAAGTAACTTAGCCAGGGTCACACAGCTAGTAAGTGTCAAGTGTCTGAGGTCAGATTTGAACTCAGGTCCTCCTGAATCCAGGGCTGCTACTTTATCCACTGCACCACCTAGCTGTTCCATATAATTTTAATATTTTATATAGTACCTACTATGTGCTAGGAATTATGCTAAGTGATTTACAAGTAATATCTCATCTGATCATATGATATCATTATCTCCATTTTATAACTGAAGATATGCATGGGGTCACATAGCTAGTTCAGTATCTGAGGATGAATTTCAACTCAGGTCTTCCTGACTCCAGATCCAGTGCTCTATGCATTGCACTACCTAGATGCTTCATATTTGGTGCCTGATTTCCCAAAGGGTTTCAGAGAGTGGCAAGATCATCTATTTATTAGAAAATTAGAAATTAAAAAATCTAATGTTGTGCTTAACCACAATAAGTCCCTTTATCAAAGTGTTTTCTTCTCAACAGTCTTATGCAGTAGGCACTGCATACATAATTAACCCCTTTCTCCATAGGAGAAATTAAAGGTCAGAGAATAAAAGAATTTCCCTGGGATTACATTACTAGATCAGAGTTGAAAGGAGTAATTATTATAAATAATGCCTTTTGTAGACATTATCACTGACTTAGATTGACTCTTTGATAATTTGCTTGATTGCTCAGCAACCCATGGACATGATGAATGAAAACATCCTGAAGATGACTTTCATTGATTTTATTGGCTTGCACAATTATACAGGGAATGATTTAATTGCCTTATTAGAACATTATCTTTGAACTTACTATGTTTCACAATAAATATGGGGCAGCTTGGTGGTGACAGTGGGTCAAGTTTCAAGCCTGAAATCAGAAGACATAGAGTTCAGAGCCAGCCTCAGACACTTACTAGCTGTGTGACCCTGGGCCAGTCACTTAACTTCTGTTTGTCTCAATTTTCTCATCTGTAAAATGGAGATAACAATAACTTCTAGCTCCCAGGATTATTATGAGGATAATTCAAGATGATCATTGCAAAGCTTCTTAGCACAGTGCCTGGTACAATCGAAGTGCTATGTAAATAGTAGCTATTCAATTTGCATTTCTCTATGTTTTCACACCATGGTAGCCTGCTTTAATGCTTCATGTTTAATCCTTTGTGTTTTCTTAGACTATTTCTTGCAAAGTATACACATTTATACACAATTATATAATATCTCTATGTATATGCACCACCCATGTCTGTGTTGATACACACAAGTTACAATCATATATTGATGCATACATGTATATTGCTATATATGCATATACTTGTATAAATGCAAATATATGTCAGAATTTCAAGTTAAAAAAAGATTAATTAAGAACTTACTGTGAACACAGCCTTGTGCTAAGCACTAGGGAAGATGCAAAGTTTAGATAATCCGTGGGCCTTCTTATGACCTGGCCACCTGGTAGATGATACTGATGATATCAATTCTATCCCATTTTTATCATCTTTCTAAACATCATTAAAGAAGACAGAGATCCCATAGTGTTTTTGTGTTATGACTGCAAAGCATGATATGATCAGAGTTTTTTACCATCATTTTTAATGTCTGTGGAACTATGCTACATCACTATCTCTATTCACAAGGTCGCCATTGTCTTTGGTTCTCATCAGAACAGCCGCACACTAGGAAAGTAATGTGATATACCTGAAAGCTCCAGCACTAGTGTAAAAATAATGTCCGCCACCAGCTTCTCTCTGGTCCCTGATAGGTCCTTTGTTAAGAGATTTATTCCTCTGGGTTAAGGTATTATTTCCAGTTAAATTTCAAATCCTCTGAAAGGGTCATACACTACAGTTTTAAACAGTAACACCCTTGTGTGATTTGGTTTAATAGATAGAGACCAGTGGATAGATAGAGATAGAGACCAGTGGACTTTTCAAGTGCTGAAGGTGAGTGGAAAAATGTTTTAGGGCACAGGAGGTTGCTAGAAGGGAAAACCTGAAGAGAGCTTTGGGTATCTAAGGAAACAACTGTTTTCTGGGAGAAGATATGGCACTGAAGAGGAGACAGATGGAACACAAATGTAAATATTACCTCCTTTTCAATCTCACCAAGGGTTACCCTGATTACTAGGCAGGGCTGCCTGTTGTTGCTGTGTTTTCCCTGAATGCCACAAGCAAATTGTGCTTTTTGAAGATGAGTAATGCTTCTGGGTATTAACAAGTCAAATTTAAGGGAACATTATGTAACCTACTTTCCTCTCCACCCTAGAATTCTCATGGATTACTGGATTCAGTGTGGAGTACTTTGGAAATAAGTGTACCTCAATTTGCTCAAGCCCCCATTCCAAATCAACTTGGAACCTAGAAAATCATGTCAACTCTATTTGTAACAGATTATCAGACATGAATGGAACATTAATTTTAAAAGTAATCATTTGACTAAAATTTTCAAAAAAAAAAGAAGAAGAAAGAACAACATTCTCCATATGTACATAATCAGGAGATAAAAGTCTCCTCCCTGAGAAAACCTTTGGGGAAAACCCAGGGACACCATTCCAAGAAAGTCTCTTTGGAAGAAAGAGAAACTGCTATTCATGTGGCTAGATGGAATGGGAAAGATTCAGTCATGTTTTGTTTCCTTTTAGCTTATTCCCCACAAGTAGTCAACTCAGCAATAGCAAGAGATCATCTTTCATTTTATTCACATTATTCTCAGCAACTGGCAAGATGGCATTGTAGGGCACTGCTATTCCCTGGGCACTGCCATAAATACTTCTTCCACATGAGTCCCTTCCTCCCCAGAAGACCCCTTCACCTCAATACCCTCCTTTCCTACTTGCTGGTTTCTGTTCATGATAGAAAATATCCAGTTCTATAGGAACAGTCTTGAGAAATGAAGTCCTAATCTGATGGACTTGTGTCTTCTAATCAATATACTCATGAATTTGGTTTGCCTTCACTCAATATCTGTTACAATCAGAGTTTTCATGTTGTTGATTTATTTCAGAGATGTTGTGATATGCATGTGTGTAAGTGTGGTCCCAAAAGTCTTATGGCAATTTTAAATATTAATAACTTCAGAAATATGAATGTTACAAACATAAAATGACATGTAAAGGGCCAATTATTTAACATTCAAAAATATATAGTTCTTGTTAAAATATATAACATAAGATGATGAATTTTACTAAGAACTACATATTTTAAAATGTTAAATAATTGGCCTTTTATATGTCATTTTATGTTTGTAGCATTCATATTTCTGAAGTTATTACTAATTAAAATTTCATTATACATGTGAAGCCATACAAAACATATTTCCAGATTAATCATGTAGAAAAAAGAAAGAATAAAAAAAACATAAAGCATGTGAAAAAAGAATGTGACAATCTGCTCTCAGAATTTATCAGTTCCTTTTCTGGAAGTACATAGCATTTTTTATTATTGGTCTTTGGAATTTTCTTGGATTATTCTATTGATCAGAGTAGCTAAATCTTTCACAGCTGGTCTTCATACAATATTGTTATTACTGGGTACAATGTCCTCCCAGTTCTGCTCATTTCACTTTGAATGAGTTTATGTAATCTTTTCAGGTTTTTCAAAATCCCACTTATTATTTCTTATAACACAATAACATTCCATCACAATCATGTACCTCAACTTGTTCAGCCATTCCCTAAATGATGGATATGACCTCAATTTCCAATTCTTTACCACTACAAAAAGAACTGTCACAAATGTTTTTGTACTTATAGGTTCTTTTCATTTTTCTTTGGTATCTTCAGGATATAGACCTTGTAGTGGTATTGTTGGATTGAAGGTGAAGGATATACACACTTTTATAACCTTTGGGCATAGTTTCAAATTGTTCTTCAGAATTGTTGGATCAATACACAACTCTGCCAAGTGTATATTAGTGTTCCAATTTTTCCACATCCCCTCCAACATTTTTCATTTCCCTTTTCTTTCATATTAGCCAGTATAATGGGTATAAGGTGGTACTTCAGGGTTATTTTAATTTGTATTTCTTTAATGAATGATTTAGGGCAGTTGTCTTTTGACCATAAATAGCTTTGATTTCTTCTGAAAACTACCTGCTCATATCCTTTGACCATTTATAAACTAGTGAATTACTCATATTATTATAAATTTAATGTTTAGAAATCAGAGAAACTTGCTGTAAATAGTTTTTTGAGTTTCCTGGGCCTCTTCTAATCTTGGCTGCATTTGTTTTGTTTGTATAAAAACTATTTAATTATAGTAATCCAATAATCCAGTTTATATCCCATAATTCTATTATTTGTTTGGTCAAAATTTTCCCCTTACACATAAATCTGAAAAGTCAACTATTCCATGCTCCCCTAATTTGCTTATGATATCAATTTTTATGTCTAAATCATGTATTCATTTCTACCTATTGGTCAATTATACTTTTAGTTTTCCTAATATTGAACCAGCTCCTCATTCTTGGTATAAATCCTACCTGGTAATAGTGAATGATCTTTGTGGTTTATTGCTGAAATCTCATTACCAGTATATGATTCAAAATTTTTGCATCAACATTCATGAGGAAAATTAAGCTAAAATTTTCTCTGTTTTTGCTCTTCCTGGTTTAGGTAACATTGTCACATTTGTGTCATGTGTAAATTTGCTATCTATACAGGACTGAAATTCTAGCTAGACTGTCTAAAAACCTAATGGGTGGTAATCATAAATTAGAAGATTTAGTAAAAGTTTAGACTTTTAAGTATTTATTAAGGAGCATAAGAAATTGGTGAGGAGAGAGAAAGAGGCCAAGATTCCTTCATCTATCTATCTCAGGGAGCCAGCATCTCAGCTCCACTCAAACCAAGGTCCCAGGCAAAAGAGAGATCACTTGCTCCTTCCTCCTCCCAGAAACCTCCTCTCCAACAAGAAACATGGCTGTCTATACACACACAGCTCCAAACAAATTGGCTTGTAGCTCTGATTGACAAGTCCCACAGGTTGTTCTATAGATATAACTTCCAGATGCTAAAGTCACATGGTCTCTAAATCACATGCTTTCTCCTCATGGTCAAGCTTTCCTACTGTATCTCTCTAGCAGGGGTGCCATTCTAATTCTCGCACATGAAAATAATTTGGTAGAACTCACTCTTTGCCTCTTTTTCTAATAGTTTACATAGTATTGGAATTAATTGTTCTCTTAAAGTTTAGTAGATTTCACCTGTGATTCCATCTGGTACTAATTCTTCTCTACTCAGCCATCTTGGTGCTACCTATGGGTATGTTAAATATTTCTACTTATTTGCATTTGTTTATGAGGTTTTATGTCATAATACATGGTCATTTTTTGTGAAGGTGCACAGCAGAGAAAAAGGTATGTTCCTTTCTATTCACAGTCAATTTTCTCCAGAGTACTATCATATCTAACATTTCTAAAAAGCTATTCATCTCCTTAACTACTATCTTATCTGTTTTTGTGGTTAGTTTTATTTAACTTTGAAAAGGGGAAGTTGAGGTCCCCTTATGGTAACATCTTATGGTCTATATCCCCCTATAACTCATTAAACTTTTCCTTTAAACATTTGGTTGCAGTGCAGCTAGGTGGCACAGTGGATAGAGCACTGGCCCTGGATTCAGGAGGACTTGAGTTCAAATCCTGCCTCAGACACTTGACACGTACTAGCTGTATGACCCTGGGCAAGTCACTTAACCCCAATTGCTTCACCCCCCAAAAAATTGGTTGTGATGTTGTTTGTTGCATAAATGTTTAGTATTGGTATTACTTCATTGCCTATGTTGTCTTTTAGCAAGATAGTTTCAAGAATCAATGTTAAATTAAAGATGGACGGGAGATTACATATTCTAACCCTGCATTTTACAAATACCAAAACTGAGAGTGAGAGCATAAGTGGCTTGCTCCAAGCCACATAGTTATTATGTGGAAGAGATTGGATTTAATAATAAAAACAGAGGGTGAAAGAGCCAGGGATCCTTTCTACTTTAGGTCTCCTTGGTTTGCCTGCCAATTTATATTTCACTTTAATTGGTAAGTGGCAGGAGGGGGCCTGGAATAATAAAGGGGAGTAGGCCACTGACTTGAAAGTTTAAAGAAAACCATAGGTAATCCACAAGGTGAATAAATATTCAAGAGATTTGTTTTGAAAATCACTATAGAACGATTCAATAACTTAAGGTCTCATTGAGACATGACCATAACCAAACATAAAACTTTGAGTCCCCAGCTTTTATTTTTTTTTCTGTGGGTCAAATTAAATAAATGGGTCAAGGAAAAAAATCTGAGTTTAAGAGTTTCAGTCCACTTAAACTATGTTAAGACTGAACTGTCATGTGCTCCAATCTTTCAAGTAGTACCTGGTAACTGTAAGAGACTATTGGTACTTAAAACCTTTCATCAGCACTTCTCTCATCTTTCTTTTGAAACAGTCTGTAGCATGAAGGCTATTTAAACTATTGACCTCATCTCCCAATAATGATCACAAAACTTCATGTCACCACTTCAGGGCTTCAGCTCGCTCAGCAGCTATTCTGAAGATTGCCATTTTCAAAATTTCCCCAACTCGAGCTTCTTGTCACTACATCGAAAAACCAATTAATACAAACAAATGCCTTCCTTTTCCAGAGGAATTGGGCTGTCTGATGAACACCACCACCAAAAAGGCAGAACCAGCCTAATGATAACACCAGTTAATAGTCCATCCAAGAATCAGTAAGACAGCCATAGCTCTGTACTTATAAGCCAGAGGGAGAAAAAGAGAATGATTTTGAATAGTTTGCCATGTGTTTCATTTTCTTTAGGAAGAAAGAAAATAAGCTTTGTTTAAGTATAAGCTATGTGTCAGGCACTACACTAAGTGCATTACAAAGAATTCATTAATTATCTTCTTATTTAATTTAATAACGTTTCATTAAGACAGTGCCAGGCTTATTGTGTGTTAAATGCAAATTCAAGTACAAAAACATGTATTAAATGCATATTGTGTACAAAAGTCCTGTGCTAGGTATTAGAGAAGATACAAAGTTTAGATGTCACGATCCCTGTCTTCATGGAATTTCCGGTCATTCAATATTGCATTGATACAATTAATCATGTCCATTTTACTCAATAAATTAGTGTTTGTTGGTTCGATAAATTTGTTGAGAAAAAATTTTTCAGAAAATGATGAAAAACTAAGCAAAGGAATATATATGTGCATATCATTTTCATCCTTGGAATACATGTTTTCTCTAGATTGGTGTCAGACTTCCCATGAAATAAATGGGACCTCCTCTGCAAGTTTCTTAGTATTTTTGTTCGGTTGTGTCTGACTGTTTGTGACTCCATTTGGGGTTTTCCTAGCAAAGATACTGTAGTAGTTTGCTATTTTCTTCTCTAGCTCATTTTACTAATGAGGAAACTGAGGGAAATGGAGTTAAGTGACTTCCCCAGGGTCAAATATCTGATAAGTCTCTGAGGCCAGATATAAACTTAGGAAGGACCAATCTATCTAAGGTCAGAGAGATTTATCACAAGATATCTAGCCACTGTGTCACTGTGCCCTCTCTGTGAATAACTATGGTGAAAGGGAAACAAACAAACAAACTTGTTGGTAATATATCTTGTGATAAATCCCTCTGACCTTAGATAGGCTGGTCCTTGGTTATTGGGCCCCCACTCAAAACTTCTTTAAGTTAGTAGGGCTCAGGGGGAGCTAGCATTCTGCTGTAGAAGACTTTGAAAATTTAAGATCACTTTTGTCATGAGGAAGTATAAGAATAAGGAATAAGTAAAATTACTAAATAGAATCAAGTAAGAAGGGTGAAGTGAATGGGAGATTTTATCACAGTGAAGACATATCTAATAAAGTCATTCATTCTACAAAGATAAATAAAATACTACCTAAATACTGAGGTCTGAGGTAGCTAAAAAGTTAAGACCTAGTAGCTAAAGTCTAGTAGATGATGAAGTACAAATATAGGCAACTGTTACGATCTCGTGACATGATCAATGGAAAGAAATTGTTGGTGTTTGCAGTTTCTCATAATCATTTATTACTTCTTAGAATTGAAAATAGTTTCAAGATAGCCTCTTGATGCTGATAATCATTACATGATGTGCATATAGGAACCTTGCCTTAAATGTTTGGGGTAAAATGCATCGACTGGAGTAGAGCACATGCAGAAAAGTATGTGATTACAGAGTCACAATTATGATTGGACTTATGGAAAGGAAAACAGTACCTTCAGGCTCATATACAATGGTTTTCTTCAGAAAGTGTGGGATGTTTAGGATTCCATTTTTTTCTTTCCAAAGTAGCAACGGAGTATTTTCACTGGATAATATATAGTTAGTTATAAATAGACCTTTTACACTTTTCTTCCTGAAAACCTACTATTTTGCTAGCAAATTATAAAAGGGAAAAGAAATGAAAAAGAAAAGAAAAGAATGGGGGAAAGGAAAATATTCCTTAGTTGGATATAATTGTAAGGACTATTATTTTGCACCAAATACTAGCTAAAGATATGGATAAAAATAATGAGACCCTTAAGACCTGCCTTCTGACAAAACCCCAAATCTTCTGAAAGCATCCTCTTCCATAAATTTGATCTGCCAACAACTATCTCCTCTAAGATGTTTTACTTGGGGCACCAACAAAATAAAGACAATTGTCAAGACATGATCCCTATGGTAGAACATTTTTCCTCAGCAAAATAAATGTCATCTTTAGCCAATACCTCTAACAACAGGAATTCTTTGGAATCCTTTCCAGATGATCCAAATGCCATTCTGAGAGACACTATTTTTTCTATCTCCTGCCCCTAGGAAAATAATACTGGCTTACATTTAGATAACACAGTTTAATTATTTCTACATGCTTTCATCTACATTATCTCATTTGAGTCTCACCTAGTGTCAGAAAGATTTGGATTTTATTCCTTGATCCACAACTTTAAAATTGTGTGAATGTTGGTAATTCCTTTAATGCCCTGAGCTTAAATTTCCTCATCTGTAAAACATGTAAGCAACTTGTATCACCTACCTCAAAATGTTGTTGTTAGAAACAAGTGAAAGAGAAAATAACTATGTTTTGGAAAACAGCTGTAGTGTAATGGGGAAAATGCTGATTGAGGATTAGAAGGCTTTGGTTTGAATCCTGGCTCTCCCAGGTTGTGTGACCTTCATTTAATCTCTCTAAGCTACAGTATCCTCACTCCTAAAGGAGAGATAAATAATAGGTAGGCTAATAATAACAGCTCCCACTACCATCTTCTTTGCTACTGCAACCTAAGGACCAAATGTCAGTATATGAACTTTAATGGCATTTTGACTGATAAAATCATGATGTTGAATCATTTAATATTGTCAAGGACTGTGGTAGCAAAAACTTTGTTTTGTGTCTTAAGTATCTGTGGCTATGACACTTGGAAGAAAAGTTTCCAGGCTATATATTCACAGGATTCACATTCCAGGATGATGGCTAAGAGGACTAGACTGGAAACATTCCTATTTCTAAGATTCATGTTCAGGAATCTAGTCTGTCTCCATCAGGGTCTGAAGGGAGATGGTGATTAAGGTGGTAGCAGTGGTTTGATATGCCTAGAAAATGCAGCCTCTTTTCTCTCCTCCAGGGTACCTTGCTGCTTCAGCAAGGCTGGCATCCCTGACCTATATGTGGCAATTGGTTGGCACTTGGTAGGGATGGCTGGCACATTTTCCAGAGGAGTTACTTCCCTAGATTACCATTATTACTTTCTATACTCAAGAGGTTAAATGACTTGTCTAATGTTACACAGATTGAAAGCAGTTGAACCTATACTTAAACCAGGTCTTCAAAGTTCAATTTTTCCCACTGCACAGAAATGAATGGATTATAAAGGAGATACGATTTTTCCATGAGTTCCTTTTCCATGTATGTTTTATATTATTTTCTAATTCAGGGGAAAGAAACAAAATGAAACCTCTGACTAAGCAAATCATAACTATTTGTAATGGACAGTCCCATAGTGGCCCTATTCATGATATTATATACTTTAGAGGTAGAAGGGACATCAGAGACCTTTTAGTTCACCCATCTTATTTAACAAACAAGGAGGGGCAGCTAGGTGGCACAGTGGATAGAGCACTGGTCCTGGATTCCAGAAGACCTGAGTTCAAATCCGGCCTCAGACACTTGACACTTACTAGCTGTGTGACCCTGGGCAAGTCACTTAACCGCAATTGCCTCACCAAAAAATAACCCAAAAAAAAAACAACACAAACAAACAAGGAAACTGAGCCTAGAGAGGGTAAGTGACTAACATAGTGACAGAGGTGGTTTATGAAGAAGTGAGGACAATATTCTTAAAATAGGAAATCCATTTTTTAACACAGAATTTATAGTTTACTTTCACATACATTCTGTGAAGAGCATTTTCATTAGCATAGGACCACATAGACATTTAGAAAGAAAAGCTTGTTTTATAACCAAAGGCAATAATATCTTTGTTCATTTTGGAGAATTTGTGAAAATGATTTTTAGATGTCAAATGTCAAAATAAAATAACAAATACTGCAGAGGGTATGGCAAAATAGGTATAATAATGGACAATTGGTAGAGTTATGGATTTTTTACAACTATACCCAAAATATCATTATACTGTGCATACCCTTTGATGAAGTTATACCACTACTAAGAAGTAAAAAAAGATCCATATGTAGCAACTCTTTTTGTGGTAGCCAAGAACTAGAAACTAAAGGGGTCCCCATCAGTTGAAGAATGGCTAAACAAATTATGGCATAACAGCTTAATGGGAAGTTAGTGTGCTACAAACAATAATCAAAGAGATAGTTTTAGTGAAACCTGGAAGCATTGAATGAACTAATGGAAAGGGAAGTAAGTAGAGCCAAGAGACAATTTTATACAATAAACACTACAAAAAAGAATAACTTAAAAACTAATGAACCTGACCACCCATGATTCAAGAAGACCCATGATTGAGAATTCTACCCACCTTCTAAAAGAGAGATGAACAGCTAAGAGTGTAATTTTATGTATGTGTGAGTGTGTGTGTGTGTGTGTGTGTGTGTGTGTGTGTATTTGAACATGACCAATGTAATAATATATTGTGCACAACTATGGACATCTATTGCATGTGTTTTGTTTTGTTTCTCCCAATGTAGAAGGAAAGGTGTTAGGGGAAAGGAAAAGAAAACCTATTTTCATGCGTCCATTGACTGTTTCATATGCCGTCAGATGTTGTCACTGTGTTTTAATTGCTCTTTTTTGTTAATAGGGAAGGTTCAAGAGAGGATGGGGAGAAGAGAGATGTATATATGTAATGTCTTGCTATGATATAAAGTCATCAATAAAAGTTTCAAATTAAAATGATAAAGTGAAAGCCATGGATAAGAATCATAGGGGTAGCCAGTGAAAGGAGTACCCAAATTGATAAAACTTTGGATCTTCAGCAATATTTGTGGAGCTATAATTGACATTAAGCCATAAAACAAATGTTCAAAGAAAATCTAACACAAAAAATAAGACTTGCTAGAATACAACTCTTTTAGAGCTTGGAACAGATATTAAACTTGATTATTCTGTAACTTAGGGTATATCATTGACATTTTGTTCTCTGCAACTAGCATAATGGAAGACAAACTATACTCAAAAATGCTAACCACCTCCTTTCCCATCTCTCTAAATGCCGTACATCATTGCCATTGCTGAGAGCATGATAATTGATTTGTGGCATTAAATCTGGCCCAGGCTGGTAATACAAAATCGTGCAGTTTCCAGTCATTGCTTGCTTCTTAGCAATGAAAAGTTGGTCTTATGGGATCTGAACTGTATAGAAAAATTAGAAACATTCAACTGGAGAATATAAAGTGATTAAAGGGTAAGGTTCTTTTCCCTCCTAACTATATAAACGTTACTGTGTCTAACTTTGAAATCTTGCGTCATTTCTTACCTTGAAATACTGAAGCCTGTGTGAATGATGACTATGCAGTCTTGGCTATATTTCTAAAAGAAATGGTAGAAAATAACCATATAACACTATCTTTTTTTCTGAAAGAGGATATTGATTTAGTCATGTAAAGGCCAGTAGGAAGACCTATAAAAATAATAATTCAACACTTCCAAACTCATTGATCTCTTCATATTTAAAGCAAAAGATATAGTTATCATTAGCACCAGCATATGGGGAACACCTTGAGAAGATAGGGGTTGGAGGCTTCTTCCCTTAATAGGTGCATTACCACTCCACAGTGATTAGCAGCTCAATGATGTAATTTGTGGCATTCTGCCATCAGGTCACAAGTACCCTCAGGGAGATTCCTTTGCCATGGCATGCTTTTCTTAAGGTGCACCTTCCTTTTACCCTCTACATTGTCATTGTACTAATCCCTCCCTCCATAAGCAAACAAAGCTAATAGTTATTTTTAACCCTGGTGAAAACACTTTTGACAGATCTTGCCATTTACATCTCTGCCATATTCCCTCTCTTCCTTCTATCTCCACAACATCTCCATTTCTACTCCTCACCTACATCCCCTCCTTTCTGCCCGCACAGATACCACTTCAGTTCATTCCATCATCACCTGATTCCTGGACAAATGCCATAGCTCCTGATTTGATCTCTCTTAAGTCTCTCTACTCTCTAGTTCATCTTTGACAAAGCTGACATTCATGTCACCCTTTCCTCACTCAATAACTCCAGTGGTTACCAAGGGCTTATATAACCTGGTTGACATTTAAAGGTCTTCATAACTGATTTGCAAAGGTAGGTCTCTCTACTTTTCCTTTTTCTTTACATGTTACACTCATCCTCACATTCTGTGATCTGGCCAAACTGGCCTGCCTACTCACTGTTTTTATAGATGACATCCCAGTGCCTTTGCATCAGCTATGTGCCTAGAATGCACACCCTCTTCACTTCCTGTTCTTGGAATCCCAGGTTTTCTTCAACATTCAGCTTAAGTGATACTTTCTACATAAAGCCTTCAGGTAACCCTCAGCTTCTAGTGCTTCTCCCACCAAAACTACCTTGTCTTCATTTTTTTTATAATTCTGCATGTGCTTATCAAATAAAATAATATTTATCTTTTTAAAAGTGTTCAGCACAGTGCCTGGCAAGAAGTAGGCACCTGCTAAATACTTATACAGCTCCCTCTTCCCTTCCCTCCTCATATCTATATGTGTTTGGCACAATGAAGGCACTATATAGATGTTTATTCCTTTCTATCCTCTTAAATATAATGCACTTAGATCTACACATGTTGATCCTCTATTAACAAACAAGCTCTTTGAGAAGAGGAGAAGCATAGTGTCTTCCATGCAATGCTTTGCCCAGAATAAACACTTAATAAATTCTTTTACATTCTTTCATTCACATATTAAAAGCTTAATATATGCTTTTTAGTTGATGGGTTGATTTATTCCCATGTATGGCTTTATCTCCTGTGGTTCTACTCTGTGATTTCTCTCTATCTACAGGATTTGTAAAGGGTGCCTTCTGCTAGCATATAAATTCATATATATATATAATATTTAACTTATCTCTACAATTGTTTCTACAACTACCATTTGGGGAAACACTGTTATATACTCTGATTGAAGTAAAAATGTAATGTCCTTAAAAAAATAAAAACATGCTTTTAAACCTCTTCCCCCACAGAAGTCTCACTCTGATGCTTTATCATTGTATGAGATGGATCGTTATGTGAAGAAAAATTTGGACCCCAACTCCTGGAGACTTTCAATTTATTAGGGCATGAAAGGTTTTCCATCTATTTGGATTAAAAGTGTACCCACACCAGCAATTATGCAGAATATTAAAGATTGATTTGTAATCTTTACATATGGCAGAATTTTACTTAGGATAAAACATACCATACTTTTGCATTTAATTCCTAAGCATTAGTTAAAATAGAAAGCTATAATATAGCTTATTTTCTTGTCAACAGATAAGCTCTTCCCTGACCTGATCCACTCTCCCCTACTACTGAGAGCTTTTTTTTTTTTTTTTTTTTTTTTTTTAGTGAGGCAATTGGGGTTAAGTGACTTGCCCAGGGCCACACAGCTAGTAAGTGTTAAGTGTCTGAGGCTGGATTTGAACTCAGGTACTCCTGACTCCAGGGCCGGTGCTCTATCCACTGCGCCATCTAGCTGCCCCTTTTTTTTTTGTCTTGCAAATTACTATCCTCCCCAAAAGGGTCTCCTGTTGGCCCATTTTCTTTCTTTCTTTCTTTCTTTCTTTCTTTCTTTCTTTCTTTCTTTCTTTCTGTCTTTCTGTCTCTCTCTCTCTCTCTCTGGTGAGGCAATTGGGGTTAAGTGACTTGCCCAAGGTCACACAGCTTGTAAGTGTCAGGTGTTTGAGGCCAGTTTTGAACTCAGGTCCTCCTGACTCCAGGGCCAGTGCTCTATCTACTAAGCCACCTAGCTGCCCCTAGCCCATTTTCTTAAAAGTTGTTGTAAGGGTGTTTTATACCCTGAAAATATTTTGAATCTTTTGGCCTAGGCATCAAAATGGCTTGTTATGGTACTGCCAAACGGAAGAATAATGAGTAGTCTTGCTACCAGTCATATGTACTATGTATAATACTATCTTTTCTACCTATAGCCTTCTTGCTATAAAAATTGATGTTACCTGAGCTTAAAATTTCTTTAAAATTATTGTTATTGTCCAATGTGGGCACATCCCTATTTCTAGACAGACACAGAATAGCTATTTATCTGAAAACTGTCTCTCAAATGATTACAATGGATCTAAAAGATCCATTATATTGGATCTATATAGGTCTAAATTCAATATGGACCTTAGAGACTATCTAGTCAAACTTTCTCTTACTACAGATAAAGAAACTGATGTTCAGTTGGATATTTGCATAATAACTTTAAAAGGATGATACTGATGTGATTAGTCTAATATCTATTGCATTATAAAGGATGATACTTCATTCACTCATTCATTCATCCAAAAAGATATTTATTGAATGCTGTGTGTCAAGCATAGTAATGACTTCTACTTCCATACTGAGCCACACCAACATAAAGTTTATAGATTTTTCTACAGGACAAATGATTTAGATAAGAGCATGATAACCAGATAAGTCCAACTCAATGATTAGACTAAATCTACTATTTGGGGATTCCCCCAAATCCCAATGGTTATTAATTGAATTTTCCACTTTTCTAGTTATTTTCTAGTATATATATTATATAATAAATAATAATTATGACAGAATATTGTGGTGTATGATAATTATAATATATTATAACATAATATATTATAATGCATATGTGCCATATATTTTATACATATAAATATGATTCATCTATATGTTGTCCCCTTCATTAGAATGTATGCTTCTTGAGAGCAAGTATTGATTTTGTTTTTATATATAAGTACTTAGTATAGAGCTTAGCCCATAGTAAGTACTTAATAATACTTCCTGATTGAGTGATTATTTTAATTTGCTTGGTGTAGAGTGATACAGTCTACAATCAGGAAAAGCAACACCACCAAAAATAAATAGCATTAATTATAAAACAAACAAAAATAGGTTGCATTTACCTAAGTATTAGTGGAAAAATAAGAGTATGCTTAGAGAAAAATATGTATTATTAGGTGAACCTAATATTCTGTGATAGTAAGGGAATTTGAATTTGCTTTGGCAAGTATTTTCCTTGAGTTTTACATGACATGGTCACCTATAAATTATAAAAATAGCCAAGAATATCAAGTAATGATTAGGAACCTCAAAACTTGCGAGCAAAGTAAACTTATTGGTTCTTCAGTTAGCAGGTTATTTTGATCACTGATTTGACTAATAAAATAGAAAAAATGTTATCACATCTTCCTGGTTACGTTACCGTATTGTGCCTCATGTTACCTGTATCCTTGCCTTATCTCTCAAACTCTTCATAAAGTTCTTGCAAAGCAGGCCCTTTGTTGTTTGTAAAGGGCCAAATATAATGCTTTGTGCATAGTGAATACTGAATGAATATTTCTTGAATGAAATCTGAAAGATAACTGGGACAAGAAATACCTGACACATGTGTTTCTTAGCATTAAAAATAACTTTATAGTTTTCTAAAAAGGAAAACAGTTTACTTTCTAGATCCTTGGCAGGCTCAGGCATCTTAGAAACAATATCCAGGTTTGCCAGGACAAAGGGGCAGGGCAGTGTTAGGAAGGATTTCTTCTCTCTCTCTCTCTCTCTCTCTCTCTCTCTCTCTCTCTCACACACACACACACACACACACACACACACACACATTGACTGAGAATGAACTTGAAGGTCAGGGAAGTTAAGTAATTTTTACAATGTGATTCAGCAAGTCAAAGTACATCCAGGTCTAGCTTCCAAGTTTTCATTCACATAAATTTGTGTTCTTTTCATACTCCCATCTGCCTGTGTTCATTAATATATGCCCACCCACTTTCCTCTTGCTCTCCCTCACCTCCCCCATGTCACCACACATACAAAAATAATAATAGTGCTTCAAAGTGCATCAACAGCATTGTTTCATTTAAAGCATTCCTAAACATGGAATGCATCTATTTATGATCTTTCAAAATGGTATTTGGAAGGGGATAGATGCTATTTAGGGCCGGGTGACCAATAGCTTAAGAATTTTATTAGAAGGGAAAAAACTCTTATCTCTAGACAGAATTTGAATTAACTCTGCCAAACAGCTATGAACATTGCAAAGCTAAAAAACAAAACAAACCACTACAAGGTCTTACAAGAGTCATTTCTCCTATTTCTGAGAAATGATCATTATTTTGGGAGGTGGAAGTCTGACCTCTTATAACAAGTTTTACAACTATAACTCTCCATAACTTGTCAGTAGAAAAAAAAATATCCATTTATTTTTTCTACAGCAAATATTTTGCCCAACTGACATCAGAACATAAACTGCTGACTTTTGAAAGAAGAGATTTTTTTTTATAATATGTAAGGGGCTAAAATTCTAGTTAGTCTGTCTAAAATATCTAATGAGTGGTCGCCAATAAATTTTAAGCTTTAGCAAGAGTTTGACTTTTTTTTTTTTAGTGAGGCAATTGGGGTTAAGTGACTTGCCCAGGGTCACACAGCTAGTAAGTGTTAAGTGTCTGAGGCCGGATTTGAACTCAGGTACTCCTGATTCCAGGGCTGGTGCTCTATCCACTGTGCCACCCAGCTGCCCCTAAGAGTTAGACTTTTAAAGCATTTATTAAGGAGAATAAGAATTTGGTGAAGAGAGAGAGAAGGGCCTAGAATCATCTATCTATCTCTGGGAGCTACAGTTCTGCTCTGCTCTCCAAGAGAGTCCTGGCAAGAGACAGCAATAGAGCCAGTCTCATCCCTTCTTCCTCCCAGAAGCAAATGTCACTTCCTGACACCAAAGAAAAGCCACATGGCTTGCCCTCCGGTGCCTTCTCCTTATGGCTGAGCTTTCCTACAGTAGCTCTCCAGCAGGGGGGACAGATTAGAACCCACATTTAGAATTTTAAATTACACAAAGACAAAAGGCTATCCCTCCAGTCTCTTGATCTGGAAACTTTCCAATGTATCTCTTCAACCCAGACCACTTTATGCTTCAGTCATTCAGACTATAACAACTAAGAAAACCCCATTGCACTACTAAGAGTATAAAACCTTAGACCTGGCTGATCTGCTCAAAAAGTAGTAATTTCCAGGTTTTGAATCAAATTAGGGCACACTGATCCTACAAAAGTCTCAGTAATACTATAAACCATGTGGACCATGATTAGAATATTCACTATTTTTAAGTAGTGAAAACAATCAGTATTTCCTGTTTGTGGATAAGCAGTCATGGTTACACATAATAACATTATTCCATTAGTAAAAGTAGTTAATATTTATGTTGCACTTACTATATGCCAAGTACTTTGCTAAGGACTTTCAAAATATTATCTCATGTGATCCTTCCAATAACCCTGTGGGATAGGAGCTATAATTATCTCCATTTTATCGATGAAGCAAATGTAAGTTAAGTGATTTCCCTATGGTCACACATCCAATAAGTGTCAAAGGCCAAATCTGAACTTAGAACTTCCTGACTCCAGGCCACTTTATTCAATTTGCCACCTAATTGCCAAGTATCGAAAATAGTTCAGACAAGGAATTACACCTCTCTCTCACTGCCTCTTTCTTTAATGGTTAGTTTGTCCCACCAAATCACAGAGTTGGAAAGTAGTTCAGTGGCCATTATGTCCACCCCATTCCTTACCAGGAATCTCCTCAACAAAATCTCTGGCCAGAAGTTAACAGAACTCCCTTGAAAACATTCAGTGAGGGCAAAGTTATTATCTCCTGAGGAAACCCATTTCCTTTTTGAATAACTTTAATGATAGCATTATTTCCTCCCAAGAAGATGAAATCTGCCTTTCTGAAACTTCCACTGGGGGGGGGAAAACAGAAATAGAAGATCTGACACCTCTGAAATTAAACAGAAATTGGATTTATATTCAACAAGGGAGCCCTTCAAATACCTGAAGTCAGTTATCAGGTCTTTCTGATTTCTCTCTTTCTAAGTTTCCTCATTTCCTTCATCCAACCTTTGTTCTCAAGGTAGCTAACAAATCTACTTAATTACCTTTGGACATGCTCCATCTTGTAAATATCCTCCCTAAAGCATGGCACCCAGAATTGAAGTACAGAGGGATGATCATCTTCCATATTCTGAATATTCTACCTAATCTCCTTCTATTATCACATTAGGTTCTTGGCTGCTGTGTAGGGGCATGCTAGTCAAGGTTTAAAAACTAGCACTCTGATAAAAAAAAAAGTAATTTAATTTGCATGATTAAATTTTCTTTTCTAGACAAAGCATCAGCAAAATACTGTTTTTGTATGTGCCCATGATTTCATATTTTTAAATAAAATCAAACTATTTTTGGGGGGGGACAGAAAAATAGGCATGGGGCTATGTTTGGCCCATAATATGCTGGACTAGATGTTCTATGAAATAAAAATGAATCATTCATTTGTAGTGTTTGTCAGTTTCTGATATGTAATCACACATGCTGAAAAATTATCATTCAGCTCTCTCAAACCAGTATGAGTTGGCACCAACATACCACAGTGCCATGTCACATTGTACATTCATTTTTTCTTCTCAATTCATGGAAACACCAAGTTGTTTTTTTTTTTTTTAACAAGAGTATTATCTGTTCTTCACCTACGCTTTCCTTTATGAAGGTTTTTCTTAATCCAAAGTATAAAACTTTATATCAGAATGTCATCCCAGTGAAACCAGACCATTGTTCAAATCCATTGAAGTATTTTTTGTTAAATGTAGTAGACATGAATCTGAAAATGATAATTAATGAATTCAACAATGAATTTGTTAACCGTGCAATTTAAGTTTAAATTAAAACATCAACAAAATATTTAAAAGCACAAGGCCAAGAACATATCTCTAGTCATATCACTAGAGATCTTTTTTGAGGTAACTGTGCTGTGTAATAGATAGAATTCTGGGCTTGGAGTCAGTAAGACCTCAGTAAAAGACCTCAGACACTCAAATTGAAAAAAAAACCTCACTAGTTTATAGTTTGAAAACTGTAAATTCTTCCCATTTTGAAGGTAATGATGTTTTCCTCTTCCATATCTTCCATCAAAATGCCTTTGAAGATCACTGCTATAGGCTCAGCAATCCTTTATATATAGATTATATAAGGGCTATGTGAAATGGTGGACAGAACACGGGGCTTAGAATGCAGAAACATAGAAATAATACATGTATCATTTAAGAACTTAATGCAATAAAATTACATTAATAAAGGGCTGTAAAGCACCAATTAAAAACCCCTTTGAGAATTAAATAATTTAATCCCAAAGAACAAATGGGTCAAATAACAAGTCATAGAAACAATCAGTTATTTCATTAAAGAGAATGACAACAATGTGACAACATTCTAAAATTTATGAAATATGGCCAAAACAGTACTTGGGGTAAAATTTGTATCTCTAAATGTATACATCAATAAAATACAGAAAGAACCCATCAGTGAATTGTGCATGGAACTAAGAAAAACTATATAGAATTAAAATTCTCTAATGAAATACCAAATGGATATCCTGAAAAATAAAGGTGAGATTAACAAAATTGAAAGGAAAAAAAATCATTGAACTAATAAATAAAATTAGAAGCTGGTTTTATGGAAAAACCAATAAAATAGATAAACCAATTGTTAATTTGAATAAAAATAATAAAATTATATTACTTGTATCAAAAATGAAAAGGTTGAATTGCCATGATTGAAGATGAAATTAAGACAGTTATAAGGAGTTATCTTGCCCAATTATATGTCAGTTAAACTGACAACATATGGGAAATGGATGAATAATTATAAACATATAACTATCCAGAATAACAGAAGAGGAAACAGAATACATAAATAACCCTATCTTAGAAAAAGAAAATGAATAAGCCATCTCAATGAGCTCCCTAAGAAAAAATCCTCATGACCAGATGCATTCACAATTCAATTCTAACAACCATTTAAAGGGCAATTAATTTTAATCTTCTATAAACTATTTGTAAAAAAATAAAGAAATACTATCAAATTTCATTTATAACACAAATATGGTTTTGATACTGAAACCAGGCAGAGCAAAACCGAGGGGGGAAAATATGGACCAATTTTCTTAATGAATGTTGATGCAAATTTTTAAATAAAATATTAACAAGGATATTGCACAATATATTAAAAAGATCATACACTATGATCACGTGGGATTTATAACAGTAAAGCAGTACAAGTTCAATTTAGAAAAACTCTCAGAATAATTGACTATCAACAACAAAACCAACAAAATTCATATTATTATATCAACAGATTCAGGGAAAGCCTTTGATAAAATATAATACCTATTTTATTTAAAAACACTAGAAAGCATAGGGATCAATGGAAACTTTCTTAAAGTGAAAAACAGTATCTACCTAAAACCAAGAGCAATCGTTATCTATAATTGGAATAAACTTTCAGTCTTCCCAATAACATCAGGAGTGAAGCAGGTATATCTATTATCACAACTATTATTGAACATTGTATGAAAAATTCTAGCTATAGTAATAAGATTTTAAAAAAAAAGAAATTGAAAAACATGGGTAATGTGGACACAAAACTATCACTCTTTGAATATCGTATGATGGTATACTTAGAGAACCCTAGAGAATTAGCTAAAAAAGCTTGTTTAAGCAATTAACAACTTCTGCAGAGTTACAGGATAGTAAATAAACCCTCAAAAAATCATCAGCATCTCCATATACTACCACCAAACCCATCAGGAAGAGATAGAAAGACAAATTCTACTTAAAATAACTACGGACATTATAAAATACTTGGGAGTCTACCTGCAATGGAAAACCCAGGGATTATATGAATACAATTATGAAATACTTTTCACAGAAATTTGAGTAATCTCAATAGTTCATAGGCAGGCTGAGACAATATGATAAAGATGATAATTCTAACTAAGTTAATTTACTTATTCAGCACCATACCAATCAAATTACCAAATAATTATTTCATAGAATTAGCAAAAATAGCAACAAAACTAGCCTGGAAGAACTAAAGATCAAGTGTATCAAGGGGATCAATAAAAAAAATGAAGGAAGATGGACTAGCAATTCCAGATTTCAAACTATACAAAACAGTAATCGTCAAAACAATTTGGTATTGCCTAATAAACAGAGTGGGATTGGTGGAATAGAATGGGTTCTTGATACATAGTAGTAAATGACCATAATAATCTAGAATCTGATAAAACTAAAAATCTAAGCTTTTGGGGTGAGAATTCAAGATTTGACAAAAATTGCTAGAAAAGTTAGAATGTAGTCTGGCACAAATTGGGCATAGACCAATCCCTCACACCATATATTAAAATAAGGTCAAAATGCATAAATGATTTAGACATAAAGAGTGATATCATAAGTAAATTAGGGGAACATGGAAAAATGTACCTGTCAGATATATGGATGAAGGAAGAATTTATGATGAAATGAGAGAGAGAGAGAATCATGAGACATAAAATAGCTAATTTTGATTACATGAAATGAAAAAGATTTTGCTCAAATAAAATTAGTGCAGTCAAAATTAGGAGAAAAATAGGCAATGGAGGGGGAAAATGTGGCTAGTTTCTTTGACAAAGGCCTAATTTCTTAAACATATAAGAAACAGAGCCATATATATATATATATTTGAGCTATTCCCCAGTTGTTCAAAGGCTACAAAGTTGTCAGAAGAAGAAATCAAAGTTATACACTGTCGCATGACAAAATGCTCTAAATTACTATTGATTAAATAAAAAATAAAACATCTTTGAGATACCACATCACATCTATCAGATTGATAACTTGATAGAAAAGGAAAATGACAAACATTGGAGAGAATGTGGAAAAATTGAGATATTAATCCATTACTAGTGGAATTGTGAACTCATCCAACTATTCTGGAGAATACTTTGTAATTACATCTGCAGGGCAATAAAACTACCAAGTCTCTATCCCCCCAAAAGAAATCAAGGAAGGGGGGCAGCTAGGTGACACAGTGGATAGAGCACTGGCCCTGGATTTAGGAGTACCTGAGTTCAAATCTGGCCTCAGACACTTGACATGTACTAGCTGTGTGACCCTGGGCAAGTCACTTAACCCTCATTGCCCTGCAAAAAAAAAAAAAATCAAGGAAAAGGGGGGAAAGGACCCATATGTGCAAAATATCAGGATGATTTTTGGAAAACAAAAACACTGTTAAGACATATAAACTCATGCAAAGTGAAGTCAACAGAACTAGGACAATATTGTACACAGTAACAGCAATATCACAAAAAGGATCAACTATGAGACATTTAGTTACTCTGGTCAAGATAATGATCAAAGGCAATTTCAAAGAACCTGTGATGATAAATGTTATCCACTACCAGTAAGAGAATTGATGAACTATGAAATATACTTTTAAAAATGTTACTTCTCTTTACTGATTTTTTAAAGATGGCTAATATTGAAATATGTTTTACATGACCTCTACTGTATAATTGAAATAATATTCCTTGACTTTTCAAGGAGGAGGGAGTAGTAGAAGTGAGAGAGAAATTTTGGAACTCAAAATTATAAAAAATCATTCTTAAAAATTTAAATGTAATTGGAAAATATTAAATTAAATAAATACTTCTTATTTAGTAAATAAATAGTTTAAGTATAATAGTGACTAAATTTCCATCACTTATCCTTTAAGCCTGACATGGAAATCTTTTCTGGAATGATAATTCCATGTTCTGTTTTTTAAAATGGGCAATATATATATATATGTGTGTGTGTGTGTGTGTGTGTGCGCGTGTGTGTATGTATATATATATACATATATGTATAGTGAAAGAACGATTCACAAAATGTTATCAAACTGAAACTGAACTTTGAAGTGTAAGAAATGTTCCACTAAACCTCCCATATTGCAATAAAAATAGAGTTGTGGATAATTCTGGCAAGTCTGATTCACCTCAGCCTGTCTACCCAACACCACCAATTGCAGAAATCCAGAAACAGTGGTCACTGCCATCTATGTGGCTAAATTAATCCATCAGTGCCAATTGGATACAGTGCAACTTTCAGTCAGCCAATTCTGCTGTCATTTGTCAACTTAGTGTGTAATGTCTCTGTGCACTCTTTTATTACTTTTTAGTTTGTGTTGGGAAAGAAATAGGATGTTTGGAAATACCACAAGAACATGTCTTCTTTGGCTAAAAAGAGCAGACCAGTGAGGAACAGAAATGATGTACTAAAATCTGCTTTCATGAAAATAAATCCATGGCTTTAAAATAAGAATGACTTAAATTTTTCAAGCTATAATCATTGATAGCCCTCACAAAGATCTACAAACATTGCTTCTTACAATTCTTTAGATTTACAAAGCACGAGAATAGGAATCTAATAAAACTTATGACAGTGAAATGTAGTTTATTGGGCAATGGTTTTCCTTGCCTGGATCTGTTAGTGTGTTCAGTATGTGAATGCTTAGATCTGAATTAATTTAAAAAGTTCTTAGTTTTTGTTCTCATGAGAGAAAACAAGATAAGAGATGTCATTTTCCATTAAAAACTTTCCTTGATTTGAACTCAAATCTCTGAGGACCTAGGTTCAGGTGAAGGAGTAACCTATAGCTACATCAATGAAAGCTTATATCATCAATATGAGCTGGAGTGGTTGTAGAAGTTTTTTTGGTTTTGTTTTGTTTTTTCTTAAAGCAAGAGAATTTGAAATTGGTCTTGAAAATTGGGAAGAATGTGGATAAGCAAATAGGAAGGGGAAATAGTTTGAGCAAAGGCATTGGGGATAGGAGTGAGTATAGAATGTGTCAGAAATAGTTTCATGTTAGGGAGTAGAAGGTAAATAAAAATCAATAATTAGGGAGAGCAAGACTATGAAGGACTCTGAAAGACAGGCAGACAAATTTAGATGTAAGTTTGGGACCTACAGACTCTTGAGGGCTTCATGGGTAGATTTCAGGGTGTCCTTGAACTTGGATGGAGAAAATGCATCTTTAATTTCACTAGCTTCTTTTTTTTTTTTTTTTTTGGTGAGGCAATTGGGATTAAGTGACTTGCCTAGAGTCACACAGCTAGTAAGTATTAAGTGTCTGAGGCCACATTTGAACTCAGGTCCTCCTGACTCCAGGACTGGTGCTCTATCCACTGCACCAGCTAGCTGCCCCAATTTCACTAGCTTCTAATAGAAATTTAGCCTTTCCTTTAAAGATAAACTTAGGAAATAAACATGATTCTGAGAATAGGTCATTAGGTTTCATAAGATTGCCAAAGGTGCAAAGAAAATCAATTCAACCAATATTAGAAGGAAAACAAAAAGCTGGGAAACAATTTTTACAGCAAGCACCTCATTTCTCAAATATGTAAAGCACTGAGTCAATCTTAAAAGAATACAAGTCATTCCCCAAATAATAAAAGGTCAAAGGAAATGAAGTTTGTTTTCAGATAAAGAGATCAAAGCTATCTAGTCATATAAAATTATTTCAATCACTATTGATTAGAGAAATGCAAATTAAAACTCTGAGGTATCACCTCCTACCTATAAGATTGGCTAACATGACAGAAAAGGAAAATGATAAATGTCATAGAGGATGTGGGAAAACTGAGACACTAATGCTCTATTGATGAAGCAGTATACTGATTCAACTATTCTGCAGAGCAATTTGAAACTATGGCCAAAAGACAATCAAATTTCTAATTTATAATAGCAATACAATTCCTGGGTCTGTATCCTAAAAAGATTGAAAAAAGGAAATAAAAGAACCTGTTCATACAAAAATATTTTAGCAATTCTTTTTGTGGTGGCAAAGAACTGAAAATTGAGGGCATGCCTTTCATTTGAGTAAGGGCTGAACAAGTTGTTGCATATGATTATAATGGAATACTACTCAACTAAAAGAAATGAGGACCATGCTGATTTCAGAAAAACCTGGGAAAACTTACACTAACCGATGCCAAGTGAAGTAAGCAGAACCAGGAGACCATTGTACACAGTAACAGCAATACTGAAGAACTTAGCTATTCTTCGAAATAAAATGATCCAAGATAATCCAAAGAAAGCATAATGGAAAATGCTATCCACATCCAGAGAAAGAACTGATGGAGTTTGGATGCAGATTGAACCATACTGTTTTTCATTTTTTTCGTTTTTTTTTCTTTTGGTCTGTTTCCTCTTCACAACATGACTAATATGGAAATATTTTACCTGACTACATATATAACCTATATCATATTACTTACCATCTTAGGGAGGAGGGAGGCAAAGAGGCAATGGAGGGAAATAATTTCTCAATTAAAAAAAGATTGTGGCTTTACATGTAATTGGGAAAAATAAACACAATTTTAAAATGTAAGACTGCCAAAGAGGTTTATGTTGCAAGAAAGGTTTAGAACCCCTGATAAATGTGTTGTACTAGGGAAGTAGTAGAAGCTGTGCAGTAGAGGAAAGAAGACTGGATTTGGACTCAAGACTTGGACCTAAAACTGAGCTTTGTTGCTCACTGTGTGCCCTTAAACAGACCACTGAACCTCTATAAGTCTTAGTTTTCTCAGTAGTAAAAAAGAGATCACAATATTGATAGTACTTCTTTCCCTGGATTATTTCAAAGCTCCAATGTAATCTAACCTAATGTAATGCAAGTGTTTTGTAAGCCATATCGTATTATGTAAATGACAGTTTTCTTCAAATAGTCATGGTCATCCCTGTACTACACTCACAGAAATGTGGTGTAAAATGTTGGGTAAAGCCTTTCTGGAAGCCATGAATGACATTTTAGCATTTTGAGAAACAAAATTATTCAAGGCAGGGCCTTTCTCAGGCTAATCCCCCTGTAGTTTATGGTCAACATTAGAATACAATGAGTTACTCATAGGTCATTAAACACTTAACAAATGATTTACTTAGTCGTGGTAGAAGGATATTGAACAAGGAAATGTACTGAGGATACCTCAAATTGATTCAGCTAAGTGAGTTCCCTTTTCTGACTTCCATCATCATCCAACAGACAAATATCAGAGAGGGTTCCTGGACCTCCTCGTGCCTGCTTTGTACTCAAGCAACTGGAAGTGATAGAGAAATAACTTTTAAGGAAAAAAAATAAAACTAGCCTAAACTTGCATGGGTACAGAGAATAAGTCTAACTAAGAAATCATGCATTTTAGGAAGATTAATCCACAGGGTTATAAGGAGGATGGATTAGAATAGAGATACTGGAAACAAAAAGACCAACTCAGAGACTGGACCCAACCTAAATGCTACCCAGATATCTTGTCATCATCCCAGCCAGAAGTGATCTTGCTCTCTCCTCTACTCTTAGACCAATACGCTTCAACTCCCTCAGTCATCAACCATTTACTATTACCCTGAATAACAGTTATTTCCATTTGCATCTTTTCAATGAGGCTAAATTATTCAAAGGCAGAATGATTTCTGTGTCCTTGTATAACTCATGATGGCCAGCCCAGTAATTTAGATGTCCTCCAAAACCTGTTCCTCCTTCTGATTCCCCTTATTTAGTCCCTATTAATCCCAATGTGCCCCTGCCTCAATTCTTTTTTATCATGTTAAATCATTCCCTACTGGCTCAGCATTTAAATCCTTTAAAGATTTTTACACAATTATGTTCTCCCATAGCCTCCACTTAGCCAAGACTTACATATTTTATTTCTTTCCTCTCACCACATAAATCAATCCCTTCAAGCTCTTAATTATCCTAGCTGCTCTTCTTTGAACTCCTTCCAGTTCTTTTGAATTGTTATGTAAAAACATTAGAAAAACACTCTTCTAAAATGAATACTATTGCAGGTGTGCTTCCTCTGTGGTTCAGAGCCCTCATATAAGCTTCTCCATGTAGCAACCACGATTATTCAGAGGCTAATTGTCACATTGCTTCGGGAGTATGTGATTTATGTTCTATTATCTTACCCCTCTGTGTCTCTATTGACCTTATTGCTTTCCAGATTTCTCCCTTTCCCTGTTTCTTATTATTTTCCTACAGATATGTAGCCTTTTACTGTTTCCAAGTTGAATCTCATTTTCTCATTTCTTGCCTCAGCTTCCAACTTCCTTTGGTCATTTTCTGTCCTTTTCCTCTATATCTTAGTAGCACTTTTATATGTCAGGCCATCTGTAAGCTTCATGAAAGTATCATTAATTCCAGAGAGCCTGTGAAGATGTTTCCAAAGACAGAATATTGATTCCTTTAGCAACTCACCAAGTGACTATTCCCAGCAGTACTCACTCCCACTTATCATCCTCTTTTGTTGGTGTGGTGGTTTTCGCCTGCCAGTTTTAAGTCAGTCCATAACAACAAGCCAATCTGAACCAATTTTATAAGAATTCATGAGGCTATTAAACAACAGCAATAACAACAACAAGAAAGTTTGCAGTATTTCATCCTAAGATGGCTCATATCTCTAAATTTTGTGCTTATCCAAATCACATTTCCCCATGATGGTTTATTCATGTCATTGAACCTCCAAGCACATTTCTAAATTGTAAGTCATGCTTTCCTGGAGCTAGTGTGGATTTAGGACACAGTATAATACGGGATAATACAGTACATCAGAAACTCAGGATGAACAAAGAACAACCTCAAAGCTCCCTAGTTGAACATTTCACCTCGATCTCAATTTTTGACTTCATAAATTGAAGGTATAAAATGGCATTAATATGATTTCAAACAACTCTGGAAGGAGTTTCCATAGCAAGTTACAAACTTTTCTTCTCCACACTTCTCCAAGACTACAGCAGTACCAAGGAACAACTGATATAGTCAGAGTTGGAAGGCATTTGAAAGGTCATTTAGTCTCAATTTAGTGTACTGAGACAGAATCATAGTTCAACTCTCTGCTGAATGTGATTTTAATGTATTTTAAGTAAAATCTTAATCATTTTATTTACATTCCCTTTTATTCCTTATCACTTCTGACACCTGTGCACCCAAGGGGGAAGGGCTCAGAAGGTACAGTCAAGGATAACTTTGACTCGCTTTAGTCAACAAGCATTTATTAAGCACCTATTATATACCAGACCCCATGCTAGGTGTTGGGATGCAAATGTCAAGAAGCAAACAAGCTGGGGGCAGCTAGGTAGTGCAGTGGATAAAGCACCAGCCCTGGATTCAGGAGGATCTAAGTTCAAATCCGGTCTGAGACACTTGACACCAGCTGTGTGACCCTGGGCAAGTCGCTTAACCCTCATTGTCGCACAAAATAAAGAAAAAAGAAAAAAAGAATGAAACAAGCCTTCCTCTAAAGGAATTTACATTCTAATTTGGGGACAAATGCAGCACACACATATACATAGATATATGAATATACAAGTGTGTATATATATATATATATATTCACACACATATAAAGTCCAAATATAAAGATAATTTTAAAAATAGCTAAGTACAAGGGAATTTGGGAGGAACATTTATCACTATGCAGAGGGAGACAGAGTGAATATATGCTGTGAGAGTTTCTGAGGTGAGGGACTAAACTGAGAGACCTGGTTGTTTAAGGAGACATTAATATGTCTTCATGCTTTAAAACCTCTGTTTGAATCTGTTCTCTATTCAACCTGTCATACTATGAGTAACTTTCTCCCTTTCTTTCAAAAGTTTTCTTTCAACTCCCTTATTCACCTGTGAAATAAAGTATGAACTCTGGTACTATTAAGAACTTCATATAAAGCTATGCAAATGTGATTTGTTGCTATTCCACTGAAGTTTGGAGTTCAATTTTCCCCTAGACACTTCTCAGGCTGAAAGAAACAATGAAACTTTTGTGTTCTCCTCTTTATCTAAGTTTATGAACCAGAATAAGAGAAATATATACTGGCTGCATCAGAATCTATATTTGTCAACAGACGTTCTAGAAAGCCAAGCACAGAAGTCTCCCAAAGCATGGTCTTTTGTGGACAGTCTGACATATGGTTGATTGTATCTAGAGAGAACATTCTAGAGACCTCCTAGCTGTTTTTGTTTCTAACTCTTGTCTTGATTTACTTAGATTGTGAGCTCCTTGAGGGCAGCAGCTATATTTTACCTTTTTTTCCTATCTCCATGCAGTGCACAGTACAAAGTAGGTTCTTTTTTCCCAAAATAAATAGTTGCAATCAATTTATTAAAGGAGATGATTGATTAGGCATCTGCAATGGTCACTTCAACTTCTACACCTGATTCAATGCTGATAGAAGTGATCTGCTTCACAATTTCAGGACTGTGCAAATCATTAAGACATTTGTGGATTCTTTATAACCTTCACCACAAGGAGTTTTTCTAGTTGTAATTCGAAGTGTCTTACTGGGCATTGAAACAGGTCCCTTCACTTTCACATTCTTTTCTTTGGCTCCTCTAGTTAAGTCAGCACACACCTTCTCAAGTGACTTTAAGTTGTGGCTGGTGAGGGTGATCTGGATCTGGTGACTGGCCACTTCGAGCTCCATAAGCATCTTGCTGGTATTCTTGAATGCCACGGCAGTGGAGCGGCTTCCTGACTGACTTATTCCTCAGTGAGAGAGAACTTCAACAAAGAGGCCAAAGTAGGTTCTTAATAAATGCTTATTAACTGGTTGATTTACAACTCATTCTGATTCTTTAGTGTATGCATGCCAGTGGAATGGGGAGTTGTGGCACAATGTCTTTCTCTTCCTACAAGATGAAGAAAAAGGCAGTATGACCTAGTGTGAAGAGAACTGGAATTTGCACAGGAAGACGTAGATTCAAACTCCATTCAGAGACCATGGGTAAGTCAAATTTCTCTAAGCCTTATTTCTTCATTTGTGAAATGGAAATATTGCTTTCATTACCTGTTTCATGGCACTGTGGTTAGGGTAAAATGAGATAATCTTTGTAAAATACATTTAAAACTAGGTGGTTCAAAAAAACAAAAACTAGGTGGCTTAATGGATAGAGTACTAGTCTGGGAGACAGGAAGACCTGAGTTCAAATCCAGCCTTCAACACTTACTAGCTGTGTGATCTTGGGCAAGTCACTTAATCCATTTGCCTAAAAAAATCCCTCCTGGATCACTTCCTTGTTGTGGTGGAGTAGCTTGCACAGCTCAATGAAACTATGAGCTATGCCATACAGAGTTACCCAAGACAGACAAGTTATAATGGAGAGCTCTGACCAAAAGGAAAAAAAAAAAGAAAGAAAGAAAAAAGAAGTTATCCACTGAAGAAGGAAATGGCAAACCACTACAGTATATTTGCTAAGAAAACCCTATGGGAAAAAAGGTAAGGAAATTAGGAGTCAGGAAATGCTGAATTCAAATCCACTCTTAGTCATTTGCTAGCTATATGACCTTGAATAAGTCCCTTAACTTCAGTTTGTTTCTGTTTCTTCAACTATAAAGTAGGGGTAATGATAGCAGCTACTTCCCAGAGTTGTCATATGGATCAGATGAGATGATATTTGTGAAGCACTTAGCATAGTACCCAGAACAGTGTAAGCACATAATACTTTCTTTCCTTCCTTCCTTCCTTCCTTCCTTCCTTCCTTCCTTCCTTCCTTCCTTCCTTCCTTCCTTCCTTCCTTCCTTCCTTCCTGTAAAAGTTATATACAAATGTAAGCTATCAGATTTCTGTATTTCTTGTCAACAATGCATGTGAACCAATGGAGTCATCTCTCTTTTTGGAAGGAGACTTACTAATTGCTTTAATAGCTATAGCATCAATGATTAAAGCCTAATTCCTTTATGCTTCTCCCCTGCTTGGTTTCTCATAATTTTGCATCTGACTGGAGAAACAAGTGAATGCTATTTTACTTACTTTTGAACCATTGGGCTGTACAGCTAAGAAGGCAGAGACTGTGAAATCAGAAATGGGATATTTTCGCTTATATCAAAGTAGCACATCTATCTATCATTTATTCCAGCTTTACTCTGTGTAACAATGAACAAGTCACTTATTTTTTTTTTTGGTGATGCAATTCATTTTAAGTAACTTGCCCAGAGTCACACAGCTAGTAAATGTCAAGTATCTGAGGCCAGATTTGAACTCAGGTACTCCTGAATCCAGGGCCAGTGTTTTATCCACTGTAGCGCCACCTAGCTGCACCTCATTGGTTTGTTATAGAGAGCTTTGTATTCTATATGTATTGCTGTATACAGTTATACCACATTTTCTCATTTTATCTTAGCCAAATCTCTGTGAAACTCTTCTTTCGTGAAAATGCCTTTCCTCTGAGACTGCCTCTGTTTCTTATTCATATCCCCCTCTCCCTATACATATATGAATATGTATATATGTATATATCCATATACACACATGCATGTGTGTGTATACCCACGCCCCATATATATATACTTTGCACATAGTAGTCTGCATGTTGTCTCCCCCATTACACTGAGAGATCTTTGAGTGCAAGGATAATTTTTGCTTTTTCTTAATATCTCTGGAACTTAGTACAATGCCTGGCACATAGTAAGCCATTAATGAATGTTTTCTGATTGACTTTTTGAGCAGTGAGTTCCATCAAGGACCCAACATGCATCTATATAAGTATATAAAACTCCTAGATAGCAGGGAGTCTTTCATATATAAATCTCTAGCACCTCATACAGGTTTTTACACATAGTAAGTGTTTAATAAATATTTATTGATTAAACATAGTGCCTTGTTATTAATCCATGCCATAGACACAAAAGCAAAAAAATTTAAAAACCATGGAAAATGTCTCTAAAATTTTAGCTTTAGTTCAAAATGCAATTGTACACGGAGACAGTTATAAGTCTTTCCCTTTAAAATGGATAAATTAGGCAAATTAATAACCTACAGGAGGACTGTGAGAAAATGTCTATTGGCATCATAATGTATTTAATCACCCTGCACCTTGTTGTGTATTGCTATTGAAATTAAAGTCAGTATATTGCAGCATCATTGCCAAAGGTTTCTGGTTCTTCTCTGGTTCAAACACTCACTGAGATCTGGAGAAGAGAGATGATTTTGCTCTGTGGCACACATTCAGATACAGATGTAAGGCAGCAAGATAAAATATTTTTAAATGCACATAGATCATTAAAATGATAAATGAATTTAGCCCCAGACATAAATCATTGAAATGATCTGTGAAACCAAATAGAAAATAAGTAATTTCAGCAACATATTCTTGTTTCCTGGCAATTTTTCACAGAAATGGGGAGGCTTCTTTTCTGTCTCTTGAAACTTACAAATTTTGAAATTATGAGGGCCACAAGAAAAGAATAAAGATGGTGGACTTTAGTCTCCTTTTCAGATAAAACATTGTTGACATTTATAAAAAAAAATGTTTCATAGAGAGAAATTATTTTGATGACAAAAGAGCAGCAGAATAGTGGAAAGAAGGGAGGAAACATCTAGAATCTGATTACTGGGAGAAGTAGGAACAATGAAAAAGTAGCTTCTAATTGTATTTGGTTAGGAATCTTATGAATATCAGCTAAACTCAGCTTCTGTTTCTACTTGATATTTCACTGGAAGATGTTAATCAGCCTCATCTCCTGAGGAAATATTAAAAAACTACAATAAATAAATAGTCTTCCTTAGGAGCCCCCCCTCCCCCACCACCCCTTCACTGATGTCCTAGAGAATTAAACAGACATAGACACTCCCCACTCCCAGTCCCAGCTCCAAGTTTGCTATGAGAATTGACCTCAAGTGCTACCAAGAAGAATGACAGAAAACTGAGCCTCTTGCTTCCAGCAAAGTTGGAGGGCAAGAGAATTTATGCAATAACCTGAATATGGTACATAATGTCTGTCTTTTTGATATAACCAAATAGCTCTCTATATTCAAAGTGCACATCAGCTCTCACATCTGAGAATGTAAAAGGATTAACAGAATGTCTCTCTACTCTCCATCTTACCAGAGATAACTTTAAATTGAAATTTCTTTTTTAATGGAAATCTATTTTGTGTCTCTCCTACTACTCCATCTTGTAGAAAAAGAACAAAGTTGTTGTAACCAATTTGCATAATTAAACAAAACAAATTCCCTCATTGACCATGTACAAAAATGTTTGTCTTGTTTTTCAATCTAAGTTAATAACTCTTTCAAGAGTTGAACAACGTGTTTCATCATTGGTCCTTTGGAATCATAAATGCATCAATTGCATTGATCAGAGATTTTATGGATTTCAAAATTGTTTTTACAATGTTTTTATAATTGTATGTCTTTTCTCCTAGTTTTTCTCATTTCATTCTTTGTTAATTAATCCAAATTCAATTATTAAATACATATTTCTTAAAACTGGAAGACCAAGGTAATTTAAGAGTGGGAGTTCCTCTCCCACATCAATTAATGTAATCACAAAAGTCCCAGATATCTCAATTGAATCAATCAATCAGTAGTGTATAATAAGATGTTAGAGAATTTTCCTATACCCCACAATTATGTGTGAATAGGTCTTTATTTATTTGAGAGGTTTTTAGTGTTTAATCATTGGACAAAGGCAGATTATATCAACCCAGAAACATTTTATAATTAGCTAGAATAATCAGATCCATCTATGAGCCTATGTATGAAAACAGTCCTCAGTCAAGTCATAAAGGTGATAGAGAACTTCAAGTTTGGAATTTGAAGATTCCAGAGGTGGGAACAAGGTCCCTGGGGGGAATCATACTTAGGGAGAAGAGAGATTTTCTTTTGCTGCCCCCCTCATTATTTATCATGTTAACAGAAAGACTGAACTAGTAGCAGATACTACATCCAGCTTGAATCAGAGAAACTAGACCAGCTGGAAACACATCCAGCTGAGTGACACACTGAGGACAGAAGGGCACAGAGTAAGTCTTTCAGAGATGGAAAATGATTTAAGAAGATCCCTCATGCCAGAGAGGATTACTGGTTATGGACTTAAGAAAGGACTTCCATGTCATAAAACACCAGGAGTTGTGAGTTGTCTCTTTGCTATATGATTATATATACAATATGTATATCTCACTGTGTTATGCTCTTAATATGAGCCCCCACTTCCCATTCACCGATAGAAACACTTATTGGAGGGTAAGTTCCAGGGTATGGGGGGAGTGTTTTACACCACCAACTGCTCTTGTTATCCCCCATTAGTAAATGTCTGCTAAAATCTATTTAGGGTTACTGATGGTTTATGGGGCCTCGGGAGCAGCAAAACTAGAAACTCATCTCTTCACGGTTACCTGTTCAGAGACCTGAGGCAGTGTAGTTAGCCACCCCTCTGGGGACCCCAAAACATGATTCAAATGGAGTTTAGGGAATGGCTCTGGAGGGAGTGCTATAGAAATGATGGGAAAAACAACAAAGAAAAATGATTTGCAGAAGCAAAAGGAAATTATAATCTTTCAAGAGGTTGGATGTCAGAAGAATATAGTATGAGGAGGAAAAGAAGAGCCTGGGAATACATGTATCTATATAAAAGAAACGACACTTTGAGATAGAGAATAGATGGAGCCACCTAGGAGGAAGCAGCTTTTTGTCTTTTGAGGAATGATGATGTAAATCTTCAGACAGCATCAGTAAAGGTCAGATGAGAAGAAGTGAGTGATTATTTCATGAGGTATACTAAATAAGCTACTCATCCATGTGACCTTAAGAATATCTATGCCTGCTGTCTTTCTTCAGAATCAGACTGGAGTATGATGGAGAACTTCCCAAGATTTATTTAGCCTGACAATCACTGCCTAATTCTGGTGATTCGTATGGTATTAAATGATACTGCCAGAAGGGAACTTTAAAACATTTCTAAGGATTTTGAAGTCCTAGACAAGAAATAGAAAATACTGAGAGGTAGGTTGGTCTGAATGATGCAGTTTGTAGTTCTTTGCCTTAAAGGGAACTTCTTTCTGAATTAAAAACTAACTCACAATGACAGTTTAAGGGTGATTTTAAAATAAAAAAAAATAAATGATTCATTGGTTTGAGAATAGAGAAGGGACACTTGACACTTACTAGCTGTGTCATCTTGGGCAAGTCACTTAACCTTCATTGCCCCCCCCCAAAATCGGTAGAATAGAAGAGGATTTCCCCATAAAGAGAGGGATGAGGATCAGCAGCAGGCACACAGTTTGGAGAGAAGTGGTTTCATTAAACCATTGACACAAATGTCTTTAGTAGATCCTGTTAGTGACCTTAAACACAGGGATTTTCCTTCGTCATATGATTCCCTGCTAGGCTTTGTTAAGGCTAAAATTCTAGCTAAACTGTCTAAAATATCTAATGAGTGGTCGCCAATAAATTATAAGCTTTAGCAAGAGTTAGACTTTTAAGCATTTATTAAGGAGAATAAGAATTTGGTAAAGAGAGAAGAAAAGGCCTAGATTCCTATCTATTAAAGGGAGAGCACATTTCTAGCTCCCCTCTCTGCCAGAGTCCCCAGGAAAGAGAGCAAGACAGAGCGCCAGTCTCTTCCTTCTTCCTCCCACTACCCAACGTCACTTCCTGACGCCAAAGAAAAGACTCCTGGTTTTGCCCTCAAAGACCTTTGCTTCATGGGCAGAACCCTTCTACACTAAGTCTCCAGCAGGTGGTGTCATTCCAATTGTTACAGCTTTTTCAAGTGTATGCCTGCTATTCCTAATAGAAATCGAGTAATTTCTAGGATAGTGTGATCCAGGTTAACATGTGGATTGTAATGTATTGATTTTTTTGTGGATTTGCTTTAATATATACCTTTTTATTTTCTTTTGTCTTATTGTTAAGTAAATGGTTATACAGAGGGTGTTCCAAAAATTTTAGTGTAGTTTTCAGTTACTCAATTATTATATATTATACTCCAGCTATCAGAGTATGATATATTACATTTAATCTAAACATATATATTAATTATACATTTTATATATACATATATAAACATATGTATATATACATATATCCGTATCTCTGTGTATATGTGTGTATATTTACGTGCATATATATATGTGTGTATATGTTTGTGTATATGTGTGTATATATATATGTGTGGGTGTGGGTGTATACATACACAAACACACACACACACACATAAAATCCAAATGGAAGAGCACCAGTTGGGATTCAAAACCTAGTACAATTCCTCACAACAATCTTGCAATTATTTTATTGTAACCTCTGTCTGGTGGTCCTTCTCTGAGAACCTATGGCAGAACATATTGGCATGACCAAGCCAGTCTAATAAGTATATATCCACACATGACTACTTAAAAGTTATAAGGAGCTATGTGCAAACAAATAATAATAAACAATGCAATGACAACTGCATTAATAAACTCACTGAGCTATTGTGGAAATAGAACCAAATAATGAAAGGAAATAAATTTAAATTTATCATCCAATGTCAAATTTTAATATGCATATGCCTATAGCAGTATTAGGTTCAGTGTAAAATCCATCAACTTTGGAGAAATAGCTGGAGCAATTCCAGAGTTTGCAAGCTATAATTCCTAATATCAGGTGTTGTTATGTTTGATGTTAACGTAAAAATTTGTGACATACACCTGTCAAACAATCAGCTAATACATCTCATCTCTATTAATACAACAGAAGGTGGTATTAGTTCAACATCAGAACTATAAGCCTTCCTCAAAATATCTTATGAGTCCAGAATTCCTGAAGGTTAATCAATGTTTTAATAGTAACAGTAGTCTTCCAAAGTTATGTGAACATCTATTTACTTGTTTCACAAAGGAGTTGGCTCTGCCTTTTTTAGTTGCAATTCCCAAAACTTTATTGGTATCCACTGAGTTTAAAAGAACTTATTTTTAGTTCAGCTTACACTATTCTACTAAAAGATCTTTATGTCATATTTTAGTCTGGTTTCTGACTGAAATTCTCTAAAATAAACTTGGTGTGTTGTTCAATACTCCCAGCCAGGCAAAACACAGGCTTCAAGAACATATTTCATTTTTCATTGGGTCTTTTAACATGTACCACAAAACCAAATGACTCAATGAGAATATTCAATTTTGTACCACTTTTTAAAAAAAAATGTACTTAAGCCAAATATAGCTCATATATAGCTTTATGGGTGGGGAGAAATATTGGACCTGAAAGTTGAAGTTTGAATCCTGGCTAGTCCTGGCACTAAAGCCTAGTGGTAACTGCAAAATAAGTTTTGCCAAAGAAAAGCATTTGGCTTTGCAGTCGGTGAACCTGGATTCGAATATCACTTATTGTACTTACTTAGATCTCCATTTCATTACCTAGAAAATAAGAGGGCTGGAAATATATGGCCCCTGAGGTCTCTCCCACCTCTAAATCTATCCTATAAATAAAGTATATATTTTGCAAAATACAAAATGCTTAGAAAATTGTTGGGGCAGCTAGGTGGTGAAGTGGATAAAGCACCCGCGCTGGATTGAGGAGGATGTGAGTTCAAATCTGTCCTCAGACAACTGACACTTACTGGCTGTGTGACCGGGGGCAAGTCACTTAACCCATACTGCCTGGCAAAAAGAAAAAAAGAAACTGTTGCTGATGAAAAGTCTTCCTCAACCATCACCAGATCTCAAAGGCAAAACTGCAACATTATATAATTAAAATAAGCAGAGTATTGCAGGGGAAAGAATTTTAAAAATAATTTCTATTTTAATATATCATAGTTCTTAGATGCAGTTATTCTCTCCACTGGTACACCTTTTGACACTTTCCACATATTAATAGATAACTTCCTGAGAGGATTCAGACAAAAACAAATCCATCAAATACTTGCCAACCTTTTTGTAATGCATCTCTATGTTTAACTGGCTAGGTCCTATGACAATAATGAAAAACCTACATCCATTTGGGAAATCTTTTTACCTTGATATGACCAACTTGTGCCTATACTCTCCAAGTTCTGTTTTTAAGACCCTAAGAATACTCTCACCCCTTGATGAGGTTTTACAGTAGGATTTCAGTAGCACATAAGGGACTAAGTAAAAGGCTATAAGTTATTCAAAGATGAATATGAGAAAGTTCTTACCCTTTAAGGTATGTGTGATCTAGTAAACCAATTGATAATAGAGGACATTATAATATAGTGAATTAATAAACCTAGAAGCAATGAGCAGAGAGTAGAGCAGTTTGTAAAATACCATTTAATAGCTACTAGATTGGCAGTTTAATTACATCTGCCAGGATAGGAGTGGAAAGCAGTCTTGTCCTCAACTTTTGACTATGTTCGAGTATCTGGCCTCTGATTGGGTGGTGTGTGTGTGTATAAAATGTATGCATGTATGTGTAGATAGAAAATGCACATATGTATATGTATGTGTGTGTATATATATATACACAGATCTTTTAAACCATAGCTGAACAATAGTAGAGACACCCATACAAGACAATGAGTTTCTTTTTCCCAACCAAATGAAAATGCCAAATTTAGAGTAATTCTTTTTTCCTTAGGTATAGATCAAATCATGGGTCTCTCCTACTCAACCAATTCTGGGGGCTTCCTATTACCTTTAGGATAAAATATAAATGCCACTGTTCAGCTTTTAAAACCTTTCACTAGGGGCAGATAAGTGGCACAATGGATAAAGTACCTACCCTGGATTCAGGAGGACCTAAGTTCAAATCCAGCCTCAGACACTTGACACTTACAAGCTGTGTGACTCTGGGCAAGTCACTTCACCCTCATTGCCCCACAAAAAACAACAAACAAAACACCTTTCACTATCTGACCTCAAACTATCCTTTATCCTCCTTGTATATTACTGCCCCTCCTGTATTTCTTCATCCAGCCAGACTTGCCCTCTCTCTGTTCCTCACACACAACTCTCCACCTCTCCTCTCCTTGTCTTTTGACTGGCCAGTGCTCAAACCTGGAATGTATCCCCTCCTTAATTCTGTCTCATAGAATCCTCATCCTTTAAGATGCAGCTTAGGCAATATCTCCTACAAGAGGCCTTTCCTAATTCACCCAAACTCTAATGCCCTCCCTCTCAGACTACCTTGTATTTAAACCCCTTTGAATATATTTGTATTTATTACTGTTATATTTATGCTTCATATACTTTATATGTACTTTCTGTCTTCCCCATTTGAATCTAAGTTCCTCATGAAGAGGAGATTTTTTTCATTCTTCATACTGGCATGCCCGGTATGAAGTCTAGTACAGTCTAGTACAAAGCAAACACCTAATAAATACAAATTGATAGATTTATTATTTATTAAAAGGGCTACTTAGACTACCTTTTTTCTCTGACTTATGGTCAATGAATAGGTAATTATTATAATAGATGAAAATATGCTTTAGAATTTTGTAAACCATTACACATAAGCCATCCCATTGATTTTCACAAAAAAAATGCAGGGTGGGTGATTTTAAGAGGGGAGAGCATCTGAACCTGTGATTTCATTGCCACAGGAAATTCCCAGTGAACAAGATCTGTATACTAATTCAGATCAGCAACAACTCTGCCATGTATATTCCTAGCAATTTGGGTTGAAACCCTGAAAGCTTGAATGAATTGTCCATCATGAGTAGAATGAGAATATTATTATCAGCATATTTCCACTCAGGTCTGCTGGATTCTAACACTTAATTTCTGTCCACTACAATACACACCTCTGAGGTGATGTTGCTCATTTGAATGATGAAGAAACTGAAGCTCAAAAATGGTCAAAACTACTAGAAATTGCCAGAGGCTAGATTCAAACATGGATCTCTATTGACATGAAATCAGTTACTTTCCCCACTATCCTACATTTCCTCTTCTCAATCCCTTTGTTTTAGAATGCTAGCCACCTACTACTGTGTACCTGAATGCTCTGGGAAATATTAGTCGCAACTTAATACCAAGAGTTATTTAGGTTTTGGGGAGAAGGTAGCCTTGAATTCCTGAGGAGGGGGGTTGATCAGGGAAGTTCCCTCATTATTTTGATAAATGTACTGAGTGATGAACCTTTGTTTCATCATTGATGATATGTCTCTATGGAAAGAGTGGGTATGTCCTAAAAGATACCTCAATTATCTTACAAAGCCCTTAGGACAATAGAAGAATATTATGGTCCTATGTACATATTTGTGGTGAAAGAGACATTTATCATGATGTCAAGTGTTGACTCTACAGCACCTCAAAGTTTGTTCCCTTCCAGGGGAATCCAAATAACATTATGAATCTAGGAAACTCCACAGGGCCTTTGGGAAAAGGTGAGACTTACTGGAAAAGGAATAGAATTGTCTACACTTTTTATTGGCTGTATTTTATATATTTTCTGTTCAGTAGAATAAAATCTATCCTATCTGCTTTGTTACCTCCAATGCTTGTGCAAGATCTAGAGACTTGTTTAGCTGTGTTTGGGTATGAAGACATAGACATAAACTATATGAGCTGTATTTGGAGATTTCTCACAAATAGCTCTAGATAAGGGGGGGCGGGGAGAAGAATTGTTTGATTTTTGCCCTTCTATTCCAAGTACCTAGAAAAGTTCATGGTAGTAAGCACTTATTCAGTACTTGATGATGCATGAATTAAGAGTAATTTTGAAATATCAAAGCATGGACATCATAAGCTCTAGAAATAAACAAAATTATAGACATAATCTAGTAGAGGCTTGTTTTGTAAATAATGAAATTGATGTCCAAAGTCCAAGCTTACATAGGTAGGTAGGTGGGTAGTAGCAGCACCACAATTTAAACCCTGATTTTCTGACTACAAATTCAAGTGCTTTTTTATTACATGATGCGAGTAATTCTCATTTTTGCAATTTCAATAACAAAAACTTATTTAAAGATATTTTTTCTCCTATTTGTTTCTATGAATATACCAACTAAAACTCTTCCTTAAGTTCCTAAAGCAGTCATTATCTGTTTGCTGTTTGCATATATCCCAGGTTGTTGCCAATTGTCTTAAGGGGATATTGCCAAATTTTCAAAATAAATGACAAAGCATGGATATGATATGCTTAAGCTTTTAATATGTACATGTATCAATTTTAATAGGAAGAAACATTACATTACATATTCAAGCAAAAATAGTATATTAGGTCAAAATTAGATTGAGAATCATTGTCTTGGAAATTAGGAACTACGTCTATCTTACTTCAATGTAGGTCAAAATACCACCTAAAGAAAGATATCTGTAATACATTCATTTTTCACCACTTCAGACTCTTGGGATATGACCTTAGCTTTTCACTGAGATCAAGACCATATGGTGGGACCTGCCATACTTATTCCTCCTCTGCCTCTATACCTTTTATATGGACTTTGACTATAGTATAAGAGAAAGAAGAATCCTTAGAGACAGCTGAGTGCAGAGTTGGTGTTAGGAAGACCTTAATTCTAATGCAGCTTTAAACATTTACTGGATATATTACCCTAGCCTTCCCAGTATAAGCACAGGGGAAACAGTGAAGATACAGTAATTCCAACATTCTCTTCTGTATTCTTGTGACCTGGTTGGCAGTACCTCAGAAAGTCCCATTTAAATAAATAAATCATTTTTTGGACTCTGCTTTCAACTTTTTGGGGGAGCAGAGAGATTTAGGAGGGTTAACATTTACCATATAAATATCCATTGAAAGCATTTAGTGATTTAAAAAATCAAGGATTAAATAAGAAAGACCAATTGCCTCTCCAGTCTTATCCCTTAAAACCCAGGAAAACAACAATAACAAAAGCAAATAAAGAAAAAAAAGACAACAATGAGTGAGATTTATGGCTATTGCTAATAGATAAAGGGAAGCTGTAATTCAGAGGAAGGGAAGATGAACACAAAAGAAATTACAGTAACATTAAAAGTTAAAATCATTTGTTTCCTGCATAGTTCTAGGAGTCTGTTGTCAGGGGGATTTTAGGAGTAAGGCAGTGGGGTAGTATAGGTGAAGAACAGGATGGAATGATGCATCATTGAGAAGGGTATAAGAGGTTCTATGTGGTTTCTGATAACCACAAAGTACTCCCTGCTTCTATAATGGAAAGAGGAAAAGAATAAACATTTATTAAATGCCTACTGTACTAAGTGCTTTAAAAACACTGTCATTTGAACTTCACAACAACACTGGGAGGTAGGTGGGTCAATATAATTCTCAGAAACTTCTTTGAAAGTTGGCATCTTGGGGGGGGCGGGCCAAGATGGTGGAAGAAAGGCTGTGACTCTCCCAGCTCCAGAAAACCTGTTCAAATACTTCTAAAAATAATGAGAATATGAAAGGATGATATCTGTAAAGCATTTTTTGTTTATCCTTGTTTTTTTGTAGGGCAGGCAGGCTTGGGTGGCTTATGCCTGGGGATAGATTTGGGCTTGGGACCTCCTGGGTCGAGGGCTGGTGCTTTGTCCACTGTGTACCTAGCTGACCCAGGATGACATCTTCAAAATAAAGTTAGGGGGTAAGAGGAATGAACTGGAAGAAAGGGAAAGGGAGAGGTGGAAGGGTGTAAAGTAACTCAAATAAAAGAAACAAGGAAAAGCTTATGGAGTGGAGGGGAAAATGGGGAGGGAGCGGGGGAGTGAGTGAACCTTACTTTCATCAGAATTGGCTCAAACAGGAAATAACATAAACACTCAAGTGGATATAGTAATATATTTTTCCCTGAGGGAAAGTGGGAGAGGAAGGAGAAAAGGGGGAGTTGGAGAGGTGAAAGAAGGGAGGACAGATTGGGGGAGGGGGCAGTAAAAAGCAAAACACTTTTGAGGAAGGATAGGGTGAAAGAAGATAAAAATAGAGTAAATATCAAGGAGAGGAAGTAAGATAGAGGGTAATACAGTTAGCAATCATAACTGTGAAAGAAATGATGAGCAGGATGCTATCAGAAGGATGCATGAAAAATGCAAACCATCAAGAGAGGAAGAACTGATGGTATTTGAATACAGATTGAAGTATAAATTTATTTGTTAGTTCCTCTTGCTAAAGCTATTCTCTTTCACAACTTGAATAATGTGAAGATGCTTGGCATAACTGCACATGTATGACTTATATTGAATTTCTTAAATACATAGTGAGGGTTGAGGAGGGAGGGAGGAAGAAAAATTTAGAACAGAAAGTTCTAAAAGAAAACAATGTGAAGAAACAATGAGCAGGTGAATTTCAGAGAAACCTGGAAGGACTTACAAGAATTGATGCTGAGCGAGATAAGCAGAACCAGGAGAATATTGTACACAGCATCAACAACATTGTGTGTTGATCAACTGTGATAGACTATACTCTTCTCAGCAACACAGTGGTCCAAGTTAGTTTCAAAGGACTCATGAGGGATAACAATCCAAATCCAGAAAAAAAAGAAATGTGGAATTTAGATGCAGATTGCACCATACTCTTTCTACTTTTTTTGTTTTCCTTTTATGAAGTTTTTTCCCTTTTGCTCTGATACTTCTTTCACAGCATGACTAATGCAGAAATATGTTTAATGTGATTGTACATATATAACCTAAATATATCCATGTATATGAGAAAAAAGGACATCTCCAACCCTGTCCAGGATGTAGTAGAGTGAGATCACAAACTGAACATAAGATTGAGAAATAATGGGTTCAAGAAGGAAACTCGCTTAACTTCTCTTCTGACCCTCATCTCCCACAGAGCTAACATAGGGCTCTTGTTGTGGATTGATAGATAGAAGTTGCAAAAAAAAAATTTATAGAAATAAATGAAAAGGGAAGCTAGGTGGCACAGTGGATAGATCACCAGCCCTGGATTCAGGAGGACCTGAGTTCAAATCCAGCCTCAGACACTTGACACTTACTAGCTGTGTGACCCTGGGCAAGTCACTTAACCCCAATTGCCTCACCAAAAACAAAACAAAACAAAAAAACCAGAAATAAATGAAAAACTCAAATGATTATTTGAGAAAAGGGGGGGGCTAATTATTCATTCCCCACTATAGGAACTATAATTCTTGCTCTTCAGGAATCCTTGCAATACTATTCCATTCTCAATGGACATATTGCTGGTGTCCATTCCAGAAAGAATGGCCAGATGAATAGATACCACTTTAATATCTGAATGCATATTTGAATCAGTGAACAGTTTTAAGTGTTTCTGTATTGTAATCTTCTTGACTTTTTCCCCCTTTACTTTTAAGTTCTTTCTAAAATACTAAGGAAACTATAGTGTTTTGTAAATAATTGGATGTCATATCCAAGTGGTGGGTGGTTGTGGTTTTCAACTCTATTGAAATTTTCCAGGCCTCCTTTCTAGGGGGAGAAAATCAGTTCATGAGATTTGCCATTTAAGTCATGATAAAAACCTCACAAAATTCAATTAAACTAAGTTACGCTCCAATTAACAAAATCCATTCTCTAACACTACCACCCACCAAAGGGAAAAAAAAAAGCCACAGAAGAGCAAAAATAAAGCACCGCATATTATACTGGCAGCTTGCTTTCTTTTTTCCTTCTATTGACTACAACACGGCATTTTTGTGGCAAGTGGGACTGCCAGTTATTATTTCTCTCCCAAGGAGAATGGGCAAGACAAGGAGAAAAGACAACAGTTGATTTGTAGCATTTCCTGAAGCTACAACATATTTTACCGCTTCCCTATAGTTCTAACTAGGCTTCTCCCAAAACAAGGAGTCCATTTTTCTTTCTTTCTTTTTATTATTTTTAGTTTTGTGGGGGTAGTTGGAGATTGAGGTTAGAAAACCATATTGTCATCGTGAAAATAGGATTTGGCTTCAAGATCTGGTCACAACCTTGTCAGTAACACATGGTATGACCTTGGACAAATACTTCCATCTCTCCAGAGCCAGGATTCTCATCTATCCAATGGAGAAGAATAAATTAAATGATTGTGTAGTCTTTTCTAGTTTAAATGCTCCATGGTTCTCTATAGGGTTGGGAAAGACAGAAGCTTCTACTTAGGAATGGGTCTTGACTTTGGGTAATAATTTTTATTGCTGAATTGTATTGGGCAAGACAAATTGAGGGGCAGGGTACATAATGTGGAAGGCTCTTATTATGACTTTTTGGAAGAGTGATTTTTTGAGGGATTTTATTTTTTAGACCAATATCTGTATGTGACAAGTATCTCCCTCCCTGCCTTCTTGGTCTTCATTCATCTTTGCATCTTGTTTTCATGGAGACGAATGCAAAGGGTTTGGGGAAGTGGGCATTCCATTATCTTATTTATAAATTCTAATCATTAAAGAGGGCCAGGGGAAAGAAGGTCACAATGTGGTGTTTATGCAGCTTCTATTTTTGTCTTAATCACAGTCCAGAAGTGCCATTACACTTTGCAATTGCATAGGATTACAAATCGTTGGTTTCTGGCATTTCTCTTGGACAGCTTGACATGGAAAAAAACAAGCAGAGTATCTGGAAAAGGTCAATAGTTTACAACTTTTTTATTGTGTGAGTAATAATAAGTTTGCATTTTCTATGAAGTTTTACATTGTCACTATCCATCAGTCTTAAGAATGCTTTTCTTCAATTCAATTCAAGTCATAGAGCAAAATGAAAATAAAAACTATCCAGTCCTTGAAGTGAATTCTTTCAATCCCAGAAAATAGTTTAATGAGCTGCATGTTGGACTGCTCTGAACAAAAGGCCATTCTCTCTTGCCTTATGCTATTTTCCTTTTAAAATACTAGTTTTTAAGATCCTTAGTGTTATAGCTGAAATAATATTTCTGTGATGGCCAAAATCCTTTTATAAACCATTTGTGATCTATATACTCCTTGTAAATATGGTATCAATATGTTTACCACACGTCAGATCACGTTTTGTGACATAGTAGAATTTCATACAAATCTCCAGAGTTTATACATGAAGAAGTAGGCACCCAAATGTTGACCAATTTGAATCAAAGTTAAGTAGAGACTAAATGAAAGACCAGAACACCTGATGGAAAAGTGGAAAATACAATCAACCAATCAATATAGTATGATCATGGAACGTGTCAAAGGAAACATTTGACAGTTTGCTTTAAAAATATGTTGATGATTTATTTCTATATTAGTTGTTGGTTTTTTTCCTGGTTACAACTTTTCTTTCTTCCCCTTCTATGCCAACCCCTAATCATTTACTCACCCTTCCCAGGTAACAACAATTAGAAAAACAGTTAAGTAAAGCTAACAAGTTCAGAAATTTGATTGGTGGTATGCATCACTGGCAGCTCAAGTTTCTATCTCTGCTATTCATAATTATGACCATCAGTGAAACCAAGGTTCCTCATCTCTCCAAGAAAAGAGGGAGATTCATATCACCTGGAGTCAAGATTAGTCATTACAATTACAATACACAGCTTCACTTTAGGGTTCTTTACATTTATATTATTTTATTTTGTTTCTATTTTAAGTTTCAGTCTGTTATTAGTTATTATATTAGTCATGCACATTTTCATGCTGGTTCTACTTATGTCACTTTATATAAGATGTCCCATGTTACTCTGATTTCTTCATATTCTTAGTTTATTTATTGTGTAATAGTATTCTATTACAAGACAGGGTTATCTTTCCTCTAAAACCTTCCCTTCTTCAGGCAGCTAGGGGATGAAGTAGATAAAGCACTGGTCCTGGAGTCAGGCAGACCAGAGTTAAATTCAGCCTCAGACACTAACTAGTTTTATGACCCTAGGCAACTAGGTTAGCTTCCATCTGCCTTAGTTTTCTCAACTGTATAATGGGGATAATAATAACGCCTACTTCACAGGGTTATGGTGAAGCCCAAGTGAGATAAAATGTGTAAAACATTTTTTATGCCACAATGCCTTGAACTTAATAAATGCTTGATTTCTTCACTCCTGCACCAAATTTCCTGTTATTTTTTACCATTCTTCCAACCACCTTAGATTGCAACACCAGTGCCATATTTGACTCCTCATTCACACCTACCACAAATATACAATCTGTTGTTAAGTCCTATCATTTCTACTATCGCACCATCTCTCCTATACATCTCCTTTTCTCCACTCACAGTCACCATACTTGTACAGGAGCTCTATCTCTTTCACCTGGAATACAGCAATAGCCTTCAAATTGCTCCCTCTTCTTTAAGTCTCTCCACACTCCAATCCATCCTTCATTCAATCGCAAGTGATTTTTCCTAAAATACAGCTATAACCACATCCCCTGCAATAAATTCCAGTGACTGCCTATTAAGTCTTGAATAAAATATAGAATCTTCTGTTTAGAATGTAAAACACCTTACAACCTGGTCCCATCCTACCTTTCTACTCTTCTTATACTTTATATTTTATGCCATTCCACATTCTTATAATGCAGCTTTACTGACCTTTTTGATGCTCCTTGCTCATGAAAGTACATCTATTCTGTATCTTTTCATTGGCGTTTCCATCCTCACCTCTGCCTTTTAGTTTCCCTGGAAACTTATAAGACTTAGCTCAAAGCCTACCTTTCAAAAGTGACCGTTCTTAGTACCCACAGCTTCCAGGGCCTTCCCTTCTGTGATTACCTTTCATCTATTTTTAATTTATCTTGAATATACATGAATTTTACATGTTGTTTTCCCCCATTAGAGTGTAAGCTCCTTAAGGGTAGGCACTATGGTTTTTGCCTTTCTTTGTATTTCCAACTTAGCACAATGCCAGGCACAGGAAGGGAGGAAGGGAGGGAGGGAGGGAGGAAGGAAGAAAGGAAGGAGGAAAGAAGGGAAGAAGGGAAGGGGAAAAAAGCTGAGTGAAAGTCATATTCCATCATATAATCAGAAAATTTTATTTCTGGGTTTTTTTTTGTTTTTGCTAGAGCAAACATATCACGAAGATTCTTTGGGTATATATGAGAAGGTTCTGTCTTTGACCTCCTTAGAGTATAAGTCAAACAGTGGGATTTTTGTCTCAAACTATTAACCAGTAGTTTTGTTTACTTATATAATGTCAAAGGAACAGCTTGACAGATTCATTAAAAAGTGAATTAAATGTTTGTTTTGGCATAATGTGGATAGTCATGAAAAATGGAATTCTTTGAACCCAGGCTTTTTTTCTCCCAAGTTCTTTATTTAGATACACAACTTCATAGTACTTCATTTGTCCATGCCATGGAAAAGTATCAATACTATTTCATTATATTACTCATATTTTCCCCTCTTAACATACTTTGATTTTTACATTCTAACAGCTTCAAAGTAGACTCCATTTAAGTTAATATTTTTGCATATTTTGTGGCAAGATACCAAGAAAATAATGACAAATAGTGAAAATAAGAAAGTAATATTATAGCTGTAGGGGAAGGGTGAAAGTAGTAATTACATGGTAACTGGATCCATTGCTGCTATATTTTTTAAATTGTGACATATTTATAGACTGTATACAATTAACTTTTGCCACCAAGGTACTTTATACCAGTGCTTGCCTACTGTGTGTTTCTTAAACAAATCTGGCCTTTCAAGTGTGTAATCCACAATTCTGAAATAAATTTCCCTTTGCCTTCTGACTTCCCAGGACTCATTCTATTCTCTACTTAAATCTTGACTTCTACAAGATGATTAATTAATCCCTTCAATACTACTACCACCGTCCTTCTGAGATTATAGCCCATTTACACACTTTATATTTTGTATATACATAATCATTTGTCTATTTTCTCCTCCATGAGATTACAAGGTCCTTGGAGACAAAAGATATTTTGCCTTTCTTTGTATTCTCAGCATTTAGAACAGCACCCAGAACATGCTAAGTGCTTGCTAAATGTTTGACTCTCCGAATAAACTCATTCCATTGATGGCTGTAAGAATGAAAAACTAGGAGGCAGCTAGGTGGCACAGTGGATAAAGCAAAGGCCCTGGATTCAGGAGGACCTTAGTTCAAATCCAGCCCCAGATACTTGACACTTACTAGCTGTTTGACCCTGGGCAAGTCACTTAACCTTCATTGTCCTAAAAAAAACAAAGAATGAAAAGCTAAAACAAAATTTGGATTGCATTGTTGTTCTTGAGCAAAAGTAAAAACTCTATAAGCCTAAGGTTGTTAAAATTTACAATATCCCTTTTGCAGGCTTAATTACCATTACCACCACCATCACCACCACCCCTTCTAAAATAAGACATCTGAGTGTGCTTTTCAAAATAAAAAGACCAAAAGGTAATTTTATTCCACCCTTGTTGCCCAATACCCACTTTTTTTTTCACATAAAAATGAAGGAACACTGCCTTCAAGCATTAATGGTTAACTAACACAATGTATATAGCTAGATTTACTTTAAAATGTGATTGGTGCTGGACTCCAGAGCAGTGGAGGATTTGCAAGGTATAAAATGGACTTCTCCCTTTGCCTACTGTAAACTAAACTTATTGTTTGTATTCCCATTGTGCTTTCTCTGGAGATATTCCCTTTAAACCTTTCATTTCCATGGTTTGGCATAATGGAAAAGCATAATGAAAAAAAAAAAAACAAGAAAGCTAAGGATAGACAGCTTCCTGCTCACACCAGCCTAACAAAGCAATCCCACCCCAAGGTGGCATGGCCCAAAGGTAGCTTTCATTTTAGTAAAAGACTTTTTACATTACTCTTCTTATGCTAATAAAACCAGGAGGGAAGCACCTGGACTATAAATCATGATTGAATCTTTGATGGATAACTTCAATTCTTTTCAGGTTGGTGAGTTTCTTTTTTAGACATCCTCATCTCATCTTACCTTTTTAATCTCCTCTAAGCATGTGTTCTTGGATTTCTCCTTTTGTGCATTTTTGTTCAGATAAGCTTTTCTTTTCATTACCAAGTATTCTTTGGGGTTTTATGCTTCTGAACACATGTACTTGCGATATAATCTTCTCATAATATCTCTTCCCTGAATTCTGAAGAAGTCACTTGGCCTTTCCCTTTTTTCCCCTCCATACACCTGCTCTTTAACTGCAGAATCAATTAGAGACAATTTTATTTTCTTAATTATTCCTACTGTTTCTCTAAAGTTAGTACCTCTACTGTATGATCTAAATTAATATTACCTAGAAGAGCTAATGATATTGAGTTTCTGGCAGGGAGCGAGCTTAGTATTGGCAAGTGTTGGCAGAGCAGACAGTAATTTGCAAAGTGTCTAGTTATGCTGCTGGGTTTTTTTCCTCCTACAATAGTTTCATAATCATTGACTTCTCCTTTGCAACATGTATGGGGAAATGAATATAACCACAAAAAAAATTAAGCCGAGTATAGAGAATCATTTGAAGAAGATTGAGATTTTTTGCATTTTCAACAATTTTTGTTCGAAGGCATTACATATTAGTGATTTGTGACTTTTCCTCCTTTTGTGTGCACTGATTTATTTATTTATTTGGGGGTGGGGGTGGGTTAAGTGACTTGTCCAGGGTCAAACAGCTAGTAAGTGTCAAGTGCCTGATGCTGGATTTGAACTCAGGTCCTCCTAAATCCATTGCTGGTGAATTATCCACTGTTTCCCACTTAGCTGCTTCTCTTTATTTGTTTTTAAAACTACTATTGCAGGAGAATTAAGGAAGTCAGAAGTTTTCAGCAGGGGACACTGTATCCCTATTCTATAATTGTTTCTTTAAAAAATCTGGTTATTCAGCAACCTTGAAATACAAGTTTTCTTCTCTACTTTATTATACCTTCCTTTCTCTGAATGCTATTAGTTTTTTATATCTTTTCTTCTGCTTATGTGATTCAAGAAATTTGGCATATTGCTTCTTATGTATTTAATATGTGGTCATGCTCTGCATCCAAGTGGTCAGTAAATTTGATACAGTTTGTAAATGAACTCTATTTTTTTCCTAGAGTTTGCACATATTTATTTGTTATAGCAATGGCCAGAGGACAAAATGGAGAAACTTTACCAATTAGAAATTAATTAAAATGTGCTTGGAAGGGATTTCATAAAGCTAAGTTAGCCCATTTGTTGACTTTTAAAATTGTATTTGAAGAGGCAGCTAGGTGGCGCAGTGGATAAAGCACCAGCCCTGGATTCAGGAAGATCTGAGTTCAAATCCAACCTCAGACACTTGACACTTACTAGCTGTGTGACCCTGGGCAAGTCACTTAACCCTCATTGCCCTGCCAAAAAAAATGCATTTGAAACCATGTTAGAAAGTTGAATCCTGGGGGCAGCTAGGTGGCACAGTGGATAAAGCAACAGCCCTGGATTCAGGAGGGCCTGAGTTCAAATCCAACCTCAGACTCTTGACACTTACTAGTTGTGTGACCCTGTTGTTTAACCCTCATTGCCCACCAAAAAACAACAACAACAAAAAAGAAAATAAAAGAAAGTTGAATACTTATTTCTCTGCATAGGCCCTATCTGTGCTTCCACTTTGGTAATCTACTCTATTGCTGAATGATCCTGCATTTTAACTAATATTTAGCCTATATCAACTTCCTCTTATTCTATTATCATTGAAGATAGATAAAATAGATAAAATAGAACTAATCTTCAGTCATCCTTTAGAACTATCATTACTGCACTTGGGGTAGAGTCAAAATGGAAGAGTAGAGAAAGTACTCAGCCAAGCTCTCCCACCATTCCCCTCCAAACAACTTTAAAGTAGACCTCAAATTGAATTCGAGAGGGGCAGAGCCAATAAAATGTCATAGTGACACATTCTTCAGGCCCAGGACAACATAAGAGGTTGGAAAGAAAGATCTATTACATGGGGGTAATGGGAAGGCTAACTCAGAAGTCATGTGGATGAAACAGTAGTTGTGGGACTACATGGTAGTTACAGAAGTAGTAGCAGTTTTGAGGTTCTCAAGTTGGAGATGGTAAGGAAACATGGCAACTGGTTAAAAAAAGATTACAGGGGACTCTTGTGATAGAACTGGACATAGGAGTAGATGTTTGGTAACTCCATTGCTTATATCCACTTCTAGATCATAGTTCAAGAGCATAGAGGAGCACTTTTCAGCAAGAAGAGAAGCCCTGTAGGACAATATCACTTCTGCTCCCAAGAAATCTTGAGCCCTGAAGAAGAGTATTGTTTCCAATAACTCAGGGCCCCTGAGGAACAGTATTTATTTTAATCCTAAAGGATAAATTGCCCTTCCTAGGTAAGGACCATAGTGCAGACCAGATGAGCACTGACAACACTGACCAAACCTCTCACCAGATCATACCACCTTGGAAGAACCAAAAACTTCCAACCCCCTAAAACTACCTCTGAAAACAGAAATGCAAACAATCCTAAAGCTTGAAACAGTGACCCTCCCTCCTAATCCAGTGATAGAGTCTAACATTAACAAAGTACAATACAATAAAAAAGTGAAAAAATGAGCAAAGAAAAAGATCCTGACTATAA